>NC_062232.1:116909370-117532245 GCF_902686445.1 Sciurus carolinensis | reverse complement strand
TTAAAAATAGAACTACTATATAATCTAGTAATACCACTTTTTCTTATATCAAAAGAACTGAAATTAGGGATTTGAAGAAATATTTATCCATTCATGTTCGTAATGACATTATTCATAGTAGCTAAAGATGGAAGCCACCAAATATCCAGAGACAGATGAATAGAAAAATAAAATGTGGTGCACACACACACACACACACACACACACACACATTGGAATAATATTTGGCCTTTAAAAGAAGGAAATTCTTTTTGTAGTTTTTCAAATTAGTGCATTATATGTGTGTGTGTGAATGTGTGTGAAATTCACTGTGGTATATTCATATACAGACATAGGAGAGTTTGATCAATTTTATTCCACTGTTCCTCTTTTTTCCTGTCCTTTCTGCCTCTTTATCAATCTCCTTCTACTCCACTGTTCTCTTTTCTATTTTTATGGGATTCCCCTGCCCCTTTTCTCCCTTATTCTGATTTAGCTTCCACATATGAGAGAAAAGATTTGACCCTGTCTTTCTTTCTTTGACTTATTTCACTTAACATGATGTCCTCCAGTTCTATCTGTTTACCAGCACATGCCTGAGTAAAACTCCCTTGTGTATATATACATTTTCTTTATCCATTCATCTATTGATAGGTACCTGGGCTGGTTCCATTTTTTGACTATTGTGAGTTGTGCTGCTATAAACATTTATGTGGCTGTATCCCTATAGTATGCTGATTTTAGATCTTTTGGATATACACCAAGGAGTGGGATAACTGGGTCATGTGGTATTTCTATTCCTGGGTTTTTGAGGAATCTAAAAAGGAAGAAAATTCTCATCCATGTTACAACATGAACATACCTTGAGGATGTTATGAGGAATGAAATAAGTCAGTCACAAAAAGACAAATAGTGTATGATTCCACTTACATAAGGTATCAAACTCATAGAGTTTGTCTATGAGTAGTCAAACTCATAGAAAGTAGAATGGTGGTTGCCAGGAGATAGAGGAATGGGGACATGAACATTTGTTTAATGGGTCCGGAGTTTCTGGTTTGCCCAGTGAAAAAGTTGTAGGGATCAGTTTCATAATAATATAATTATAGATCACTGGTTGGTCGCAGTCGCGGAGTGAGCTGATAGGGGAGCTAGGCCGCCTACATCATGGAGGTAGGCGGCGGGCAGCTATCCCGCCCAGCCAGCAGGCCACGGACAGACATCATACCTGAGTGAGCCTGCCTGACCCCTACACCTAGGTCGGTGCCATCACTGGTTAGTCACAGTCGCAGAGCGAGCTGGCGGGGGAGTCAGGCTGCCTACATTGCGGTGGTAGGCGGTGAGCAGCTATCCTGCCCAGCCAGCAGGCCAAGGACAGACATCATAACCCAGCAACCCCACCTGACCCCTGCAGCTAGGTCGGTACCTCCACTGGTTGGTCACAGTCGTGGAACCCACTTGACCACCAAGCGGAGGTTTGTGGCTATCACAGAGTTAGCCAGAGGCTTATTTATAGGCTGGTGCACGCATTGTGAATTACTCCTGAGGGTGTGGCCATCATCATTGGAAGGGCAGCTCCCTTCCTGAGACACCTACAGGAGTCTAGTGGACCTTTGACAAGACCCAGGAGCCAAGAAGAAGAGGTATTGAGAAACTTGGGACCAACTCAGAGCCACTGGGGAATACATTCCACCTGAAGGCCACCACCCCTAGAAGGCCAGCTTCCTAGTGGAGCACCGCATTATCAATTTCGTCCAAGACTTCAGGCTCCTGAAGGATAAGAGGTGAGTTATTGGAAATCTACAGAGATAATATTAGTCAATAGAGAAAATTTGCAATATCTCAGAGATTCACTACTAGAGGGATAGATACGCAAGCAATATGAGAAAACAAGGGAAGAAAATGTCCCAAACAAACCTAGATGGTATAGCAATAAAATCCAATGACAGCATGGCCGAAGAAATGTCAGAAAGGAAGTTCAGAATGTGCGTAATTAAAACAATCAGGGAAGCAAATGAGGAGATGAAAGAGCAAATGCAGGCATTGAAGAATGAGATGAAAGGGCAAATGCAGGCATTAAATGATCGCACCAATCAACAGTTAAAAGAGCAAATACGGGAAGCAAAAGATCATTTCAATAAAGAGTTAGAGATATGGAAAAAAAACAGAGATCCTTGAAATGAAGGAATCAATAAACCAAATTAAAAACTCCATAGAAAGCATAACCAATAGCATAGAACACCTGGAAGACAGAACTTCAGATACTGAAGAAAAAATATTTAATCTTAAAAACAAAGTTGACCAAACAGAGAAGATGGTAAGAAATCATGAACACAATCTACAAGAATTATGGAATATCATGAAAAGGCCAAATTTAAGAATTATTGGGATTGAAGAAGGCTTAGAGAAACAAACCAAAGGAATGAACAATCTATTCAATGAAATAATATCAGAAAATTTCCCAAATCTGAAGAATGAAATGGAAAATCAAGTACAAGAGACTTATAGGACTCCAAATACACAAAATGACAATAGACCCACACCAAAGCACATTATTATGAAAATACCTAACGTACAAAATAAAGACAGAATTTTAAAGGCTGTGAAAGAAAAGAATCAAATTACATTCAGAGGGAAACCAATAGAGATATCAGCAGAATCTTCAATCCAGACCCTAAAAGCTATAAGGGCCTGGAACAACATTTACCAAGCCCTGAAAGCAAACAGATGCCAACCAAGAATCTTATACCCAGCAAAACTTACCTTCAGATTTGATGATGAAATAAAATCCTTCCATGATAAACAAAAGCTAAAAGAATTTACAAAAAGAAAGCCAGCATTACAGAACATTCTCAGCAAAACATTCCATGAGGAAGAGATGAAAAACAACGATGCAAATCAGCAACAGGAGGGACTAGCCTAAAGGAATAGCCAAATAAA
Organism: Sciurus carolinensis; assembly: GCF_902686445.1. NCBI lineage: Eukaryota > Metazoa > Chordata > Mammalia > Rodentia > Sciuridae > Sciurus > Sciurus carolinensis. The sequence continues at coordinate 117,529,329 of NC_062232.1, read as the reverse complement.
GGAGAAACCAAATCATGTCAAAAACAAATATGAGTCAATTGACTGGGAATACAAATCATATCACAATAATAACCCTGAATGTTAATGGCCTGAACTCATCAATCAAAAGACATAGACTAGCAGATTGGATTAAAAAGAATGATCCAACAATTTGCTGCCTGCAAGAGACTCACCTCATAGAAAGAGATACCCATAGACTAAAGGTGAAAGGATGGGAAAAAAAAAATACCATGCACATGGACACAGCAAAAAAGCTGGAGTATTCATCCTCATTTCAGATAATGTGGACTTCAAGTCAAAGATAGTCAGAAGGGATAAAGAAGGACATTTCATACTGCTTAAGGGAAGCATAAATCAGCAAGACATAACAATCATAAACATCTATGCCCCAAGTAATTACTCATCCATGTACGTCAAACAAATCCTTCTCAATTCCAGAAATCAAATAGACCACAACACAATAATATTAGGTGATTTTAACACACCTGTCTCACCACTGGACAGATCCTCCAAACAAAAATTGAACAAAGAAACCATAGATCTCAAAAACACAATCAATATTTTAGACTTAACGGACATTTATAGAATAAACCATCCAACAAAGAACGAATACAATTTCTTCTCAGCAGCACATGGATCCTTCTCTAAAATAGACCATATATTATGCCACAAAGCTAATGTTAGCAAATACAAGAAGATAGAGATACTACCTTGTATTCTATCAGATCATAATGGATTGAAATTAGAAATAAATGACAGAGTAAAAAAGAGACACTACTCCAACACCTGGAGATTAAATAATATGCTATTGTATGAAGAAAGAATAACAGAAGATATCAAGAAAGAAATTTAAAAATTCTTAGAGGTAAATGAGAACAAAGAAACAACATATCAAAATCTCTGTGATACTATGAAAGCAGTTCTTAGAGGAAAATTTATTTCATGGAGTACATTCAATAAAAGAAGAAAAAATCATCAAATAAACTACCTAACACTATGGGTCAAAGCCCTAGAAAAAGAACAGAGCAACACCAAAAGAAGTAGAAGTCAGGAAATAGTTAAAATCAGAGCTGAAATCAATGAAATTGAAACAAAAGAAACAATAAAAAAATTGACAAAATAAATAGTTGGTTCTTCGAAAAAATAAACAAAATTGATAAACCCTTAGCCACACTAACAAAGAGAAGGAGAGAGAAAACTCAAATTATTACAATTTGGAATGAACAAGGAAAATCACAACAGACACAATTGAAATACACAACATAATTAGAAGCTATTTTGAAAATCTATACTCCAACAAAATAGAAAATCTCGAAGATATCAACAGCTGTCTAGAGACATATGAATTACTAAACTGAACCAGGAGGACATACACAATTTAAATAGACCAATTTCAAGTAATGAAATAGAAGAAGTCATCAAAAGCCTACCAACAAAGAAAAGTCCAGGACCAGATGGGTTCTCAGCCGAGTTCTACAAAACCTTTAAAGAAGAGCTCATTCCAATACTTCTCAAAGTATTCCATGAAATAGAAGAGGAGGGAACCCTCCCAAACTCATTCTATGAAGCCAATATTACCCTGATACCTAAACCAGACAGAGACACATTGAGGAAAGAAAATTTCAGACCAATATCCTTAATGAACATTGATGCAAAAATTCTCAACAAAATATTAGCAAATCACATACAAAAATATATTAAAAAGATAGAGCACCACAATCAAGTGGGTTTTATCCCAGGGATGCAAGGTTGGTACAACATCCGGAAATCAATAAATGTAATTCACCATATCAGTAGACTTAAAGTCAAGAATCACATGATTATTTCGATAGATGCAGAAAAAGCGTTTGATAAATTACAGCATCCATTCATACTCAAAAACACTAGAAAAAATAGGGATAGTGGGAACATTCCTTAACATTGTAAAGGCCATCTATCTTAAGCTTGTGGCCAATATCATTCTAAATGATGAAAAACTGAAAGTATTCCCCCTAAAAACTGGAACAAGGCAGGGATGCCCTCTTTCACCACTTCTATTCAACATTGTCCTTGAAAGTCTAGACAGAGTAATTAGACAGACCAAGGAAATTAAAGGGATACAAATAGGAAAAGAAGAACTCAAACTATCCCTATTTGCTGATGTCATGATTATATATTTAGAGGAACCAGAAAATCCCACCAGGAAACTTTCAGAACTCATAAGTGAATTCAGTAAAGTAGTAGGATATAAGATCAATGCTCATGAATCCAATGCATTTTTATATATAAGTGATGAATCTTCAGAAAGAGAAGTTAGGAAAACTACCCCATTCACAGTAGCTTTGAAAAAAATAAAATACTTGGGAATCAATCTCACAAAAGAGGTGAAAGACCTCTACAATGAGAACTACAGAACACTAGAGAAAGAAATTAAAGAAAAACTTAGAAGATGGAAAGATCTCCCATGTTCTTGGATAGGAAGAATTAATATTGTCAAAATGGCCATACTACCAAAAGTGCTATACAGATTCAATGCAATTCCAAATAAAATCCCAATGATGTACCTTACAGAAATAGAGCAACCAATCATGAAATTCATCTGGAACAATAAGAAACCCAGAATAGTTAATGCAATCCTTAGCAGAAAGAGTGAAGCAGGGGCTATTGCAATACCAGACCTTCAACTATACTACAAAGCAATAGTAACAAAAATGGCATGGTATTGGCACCAAAATAGACAGGTAGATCTATGGAGCAGAGTAGAGGACACAGACACAAACCCAAATAAATACAATTTTCTCATACTAGGCAAAGGGGCCAAAAATATATAATGGAGAAAAGATAGCCTCTTCAACAAATGGTGCTGGCAAAACTGGAAATCCATATGTAACATAATGAAATTAAACCCCTATCTCTCACCCTGCACAAAAATCAACTCAAAATGGATCAAGGACCTTGAAATCAGACCAGAGACCCTGCATCTTATAGAGGAAAACGTAGGTCCAAATCTTCAACTTTTTGGCTTAGGATCAGACTTCCTTAACAGGAATCCCATAGCACAAGAAATAAAAGCAAGAATCAATAACTGGGATAGATTCAAACTAAATAGCTTTCTCTCGGCATAGGAAACTATCAGCAATGGGAAGAGAGAGCCTACAGAGTGGGAGAAAATGTTTGCCACTCATACTTCAGATAGAGCACTAATTTCCAGAACCTATAAAGAACTCAAAAATCTCTACACCAAGAATACAAATAACCCAGTCAACAAATGGACTAAGGATATGAACAGACACTTCCAGAAGAAGATCTACAATCAATCAACAAACATGAAAAAATGTTCAACATCTTTGGTAATAAGAGAAATGCAAATCAAATCTACCTTAAGATTACATTTCAACCCAATTAGAATGGCAATTATCAAGAACACAAGCAACAATAGGTGTTGGAGAGGATGTGGGGAAAAAGGTACACTCATACATTGCTGGTGGGGTTGCAAATTAGTGCAGCCACTCTGGAAAGCAGTGTGGAGATTCCTTAGAAAACTTGGAATGGAAACACCATTTGACCCAGCTATCCCACTCCTTGGCCTATACCCAAAGGACTTAAGATCAGCATACTACAGAGATACAGCCACATCAATGTTCATAGCTGCTCAATTCACAATAGCCAGATTGTGGAACCAAACTAGATGTCCTTCAGTTGATGAATGGATAAAGAAAGTGTGATATGTATATACAATGGAATACTACTCAGTTATAAAGAAAAATAAAATTATGGCATTTGCAGGAAATTGGATGAAATTGGGGAATATCATGCTAAGTGAGATAAGCCAATCTCAGAAAGCCAAAGGACTAATGATCTCACTGATAAGCGGATATGACACATATAGGGGGTGGGAAGGGGGCAAGAATGGAGGAAGGAGGGACTCTATAGAGAGATAAGAGTGGTGGGAGGGGTGGGGAGGGAGAAAAAAAATAACAGAATGAATCAAAAATTATTACCCTAGGTAAATGTATGATTACACAAATGGTATGCCTCTACTTCATGTACAAATAGAGAAACAAGATGCATCCCATTTTTTTACAATAAAAATGAATTTTAAAAAATCCAGAATATCTAAATAAAATATCAAATGGAAAAAATATAAATATAATTAACATTAGTTATATTTAACAGCAGTTAAGATGATACATTTTCTTATGTGTATTGTACCATAATTAAAATTTTAAAACATTTAAATGTGGCCATGAAATAAACTTTCTGATGGCCTCAGTTTTAAGAAAGCCTTGTATAAAAGGTTAAAGTACCTAACCATGTTGAATACTGTCAATAAAGAGTTAAGGAAGGAGTGTCAGAAGATGAAAGCTCAGATTAAGTGGAGAGTGTCAAAAGAAGACAGGATGACTAAAGTGCTTTCCTCAAAAATGAATAGGAGAGTGCAACAGATGGGTTTAATTTCTAGGGCAAATGGTGTAGGAGAATTGGTGATCCCTAGACAGCCAATACACTTGAATTTTGTTCTACTCATCTCTGTTCTCAGGAGAAATGGCCTTCACAGATTCAACACTAATTGATAGTGAGCTCCTCATTCTTCAAGTCATTGAGGACATGAGGACACCCATAGCCATGGGTTGTAATTGCTCTCTGCTTCGTCTGTTCTTGGCAGATGCTCAGTGACACTGCCATTCCACCATTTTGATACATATAAGGGTAACCAGAAGATTGAGCATCAATCATCCCCACAACCAAAGCAGGTGCCATTTGCTGTTAATCCTTTGCTCTCTACCTAGGCAACACTGTTGCTAAATTGTATCTGATGCCTTGAGATTTAGCAGTTAAAACAGTGACTTTGAGTTTGATAGACCTGAGTTCCAGTCCTGGCTTTACCATCTAATATTTATATGAACTTGGACAATTTCTAAACTGCTCCAAGCCTCAATTTTCTAATCTACCAACTTATTTAACCTACATCCAAACATTTTTGTGAAAATTAACAAGAATGTTTTAAAGCCTCTAAGTGTGTTAGTCATAGTAAGAGCTCAGTATATATAGATTCCCTTGTTGGAAATACCTCTGGATACTTGGTCCTTAAGGTAAGATACTATGTTTACATAGCTTTAATTTCAGGTCCAATGCCTACTAGAAAACTGTCTCATGAGTCCTAGCCTGGATATCCAAAGCTTAAAAGTTGCCTTTTAAGCAGTTTTTGGATCATTCATTTTATTGCTGCCTAAATTCAAAAGTGCCCAAGCTTAGTTAAACTACAGAGCAAACACTGCCAAATGCAAAAAAACCTTTTTTATGGAAACAAGTTTTTGAAGGCTTAATTTAATTTAAAAATTATTGATGGCCCTCTTTATATCTTTCTACATTCTTCAGTATGCCAGAGGGCTGGCTAGTTGTGTACTCTATAGATGGGCTCTATTTTAAGAAAATGTAATAAAGAAAAATCTGCACTTATAAAATATAATCAGTGTACCATGCTTCAGGGATTTTTACTGTGTGTGTGGGTGAGGACAGGTGTAATATTATCTTTTGGGGCTTTGCAAAACATCACACATTCCTGCATTCCTACTCTCCCCTTTTACTTCCTCTTTAAAAATTCAGGCACTAAGGTATATGGAGCCTCAGGGAGAGGCATAAGTAGACTAAAAATTCAAAAAACTCACAGATGATTATGAAACATGCCTAATACATTTGCTTTACCAAAGTTTTGGCTTAAAGAATTACTTGTCAATGATATAACAGGAAAGGTTTTATTATAAAATAACTCCATTCATTGGGAAGACACAGATAAATTTTCAGTGACTCAGCTCATACCTCAGGAGCACATCTACTGTTTAATGTGAAGAAAGTGTGGAAGTGTGATTAACGATCCAAGCCCTCCATGCCTTTTTCCTTCCAGTAAGTGCCATTTTCTTACTTATGTCAGAGAAGAGTTAGGTCCTGGAGGATGAGACCTCTAGAAGAGAGTTCCACATGTGCAAAGTTAGATCTCCTATCCCACCTATTTTCCATCCCTGAAGTATCAAGAGGCCAGAGGCTTTTCTTGGACTGGTACCTCATCATGTCAGTGGTGAAAAGAGACCCAAGGGATGGATGCAGCTCTCTAGAAAGAAAGAAAGGGAGGGAGTAAAAGCAAGGATAAAGGGTTACTTTTGAGTAGTTGTCACTTGTTAGGTCATTATCTGGCCACTAGATAAAAGAGTAACAACATTACCTTTGTTTCTCAAAAAGCAGCATAATTAATAGAGCCTGTTTGAATCTTTTTAAGTGCCCTATAGAATATGTGAGTTTGGACTTTCATCAACATACATAAAAGCTCAATACATATCCAGCTAAACTTAGGGTAACAAGGAATTCATTTCCATAAATGATGTTGAGATAATTTTTTTATTACTGTGGAGAAAAATTAATGTAAACCTGCATCTCATGTAGTATATCACAATTACATGAAAATTAAAATGTCAAATATTTTAAAAAATTAATTATAAGATAATAAAATCAGGAGAAAGTAGTATATTTATTCAATCTATGGAAGAAGATAACATTTGTTTAAAGGAGAAAAATAAATAATAGAGGAAGAGACAGGCAGTGTGATTATACAAAAATGTAATGAAACTAAAATGCAATGAAACTCATAAAAGTTAAGTGACAAAATAGAAAATTATATATATGATAGTAGATGCATTTCTCAGATAAATTAAAGTCTTTATAAGTTCTCTGTGGATAGTGGTAATGAATCTGAAGAATGACTAGGTAAGATGAAGCACCATTAGTATATTAACAGTGGAAATAGTGTACATTCTTCCCAACAATCAATGAACTGCAAATTAAAACAATGATGACATGTCACTTTATACCTCTAAAATTAGCAACAATAAAGGAACATTATTAAAACAGTGATGTGACTATTATGAAAACTGAAACATTTATACATTTCTAGTGGTGTTATAAATGATATCAGTCAATTTGATGAACAATCTGGCAGTTTTTAGCAAGAATCATAAAAATTTTCATACAATTTTACTCAATAATCTCACTCCTGGATACTTATTTTAAGGATATAACCCAGAAGAGGGAAAGCAATATGTGTTATTTATTATCATGGAAAATTGGACCTAACCCAAACAGCAATTAATAGAGAGATGGTTATAAAAATTATGACATTTTAAAATTAATAGAATTCCTTATAACCAATGAAAATGATAAATATGAAGAGTATTGAAATGCATGGAAAATATATGCAAAATATTAAATAATTAAAAATAAATTACAGTAACCTATCTTTAGAAGACCTGAAGTGACTGGAGTTATGACCTGTTAGGACTTTCCCTCTAGGATGGAGCCCCATGTTGAGGAGACATTCCTTATAGTTGAATGAAATTAAGCATGTTAGAAACAATATAGAGGAGGGAAAGAAAAGGTCAAATCAAAGTTGAGGAAAAGGTACAGGAAATCTCAGAAAGCAAATGGCCATACAGACATTACACAAAACTAACAAAAGATGAGGCCCTGTGAAATCAGAAAATGTATTTGCATCATGCCTCATTCTAAAAGTTGAAAGTAAATTTACAGTAAAACAAGTTATAAATATGTATCAGAAGAATCTCATGAATATACTATAAGAAAATAGAATAAATAGCAAAATAATATCCCTCCAAACCATGAAGACATACAAGAAAGACATGCTAAAAAAAGATAAAATTTATATTATTTCATAACAAATTAAACTATATTAAAGAAATAATACAAAGATTCTAAAGAATAAATTAGAATTAGATAATGAATGGGTCAAAATGAATGCCACAATTATATATAAATATAATGCACTGATTAAATATTAAAACCATTTCAAAAAAAGAAAAAATAATTGGGAAAACTCAGAAATAAGATGATCAGACTCAATAACTGTAAATAACAGGAAAATTCATCTTAGAAATGAGTAAACTAGGCAAAATACAAGAGTGAATAAGGAAAACAATATTTAAGAGAAACAGAAGATTACAAGGAGAAATTTGTTAAACTGAAAAAAAAAATGACAAAGTCAAGTAACTTGAGAGTAAATGACAAATATGGAAAGTATGCAAAGAACATCCAACATTCAGAAAATAAGAATTTCTGAAGAAGGAAAAGCTAAACAAGAGAACAGAACAAATCCACACATAAAATACATGTGTACATGCACAAGCAGACACATACATGTAAATATATATAATTAAAGTACACATTGAAAAAGCACACTCACAGTGTATCTGAGAATATTGACCAAAGAATGACAAATGCCAGGAATATATTCTAATAAAATTATTGGAATTTAAAGAAAAAGAGGAGGGATCCAAGATGACAGACTAGATGGAGTCTGCATTCCTTGTTGCTCTGTAACTTGGGATGCAAGCAGAGGAAAGTCTGTTTCTCTGTGAGGCACTCTTTGCTGCTCATTGATCCCTGGCTGTTTACCCCATTTGTCCACCATGATCACCTGCCATATACCAGCATATTGTCTACATTTTGAGTGCAGATGGCTCATTGACCATTTGCCCATTTGCCTGCCCTTTGCCTGCCCCATGCCTGCCTCTTGCCTGCCTTTCACCTACCCATTGCCCACTGCCTGAGGTCCACCTGCCGATCATCTGCCCTAAGCCTGCAGACTGCCAGCGGATTGCCAACTGCCCACTGTTGCCTGGAAGTCCGTTGTTGCAGTACCTGCAGGTTGGTCACACGTGGCTGCTGCCATTTTGGGACAATAGCCAGGATCTGCAGGTTTGCTGCCTGGCCACCGCCATCTTGGGGCACAGCCACCTAGGTCTGAGGACTCAGGCCAAGACCTGCAGATACATTAGGGTACCGGTAGGTCTGGTTACACCTGAGGTCTTTCTGCTTGGTGTGGTAGTGGCCATCTGGCTAACTCTTTGCGAGGTCACTCCTTTGTGTGAGCACATGCCTGGTGGTCTCTCTGCAAGCTGAAAGGGCATTGAGATCTTGGGACTGCAGCAAGACAGGGCCTGGGGAAGCCAAAGCCCAGGTCCATCAGATTGCAGCTGGGTTTGCATGGGCCAGTCTGGGTCTGGCAAGCCTGTGAAACTCCAGAGACTGGGGCAGTTCCCTGGTGGGAGCACAGGTTGGAGAAACTGGAGAAAACTGGGCTCTCTCCAGCTCGGTGAGTCCTGAGGTGTGCAGGGACAGAAGGGGTCAGCTACAACAGGTGGGAAGACTGTAAGAGGGTATGAGGGCATCTTGATATTAGCTCACCCATCTAACCCATCCAGCACCCACTGGACTGGAGCTAACATCAAACTTCAGACAACTCCACCTATTGGTGGAGAAGGGAAGCCAAGAACATTTTTGAAAGCCAACAGAAACAATCATTCAATTTTTCATTGAGACTTTCCTCCTTTATTTATTTATTTATTTATTTATTTATTTTCTGCCTTCTGTCTCACACCTCTACCATCTTTGAATCCAAATATTTTTTATGCTTCAATTTATTGAGGAATGGATGTCTGAATAGTATATGACAGTTTTGTTGTGTATTCCTGTTTTTACTTTTTTTTTTTAAAATATATGTATATATTTTATTCTCTCACCTCCCTATCTCCCTGGATTTTCTTTCTTACTTCTCTCATACTAACAGCCAACCTCTCTTAATTCCTCCCTTGCTCTTACTATAAATTTTTACCTCTATCTTCTCTCCCTCTCCCTCATAAGCACCACATCTTACACTACTGTTCCCTCATTGGCCATCATTTGAAACAGTAAAACCTTTTAGCAAACTTACTGTTTATATTGTAGACAATAATTGAACACTTTAATTCTGTCTATTGTGACAAAACTGTAGACACCTTAATAGGAACCATTTGGTTTAAGGTTGTATATTGATTACACTGGGTGCTGTTAATATTGGTCTTCCCCTTAAAGGTGAGGTACTGGAAACCTTCAGGGACACTAAGAAACTACAGGGCAGAATCTGTACTACCTCAGCTCCATACTACTAAATGAAAAACACAAACAACATGAAAAAACAAGGGAACAAAGTGACTGAAACAAACCAAGATGTTCCAACAAAAGAATCCATAGACAACACTGTAGAAGAAATGTTAGAGATGGAGTTTAGAAAATACATAGTTAGATTGATCTTCAAAATAAAGGATGGTATTGGAGAGAAAATACAGGAAGTGAAAGATCACTTCAATAAAGAGGCAGAGGTTATAAAAAGGAATCAAGTAGAAATCCTCAAAATGAAGAAATCAACAAATCAAATTAAAAATTCAATGGAAAGTATCAACAACAGAATAGACCACTTGGAAGACATAACCTCAGTCAATGAAGACAAAATATATACTCTTGAAAATAAAGTTGACTGCACAGAGAAGTTGGAAAGAAACCATGAATATAACTTCCAAGAAATATGGGACAACATGAAGAGACCAAATTTAAGATTTATTGGAATAGATGAAGGCATGGAGATACAAACCAAAGGAATGCACAGTCTTTTCAATGACATAATATCAGGAAACTTCCAAAATCTTAAGAATGAAAAGGAAAATCAACTATGAGAGGCTAACAGTACCCCAAATTTACAAAATTACAGCAGACCCACACCAAAGCGCATTATAATGAGAATGACTAACATACAAAATAAGGATAGAATTTTAAAGACTGTGAGAGAAAAAAATCAAATTTTATATAGTGGGAAATCAATGTGTATTTCAGCTGATTTTCCAACCCAGGAGGTCCTTGAATAACATATACCAAGCTCTGAAAGAAAATGGATGCCAACTGAGAATTTTACATCCAGAAAAATTAAGTTTCAAATATCAAGAAAAAATAAAAATCTTCCATGATAAACAAAAGTTAAAAGAATTCACAACTAGAAAGCCTACACTACAGAACATTGTCAGCAAAATATTCCATAAGGAGGAAATGAAAAACAACAGTGAACCAGCAAAGGGAAGAACTACACTAAAGGAAAGGTCAATCAAAGGAGAAACTAAGTCAAGGTGAAAACCAAAGAAACCCCCAAAATGGTAACACAAATCATATCTCAATAATAACCCTGAATGTTAATGGCCTAAACTCATCAATCAAAAGACAAGACTGACAGATTAGATTTAAAAAAAAGACCCAACAATATGCTGCCTTCAAGAGACTCACCTCCTAGGAAAAGACATCCACAGACCAAAGGTGAAAGGATGTAGAAAAAACATATCACTCACATGGGGTACATAAACAAGCAGGGGTTTCCATCCTCATATCACACAAAATGGACTTCAAACCAAAGTTAGTCAGAAGGGATAAAGAAGGACATTTCATACTGCTTAAGGGAATCATACATCAACAAGGCATAACAATTGTAAATATATATGTCCCAAACAATGGAGCCTCTATGTACATCAAACAAACCCTTCTTAATTTTAAAGAATCAAATAGACCACAACACAATAATACTGTGTGACTTTAACACACCTCTATCACCACTGGATAGATCAGTCAGACAAAAACTAAACAAAGAAACTATAGAATTAAATAATACAATCAATTATTTAGACTTAACAGACATATATAGAGTATTTCATCCATTATCAAGTGAATACATTTTCTTCTTAGCAGCACATGGATACTTCTCTAAGATGGACGATATGTTATGACATGAAGCAACTCTCAGCAAATACAAAAAAATAGAAATTGTACCCTGCATTCTATCAGATCATAATGGAATGAAACTAGAAATCAATGACAAAATAAACAATAGAAGTTATTCCAACACCTGGAGACTAAATAGCATGCTATTGAATGATGAATGGATAAAATAATAAATCAAGGAGGAAATAAAAAAATACTTAGAGGTAAATGAGAACACCAATACAACATATCAAAATCTCTGGGATGCTATGAAGGCTGTGCTAAGAGGAAAGTTCATTGCATTGAGCTCATACATTAAAAGAATAAAAAGACATTTACCTGCAAATTTATTCTTCTTTATGACTGAATAATATTCTATTATGTATATATACCACAGTTTCTTTATCCATAATTACACAGTGTGACTCTACTTCATGTACAACCAGAGAAATGAAAGTTGTACCCCATTTGTGTACAATGAATACAAAAAAAGAATAAAAAGTCAATAAATAAATGACCCAACATTACATCTCAAAGCCCTAGAAAAAGAACAAATCAACACTAAAAGCATCAGAAGACAGGAAATAATTAAAATCAGAGCTGAAATCAATGAAATTGAAACAAAAGAAACAATTCAAAAAATTGACAAAACAAAAAGTTGATTCTTTGGAACAATAAATAAAATTAATAAACCCTTAGCCACACTAACAAAGAGAAAGAGAGAGAAAACTCAAATTACTAAAATCTGTGATGAAAAAGGAAATACCAGGATGGATACTACTGACATACAGAAGATAATTATAAACTATTTTGAAAATTTATACTCAAATAAAATAGAAAACTTGAAGACATCAACAAATTTCTAGAGACATATGATCTACCCAAACTGAAGCAGGAAGACATACACAATTTAAACAGATCAATTTCAAGCAAAAAAATAGAAGACACCATCAAAAGTCTACCAAACGAGAAAAGCCCAGGACCAGACGGATTCTCAGCTGAGTTCTACAAGGCCTTCAAAGAAGAATTAACACCAATAATTCTCAAATTATTCCATGAAATAGAAAAGGAGGGAACACATCCAAACTCATTCTATGAGGCTAGTATCACACTTATACCAAAATCAAAGACACATCGAGGAAAGAAAACTTCAGACCAATATCCCTCATGAATATAGATGCAAAAATTCTCAATAAAATTCTGGCAAATCGCAGACAAAAATATATTAAAAAGACAGTGCCCCATGTTCAAGTGGGATTCATCCCAGGGATGCAAGTTTGTTTCAACAAACAGAAATCAATAAATGCAGTACATCACATCAATAAACTTAAAGACAAGAATCATATGATTATCTCAATAGATGCAGAGAAAGCATTTGACAAAATGCAGCATCCATTCATGTTCAAAACATTAGAAAAACTAGGAATAGTAGGACCATACCTCACATTGTAAAAGCTATCTATGCTAAGCCCCTGGCCTACATCATTCTAAATGCAGAAAAACTGAAAGCATTCCCTATAAAAACTAGAACAAGGCAGGGATGCCCTCTTTCACCACTTCTATTCAACATCATCCTTAAAATTCTAGCCAAAGAAATTAGACAGATGAAAGAAATTAAAGGGGCACAATTAGGAACAGAAGAACTCAAACTATCACTGTTTGCAATGACATGATCCTATATTTAGAAGATCAAAAAAATTCCACTAGAAAACTTCTAGAACTCATAAATGAATTCAGCAAAGTAGCAGGATATAAAATGCATTTCTACACATAAGCAACAAATCCATTGCAAGAGAAATTAGGAAAACTACTCCATTTACAATAACCTCTCAAAAATAAAATCCTTGGAAATCAATCTAACAAAAGAGGTGAAAGATTGCTACAATGAAAACTACAGAACACTAAAGAAAGAAATTAAAGAAGATCTTAGAAGATGGAAAAATCTCCCATGCTCTTGGATAGGCAGAATTAATATTGTCAAAATGGCCAAACTACCAAAAGCACTATATAAATTCAATGCAATTCCAAATAAAATCCCAATGACATTCTTCATAGAAATAGAGAAAGCAATCATGAAATTCATTTGGAAGAGACCCAGAATAGCCAATGCAATCCTTTTTTTACATTAATTAATTAATTTTTTATTGTAAACAAATGGGATACATGTTGTTTCTCTGTTTGTACATGGAGTCAAGGCATACCATTTGTGTAATCATAAATTTATGTAGGGCAATGATGTTTGATTCATTCTGTTATTTTTTTGTTCCTTCCCCCCCACCCCTCCCACCCCTCTTTTCCCTCTATACAGTCCTTCCTTCCTCCATTCTTGCCCCCTCCTTAACCCTAACCCTAAACCTAACCCTAACCCTAACGCTAACCCCTCCCACCCCCCATTATGTGTCATCATCTGCTTATCAGTGAGATCATTCGTCCTTTAGTTTTTTGAGATTGGCTTATCTCACTTAGCATGATATTCTCCATTTCATCCATTTGCCTGCAAATGCCATAATTTTATCATTCTTTATGGCTGAGTAATATTCCATTGTATATATATGCCACAGTTTCTTTATCCATTCATCAATTGAAGGACATCTAGGTTGGTTCCACAATCTGGCTATGGTGAATTGAGCAGCAATGAACATTGATGTGGCTGTATCTCTGTAGTATGCTGATTTTAAGTCCTTTGGGTATAGGCCAAGGAGTGGGATAGCTGGGTCAAATGGTGGTTCCATTCCAAGCTTTCTGAGGAATCTCCATACTGCTTTCCAGAGTGGCCGCACTAATTTGCAACCCCACCAGCAGTGTATGAGTGTACCTTTTTCCCCACATCCTCTCCAACACCTATTGTTGCTTGTGTTCTTGATAATGGCCATTCTAATTGGGGTGAGATGGAATCTTAGGGTAGTTTTGATTTGCATTTCTCTTATTACTAGAGATGTTGAACATTTTTCCATATATCTGTTGATTGCTTGTAGATCTTCTTCTGCGAAGTGTCTATTCATTTCCTTAGCCCATTTGTCGATTGGATTATTTGCATTCTTGGTGTAGAGTTTTTTGAGTTATTTATAGATTCTGGAAATTAGTGCTCTATCTGAAGTATGGTTGGCAAAGATATTCTCCCACTCTGTAGGCTCTCTCTTCACATTACTGAGAGTTTCCTTTGCTGAGAGAAAGCTTTTTAGTTTGAATCTATCCCAGTTGTTGATTCTTGCTTTTATTTCTGTGCTATGGGAGTCCTGTTAAGGAAGTCTGATCCTAAGCCAACAAGTTGAAGATTTGGACCTACGTTTTCCTCTATAAGATTCAGGGTCTCTGGTCTGATTCCGAGGTCCTTGATCCATTTTGAGTTGATTTTTGTGCAGGGTGAGAGATACGGTTTAATTTCATTCTGTCAGTGCAATCCTTAATAAGAGTGAAGCAGGAGGCATCACAATACCAGACCTTAAACTATATTACAGAGCAATAGTAACAAAAATGGCATGGTATTGGCACCAAAATAGACAGGTAGATCAATGGAGCAGAATAGAGGACACAGAAACACACCCACATAAATACAGATATCTCATACTAGACAAAGGTGGCAAAAACATACATTGGAGAAAAGATAACCTCTTCAACAAATGGTGCTTGGAAAACTGGAAATCCATATGTAACAAAATGAAATTAAACCTCTATCTCTCCCCCTGCACAAAAATCAACTCAGAGTTTATGAAAGACCTAGGCACTAAAACAGAGACCCTGTGCCTAATAGAAGAAAAAGTAGGCCCAAATCTTCATCATGTGGTCTTACGACCTGACTTCCTTAATAAGACTCTTAAAGTACTAGAAGTGAAATTAAGAATCAATAAATGGGATGGATTCAGACTAAAAAGCTTCTTCTCAGTGAGGGAAACAATCAATGATTTGAAAAGAGAGCCTACAGAATGGGAAAATATCTTACCCTAATCTCCAAGACATAAAAAGAACTCAATAACTTAACACCAAGAATACAAATAACCCAATCCATAAATGGGCTAAGGAACTGAACAGACACTTCACAGAAGAAGAAATACAATTGATCAACAAACATATGAAAAAGGCTAATCATCTCAGAATAAAATAAATTCTGTAGTCCTCAAGTTAAAATAGAAATATCAGTATGAAAAAAAGTGGTATTTTAGGTTTAAATGTATTTTTCCTTCATTGGTCCACTGAAAAGGCCTAGAATAAATGATGAAGCTATTGGTAGTGAGCATCTGTACAAACCAGATTTTGGTTTTATATTCTCATTGTTCATGAAAAGAAGCCAGGGTCCTTATAAAAATGGTTGACTCCAGGTCTGGGGCAGAAAGTAAACAAGATGAATTGAAAGCATCCTAACACATAGGAAACAAGTAACTCTAGAGTTATGCCAAAATGACTAAGGGGCCAATTTAAAGATATTCTCATTGGTCAAACTTAGATTTTGAACTACAATAATTATAAAAATTTCAATGTCTTCAAACCCATTAAATAGGATTAAATTTAAAATTTCATAATGGTATTGTATTTATTTCATAATGTTTATAAAAATAATAATTAATGGCCTTCTAAGGGTAATAGGATATGGGCAAATAAAAGGAAAGAATACAATATTTCTGTATCTTTCCTGAATGGTATGAGAGAAATTTTTTTTTAAATAAAATCATTTCCATTATCAGCCATCAAGGAGAATGGTGGAGTAAGGACCTCTGAAAAACACTGAAAACTGGCAAAAATGATCAGAATCAGTATTTTAAGACTGAAAATTAACAACAGACTAGCAAAATTTTGGGAATCTTTTATTCAAGAAAATACTTTAATCCCCGTAAGAATATTGAACTCTGTGGCATTTTCCCATCCTTGTTTTGATCCCCCCATCTTCATGACAACAGCAGCCTTGAAAACAAATAACTCCTAATCCCAGTAAAATACAGAGTCTTGGCAGCCACTACATGAGGTGGAACCGTGTTGGAGCTGCTTCTGAGCCTCATCTCTAGATAATTGTGGTTATTTGACATGTTTGATGGTTTCTTGAAGACATCACTTTCAAGCCTGTCTTTATTAGACCTAGCACAAAGATAACAGTGCAAAAAATTTTTCCCCATCAAAGTTTGTTGAAAATATTTGGACACAATCGATGAACTTTGAATCTCACTGAGGCAGTGGATAACCATTGTGGTAAACAACTGGCTAACCAAAAATTGTAGGAGGAAATTAGGGAATGAGGTGTCTACAGGGATTTTGAAAAGTTTTGACATATTCCTGATAATCCAGAAGGAAACACATATTTGTAGGTCTGTGCACATCCTCAGTATGGATATCAACAAGTCCTATACTCTTATCATTCTTTGGCATTCATTCTGGGCATGAAGAGGAAGTGAAGGCTAAGGCATAGTTGAAAACTAACTGGATGAGGGTTGAAAGCATGACCCAACACACACACACACACACACACACACACACACAACTTCTAGATAAAGACTTAAGACTTACTAGTTCCAGGAATTTAAGGAAATCTCCATCTAATTTTTGACTTGTTATTAAACTAATCCAGAAGAAACTTCAGTGACTACTTTACCATACAACAAAGAACTTACCCTTGACAGAATTCATTCAGAAAAGTCACTAAAGAAAGAGCAACAACAACAACAGGCATGATGGTTGCAAAACTTTGTGAATGTACTAAAAATCACCAACTTGTACATGTTACAATAATTAATTTTAGGATATACTAATTATATCTCACTGGGCGCAGTGGCATACACCTGTAATCCCAGCTGCTCAGGAGGCTGAGGCAGGAGGATGACAAGTTCAAAGCCAGCCTCAGCAGTGGCGAGGCACTAAGCAACTCAGAGAGACCCTGTCTCCAAATAAAATACAAAATAGGGCTGGGGATGTGGCTAAGAGGTCGAGTGCCCCTGGGTTCAATCCCTGGTACTAAAGGAAAAAGATCTAGTAATTATATCTCAATGAAAATATAATTCCAACCAGTTAATGATAATATTATAGAATGTGGTCATTTTACAATAGTGGATAACAACAAAAAAGTGGAAATCTGGGATTGATCAAGACCAGAATCCACTAGGAAATACAGAAGAACATGTTGAATTGTACAATGAGTATGCAATCAGCAACATGTGGACTGTAGGAAACTTTGTAGGTGAAACAACATGAATTTGTTTTTTTTTTCCTGGTAGTAAGGGAAGAACCCTGGGGTACTCTACCACTGAGCTACATCCCCAGTCCTTTTAATTTTTTTTTTTTGAGACAGAGTCTAAGTGGTTGAGGCTGACCTCAAATTTGCCATCCTCCTGCCTCAGACTCCCAAGTAGCTGGGATTAAGGGCATGTGCCACCTCAATCAGTGAATTCTTCAGCAAATACATTGTGGGGTATAGATGAATATAGGCTCTCAAGACTTAACATGTGTTTTATAAATGAGCAAATTTATATTATAGTGTCTATCTATTCAATTTTGGGTGATGAAACTATACAATGCAAAGAAAATAACTATAACATTCAGAATGCAGTTACATTTGGAGGGAAAGAGTGGGCTATATTTGCAATTTGGCATTTGGAAGTGCTTCTGGGGTAACTGGCAAGATTGTTTTAACCTGGTAGTGGTTACAAGGGTATTATTCATATAATAATTTACTAAGTTCTATATTTATTTGGTGTGGCTGTGTCTTTGCTTTGTTTTAAAACAAGATAAACAGATGACCTAAATAAAGCTAATGGTTCGAAGAGATCAGAATAAAAATATAGGTTATCAGCATATTTCTTTAAGTAAAATTAGTAATAATGGTAAAGAAGGGTAATAATTAGGAACTCACCTTCCATCTCATCCTAGTATTCTAATGGAGGAATAGCAAAGGAGATCATCTCATACCACCTATTAGTTAGAATGCAGTTAGATGGCTACATTCTAACTGCTTTAAATGGGACCTAAGTGGGCCACTGTACACAAAGAAAATCTGTCTTATACCTATTGTCTAAGGTGAATATTTATTTTAATCAACTTCTACAGTCATTTTTCAAAAACTACAAACAATGGGACCTTTATTTGAGTATCGCATGTTGATTCAGGATTCTTGATGCAGAATTTCAATCTTGTCAATACTCAAGGGAGTTCTTTACACCAGTTATTTAAAACTTTTCCCCTCATTCCTCTACCCACCTCCAGCCTTAGCAGATGACCTCTACTACTTTTCTGAGACTGACTGCCTTGTATATCCTCTTCTCCTTGCCTCAGGTTATTTCTGCTTCTGTGTGTATTGTTTCATTCTTCTCTCCAGACTCAGAGGAAGAGCAGAACTCTTCCTCCTCTCTAACATAGCTCTTCTCCCTCTGCCTCAGTTTCCAAATACCTATAGAATGGTGTGACTTTGATTTGTTGTCACAGATATTTATTTTCCTTAAAGATTCTTAAAGCATTCAGCCTGTGAGACTGGAAAATAAATTCTCTTGGTCATCAATGCCAAAGATAGATAAAAGGAAGATGGCAAAGAGGTTTGTTTTAGAAAATAAAGAACTACATTTAATATGATCTGCTTGAAGGAATGGCAAATGAGGACAAATGAAATTCATGGTCTGTTCTATCAGTATTAACCTACCACTATTTTTATGTTTTATGTTTTAAATATTTTTTATTCACTTCATATATGCAAAGTATATACTGGGTGCTATGAAGGAGGGTGAACACTGAGATTAGTCAGATATGATCCTTGCCTTCAAGGGACTACTAATTTCTATTTATATTAAAATAAATACAAGGTGGTAGATAAGGTTGGGGTGAGTATTGGGTGAGTGGGAATAAACATAATTCTGAATGTGGAGTAAATATAGAAATAAGCACTTTCACGTTTTTCAACTGGGAATTTCTGGGCAGCACTGATGTGTCATCTACTCAAGAATCCTTCAGGACTGCTGGTAGAGAAAGATAGCTCTTTTGTGAATCACTTAACTCCTTCTTCTCTTGTGTTTTAAAACTGCTTTTACTCCATAGTCACTGGGGAAGGTGAATACAAAGACATACAAACAATGGCATGTGACTTAAGAAGAAATTATATTTTGGTTGAGGAGATAAGGTATGTCTATGGAAGTAGAAACAAATCACAAATTAAGGTGTGTTACAGGAGTAAATATTTTTACAACACAAAGCCTTGATATATATATCAATGGCTCAATGAACACTGGTAGGATGACTACTGAGTTAGTATAGACCCATTAGTCCTGATGATTCTATCTTATAAATTTCTGTTTGTCTTCTTCCCACAACCATTGTCCAAATTCCACATGACATTATTTCTCATGTAAACTCTGAAGTCAAACAGGCCTGAAATTTTTAGTCCTGGCTCAGTCACTTATAGCTGCTGTTCTAGTCAGCTTTTTCATTACTGTGACCATCAAAACCAACAACAAAAATTTAGAGGAGGAAAATTTTATTTGGGCTCATGGTTTTAGAGGTTCAGTTCATAGTTGGCCAACTGCATTGCAGTAGAAGGGTGTGGTGGAGGAAATCAACTCAGGATGTGGTAAACAGGAAGCAAAAAGAGAGAGAAAGCTCTACTTATAATGAACAAAATATAACACCAAAGGCATGCCCCCAGCAACCTATTTCTCTAGCTGTACCTTACCTGCCTACAGTTACCACCCAGTTAATCCATGTCAGTGGATTAATCCACTGATTAGGTCACACCTGTCATAATCTAATCATTCAACTCTGAAAATCCTTGCATGGTCTTACACCAGGAGCTTTTGGGGAACACCTCATATCTAAACCATAACAGCTGCCTTACTTGATAAAACATGTTTTTGGTTTCTTTCCTTCTGAAACAAATATTAAACATTTTCAACTATGTAAATGTGGCTTCAAAAGGTACTGTGAATTTGGTAAAATTCTTAATTGGCACCAGTACCCTTGACAGAAATGTTATTTCTATTTAGTGTCCCCATAATGCAGTTGAAAGTGAAAAGACAATAGTTTTTAAAATTTCTCAGCAAAGAAGAATGTAAATGCCTTCTAGTCCTTAGTATATTGTTGAAAGGATGTGGCAAACAAAGGGAAGTTACTCAGTCACTCATATGAAGCCTTTTGCACTCTGACAGTAAGAAAATGCTGGTATTTTTGTTCCTGCTACAGATGGCCATCAAATGTAGGTTTGGAGCTTGAGGAAGTGTTTTGTTTTTAGTCAGAAAACTGTCATTGTACAAAGTATCCAGAGAGACAGATGTGTCTTGTTCATATGTGTTTCCGCATACACCTAGCACTGTGCCAGGCACATTGTAGGTATTCAGTCATTTTTTTAATTTTAAAATTTGTTTTAATTAGTTATACATGACACTAGAATGCACTTTGTTAATCATATATAATGGAGTATAATTTCTCATTTTCATGGCTATACATGATGTAGAATCCCACCAGTCATAATTATATATATACATAGGATAAACATGTCTGATTCACTCTACAGGGGCATGGGTGCACCTCCACATTTAATACTAAACTGAGGGTATGGTTCTTGTCTTTAGGTTCTGGTCTGCACCTTTACCTGCGAAAATCCTTTCTGCTTTCAGGAATTAAGTTGACCCATAAGAAAAATGATTTTCAGTGTTCTTGTGTTCTCAAGTAACTGAGTGTGGGTTCTTCATAATGAACCTGCAGAAAGTCTCTGATTCAAATGAACTCATATTTTTTTTTAATTTTTATTTTTACAGACTGCATTTTGATTCATTGTACACAAGTGGGGTACAACTTTACATTTCTATAGTTGTGCACAATGTAGATTCATACCATTTGTGTAATCATACATGTACATAGGGTAATACTGTCTGTCTCATTCCACCATCTTTCCTTCTCCCACCCCCTCTCACCCCATTTCCTCTACACCATCCAAAGTTCCTATATTCTTCTCTTGCCCCCCCCCCATTTGACAAAAAGAGTAAGGAGGAGCATACTTCTTTAGACTGATAGTATATAGATGTGGCATCATGTTTATGCCTTAAAAAATCCTTCTTTGTAGCCAGGATGGGGAATCCCGTGGTCCCTTATTTGAACAATGACTATCTCCTTATTAGATGCCCTACTGAAAATCCTTTTATGACACAAATCCCACCACCATCCAGGCAGTTATTTATTCATGGGGCCATGCCATCAAGACATTCCACCAATGAAGTGTTCTGTCATTGGCATAAAGCTTGTTTGAAGTGATAATTAGAAAAAAGGCTCCTAAATTTTGCAACCATTCAATGTCAGCCCCAGGAGACTACTAACTCATTTTGAGAATACACTTGCTGCTTTTAATCAAGAACCAAACTACACAGATTTTTTTGAAGTTACTAATTCTGTATGGAAAGAACAATGCAAACATTGGTACTTTAAAATGACCTTCAGCTTCAAAAAGCATCATGGGAGTTTTGCCACAAAGGCCCAGAGCAGGTATCCCAAAACAGTTTATTATAATGGGCTTGTGTATCTTGAAGTCTTATCTAATTGGTGTTCTAACCTGTTGCTGCTTCTTCTTTTTCCTTATCTCTAAGGATTCTCAGCAAGAGAGCAGAGAGTATCCATTAATCACTCCTGGTGTCTCCCCACAAACACTTGTATGCACCTATTCACCTCTCTCATCCCATCCCACCCAATTTCTACAGATGCTCAAGACCTTGAAATAGAATTGTTTTAAATCATGAATAGACCAGAAACATTATCTGGGTCAACCCTCTCATTTCATAAATGGGTATGTTAAGGCTTATAGAGAGATTGTATATAGGAGAACTAGAACTAAAACCAAGTTCTGGTATTGTTGGCACCATGACTCCATTTCCCCACCAGGTGCTCAAGATTTCAAAGCTGTGCAAAAACTCCTCAGTTCAACTGAGTGTATATATCCTTCACTCTCTTTGTATGTGAAACATTGTGCTAAGCCCCAGAATTTTTTCACAGGGGAGTGAAATATAATTCTGACCCAGTGAGGGTAAATATACATAAATGTATTTCATATAGTCAGATTTCCAAGTGTTTCACAGAGGCACCAAATTATTTGGAGATTAAAGTCAGAATAGATTTGTTTGGATCGAATTATTGGTTTGGGGTACCTATTCAGTTTCATAGACAGGTTTCCCCATGATGTTTTGAAAATCCAAAGATTATATTAAAGTTTTGGCATTGGAATTGTTCTTTCTGCACTTCTTTAGAGAAACCTCAGAATATTTCTGATTTAAGCAAATAATATATTTTTGCCTCTAAAAACATGACCAAATGTAAAAGAATTAAAAATATGTAGTTTGGGGAGGCTGGGGTTGTGGCTCAGTGGTAGAGTGCTTGTCTAGCATGTGTGAGGCACTGGGTTGGATCCTCAGCACCACAAAAAAATAAATAAATAAAGGTATTAAAAATATGTAGTTTGGGTGAGGGCATGAGGAAATGGGAATTTGCTGGCAATTATGTTGGTATATCTGCCCTGGGGAAAATGTAACAATATGAATTGAGAGCTTGAAAATGTGTATATCTTCTAACCCCATTTATTTGCCATCTAGAAATATTTCCTGAGGGAGTGTGTGCGTGTGTGTGTGTGCATGCACATATTTGCATGTATACAGTGTGTATAAATGATAAACATGATAAAATTTTTATATTGCTAAATAAAAGCAAGGCACAAGATAATATGTTATGTTAATATCTCATTTCATTTATTTTATGTCATACATAAACCAAATGCAAGCCTGACTTTCTAGATGTCCACTTTGAGGTTAGTGACATTTATCACATTAAAACATACATGCCCATAAATTCAAGTCTATAGCTAGACAAATTACACAAGTTTCATTGAAAACTTCATGAGAAAATAGAGTAGGGATGGAGTTAATTCATATACCAAACAGCAAAACCTTCTAAATCACTTACCTTCAAATATCTCTTTCTCTCTCTCTCTCTCTCACCAGTTTGATGACCTTTTGCAGCTGTTTTCCCTACCCCCTTTCTCTTAAACCCCTTCAGTGGTTCAACTCCTTTCTGTGGTGAATATCCATGTAGCCTTCTGTGTTTCTTTCTTTCTTTCTTTTTGCGGTGCTGGGGATTGAACCCAGGACCTTGTACTTGACAGGCAAGCACTCTACCAACTGAGCTATATCCCCAGCCTCCTTCTGTGTTTCTTTAACATATCCAGTGAAATTTTCTTTCATGATTAAAATGTTCTATAAACTTTTCTGTCCAATATGACAGCCACCAGTCACATGTGACTGATGTAACTGAGGAAAAATATTTTTAACTTTATTAATTTTGACTGATTAAAGTAATCACATGTGGCTATTGAACACTTGAACTATGGCTAGTACAACTGATGAAATGTATTTTTAAATATTATATTGTAGGGAATCTAAATTAAATTATCCTTGTATGGTTAGTATACCATGCTTAGGTGGAACAAACTAGGTGTCCTTTGGATCCTCAACTTTGCCTTGTTGAGTACAGAAGATGTGGGACATGACTTGTTAATTTTTCCTCAGAATCTGCCTTGCTTAGAAAACACCAAAATGTATGATAGGATTATACATAACTAACACTTTCATTTATTCTCATAGCTATATGCAGAAAAAACAAAGACATAAACAAAAATAATCAATATAGTGAATTTATGGTGAATCAATATGGTAGGATTATGGATTACTTCTTTCTATTTCATTTTTTTGCTTTTCAAGTGGTCTGGAGTAGATATTTATTATTTTGTATTTAGAAAAAATATATAACCTCTATGATTAAAATGGATCTTCGTAGGATTTTTTTAAAAAGCAGAACAAGGAAGGCATTTCTTTTAAGGGTTCTGTAATGAACTTCCAGAACAGTCTTTCACTTGGCAAATGGGGAAAAGCCCAATGGCAGGCATCACTGGAGCATGGCCCAGGAATGGCATGTGTATATGTTCTCCCAGCTGCTTCCTCACATCAAACAGCTAACAAACCAAGCTCCAAAGCCAAGCCAATTCCCGCTGTCATCATTGATGAAGACTGTACACAGATGGAGAAGTAAATAAAAGGGAGAGGTGGTGAATTTTCTATATTTGACCCAGTTACTATTTTTGCCAAATAAGGAGAGAAAAGCTTAAGATTTCAAGCATGAGGAAATAGATTCTGATATTGTGAGAAAAATCTTGCTGCTCTTTTTTAGTCCTTTATAGATGTGCATTTTCTTGGAATCAAGTCAGAATTTGGCACAGTCCATATAGACTCAAAGTTGTGTCCTTACAGTTCAACCCAGAAAAGAGGGGCTATTTGAATTAGGCAGAGAGGAACCATATAGTGGGTCTGAAAAATGTTCACTGATCTGGGGATCTACAGGGTAACATGGGGCCAAAACTTTATAAGAATTTGTTATTACCCATATTTAAAATTTGGACTCCAACTTAGGGAGAAGTGTTTCCTCTGGAAATGGTAAACAGAAGTAGGAACAATAAATTATTTTATGTATTCTTATTTGTGGCTCAGCTACAACCAATGAACACAATGGCCATGTCTCCTCTCAGTACCTCCCCACATAATAGTAAGTCAGAAGATCTTTGTTTTGTCACTCGTTTGCCATCTTCTTGGTCATAACTGTAAGGGTTTAGGCTTTGATGCCTTCCATGTTTTCTCATGTTTATTTCATAAAGGACCCTACATAGTCTAAATGCTTTATGGGACTCCTAAAAATGAAGCTAAAATGGAACGTCCGCAGGTATGTATGGTAAATGAGGGTTTACTTAGGAGCAGAGAGTAAGTGGAGCCCTTCACAGGTCTTCCTTCCATCAAATAAGCAGAAATTTCCCATTGTACTTGCTTTCTGAGTAAGTCTCCAGGGACTAATGCCTACTTAATCAAGAGAGAAGGAAGGTAAGCTGCTGTATTCTGGGCCTAGTTGTGTAGCAACAGAAGGTAGACCATATTTTGACTTTCAAATTGTATTTATTTTCATTAGTTATTTTTAGTCAGTTCAAATCTAGAATATTTAAAAAGTATTCCTTTCTGAAATAGCTTTTGTTCCCCCAAATTGGAAAACTAAAACTAAACTGCTTTTGAGTTGCAAATCATTACATTGATGCTTACAAGACCTTCTTTTTATCGAACAGTCGAAGATCAAGTGAGCAGAAAATAGATCTTCTGGAGTCCTGAGGTGTGCTTCCACTCAGGTTGATCATGTTGGTCTTGAACACTGCCTTTGTTGGTCAGTTTTACATCATTATAGCAAATACCTTGAATGACCAATTTACAAAGAGATAAGGGTTATTTTGGCTCACAGTTTTGGAAGTTCCAATCCAAAATTGATTGACCCCATTTCTTTCAGACTATGGCAGCACATCATGGCAGGAGCATGTGGCAGAGCAAAACTGCTTACCTCATGACCAGGGAGGAAAAAGGGAGGGAGGGACAGAGAAGGAGATATAGAGAGAAAGACAGAGATAGAGGGAGATAGAGGGAGGGAGGAAAGGGGGGAGAGAAAGAGAGAGACAGAGAGAATGAATATAAATATGAATGTGAAGAGAAGAAGAAGAGGCCAGGGTCCCACAATCCCCTTCATGGTATGACCTCAATGACTTAAAGACCTCCCACTAAGCCCCACAATTTTTGTTTGTACTGAATATTGGGTCCAGTGGCACTTTAGCACTGAGCTACATCCCCTAGTCATTTTTATTTTTGTAATTTTCAGACAAGGTCTTGCTAAGCTTCTTACATCTTCACTAAGTTGTTGAGGCTAGACTTGAACTTGTGATCTTCTTGCTTCAGTCTCCCAAGTTGCTGAGATTACAGATGTGCACCACTGTGCCCATCTAGGCTCCATTTCTTAAAACTTTCACTACTTCTCTAGGGACCAGTCCTCTAAAACATGGGTCCATGGAGTGCATTTAAGATCCAAACTATAGCATTATGCCTCTGGTCCCCAAATATTCACATCCATCTCGCAATGCAAATTGCTGTCAGTCCATCCCTGAGAGTATCCAAAGTCAACTGTTCCAATATTGCTTAAAAGTCGAAAGTCTCTTCTGAGACTCAGGGAAAACTCAGTTGTGAGCTCCTATAAAAATAAATATAGGGGCTGGGGAGATAGCTCAGTTGGTAGAGTGCTTGCCTTGTAAGCACAAGGCCCTGGGTTCGATCCCCAGCACCCCAAATAAATAAATAAATAAATAAATAAATAAATAAATAAATATAAAAAGTTCTATACTTTCAAGATACAATGATTGGACAGGCACATGGTAAACATTCCTATTCCAAATAAGAAGAAATAGGGAAGTCATAATGAGTTGATCCAAAGCAAGATTGAAACCCAGCAGGGCAAGCATTAAATCCCAAATCTCCATGTCTGGCATTTGGGGCATACTGTGGTAGGATATGGACTTACAAGGTCTTTCACAGCCTTGTCCTTGTAGGTTTGCTCTTTATAATCCACTTGGCTGCTCAATCCCTTGGGCTGGTTCTGTTCATGGCCTACAGGTTCCCTCAGGAGGAATTGTTCATTTTAGGCTCTTGTTGTCTTTATTGCAGCTTTGGCTTCACTCCCACAGCTCCATGCATTGTCCTGTTGAGGGATGATTGCAGGGATAGTGACCAGACAACATACTTCTTAGAACCCCCCCTTTGAAATCTTGGTGGAATCCTCTGTGATGCCATAACTCTTGGATTCTGTATGTCTTCAAAGCCAGCATCACATGGTTGATGCTAATGTATGCAGCCATCTTGAGCTGTACCTTGGCTATAGTGGCCTCTGAATCCCTTATCAGCTGAACAGGGAACATGAAAAGTCTTTGAAACAAATTTGAATTTCTCCATATCTGAGCCTGTGTTGGGTGGGGTAGACTTGCAGATTCCTGAGATGTCCTTAAGGCATCCTCCCTATTGTCCTGGTGCAAAATGACTTAGCTTTCTTTTTATTGGGGCTAACAATTATACCCTATTTGGCTATGGATTTTACATGCTCCTGTTCTCGCCAAACTGCAAAATTTTATATTCTGCTCCTCTTTGCTCTTGTTTCTCATAGAAAAGTTGAATAAAAGTAGCCAATGCCCATGCCACTCCCTTAATACTTTGCTGCTTTGAAACTTTCTCTACCAAGGAAAACTAGTCCATCACCTTTAAGCTTGGCCTCACACAAGGTTTCACGGCTTGGACAAAATCCAGCCAAATTCTTTGCCATGGTGTAACAAGACTGGCCTCTAGTCCAATTACCAGTAGAATTCTCATATCCATCTAAAATTTCATTGGGTTAGCCTTTACTGTCCACATATTTATCGACATTCTGGTTTTCTGAAACCTTCTCAGAATCACCCATTAACCTCTACATATAATATTCTAGGCTTATTCTATCTTGCTTTTACAAGATTTTCCAGACTCCTCTCATAAACCAACTCCAAAGACTTTTCCACATTGTCAGGTATATAGGAATGGAAAAGACTCTACTTTTTCATACTAATTTTCTATGTTAGTAACTTCTGTTACTACAGCACATATGTGAGTTAACTTGAAAAGAGAAAAAGGGTATTTTTGGTTAAGTTTTAGAGGTTCCAGTTCATGATCAGGTGGATCTATTGCTCTTATTCTTCTGATGGGAGTGCTGAATGGCAAAGATGAGGAGCACATGATGGAGCAAAATTATTCACCTTATGGCTAGGAAGCAAAAGAGAGAATGAGTAAGAGACTGTGTTCTTCTTTGGCACATGCTATCAATAACTTATAAAACCCCAGTGGGCCCCATCCCTTAAAGTTTCACCATTCCCCATAGTGCCTTCTTGAGGACCAAGTCTCCAACATGTGGGCCTTTGGGGGATATTTAAGATCCAAACTATTACACTGCCCTTGAAGCATTTTCTAAAAATTTTCTTCTTGTAGATTTCAAGTGACTCTAAAGAGGTAAATTCTCCTTGTTTATTACATACAACATGACTAACAATGAGTTCTTGATACCATCCATTTTCAAAAATACTCTTACCTCTAATATAGAAGTGGTTTAAGGACATTATTTATAATAGACGTATATTGGGCTACTCAGCTCTCAGTTGGGTAGGGCCCAGCACCAATGAGGCCAGGGTCATAGACTCAGTCCCAAATGGACTGTTTAGCTTTAAACAGAAGGTGGAAGTTCTTTATTTCCACACCTTCAGATTGTAGCTCCCACACTTTCTGCCATGTTGCAAATGCATTGTTCTCATAAAGTGGACTGTATCTTGGTGTCCAGTCTGTCTGAGGGGCTATAAAAACTGTTTTTCAATAGGAAAATTGGGGCATGATTATTCAGAACTCTAGGCTATAGTAGAAGAGAAAGAATAGGAAAATGGTAGAGCTGGATACCAGAAGTGAGTTGCAGAGCACTTTGGGTGTTTGTGGTGGGGCAGACCCAGGGCAGATTGACTATGATATCCAGCAGGCTCTAGATTAGGGAATAGTAGGGATGATGATCTTAGATGAGGGAAACAACACTGTGTAAGGAAGTTCTAGGAAAACTTACTGAACCTGTTACCAGATTCCTGGGTCAGTGCCCTAATTCTAGGGCTCCCAACAAACAAGGTCCAGCTACTTGCCCCAAAAACCAAACAGAAAGGTTGATGATGAAAGGCAAGAAAGGAACTTCAATCAGTAAGGTCATATTGGGAAGACAAAATGAGATCCAGCATCTCAGCCCTGTCTTCAGAGTGCTGAGAGGAGCAGTAGGTTTAAATAGAGAAAGGGGGCTGGGTTTGTGGCTCAGTGGTAGAGCACTTGCCTGGCACATGTGAGACACTGGGTTCAATCCTCTGCACCACATGAAAATAAATAAATAAAATAAAGGTATTGTGTCCATCTACAACTTAAAACTAAAGGAAGAATTGGAGCAGGGGAAAGGGGTATACATATTGAAGCAGTCTAGGTCAAACTGTGATCTGGTTGATCACAGTTCCTCAGTTCTCATTCCATGAGGTGGCTCTACAGAAGTCCTTATTACTTGAGAAGGCAATTTCCACT
The DNA here is from genome assembly GCF_902686445.1 of Sciurus carolinensis. Lineage (NCBI taxonomy): Eukaryota > Metazoa > Chordata > Mammalia > Rodentia > Sciuridae > Sciurus > Sciurus carolinensis. The sequence goes on along the minus strand of NC_062232.1, from coordinate 117,499,765 downwards.
TGCTGCTCAGGATATTCATTTATCAGACCTCTGATTGTGGAAGGGAGCTATTTAGTTTCCATGAGATGGTTCCTTCTTCTTGGGTGCAAGTGGGTCGAGTCTCATTGTGGGGTGATGTACCTGCCTCTCACCTGTTCTTGGAAGATGTAAGACTGGTGGCTTCTAGGCACTATTCCAGGTGTCTGAAACAGGATGCTGAAAATCTTGCCTCAGTCTCAAAGGGGACAAGAATGGTTAGGTAAATTTAGGGCTAATTAACCTTGTATTACTAGTTTCTAGATGAATACTCCTTCAATGATTAACATGCCTACATGTAGGGCTGCGCATGGACCAGGTCCAATGTTTAAGACAATAAAGGAGGCAGATAAAAAATGAAGGCAGAGGTGTGAGCTTTATCCTGCTTTTAGTCACTCATTAGGCAGCTCAGGCCTAGCAAAGGCAGCCTAAATCCCTGTTAAATGCCTTTTAATATTTCTTATCATGGTTTAGAACTCTGTTGGTGTCATATTCTTTATGAGATTCCATAATACTACTCTCCCCACATCCAGACAGAGTTTGGAATGCCTCAATTCAACCTCCATAGGATCTTATTATTGCCTCTATATTATCAGTCAGCATGTTGTAATTTTTATATGTTCTAATTAGTTATACATGACAGTAGAATGCATTTATGCATTTTGATAGATCATACATGAATGGAGTATAATTTCTCATTTTTCTGATTGTACATATTGCAGGATCACATTCATCATGTAGTCATACATGTACATGAGGTAATAATGTCTGTTTTATTCTATCATTCCTACCCCATACCAATTCCCCACCCTTCACTCCCCTCTATCTAATATACAGTAACTCTATTCTTCCCTAGCGCCCCCCACTCCAGCCCACTTATTGTGAATTAGTATCTGCATAACAGAGAAAACATTTGGGTTTTGTTTTTTTGGGTTTAGCTTATTTCGCTTAGTATGATCTCCAACTCAATCCATTGCATTTTAACTTTTCATTTGTATTTCAGTTTCTTCCACTATTCTGCAAGCATCTTGAGTTTTGTATCCCTGACACCTAAGCAATCCTGGGCTTAATTCATGTTTGTTGACTGAAAGAATGATTTAGTAAATGGAAGAATGGAGATACAAGGAGAAAAATGTGAGAGATGTTTGCTTAGGCTCTTAAAACATGAGTAAGTCTTTGATAGGAAGAACATGCTGTGTCTGGTTCTGTGGTTTCTTGGAGGGAAGTTGAAGGAGAGGAGATGGAAGTTGGGATCAGAGGGTGAAGGGCTTTGTGTCACCTCCTGAGGAGTTGAAACTTCTCTGGTTTGCTGGTTCTCAAAATATAGGGTGTTTACTAATTGGCTGGAAGGTTTGATGAAGCACAGATGAGGGGTTTGAGGATATAGCTAAGGGATAGAGCATTTGCCTAGCATGTGTGAGGTCCTGGGTTTGATCCCTAGTACTGCAAAACACACACACACAAACACATACACGCAGGTTAGTGAGTCTCATTCATGAAATTTATTTTCTGGGGTGGTTCTTGCAAATTCATGTATTTAACAGATTATAGGTTCCAAGGTGGTGCTGATATTGCTGCCATGGGATTACCATTTGAGAACTATTACTCTAAACCATAGACTTCAGGGTATCAGGAAATAAATCAGGGGTAGCTCAGATCTGAAAAAAATGTGGTCTAAAGTGGGAACTGTTCAGAAATCTGTTCATTCATTTATTAGTTCACTCAGTAAATATTTCATAAGCACCAACTATGTACTTGGCATTGTTTAGGTGCTGGGGATACCAAAGTAAACAAAGAATTGAAAAGAAAGTGTTCAGGGTGAGTTCAGAGGTAAATTTGACTTATCTCTAAGTCACCAAAGGGGTAGACTTTGGTTTTCTAAAATGCCACCTCCTTCAGCTCAGGCTTATTTCCAGATTCTGAGCCTACTGGTCAGGGTCACAGGCATTTAGCTAATGGGAGAGATGGCAAGGAGTCCTTCTACACCCTTAGGCAGGGAGTACCACAACCATTCTGGCACTATAGTAGAGGAAGACAGTGGACTGCATTACCTTTTACATGAATCCTGCTGTTCCAAGGTTGTCCATTTGCAATTGGTATTGATTTATCCTTGGGGCGGCTTCCATGTATGAGAGCTGTGGTATTGCTTTAAAGCAAATCTTATTCTGACTGTACATTAGACTAATTGAGGAGCCTTTTATAAAATTTTAGTGTTCAAGCTCTTTATTAGACAAGTTAATTCAGAATTTCTAGTATGGGGCCTATCCTAGGTATTTTATAAAATTTCCCTAGGCAATTTTGACCAGAATCCTACAGAATTCTCTGCTACATAATAATTTAATCCCCAAAAGCTGAGCTTAAGTACTTCTGATGAACAGAGATTCAGAGGTTATTACTATTCAAAATGGATCCCCAAGGGCAGGATGGCAGAAATTACAGGTGGCTTCTAGAACTCAGTGAGTCTCTGAAATGTGATGTCTTTTGATTCATTGTCAGTTTTGTGTGGCCATTAATAATTTGAAAAGTTTCAGAAACATTGCTCCTTCATAGGAAAAAACTATCATGGTTGTATTTGCTTATCTCTGTTCCTTTCTCCATTTTATCTCCAAAAGTATAGTGTCCTGATTAAGAGCCCAGAGTTAAACAGAGTTGGTTTCAACTCCTGATTTTATCATCATCACATGTCCTAGCTGTGTGATCTTCTGTAAGCCTCACTTTCATCATCTATGAAACAGTGATGCCAGTACCTACTTATAGGATTACTAAGGTTGGGGGTTGATTGATTAAATAAAGTAAAGCATGGTGCTTGAAACAGTAGGTGATGGATGAATATCTGGAAGCTGCTTGTCAAATATCCTGTCTCTGGGCAATGGTATTGGGATAGTGGAGGAGATGGAAGACTTTCATGTTTTACTTTATACCCTTATCTATTGGTTTAAATTTGTAGACGGTATAGTTACCTTTGCATTTTTAAGTGCCAAAGGATGGGGCTGGGGGCAAAAGAAGCCAATTGCCATGTCATGACCCTAGAGGGTGGGAAAAAATCTCTGAGGTCATTCAGTCTGTGCCTCCCACAAGTACAAGAAACTCTGCTACCATTGTGCTATGAAGGCTTATTCAGTTTCTACTGCACATTCTCCAGGGCAGGATTTCATGTCTGGACCATTTCATTTTTCATTTAATTCAAAATGCTAGGAAGTTCCCTTTCTATATTGAACCCAAATCTGTCTGCTTGTGATGCCCTCCCATTGGGCCTACCTAGTTTTGCCTCATGGAGCCCAGAGTAAGCTTTAAATTCTACTATATCTAATACTTTATGACAAGTCTTGATATATTTAGAAAGAGCTCTCCTGTCATTTTGAAATTAGCTCTTTCCCAAGATTTCCCAAATGTGTCAGCTGTTCCTCAGAGGTTGTAGCTTCCCTACTCTCACAGATAGGGTTCTATAGAAGTAGACATTGAAATGGACTGTAAGTTGTGTATTTATTATGGATCGGTGCTTGTGAAAGGAATGGGGGAAAAGCAAAATTAGGGAAAGGAAGAAATTGAAGTATAATTCAGGCTCAACAAAAATCTCATCTAATTTAGGTGGGGATCTCTAGAAAGATTATTGCCTGTGAAAGTTGCCCATTGACAGGCTAAAATGGCCAGCCCAACCTCCCTCAGTTCCCAGAGGTGGGAAGGGTGTCATTTTGTTTGAGGCAGTTGTCTTCAGCTGAGTCCATCTGCTGACTGCCTGCAACTGGCAACAAGAACTTTCCTGGAGAGGGATCTGTGTTAGTTCATTTCCACATCAATCCATCTATCCATTGTGCCATGTGGATTCACTTCTCACAATTTCAAAGCACAGGTCTTCCAGGAGTCACTGGAGTCAGTGAGTCTCTCTGAGAGGAAGTTTAGAACAGGCAGGTGAGAGAGGTTAATTGGATAAATTACAGTCCTGCTACTTTAGTTGATTTCAGGACTACAATTTATACCAATCTCCCTCTTTTCACTATCCAGAGTTTCCCCACCCTCAGTTACCACCTCTGTGACCCTTATCCCTGAGGAATTTGACATCTTGCTTGTTCATTTGTAGTCACAAATGCATAAGGGAATACCAAGAGGTGTTCCAGTAGATTACCTGAATTCCATACCATTGTTTGACTGCAACCCTATTTCTTTTTTTTTTTAATATTTTTTTTTAGTTGTCGATGAACCTTTATTTTTAAATTTATTTTTATGTGGTGCTGAGGATCAAACCCAGTGCCTTGCACATACTAGGTAAGTGCTCTACCACTGAGCTACAGCCCCAGCCCCATGGAACCCTATTTCTGATGACTAGGGACAATTGTGTTGGTCAAGACAATCACTTTTCCTGCTTGTTCTTGCAAGTGAAGAGTTCAGAATGCCAAAGTGACAGCTGTAGTTTATAATTCATTGTGACTATTACTGTGTTTCATGGATTAAGTTTTCCTAATTAGGTGATTGATCATGAGGGTTCTGCCCTCATAAATGGATTAGTCCATTTATGGATTCATAGGGTTTGAGGGGAGGGGATTTGTTATAAGAGTGATTTTTTTCTTTGCTTCCTAGCCACCATGAAGTGAGTAATTACTTCCTGCCATTGATGTTCTGCCTTACCACAAGAAACAATGGAGCCAAGTGACCATGAATTGCAACTTCTGCAATTGTGAGAAAATAAATCTTTCTTCCTTTAAGTTGATTTTTCTCAGGTATTTTGTCACAATAATGAAAAGCTGATTAAGACAGATCTGTTTCAGACCTTTCTCCTTGGCTTGTAGATAGGTATCTTTTCCATATGCCTCTATATCATCTTCTTTCTGTACACATATGTGTCTAAATTTCCTCTTTTTTGTAAGGATACCAGGCATATTGGATTAGGGCCCACCCTAAAGAACTCATTTTAACTTAATTTCATAGACTCTATATCCAAATATGACACATTTTAAAGTACTGAAGATTAAAACTTCAGAGTATAAATTGTGGAAGGGAGAGAGTTCAGGCCATAACAACTGGGTCATGATTTTTTCCACTCTTTGGTTTCCAGACCTCTGTATTGTTTCTGATGGGGTCATAACACCAAATGGAAGCCTCAGATTCAATTCAGTAGATGGCATCCTGAAGGATGTTTACCCATCCTTGTCAAATGTTACTTCTGAGTTGGTGTTTTAGCTGTGCCTTCAGGAGGTCATTCCAGTGCTCAGTCAGGTCAGCAGGTACTGGGTTTTACACAACCAGTGGAACCCATGGTATGGTCCCACTCTCACACATGTTGGGCTGTAAAATGAGTCCACTGGTCTGATGTGATGTTATTATATGGGATCACTTTGTGATGAACCAAATACTCCTTAAGCCCTCGGATAACAGTGCTATGGCCCTGTAGACAAAGAATGCTGAATTCATACTATTTCTGTGAGAATAAACCACCTATCTTTCCAGGTAAAGATGGCTCAGTGGGACTCTAAGGAATGGTGCCATAGTGGGTACTCAGTGTTATTTTGTGTTGCTAATAAGTTGGATGTTCAGAGGCAATGATAATTAAGTTTTAACCAGTCTTTTTAAGTGGTAGTCTTTGCTATTAGACCTCCGGATAACTTTTGTTTCTGCCACAATGACCACTCTATTTGTGTGCTCATTATGCCAGTTTGGAGATACCTGATGTCATATGAAGGCTAACTAAAGTCAACTGGCTGAGTCATTTTGCCAACCTGATTGTTCAGTACCTCTTCCATGGTAAAGCTTTATGGCAGGTATTACTATGGGATAAAAACATTTTCATACTTTGTACTTATTCCTGTACCCATGTATAGGCCTTTATCTCCTGCACTCCTTGTCTCCAATAATCTGGTCTTCTCTTTCCAGTACTCCAACTGAGTTGGCCTGACTATCCATCATTTTTTCTATGGAAAATAGGTGGCCAGGTAATTATCCAAAACTCTGTTCATTGAGAAGATTTTTCAAGGCCATCATTGTGTGAACTATATTGCTAGCACCCACATATGCCCACACATGGCTGTCTATATATTCATAAACCAAGTTCAGCTTTTTTTCCTCTATCAGCTGGTCATAAATGTCACCTAAGAGAGGGTCCTGGGTCAATAGTGGTGGTCATGGGGATCTGGGCTACCAACCTCACTCATGCTTAATCAAAAACATCTTATGATGAGTTGTTGGTAAACCCACCTAATCTAGTGACTTGATGCATCTTATAGAACCCAGCACATAGGGGCAACTTTTGCTTCTTGGCCTCTTGGTATCTAATGCTCACATATTCTATTTCTACCAGGACCTGGTGGCATATACCATGAGTTTTTTTGTCTATATTTATTTACTGCTGGTCTACTTGTCTAGCTCCAGAATTCAAGTGGCTTGCTTTGTGACTTAGTGGCCTCAGTACATGGTGTGTCTCCAGGTCTATCCTGTAAAATGTGATCATCCGAGTCTCTCTCAGCAGTACAAAGTAGATTCATTCTACTGCACCTATATCTCTGAGCCCTTTAATCTTTTCTACCACCTGCCTTGGCATTTCAATTCTACTCTGTGTGGGCCATTACTTCCATGCTTTTAGGAGACATTCCATTAGGGAGTTTATATCTCCTGGGATTCCCACCAGGTTGTAAAATCCTGCATCTCTGTAGAGTACTCATTAGTCAATAGATTCTTCCATATCCAATGTTATTCACTTCCCCTTTGTCAAACACCCTAAGAATCAACCTCATGTATTGCTTCCTAAGCTTCTGCTGGTACATGCTGACTACTTTCTCTACAATAGAATCTCTTTCTTCCTTTATAAGGCCCACTATTTTTCCAATTGGAGTTATGCCATAACTTAACTCTAGTGATAGGCCTGTTTACCAGAAGTGGTATTAGGTGAAGATACTGAGGGAGGTATGTGTTACCTTTTGGGTAGAGACTTCTCAACTGTCTTCTAGCAATGGAACAGAGAACTAACTCCTAATTAGATAGGCCACTTCTGTAGATTCACAAAATTTTGAGATATCTATTACTTTATCCATAAAGTTTGAACACATCTTGCTCACTACTGCCTTCTTTCCCATAGGACAATCTTCTCAATCCTAGTAAAAGGTTTTATATTTAGAAAACTACTTTGAGCCAATAGCTGTCTATGCTGCACTTATCACCAATGAGAGAATCCTCTCTGCCAGCCTAGCAGTGAGAGATCCAGCTCCAAACACTTATCTTATTCTCTATTTCTGTGGAACATGCCTAGCACCAACTTCTGCATGATGAGTTTTCTGGAAACAGTAAGATGGCATTTAGAGTACAGGATACTGTTTAGGGAATAACTCCTATGAAAGGAAGCATGATTGAATAGATGAAGTAGTCAAAATCCAATGTTGGCCTGATAAAGACTTGGCCAACCAACCAAGAAGCTCAGGAGCAAGTGTTGTCCTTTACAATTGTTCCAAGGCAGGTTGAAATGGCCAGGCCTTCTTAACCTGTCACCCCTCACCAACTTTGCTCAGTCACCAGATGATGGCAGTCTTGGGAAAGGCATTTGCTTGAGTCAAGTCACTCTCAGTAGGTGTTATCTCAGATAAGTGACTCTCTGACATTGAGGAAGACCCCAAAGGAGCTAATAACTGAAGGCTTTGTGCCAACCATGCTCTCTTCAGGTATGCTTCAGGTTCTTCCTTGAAGGGAGAGCTGTGTGGTATGTGTCCTTGCCTACCATATCCCTTGCCCTTCTGGTGACCTGTGCCAGTAGTGGTTATAGTTTATGAACTACCTCACTAGTCAGAAAGTCCAAAGCATAACACAGTATTAACCCAGGGACTCTGAGTCAGCACACAGTGCCCTGGGACCAATACCTCCTTTGAGTAGAATCCAACACATGGTCCATGTCCTCAACATGGCATTTTCTTTTTCTCAATCAGATTATGAAAATACACAAAACAGCCATAGAGAAGGGAAGGAAAAATATCAGCTATGGAAGTATTATGCAGTGAGAGGGAAGGTGGGTGTTGGCGTCAGGGTATGATCAGGGAAATCCCTGCCCTGCCACTACTTACTATGTGACATAGTCAGTTATCCATGAATATTTAAAAATTTATACTTAAATTCTCCAAGCCTCTGAACTTCTCTGTAGAATGGGAGTAATAAATATCTACCACACAGGATTTTTCTGAGATTTAAATGAAATAATTGTGAAAAATTTGCTTACTGCTACATGCTCAACACCAAGAATAATATATGGCTCAGAGCACACAAGTGTTTGAATGAATACATGAGTGAATCAATGTTTGATGCTCAGTACAAACTAAATTTATGATCAGAACTCACTGCATACTTCATGCATTCACTCATGTGATCTTTACAACACTCCTTTCATTCTTGCATCTTCACCATTTTATGCATGGAAAAAGGATAAGGTCATGTTGCTAATAAGCAGATGAGCAGGAATCAGGGCTCAGATCTTTGTGCTTTGAAAACATGTAATCTATCTCCCATACAACCTTCTGTTTGTTACCATCTGTACCATCATACTGAGTATTGACTAGGTGGTGGATTTTCTGTCAGATCAACTTCTTCACAGTAAGGTGCTCTCATTTGCAGTGGCTGAGACTGCTGTCAATTTGATAATTATTTAGGATCTGTTAAGAATGGATACTTCACCCTCAATAATCAGTCTACACTTCCATATTTTAAGAGTAGTCTCCCCACATATAGACTTCTGATAATGTAACAGATAAATATCAGAAGGCCAAGAAAGAAGATTCATTCATTAGTGAAGGTTTAATCTCAGCTGTGAAGCAATGCTCAAATGAATATTATACAATGTACTTTACACATTTTAAAAAGCACATTTTTTTCTGTTGCTGCAAGTTTTCCTTCCACTGTTCATTAGCTCTCTATTGCAGTTTGCTGGTATCTTGATAAATGAAATGTGCTGGTGGAGTTGGGCATGGCCCTTCCAAAGGAAAGTGCCCCAAACTGATCAATATACTTCACTCACCAAGCTCAAGTCCTCTAAATACCCTTTGATTAAACACTGATTTCAAGATACCCAAAGGGCTAGTTTGGAGCTCTTGGTTTCCCTTTGTCTCCTGTGTCCTTAGAAGGATGAATCCTGTAAAATGTTTCTCTTCCTGGCCAGGTGAAACTAGGGCATAATTAGCCTTGACCAGAATTCTTGAATACATAGCCAGCCCTGGACCTTCATCTTCAATCTTGGGGACCAGGATCTCATGTGCTTTTTAAAGTATGTAAAATATGTTATGTAATACTCATTTCAGTGTTGGCTCACAGTTGGATGAATGAACCTTTCACATATGAAGGCAATAGCTAAGTAGTAGAATTCTTGAACTGGCAGCAATGTGACAACATACATGCTAGGAAAATGTGAGGAGTTTTACAAACAGGCATTTCCTGTTCATTTTAGCTTTCCTACTCTTTAAGAAGACTCATCAGTTCTATGGCTTCATTCTTAGGAAAGAATGAGAACAGGTCTGATCTTGGGGTAAGTAATTAAGGGTTGGGTGGGGTTGGGGGTACACACCATGTGCTTTATTTTCTCATCAGTGGTGACTCTTCCTGTACAACCACTGTCAGATCATTATCTCATTATCTACAAACTATGTCCATTGTCAAGGCAATTACCACCATCATCATAATGTGGCATAGAATATGATCATACCATTACCGAATATCCACCCACATCTTGTTTTCTTCAGGAACCTTCATCTAAACACCGTGGAGTTGTTCACTCAGCAGTTAACTGCTATCATTTACTCAAAATTGAGTGATGATACATTCCTTTGGTATAGTATATGTCTCCTTTCCTTAATTCTGACTTTCAGAGAGAGAGAGAGAGAGAGAGTTATGGTTGGATGTGAGGAGTCCCCCAAAAGCTCATGTTAGAGACAATGCAATAAGGTTTAGAGGATAAATGATTGGGTTATGAGAGCCTAAACCTAATCAGTGAATTAATCCCTATTAGAGAGGAGGAGGAGGTTGGTCCCTGGGGGCATGCCATTGGGATTTATATTTTGTCCTTATTGAGCAGAGCTCTCTCTCTTTCCTTCCTGGTGTGATGTTCTGAACCATTTCCCTACACCACACTCTTCTGCTGTAATGTCCTGCTTCACCTCAAGCCGTGAGAATAGAGTCAGTTATCTATGGACTGAGACCTTGGAAACCATGTTCCCTAAAGTAAACTTTTCCTTCTCTAATTGAGGGAGGGAGAGGGAAGGGGAAAGGGATAGGGAGAGAGAGAGGGAGAGAGAGAATGAAAATGACCACCAAATCCAATAATCCAATTGCCTCTATGTTAAAAATATATCTAGAACACACACACACACACACACACTCACCCCCCCACACCCCTAATACAATATTTTGTATATGTAATCCCTAACCTGGACCACAGCCCTAGTTAGCCCTAGACCCCTAACTAGTTTCTCCAGTTACTTTACATGGTCACTCTTGCTCCCTACAATCATTCTTTCTCCAATAGCAATCTGAGTGATCCTTTATCAATATAAAGTAGATCATGTAACACTCTTGCTCCAACCATTTCTGATCACACTTAGAATAAAAGCCGTAATTCTTGCTATAAGCCAAGAGGCCCTGAATCATCTGGTCCCTTCTGGCCTTTAAGCTAAATCTCCTCTCACTCTCCTCCTTTCTCACTCTGCCCTAGACACACTAGATGAAATGAGATAAGGTGAATGCTGTAGGAAGCACGATGGGACATTTTTTCTACAGTTTTGGGACTTTGAATAAAACTCAATACTGGAAGCAATTGGTGCTAAGTAAATTAATAATAATGAAAGTTTTCAGTTATTCAGCTCCAGGCATTTTTCCAAATGTTTTCATATTCTTTGACTAATTTAAACATAACCTCATGAGCTGAGGTACTGTTATGGTTTTCATTTTACAGAAAAGGGAACCAAAGGGTAGAGATGATAAGTAATTTGTCTGAAGCCACATAAACAATGAATACAGTGACTAAGAGTTGAATCCAGGTGATCTGATTCCAGAGTCCATATCCTTTCCACCAACCTTTCAACTATTTCTTAGGCTCAAGGGATTCACTAAGGAGCTACCCAGTGTTCCTTTTCAGTGATCAATGAGAATCTCACTCCCATCATTGCATCCAGCCTAGATAGGCAGAAGAACGAGGAATTTTGAGGGTAGGAGAGTCTTTGAAGGAACACAATTTGTGTTAGTAGGGAATTATCAGTCAGAGTGGGGGCATTTTCTTTTCTTCCCCAAGGAGGGGGAAAAGAGTGCTCATCTCAAATTCAAGACAAATGAAACTGAACTGAGTTCCTTAATGGCAAGGACTTTGTGTTTTTGGCTCTCTTTATCTGCAGTTCCTAGCACAGTACCAGGCACAGGGGAAGAGCTCAGTATGTGAGTGAGTGAGTTAGGCGCAGCTGTGCTGGAGCACTTGCATGCATGGCACTCCCTTCAACTGACTGGAGAACACTCAGGAAATGAGATGAATGGTTTGGGCCTTGAGTTGCTTCTGATCTAAATAGGAGATGGAAAGTAGAGAACAATTACAAAAAAACAAAGAGCGGTACAAAAAGACATGGAGAAAAGTCCAGTTGTCAAGTATGAAAATTGAAGGAAATCAGTAAGGACGGCTTAATAAATGATTGCAGTTATTATTATGTTCATTAAGTAGATGTTAAAAGAAGACATACAGGGATTATGAAGGCTGTGGATTTATGCCCATAGTGCAATCAGACTTGCTAGGAAGATTCAGTCACTATGATTTGCTGGGGCTCATCTCTCAATTCCTGTGATTGGGGCCCAAAGACTTGGGAACATTACTGGAAAAAAAATAATGATAATGAAACTTGCTAGAGAATAATGACTACGTCTTACAGCTGCATCTGATTCTACTACATCTGTGCCCATCAGTAAGCAGTGCCAGATTCTCTTGAGTTATTGTAGCCAAAGTTAGGGAGGCTGGCAGCCATGGCCCCTGCACCAGACTCTGGAGGTGGGAAAGTAGAGTGGGAAACTGTATGAGTGGGATATACTTCCAACAGACATCATGGCCAAGGGGATTGGAGAGAGACCTCTTTACAAATAAATGGCAGGGTAGTATAGACTACTGGCTAAGAGCTAGGGCATTGGAGCAACTCTGGCTTTAAATTCTGGCTCTGATTAGTACTAATGATTAGCATATTAATTCAGGCTCTGGTGTGTGGCATGTTAATCAATCCTTTTATGACTCTGTTTGGTTATCCATAAAATGGAACTAATAATAGTGCCTACCTCATGAGATTGTTTTGAGCATTAGATGAAATAATACATGTAAAGTGCTTGGCACATACCTAGTGTTTAACAAATATTTGCTGTTATTATCTTATACCAGTATTTTTCACTGTTTGCTTCAACCAATTAATAGATAATAAAAACTGTTTAGGTAGCCATGACCTTGATATTTCATTAATTAAATAGCAATGAATAAAAATATGAATATACTGAATGTTATAAATGTAAATGTTATTTCAAGAAACTTTAAAAATATATTTATGTCTATGCATATGCCTACAATATATAGTCATATATATTATATATAAATACACATATGCATGAGTATACATGAAAACATGTATATTTCTACATTTAAATATATACATTCTTTTATACAAACATACACCTTTAAAGATACACACATTCACAACATATTCACATGTACTTATACAACTTGCATACATATTCATATGTACATAAACACATATGCATGAAGACATGTATATACACAAATATACACATTCATACACATATGTACATACATATATGCATATGCATATAAACAAAATGAGATGATACAGCAGATGTATATATATACACACACATACACAACACATACATTAATGTATACATACATATACAAGCATATATAAGAATACAAATACACATATGCATATATGCAAGCATGCACATATGACATACATGCATACTCTGATGCACAGACATACATTAACATAATATACATATATACCAATATACATATACGCAAATAAGCATTCACAAAAAGAAAGAATTTGGGACCCTACTGATACCTCCTTGTCCACTTTGCTTCTTTGTCCCCCACCAAGAAATTACCCCTGTGCTGGGTTCTGAGAATAAGACAATCCCTGTTCTTTAGGAGTTCAGGGTCATACCCCACCATTACTCTGTCAATTCCAAACTTGTTACCCTAGAGGCTGTGGGAAAAATGACCAACTCTCTACCCAAACTCATGTTTCCCTTCCATTGTTTGAAGTAGTCACTGGGAGGTGGCTGTTTAGCCAGGGACTTTATTTCTTGGTCTTTGTTATAGTTTGAGGAGTTATATGACTAGTTCTCATCAGTGGCACATGAGTGTAAAAGATATGTATGATTTCCAGATGCATTTTCTCCACTGTATTTTTCCTTTTCATGGGTTTGATACAGAGGAGCATAGTGACCTGGAAACCATCTATTGAGGATGATAGAGTCACAGAATAGATGGAGACTGAATCACTGATTTATTGTTGACAAGAGAGATGACTACCTAATAGAAACACCCACTTGGGTTTTTAATTGAGTGAGAAATAAAATTCACTTGTGTTACATATTTGGGTCTGTTTGTTCTAGAAGTTATCCTACCCTAACTAATAGAATCGCCTTATGTAAGATGTATCTTTCTGGATTTATAATTTGGAGCAGAATATTCTGTAAGCTTGGTCATGGATTTCAAAGTGATGTGAAGCTATTTAAAATCTGCTTTACTGATTATGGCCATTAGTGCTTGCACTCTGTAAGTGGGCTGCAGATTTTTAATAAAGGAAAAAAGCAGCTGAGTTACTATTGACCTTGAAATAATTTAGGCAGTGCCAAATATATAGACTATTTGTTCTATTTAATAAATGACTACATAGCACTTACTCTGCTAGGCAATGTTAAAACTGCTTTATAAATATTGCCTCTTTCTATTTTCTCAACAAACCTATGAGCTCGGCTTTCTTTTTTTTTTTTTATTGTAAACAAATGGGATACATGTTTTTTCTCTGTCTGTACATGGCATAAAGGCATACCATTTGTGTAATCATAAATTTACATAGGGTAATGTTGTTTGATTCATTCTGCCATTTTGTCCCTTCCCCCCCTCCCCTCCCACCCTTCCCCTCCATCTATATAGTCCTTCCTTCCTCCATTCCTGCCCCCCTCCCTAAACCCAACTCCAACCCCAACACTAACCCTTCCCACCCCCCATTATGTGTCATCATCCACTTATTAGCGATATCATTCTTCCTTTGTTTTTTTGAGATTGGCTTATCTCACTTAGCATGATATTCGCCAGTTTACTCCATTTGCCTGCAAATGCCATAATTTTATCGTTCTTTATGGCTGAGTAATAGTCCATTGTATATATATACCACATTTTCTTTATCCATTCATCAATTGAAGGACATCTAGGTTGGTTCCACAATCTGGCTATTGTGAATTGAGCAGCTATGAACATTGATGTGGCTGTATCTCTGTAATATGCTGATTTTAAGTCCTTTGGGTATAGGCCAAGGAGTGGGATAGCTGGGTCAAATGGTGGTTCCATTCCAAGTTTTCTAAGGAATCTCCACACTGCTTTCCAGAGTGGCTGCACTAATTTGCAGCCCCACCAGCAATGTAAGAGTGTACCTTTCTCCTCACATCCTCGCCAACACCTGTTGTTGCTTGTATTCTTGATAATTGCCATTCTAATTGGGGTGAGATGGAATCTTAGGGTGGTTTTGATTTGCATTTCTCTTATTACTAGAGATGTTGAACATTTTTCCATATGTTTGTTGATTGCTTGTAGATCTTCTTCTGTGAAGTGTCTATTCATTTCCTTAGCCCATTTGTCAGTTGGATTATTTACATTCTTGGTGTAGAGTTTTTTGAGTCCTTTATAGATTCTGGAGATTAGCGCTCTATCTGAAGTATGAGTGGCAAAGATATTCTCCCACTCTGTAGGCTCTTTCTTTGCATTGCTGATAGTTTCCTTTGCTGAGAGAAAGCTTTTTAGTTTGAATCTATCCCAGTTGTTGATTCTTGCTTTTATTTCTTGTGCTATGGGAGTCCTGTTGAGGAATTCTGGTCCTAAGCCGACATGTTGAAGCTTTGGACCTACTTTTTCTTCTATAAGCTGCAAGGTCTCTGGTCTGATTCAGAGATCCTTAATCCATTTTGAGTTTAGTTTCGTGCATGGTGAGAGATATGGGTTTAGTTTCATTCTGTTGCATATGGATTTCCAATTCTCCCAGCACCATTTGTTGAAGAGGCTATCTTTTCTCCATTGCATATTTTTGGCCCCTTTGTCTAGTATGAGAAAATTGTATTTATTTGGGTTTGTGTCCGTGTCCTCTATTCTGTACCATTGATCCACCTTTCTATTTTGGTACCAATACCATGCCGTTTTTGTTACTATTGCTTTGTAGTAGAGTTGAAGATCTGGTATTGCGATACCCCCTGCTTCACTCTTTCTGCCAAGGACTGCTTTAGCTATTCTGGGTTTTTTATTCTTCCAGATGAATTTCATAATTGCTTGCTCTATTTCTGTAAGGTACATCATTGGGATTTTAATTGGAATTGCATTGAATTTGTATAGCACTTTTGGTAGTATGGCCATTTTGACAATATTAATTCTTCCTATCCAAGAACATGGGAGATCTTTCCATCTTCTAAGGTTTTCTTGAATTTCTTTCTTTACTGTTCTGTAGTTTTCATTGTAGAGGTCTTTCACCTCTTTTGTGAGATTGATTCCCAAATACTTTATTTTTTTCGAAGCTATTGTGAATGGGGTAGTTTTCCTAATTTCTCTTTCTGAAGATTCATCGCTTATATATAAAAATGCCTTAGATTTATGTGCATTGATCTTATATCCCGCTACTTTACTGAATTCACTTATGAGATCTAAAAGTTTTCTGGTGGAATTTCCTGGTTCCTCTAAGTATACCATCATATCATCAGCAAATAGGGATAGTTTGAGTTCTTCTTTTCCTATTCGTATCCCTTTAATTTCTTTGGTCTGTCTAATTGCTCTGGCTAGAGTTTCAAGGACGATATTGAATAGAACTGGTGAAAGAGGGCATCCCTGCCTTGTTCCAGTTTTTAGAGGGAATGCTTTCAGTTTTTCACCATTTAGAATGATATTAGCCATGGGTTTAGCGTAGATGGCCTTTACAATGTTAAGGAATGTTCCCACTATCCCTATTTTTTCTAGTGTTTTGAGCATGAAGGGATGCTGTATTTTATCAAATGCTTTTTCTGCATCTATCGAAATAATCATGTGATTCTTGACTTTAAGTCTATTGATATGGTGAATGACATTTATTGATTTCCTGATGTTGAACCAACCTTGCATCCCTGGGATGAAACCCACTTGATCATGGTGCACTATTTTTTAATATTTTTTTGTATGCGATTTGCTAAAATTTTGTTGAGAATTTTTGCGTCGATGTTCATTAAGGATATTGGTCTGAAATTTTCTTTCCTCGATGTGTCTCTGTCTGGTTTAGGAATCAGGGTAATATTGGCTTCATAGAATGAGTTTGGGAGAGTTCCCTCCTCTTCTATTTTATGGAATACTTTGAGAAGTATTGGAATGAGTTCTTCTTTAAAAGTTTTGTAGAACTCGGCTGAGAACCCATCTGGTCCTGGACTTTTCTTTGTTGGAAGGCTTTTGATGACTTCTTCTATTTCATTACTTGAAATTGGTCTATTTAAATTGTGTATGTCCTCCTCGTTCAGTTTAGGCAATTCATATGTCTCTAGAAACCTGTTGATGTCTTCGAAATTTTCTATTTTGTTGGAGTATAGATTTTCAAAATAGCTTCTAATTATGTTTTGTATTTCAGTCGTGTCTGTTGTGATATTTCCTTGTTCATTCCGAATTTTAGTGATTTGGGTTTTCTCTTGTCTTCTCTTTGTTAGTGTGGCTAAAGGTTTATCAATTTTGTTTATTTTTTCGAAGAACCAACTATTTATTTTGTCAATTTTTTGTATTGTTTCTTTCGTTTCAATTTCGTTGATTTCAGCTCTCAGTTTAACTATTTCCTGTCTTCTACTACTTTTGGTGTTGGTCTGTTCTTCTTTTTCTAGGGCTTTGAGCTGTAGTGTTAGGTCATTTATTTTTTGAGTTTTACTTCTTTTATTAAATGTGCTCCATGAAATAAATCTTCCTCTAAGTACTGCTTTCATAGTGTCCCAGAGATTTTGATATGATGTTTCTTTGTTCTCGTTTACCTCTAAGAATTTTTTAATTTCCTTCCTAATATCTTCTGTTATCCATTCATCATATAGTAGCATATTGTTTAATCTCCAGGTGTTGGAGTAGTTTCTGTTTTTTACTCTTTCATTTATTTGTAACTTCAATCCATTATGATCTGATAGAATACAAGGTAGTGTCTCTATCTTCTTGTATTTGCTGACATTAGCTTTGTGGCATAATATATGGTCTATTTTAGAGAAGGATCCATGTGCTGCTGAGAAGAAAGTGTATTCACTCTTGGTTGGATGGTATATTCTATAAATGTCTGTTAAGTCTAAATTATTGATTGTGTTATTGAGATCTATGGTTTCTTTGTTCAATTTTTGTTTGGAAGATCTGTCCAGTGGTGAAAGAGGCGTGTTGAAATCACCTAGTATTATTGTGTTATGGTCTATTTGGTTTCTAAAATTGAGAAGGATTTGTTTAACATACATGGATGAGCCACTGTTTGGGGCATAGATGTTTATGATTGTTATATCTTGCTGATTTATGCTTCCCTTAAGCAGTATGAAATGTCCTTCTTTATCCCTTCTAACTAACATTGGCTTGAAGTCCACATTATCTGAAATGAGGATGGATACTCCAGCCTTTTTGCTGAGCCCATGTGCATGGTATGTTTTTCCCCATCCTTTCACCTTTAGTCTATGGGTATCTCTTTCTATGAGGTGAGTCTCTTGCAGGCAACATATTGTTGGATCTTTCTTTTTAATCCAATCTGCCAGTCTTTGTCTTTTGATTGATGAATTCAGGCCATTAACATTCAGGGTTATTATTGAGATATGATTTGTATTCCCAGTCATTTGGTTCATATTTAAAATTTTTGACACATCTTGGTTCCTCCTTTATTTGACAGTTCCTTTAGGATAATTCCTCCCTTTGCTGATTTGCTTCTTTGTTTTTTATCTCTTCCTCATGAAATATTTTGCTGAGAATGTTCTGTAATGCTGGCTTTCTTTTTGTAAATTCTTTTAGCTTTTGTTTATCATGGAATGATCTTATTTCATCGTCAAATTTGAAGGTAAGTTTTGCTGGGTATAAGATTCTTGGTTGGCATCCATTTTCTTTCAGAGCTTGAAAAATGTTGTTCCAGGCCCTTCTAGCCTTTAGGGTCTGGATTGAAAAATCTGTTGATATCCGTATTGGCTTCCCCCAGAATGTAATTTGGTTCTTTTCTCTCACAGCCTTTAAAATTCTGTCTTTATTTTGTATGTTAGGTATTTTCATTATAATGTGCCTTGGTGTGGGTCTGTTGTAATTTTGTGTATTTGGAGTCCTATAAGCCTCTTGGACTTGATCTTCCATTTCATTCTTCAGATTTGGGAAATTTTCTGATATTATTTCTTCAAATAGATTGTTCATTCCTTTGGTTTGTTTCTCTAAGCCTTCTTCAATCCCAATAATTCTCAAATTTGGCCTTTTCATGATATCCCATAGTTCTTGGAGATTCTGTTCATGATTTCTCACCATCTTCTCTGTTTGTTCAACTTTGTTTTCGAGGTTAAATATTTTGTCTTCAATATCTGAAGTTCTGTCTTCCAGCTGTTCTATCCTATTGGTTATGCTTTCTATGGAGTTCTTAATTTGGTTTATTGTTTCCTTCATTTCAAGGATTTCTGTTTGGTTTTTTTTCAATATCTCTAACTCTTTATTGAAATGATCTTTTGCTTCCTGAATTTGCTCTGTTAACTGTCGATTGGTGCGATCGTTCAATGCCTGCATTTGCTCTTTCATTTCATCGTTTGCTTCCCTAATCATTTTAATTATGTACATTCTTAACTCCCTTTCTGTCATTTCTTCTGCCATGCTGTCGTTGGATTTTATTGATGTAACATCTAGATTTGTTTGGGGCATTTTCTTCCCTTGTTTTCTCATATTGTTCAGGGATCAGTGGGTCATTAAGATGTTGCAGATTTCCTCTATCAACTTATAATGTCCCTGAAGATTGCTAGTATATCCCCTCTTATCCTTCAGTAGCCTGAAGTCTTGGAGGAGGTTGATAATGCAGAGCTCCACGAAGAAGCTGCCTCTCTAGGTGTGGTAACCCTCAGGTGGCGTATATTCCCTGCTAGTGGGCAGAGGTGCCTCCACTTGTTGACCAATGGTCATCCAATGGGGAACTACTGCGGGCTGAGGCAAGGCCTGTTTGTGCCTATGTCTCTGGCTTTACCGTCCCTGTGGGAAAACCTCCCCCGGGCGGGAAGAGTCACTCGGTGGGGACGTCTCGCTGGTCAGTTGCCCTCCTAGAGGTTCCCCTCAATCTACAACTACCACCTGGGCTGGGCTGTCTTCCTGTGCAACGATCCCAGGGGCCCGGACCTACGTCCTGGGCCTGGGAGCCTCACCCTTCGCAGGCGAGTCTCCCTAGGCTGCCTCTCCCAGAGAATCTGCCGGCTGCCCTGGAAACTTTGCTCTGCCCCTAGGCGTGTCTCTGTGCGGCTCTTCCAGCAAGAAGCCACCTAGCTCCTGGGACCCTGCTCTGCACCAATCGCCTGGCTATGCAGCCCCTCCCCTGAGCCACCACCTGGAGCCCCGTACAATAGCTCCGAGACCCAGAGACCCGCCACACACCTCCTCCTCCGGACAGCCGCCCGGTTTCCGATGCAGTCACTAGGAGTCCAAGCAACTCACTTCAGGTCTCCTCCTCCCGCCAACCACCCGTAGCCCTAGGCAGTCACTCCAAGTCCAAGTGACCCGCCCTGTTCCTCCTCCTCCTCCTTGGGGTAGCCCCCCGGGTGTTCAAGAGCGGTGGCTCCGAGACCAGGTGACTCACCACGCTCCTCCTCCAGGCAGGCCACCGGTGTTCAGGAGCGGTCGCTTTTAGTCCAATCAACTCACCACTCGCCTCCTCCTCTGGCAACCGCCTGTGGTTCTGATGCAGTCACTCCCAGACTAAGCGTCCCACCGCTCTCCTCCTCCAGGCAGGCCACCAGTGTTCTGGAGCAGCTGCTCCAAGTTCAAACAGTTCGTCACGCAGCTCCTCCTCCGGCAACCGCCCGCGGCTCTGATGCAGTCACTCCCAGGTCAAGCAACACGCCGCGCTCCTCCTCCTCCTCCGGGCAACCTCCCGGCACTCAGGAGTGCTTGCTCTGAGTTCAAACAGTTCACCACGCAGCTCCTCCTCTGGCAACCGCCTGTGGTTCTGATGCAGTCACTCCCAGACCAAGCGTCCCGCCACGCTCCTCCTCTTCCTCCGGGCAGTCCCCCGGCGCTCAGGAGCTCAGGAGCGCCCACTCTGAGTTCAAACAGCTCACCACGCAGCTCCTCCTCTGGCAACCGCCCGTGGCTCTGATGCAGTCACTCCTAGACCAAGCGTCCCGCCGCGCTCCTCCTCTTCGTCCGGGCAACCCCCCGGTGTTCAGAAGCGGTTGTTCTGGGTCCAAACAGCTCGCCACGCAGCTCCTCCCCAGGCAGCCGCCCGGAGCCCCAGCGGCTGCTCGAGTCCAAGCGCTATGCTGAGCCGCCTCCTCCTGAGCTCGGCTTTCTTATTACCCCAACTTTCCATTTGAGGAAATTAAGGCATAGTAAGTTTAAATAATTTGCCTAAGGTCACAGAGTTAATAAGTGGCAAAGTACGGAGGAAAGCCCAAGCAATCTGACTCCAAGCCTATCTCATACCAGGTTATCTCCCATTAATAAACTTGGTGATGAGTAGATCTGTTTCCTCCCTTTAACCTCAAAAGAGTTAGGCCTCTTTTTTCAAGGAGTATTCAGGACCATGGTTTCACCTTCCACAGAAGACAGCTCCCAATCCTCAGCGTATTCCTGAGTTAGGAAGTAGAGGACTGCCACCTACCGCCACCATGATACCATTTTGTGTGCTCTTGGAGGTTCACGTGTGTGTATGCACGGGTACATGGATGGAGGCAGCAAGCCCCACAGAGTTGCTTTGCTTGTGAAAATGAATAAGATCACAGCACACAGTGGTATGATTGCAAATAGAAAGACTGCTCTGTTCAAACAAATCTGTTTCTTACTTCATGCCAAGAGCTAGGTTGGGTAAACTTGCATTCAAATTGGCCTTGGTGCATGGATCATTACTTCTTCTGTAATGAAACTTTGGTTGTGGCCAGATCTTCTTAGTCCATGATCCCAATCTGCAAGCTCTGTAGGGCAAAAGTGTCTCAGGTCTATGAGCTGTCAGAGGCCCACCACATCTGTGTGTGAGAAGAGAGGAGAGAGGGAAATATCTCACCACTATCAGTCATCTTTAGTCTTTTCTGAAACTAAATGAGGTTGAGTCATTTATATGAGTCATTTGAGTCTCATATGCCCCCTTCCTTATTCCTTGCTTAGAAGTTCCTGTGGGAATTCTATAACTCTTTTCACCCCTACTTTTTATTCTTAAGGGTTGGCTGTCCCCCATAAACCCATTGTTGAGGGGAGGGACTCCCTCCTCCATCTTTGTCTCTATCACGTCTTTAAAAATCCCAAGAACACAATGTTTCTATATCATTATATCTCTAGATATAAACTCATAAGAACCTAGAATATCAGAGTTTCAGGACCCTTAGAAATGATCTTCTGTCCCAACCCTTCATAAACAAATGAAAAGACTGAGGTCTATGGAAAGGTGATTTACTGCAAGGGTATATGCCTGGAAGTGGAAGTGAGCAAAAATACTACTGAGGTTTGACCTGTGTGCCCAAGTCAGGGCTATTACATTAATGACAAATTACATTTGTCCATATCTGCCTGGACAAAAAATTGGTGTGCTTGGGAGTCAGCTGCTTAGGCAGGACATAGAAAGCCCTCAATAGACTTCCGTTTGAGGGGCCACATGATTATGTAGGTATTCTGGGCTGGTAAGAACAGGTTGCAGCCCAGTGCTAAAATGTAGAAAAATTAATGGATACCAAACATCAAGTCCCCTACTCTATGTTTGCCCTTGTGCTGTGTTCTTACATGATCAATTGTTGAGGCAACAAAGCATTAGTTGCCACAGCTACATTATTTCATTTGAACCTGACTGTAGTCTTCCAATGTAAGTTTTACTATCTTATTTGCAGATGAGTACACTGAGGCATAGATATATTAAATAACTTGCCACATTGTAAGTCATTGCAGAACCAGGATTCACACCTAGCTCTGTTTGACTTCACAGTCCATGTGTTAAACATAGCCATGTGCAGACTGCTTGGCCACAAATGGACAGTATCAGAGGATCTCAGAAGTTTGCCTGGATTTTCTCCTTCATTAGTTTGGTTGCTGTTTACTCATTTTCTGTAGGAGACTCAAAGGGAAGCATCAAGAACCATAGGACTTACTATGGACCTCATAAAGTAGCAGGAGAAGTTCACCTGTCATATCTACTGCAGTGTGTCTTTCATAGCCTGTTGTCCCCTAGTAACTCATTGTGTTTTCCAGGGACATGATTGGCTGGCAGGTAGCCTGATGAAGTTGCCTTACAAATGCTCTGCACCATAATGCCTTCACGTTAAGGTACTGGAAATTTTATGGGTTTGATTTCTGAGGAACTATTGCAATTCAAATGAGAAGCAATTGATTTGCATTTTCATTTTATTCCAGAGAGAGAGAGAGAGAGAGAGAGAGAGAGAGAGAGAGAGAATCTGGAACAGGTAGCTAGCTCATTAATGGTGATACCTGTAGCCTGTGTGGGGTAGGGGTAGGAGCATGGGAAGGAGAAAGTGTATTTCTTTCTTTGCTGGAATAAAGTCTTGTGTAAAGTTTTCATTCCTATCAATACCATCTAGGATTCACTGTCTTCTTCACTCCTTTAACCATGTAATGAAGAAGAGAGATGAGAAATAAGTTTGTCTCCTTAGCATATTTCTGAGTGAAGCCATGTGTCTTAGCACTTAGAGAACTAGGAAAAATCTAGTAAATAGTAGCTAATGTTGATATAATACTTGGTATATTTCAAGTGCTGTTCTAGGTGCTTTATGTAGCCATTATTTTACTTAATCCTCATGACAACCTTCAGAGGTAGGTATGTTTTTTTATCATCACCATTTTACACATTTAGAAACTGAACCACAAAGAGGTAGTAAAACTTTCTGAGAATCACACAGCTAAGAAGTGGTGAATTCAGCAACGAAAATTCAAGCAGTAGTGACATTAGGGTGTGTGCACACAATCATAACACCACCCTACCTCAGGTATAGGATGAGTGGCTAAAGGTTATCCTCTGGCATCTTTTGAAGACAGGCTGACTATGCTTTGAATCTAACTTGGCTACTACTTGCCAGGCTATTGACAAAGACCAGAGTGTGATGTGTTGACCTTTATGCTGTATGTAGGATTGTTTGCTTGTCTGCCATTCTTGCACTTGATATCCCTCACATGAACTGTATGTCAGGGCTATCAAGAACAGGAATGGTGGACGTACAAGAAGTAAGGATTCTAGATTTATGCTTTTCTCCTGCAAAACTGAAAATTGAGTCATTTTCTCTAGTCAACTGATTCTACTCTTGTTAATTCTGTTGTGGACTAAATTGTCCTTTTGTTCAAATATGAGCAAAAACCCACACTCACCTTGTACTATATCCCTGGAGAAAAGTGAGGAGGCATGTTTATCAATAGTGTACTCAAATAATCTCTGAACTAGTTCCAAGATAAATTTCATATGTAAAAGTATATGATTCTGCAGGTAAAGACTGGGAATTCTATGCATTTATGCCAATTGCTATGACAATTTAAAGCTCAGCCTGAAAAATTTCATAGCCCTGGAACCACTGTTTCACTGCAAAGAAGCAGGTGGAAAGGAAATTTTGGTATTTGTTGCCCTACATTCAAAAAACACAAGTGGTTTTAAATATTACAAATCTCGTTATTTTTAGAAGCCCCGCCCCCAAACTCTTACTCATTCTTGGTTCAGAAGGCTGATCAAAATAAAATAAATAAATAAATAGCAGGTTTCTGCTTAAATAGGTCTTTCTCAGTTTCCATGGCATCCAATCTGTTAGCACCAATATTCTCGCCAGGATCTGTGCTCAGCCTTTAGGATGGTAATGTTTGCTTTAAGGTTTATAGGGCAGATCATAGCTCAATGGATTTATTATACTTGAGGAAAAAGAGGATTTGGAGAAGCCTATGGGTGCTGCTGATTCCTGTGGTCAGTGTTGAGTCTCAGCCTTCATGTGACACTGTGGGTAACTGGGATTTGATATAGATGATATATTTATGGGAAGTGCTTATTCTTTAGCTACATTGTCTTAAAGCAGGCTGACCCTAACAAAAGGTCACCCAGGGAAGTCATTCCAATGCAGACATTGTAGAAATGACCAGAGTTTGAAAAATGTAAAAATCTTCAGCTTGCACTTCAAGAAGCTTAAGTGAAAGACTCATGAGAACCTTTATTTTGTATCAGTGTGTCCACACTAAATTATCTCTACAAACAAACAGAGAAGCAAACAAACAGCACTTTTGTAGACATTTCTTAGAATGGGAAGAAAATAGAATTAAATTGATATGTATAATTTCCAAAGAAACTAACAAAACAGTGTGGACTTGTTAAAATACATATGACTATGAAGAAAAAGAATTGTAATAAATTTAGCAGGTAAAATGCCTTCATTCTTCTTTGGACATATCATTTAAAATAATTTTCAATTTATATATGCTAGTCCCATGTTTTAGTGACTCTAGATTCTCAAAGTTTATTTATAGAGGTTTTAAATTTAAGAAAAAAATCAGGTGATATGTTCTCTTAAACTTGATGTCTTCATTTTCTCCTTTGAGTTTTCTGTGTTACATTTCAATTAGAGGGAGATCT
The DNA here is from genome assembly GCF_902686445.1 of Sciurus carolinensis. NCBI lineage: Eukaryota > Metazoa > Chordata > Mammalia > Rodentia > Sciuridae > Sciurus > Sciurus carolinensis. The sequence continues at coordinate 117,474,758 of NC_062232.1, read as the reverse complement.
TTGGGGAGATCAATTTATATTGGTCCTTATCCTCACCTTCCTTGTCTTTAAATGGCAAAAGCTATATCACAGCATAGTTTCTTAATCTGAGCTCCATGGACAGGCTTCATGGAGGGGTAAGCCCTAGGAAACTATGCAAAATTGTGTGTCTGTGTGTGTGTATGTGCATGTGCATTGTTCTGAGGATAGATTACATGACTTTCATTATATTCTCAGAAATTCATGTAACCCCAGAAAATTAAGCATTTGTGAGCTAGATGTGTTCTAAGTTTCCCTGTAACTCTAAAGTTCAAAGAGATTTGCAGAGTAGTTTTATTTTAGCTCATCCTTTATTGAGGGGAAGGTGATGGGAAACTCAACAAGTAGCCCAGTGAAGGCTGTATCATATTTACCACTATCTAACATAATTGAAATTCTAACTCTGTAATGAGATAAATGAATGTATGAGTTAAAATTAGAGACAGCAAAAGTAATGAGGACCAATAAGCTGCAAACCCCAATAATTTTAAGTCGAGTTAGTAATAAATTATTTTTTAAGCTTACTTTATTTTCAGTGTTGTGTGTTATCATGCTAACTGTCCACTTCTCATTTTTACATATCCACAGATATCCCATGAGCTTTCAGAGTAAGCTACCCAAATAGAGAACAAACATGTGAGGGAGACAAGATGAGAATGAAGCTGACTATGATTGCAACTAGGTCAAATCTATTAATATGTGATATTTATGTCTCTGCATGGTTGAAACTGCAAATCCTTTTGCATAACATTTCCTCTTGCTTTGATAGAAAATTTCCCACTCAAATACTTCAAAACCATCATTTAAATTTTTATCACCCTGAAAATTTCATTTTTAAACTGAGCACAATGTTATCATGCTGAAATAGATGTCATTGTATTACATCACTTTTCATGGTGTGAAACTCTCTCTAGAGGTAATTTCACCACTGTATATCAGAAGTGTGCCTATGAATTTGGGAGATTAGCAGACAGAGCTAATGAGGACAAGGTCATGGGTACAGTCTCTGTAAGGGTGTTAACTCAGTTATGTTCCCTGGTGACAGAGTACCCCAACCACAGCCAGAAGATTCTTGGAGTTAAGGAAATCCAGGGGAGAGAGGAGGTGACTCAGTATAAACACATCCTCCATGACTTGAGAGACAATTCAAAGAATACACATCTTAGAATCTCCCAATGTCAATTTGGAAAGAACCTTAGAGTTCTTCTCATTTTGTTCCCAATTTGATGTCCAATAATTTTATCAAAGGGTTATTCAGTGTTTTCTTGAATATCTCCAGTAACAGAGAACTCATTGCCTCTTAGTGCCACCATTCAATCTCAGAATAACTCTGATAGATTCTTTCTTATGTGAAATTAAAAGTGTCTGTCATTCTATAAGCTGGTCTTAGGCCTTCCCTACGGGATTAACAGAATAAGTCTTTATACCAACTCTTAAGTTGGAAAATAGCAACAGGAGCTTCCAGCTTTACCTCCACATGGCTGTTCTTAATGACTTTGTCAGCAGAGAACCCTTGCTTAGAGACACTGGAAGCAACTGTTTAAGCAGAGGGATATTAATGGGCAGTTCAGACCAACCTATCATGGCTTCTCCAGAAGGGATGGGGGAAATAACTTTGAATGACAGGATTGACTTTTAATCCCTACAGAAGATATGCATTCATTTATTGAAAAAGTAGTTATTGAAGGTCTTCTATGTGCTAGGTATTAAGGATACAATGATGAACAAAACAGATAGGGTCAACTGGGGGATGTAAACATTAAACACAAAGTAATGTATCCTTTCAAACTGTCATTAATGATGCAAAGGGGAATTACAGATTATTTTTAAAAATATTTTTTAGTTGTAGATGGACCTTTATTTATTAATATGCAGTGCTGAGAATCGAACCCAGTGCCTCACATGTGCTAGGCAAGCACTCTGCCACTGAGTTACAGCCCCAGCCCTACAGATTATTTTTAGAACACATAACAGGTCTGATCTCAAGGAAGATTTTCATTACATTTGAATTAGCATATAAAGAATGGATAGGAGTTAACTAAGTCAAGGGTATGGAGGTGGGGGAACATTCCAGACAAAGGGAATAGCATACTCAAAGACCCTGTGGGAAGGAGGTGTGTGGAGAAGTGTGGAATATCCAAGGACCTAATCTTAGCATGAGGAGGTCACATTCAAAGAACCATTGTTCTGAACATCATGAAAAACAACTAGAATTAGCATTATAGATGTTGTCACATAAAGTACTAAAGGGGATTCCAATCTCAAGATATACCAAATTTTCATAATGTTCTTTCTTTTTTAAACATATTTTTTAGTTGTCAAAGGACCTTTATTTTACTTATTTATATGTGGTGCTGAGGATGGAACCCAGTACCTCACACATGCTAGGCAAGCGCTCTACCACTGAGCGTCAACCCCAGTTCTCATGATGTTCTTTCTAAAACTTCCTTCTCCATGTCATTCTGTCTCAGGAGCTTTTACCCAGAGTGCAGATGCCCCACCACTTTTCTCATTTTTCTCTCTCTCCCAAATATAGCCTGTACTGTGAGTTTTATATTCTTTGATCTCATCTTTAGGATAGACTCATCTCTTTCTTGCTAGTACCTTTCTGCTCTGTCTAGTGCAAATCCTTCAAGTGGTCTCAGGGGTCAGGCAGGCAGAAGAAGGGTCTTCATAAATCAGTGGGAGCAGAAAGGACCCTGAATATCTAAACTTTAAGTTTATTTTTTCTTTTTACACTTATTTTTGGTATGTGTCATTTCCAAATTCTTTCAACTTAGAGTAATAAGAGTGTTGAAAATGTTAAACAGTTTACTTTCCTTCAGTTACTCTTGGCAGAGACTCTTAGTGCTTATTGATAGCCCTGAACTAACCTAAATTTCCTTGCATCCCTCTGTAGTTGGATTGGCCATAAGACTGGTTCTAGTCTATGAAATCTGAGTGAAAGTGACATGTGTCACTTATACACCTAGGTGGTCAAGCATCCAGTTCACCTGGTATGACAAAAAAAATATATATATATATACTGAATGGTTTATAGACAACATAATTTTATTTCTCACATTTCTGAAGGCTGTGAAATCCAAGATCAAGTTGTCAACAGATTCAGTGTCTGGTGAGGGCCCCTTTCCTGGTTCATAGATGGTATCCTCTCATTATTGGACCTCTTTTATTTTCCTTCCCAAAGGTCCCACCTTCTAATACCATTACAATGGGTGTTGGGATTTCAACATTTTTTTTAGGGGGACATGGACATTCATACTATTTAGCACTCTCTTTCCCTTTTCTGCTGTCTGGATGATGCCATTGTGACCTTAAAGTCACTAGATGGAAGCAGTCTGAGTTTTTCTCACTGCTTGCAAAACTGTTAATCCGCATTTTATTGTAATGTGAATGAAAAATAAACCATTGTTGCATTGTTTGTTTCAGCATCTAGCACTAATTAAGCTCATATATTATTTTATATTTTAATTAAAATTCATTAAAAAGTTCATAATGTAATGAAGTCAACTTTATCAATTGTTTTATCTATAATTAGTGCTTTTTATGCTCTATTTAAGAAACTTTTGTCTAATTCAGTGTTATGAAGGTATTTTCTGATATATTCTTCTAGAAGTTTTACTGTTTTACCTTTCCAATTTAAGTCTATTATCTGTCTCAGTTCACTTTCATGGACTGTTTCAGGATCATGGCTAATTTTCCACATGTATATGAGTTGACCCACTATCCTATATTGAAAAGACCATCCTTCTCTCATGAGATTGCAGTGGCCCTTGTACTGAATATTGAATGTAGTAGAGAGTTTCTGAAAGAATATGACTTTCATTTACTCTTGCTTCCTCTTACTCTTTAATAAAGTTCTTTAATAAAGTACAGTATCCTATCATTGTAATATGATACATGCTTGTGGCATACTGAAGGGAAAGGATAGTCATAGGCCTGAAAATGGTATGGTTTTACTGATATTGCTCAGAATAAAATGACACTGTATGGGCACTACTATGGTTTGAATATGAAGTGTCCCCCCAAAGTTCCTATGTTAATGCAGGAATACTCAGAAGTGAAATGATTGGATTGTGAGAGTCATCACCTAATTAGTTCATCCTTGTTTGAATGGACTGCTTATTGGGTGATAACTGTAAACTGGTAGAACATGGCTGGAGGAGGTGGGTCATTAGAGATGTACCCTGGGAGGGTTCATCTTCCCTGTACCCACCCCCACCTCCCAGCTCTCTTGAGTTGAGCAACTTTTCTACACCACACCCTTCTGCCATGGTGTTGTGCCTCACCTCAGGCCCGGAGTAATGGACTCTGCTGACCATGGACTGAACCTCTGAAACCATGAGTCAAAAGAAACTTATTCTTCTCTAAGTTGTTCTCTTCAAGTCTTTTGGTTACAGCAACAAAAAAGCTGACTAACGCAGGTACACACTGCCTAGTACATTATTAAGTGAGGGTGTCCTCTAGTTACCTATAGGAAAAGACATCACAAAGGAGCCCTCAGTTATAAGAGGAAGCCAAATTGGATCCACAATAGAGATTACAAAAATGTCTTTTAAGTCAAAAAGGAAAGCCCTTATCACATCTGGGTTGCATGACAGAAAACCAAATTTATTCAGATTCTGTTAACTATTTAACCTTCTGTGAACAATATTACTACATATTAAGTTTGACTTCCCTTTTCTGTTTTTATAAGATTCTAATTAAGAACAACATGAGTTATAAAATTTTATTTTCCAGAAGAATCAGTTTTCTGCAAGATAGATGTAAGTTCTATAAATATCTCTTTGTGAGATCAACGATTGTCTGAGTAGATAGGGGAAGGGATGGGGAATAATCACAAAGGGACAAATTCACAAAAGGAACTTGGGGATGATAAACCTATTCACTCTCTTTATTGAGCTGGTGACTTTAGAAGTACATAATACACCAGTATTTATAAAATTGTATGCTTTAAATATGTATAATATGCTAATGATACATCAATAAAGTTTTTTTAAAACCCTTTGTCCCATCCCTTCCAGCCCACACCCATGCATTCACAAAACACATGTATTTAGAACAGGCTTTCAGAAACCAGAACATTTTTCTTCCTGATAAGTGTATTAGTTTACTGTTGCTTCAGGATTTTTCTGATTTAAGAGGAAGTTTTCAAATACCAGATTTACACACTGTAGTAGTGACTGAAATATGCTTGACTTTGCATATGGAAAATTTTTATTCAATCGAGTTAGCAGCTTCCTGGAGTTTCCAGAATTCACAATTATCTGGTCCTGGCAGGAGAAGCAAAAGGTGTTTCAGGCTCCATTTGCAACCTATTCAGTTGTTTTGGAGAGTTGTTCAGAGTGCTTTGGAGAGCCTGTCCCATCCTCAGTCTCAATCTCTTTGCTAGGCTCATACCATTACCCAAAAATGAAATGCAAGGATCCCATGTTACATCAGTGTCTGTAAAAAGTGAAGGTTGAATGAAAAAGGAGGAGAGAGAGAGTCAGTATGTTTGATCTGGGTCATATTCTTGTTGTACAGTATTGCCAGGGAAAGGAAAGCACTAGGGATCAAATCTGGCACATCAGACAAAAGCAAAATAAAGCAATTTAACTTCCACTTGCTGGGAACCTGGCCAATCCTGGGCCTCTAACACTCTATTATTTAATAACACAAACCTGTGAAGCATATACCATTATTTCAAATAAAGAAACTGGACTGAACAGAGAGAGATTAAGAACTGATATGAAATCACATGAATAGTAAATGGCTAATGCAGGGTCTGAACTCAAGTCTGCTGGATTCCAAAGTCTACTCCCATAACTCTCATGTGAATCTGAGTTCTTATAGTGATAAGATGCTCAAGTGAGTGAATGATAATACATTTTGCAATGGAAAAATGTATAGCCATTACAAAGAATGGTAAAAGGATGGCATTGTATTCAATATATTTTTGTTTTTACATGCAACAATGCCCAATGGTCACCTACTGTAGTGCCAGACATAGTTGAAAATGCCACAGAGTTCAAACTGCCTTCATAAAGCTTGTATCAGGAGGGTTTAGAAAGGCAATAAACTAACATAAATGCTGTAATTTCTAACTGCAACTAGTGCTATAAACAAATGAAATGGAGCAACAAGATTTGAGGTAGTGTTTTAGCTGGGGTGGTCAGAGAAGGCCTCTCTGAGAAGGTGAGATCTAAGTGATAAGAAGAAGGCAGTTATTCTACATTTCAGGAAAAGGAAACAGCAAATGCAAGAGAACAGTGAAAGGAAGAGCATGTATATTGCAGGCATAGGAAGATGGGTACAAAGTGCATGCATACTGGATTAACTGGTTGGCAACAGTGAGGGGAGTGATAAGAGGTACAGTTGGAGAAGATGGCAGGGGCCAGATCATGTAAGAACCATTGGCCACGCTAAAGACTTTGGATTTTATTTTTAATGCTGTGAAAACTAGTGATGTGTTTTCAGTAGGGAAGGAATATGATCTGGTCTCTTCTTGAAGAGTGAAATGTAGCAAGGCAAGAAGGGCATGAGAAACAGTTACAGGCTATTATGGGTTATGTAAAAAGAACAGATGAATAAGTATTCCCTTAAAAGCAACTATAAAGCTACACAAAATTGACCAAAACTAAAAAACTACAAACAAACAAAAACACCCACTCTGAATTCTTGCAATCAACCAAGATTGAGAATTGGTAATATATTGTCTATTTCCACAAAAAAGTAGAAGAAAGAATTTTTAATGTTTCCGTGACAAAGAAATGATAAATATTTGAGGAGCTAGATATACTCTGCTGCTTAGCTGTGACTGAGTTGATTTGAAGTACAACAGGGAAAACTCTACACCTGCCCTGAGAATAGGAGGAAACAGAAGAGCTCTTGGTAACAAATGAATGGGGAGAAAGACAACATCACAGCTTGTCTGATGCCGTGATCCTGTTTGGTAAGCAACAGTCTGGCAAACTTGCCTCAAATTAAACAGGAAAATTCAGGGAATAAGACAGCTATGGTGGGCCTTGATAAACTCCTGTATATCTCTGGAAGTCTGGAAGATTGTGGGCATGCTTATGGCTGCATGTATTTAAAGGAGATAAGAGGGAGTCCTAGATATTCATAAGCCCCTGTCCAAATATAAGGCATTGAACATGTTAGAGGAGACACCAGAGAGCCCATTAGAAAGTAAAAGCTGTAAAGTTGCATGTGATCTCCAACTCATGCAGGGATTCATCAGCCAAAGGTGGGAGACCTACTGGCTTGCTCCTCACCAATCTTTGCTCACAAAGGTAGGCTGATTCAGGGGTGTCTTTAAGAAAAGAGTTTTAAAAATAAAGAATTAAAAACCTGAGCAGAGATGGGCTGTATACTTTTTAGGGGCAAGAGACTCAACATAGAACAAAAGTCCATGAACTAACTAACGAACAAAAAATTAACAATAAATCCCTAGTGGATTAATTCAGATTTCCTATAGTTTTGTTGAAAATATCCAGTTTTCAGTAAGAAATTAGGAGACATTCAAAAAATTGCCAAGTGTGACCTGTACTCACAGGGGAAAAAAAAACATGAAAATAATCAACATCTTGGTCTCAGAGTGGATCTAGATGCTGTTTTTAGCCCAAAATATGCCAAAGTTACTCTTATAAATATGTTCAAAGAACTAAAAGAAAATATGGCATGACAACAATAATTCATCAAATGGTGAGTATGTAAAATAATCACTGAAGTCAGTTCATCAATTACTTAATATGGGATTCAGCAATTTTACTCCTACAAATCTAAGATAAATGAAGGCATAAGCCCACATAAGCATATTCATTTAAATATTCATAACATCATTCTTATAATGTTATGAATATACTATAAAAATAATCCAAATGACTATCAATTGGTTATTGAATAAACAAAAGGTAGTATATCTATACAATGAATTACTATTCACAGTTAAAAAGAATAAATTACTAATACATGCAATAACATAGGTGAACCTGAAAATCATTGTGATAAGTGAGAGAAGTCACTTATAAAAGCAGATGATATACAACCCTGATATTTTGTATGGTTCCTGTTATATGAAATGACCATAAAATAAATTTTTAGAGAACCTGAAGCAAATCAATTGGCTACATGTGGAAACCTAGGTTAATTGCAGAAGGATATCAACAAATTGTTTGAGGTGATGCAAATATTCTAAAGCTATATGGTGTCTGTCATTTTACCTGTCAATAATTTCACAAAAATTCATTGTTTTTAAATGTTTTTAATGGATGAATTATGTATTATGTAAAATATACTTCAATAAAGGTATTTAAAAAATAATGATTTTTATAAGGATTGCCAGAGGCCCAGTCTGGGAAGCATTTTTGTCTCCATGACCCAGAGACTCTTCTCCCCTGTTGAGAGACATAGGGAAGGCAAGAATTGGAAAAAGTAAGCTGGTCAACAGTAAGTGGCCAGATATTGGAAATCTCTTCATCCCCACAGGTAATAGATTCACTACCCCATCGAGAGATACCAGAGCAATTGGAGACATCTACAAGGGGATACCAACATACCCTATACTTCCTCATTATAACAACTTGAAGCCTTACTTTATGATACCCCTGCTAAACCCCTAGTCAGTACTTATAAGAAACACAGGGAGCATCAATGACACCAGATAAAACAAGCAGACCAAAATAACACCATTAAGTAACTGAAAACATACTGCCATTGAAACTACAGCCCATAAAATTAGGTCAGGACCTGCATGCTAAGCTAAAACAGGGTGACTGCCTGCTGAAATAAAAAAAAAATTGGCTCTCAGAGCATCCTAATATATTGTACAAAATGTCCAAGATAGACTTGAAAAACACCCATCATAACAAGAATAAGAAAATCACAAGTTGAATGAGCAAAAGACAATCAATTGATTCCAACACCAAAATAAATCTGATGTTGGAATTATCTGACAAGGATTTCAAAGCAGTCATCATAAAGATGCTTCTGCAATCAATTATATATTCTCTTGAAATAAAAAAACAAAATAACAAAAAGTCACAAAAAGGAACTAAATGGAAATTATATAACTGAAAAATACAACAACTGAAAAAAAATAACTTGCCGAATGGGCTTAATAGTAGAGATGACAGAGGACATACACTTGAGGACAAAAAAATAGTGGCCTTCAATTTTAAAGAACAGAAAGAAAATAAGCTGCAAAGAAACAGAGCCTAGGGACATATGAGAAAAATAACAAAATATTCCAACATTTGTATAATTCATTTTCATAAAGGATAGGAGCTAGAGATTGGAGCTGAAGGAGTATTGGAAGAAATTATGATTGAAAAATTCCAATTTGGCTGAAGACACAAACTTACAGACCCAAGAAGCTGAATGAAACATAAACAGGAAAAGACAAATAAAAACTCTAAAACACATCATAATTCAAAATTTACAAATAAAGACCAAAAAATTTCTTTAAAGTAGGCTGAAAGAAATGATATACTACTTAAAGGGAAATACCAATTCAAAAGGGGATTTCTAATTGAAAGCATGGAGACAAGAAAGAAGTGACATATTTTCAATTGTTGAAAGAGAACTGTCAACCACAAACTATATATATAGGGAAATTATCCCTCAGGAATGAATAGAAAATAAAATATGTTTTGGACATAGGAAAATCAAAAGAATTTCTCACTAGCAGACTTACATTAAATATTGGCTAAAAGAAGTTCTTCTAATAGGCAATGATTCAAAAATGAGTTTCAGAGCATTAGAAAGGAAGAAGGAACAATGGAAAGAACAGAAATATTGGCTTGTATCTTAGACTATTCATTTCCTCGTGAGTTTTATAAAAATATTTGATATCAAAAACAAAAATTATAACATCACCTAATACTCAAGAATATTATATTTAAAAGTTGGGAAGGTGAGATCCAAGATGGCGGACTAGAGGGTGACTGCATCTTCCATAGCTCCAGAACTCAGGATTCAAGAAGGGGAGGTATTGACAGACTCAGACCAACATAGAGCCGCGGGGTGAGTCCCTCCCCCCGGGTGAAGCTCGGCCTGGGCAGCAGGCCCGGACAGTGGGCAGCTTCTCAGAGCAGGGCAGGGCAGTGAGAGTCTTCCCCAAGCAGCCCTGCTCCTTGTGGCAGCAGGCGCAATCCACAGCCAGCTTCTTGGAGCAGGCCCGCCCTGTGAGAGCTTTTCTGCACAGAGCCAACCCCAAGCCCTGGACCCAGTGGCGGGCCCCGGCCGCAGGCAGCTCCTGGGACCAAGGCAGGACAGGGAGAGGCTTTCCCCCAGCAGCCTGGCTCCTTCAGGCAGGGGCAGGCCCTGTCTATAACCAGCTTCTAGGAGCAGGCCCGCCCAGTGAGAGGATTTCCACGCAGAACCAGCCCCCAGCCCTGGACCCAGTAGCGGGCTAAGGGCAGCTTTCTTTGGAAGCACTGCATTATAAAGTTCCTCCAAGACTTCAGGCTACTGAAGGCAGGGAGGTGATATACAGGAAATGTACAGGGACACTATAAGCCAACAGAGGAAATCTGCAATATCAAAGAGTCCCACTGACATCTGACCAATATGAGAAAACAAGGGAAGAAAATGTCCCAAACAAACCTAGATACTATATCAATAAAACCCAATGACATAGGAATGCACAGCAGAAGAAATATCAGAAAGGGAGTTCAGAATGTACATAATTAAAACAATCAGGGAAGCAAATGAGGAGATGAAAGAGCAAATGCAGGCATTAAATGATTCCACCAATCAACAGTTAAAAGAGCAAATACAGGAAGCAAAAGATCATTTCAATAAAGAGTTAGAGATACTGAAAAAAAACCAGAAATCCTTGAAATGAAGGAAACAATAAACCAAGTTAAAAACTCCATAGAAAACATAACCAATAGGATAGAACACCTGGAAGACAGAACCTCAGACATTGAAGACAAAATATTTCATCTTGAAAAAAAAATTGACCAGAGAAGATGGTAAGAAATCAGGAACACAATCTACAAGAATTACGGGATATAATGAAAAGGCCAAATTTGAGAATTATTGGGATTGAGGAAGGCTTAGAGAAACAAACCAAAGGAATGAACAATCTATTCAATGAAATGATATCAGAAAATTTCCCAAATCTGAAGAATGAAATGGAAAACCAGGTAAGAGGCTTATAGGACTCCAAATACACAAAATTACAACAGACACACACCAAGGCACATTATTATGAAAATACCTAACATACAAAATAAAGACAGAATTTTAAAGACTGACAGAGAAAAGAATCAATTTACATTCAGGGGGAAACCAATAAGAATATCAGCAGATTTTTCAATCCAGACAATAAAAGCTAGAAGGGCCTGGAACAACATTTTTCAAGCCCTGAAAGAAAACAGATGCCAACCAAGAATCCTATACCCAGCAAAACATACTTTCAGATTTGACGACGAAATAAAATCCTTCCATGATAAACAAAAGCTAAAAGAATTTACAAAAAGAAAGCCGGCATTACAGAACAGCCTCAGCAAAATATTCCATGAGGAAGAGATAAAAAACAATGATGCAAATCAGCAACGGGAGGAACTAGCCTAAAGGAACAACCAAATAAAGGAGGAACCAAGTCGTATAAAAAAAAAAAAAAAGAGCCAAATGACCGGGAACAAATCATATCTCAATAATAACCCTGGAGGGTTTTCAGGACGGCAGACTAGAGGGTGGCTGCATTTCATGTTGCTCCAGGACTCAGGATTCAAAAGGAGATAGTGAGAGACTTGGGACCAACTCAAAGCCGCCAGGTGAGTCTCTCCCATTGGGGAGGCGTCCTGGATGGGGCGGTAGCCCCAGAACGCAGGGAATTTGTGAAGTGGAGTTGCTCGGTGAGACGCCCCTCCCCCCGCTGGAGCGGTAAACACGGACAACTGGGATCATCGTAGAGGAGGCGGCTCAGCACAGTGCTTGGACTCGGAGCAACCACTGGGGCTCCGGGCAGCTGCCTGAGGAGGAGCTGCGTGGAGAGCTGTTTAGACTCAGAGCGACCACTTCTGAACACCAGGGGGTTGCCCGGAGGAAGAGGAGAAGTGTGGCGGGTCGCTTGGTCTAGGAGTGACTGCATCAGAGCCACAGGCAGTTGCCAGAGGAGGAGCTGCGTGGTGAGCTGTTTGGCCTCAAAGCGACCGCTCCTGAACACCTGGGGGGCTACCCCGAGGAGGAGGAGGAGGAACAGGGCAGGTCACTTGGACTCGGAGTGACTGCCTAGGGCTACGAGCGGTTGGTGGGAGGAGGAGACTCGAAGTGAGTTGCTTGGACTCCTAGTGACTGCGTCAGAAACCCAGATGCTGTCTGGAGGAGGAGGTGTGTGGCAGGTCTCTGAGTCTCGGAGCTATTGTACGGGGCTCCAGGTGGTGGCTCAGAGGAGGGGCCACGTAGCCAGGCGATTGGTGCAGAGCAGGGTCCCAGGAGCTAGGTGGCTTCTTGCTGGAAGAGCCGCACAGAGACACGCCTAGGGGTGGAGGGAAGTTTCCAGGACTGCGGGCAGATTATCTGGGAGAGGCAGGCTAAGGAGACTCGTCTGCGAAGGGTGAGGCTCCCAGACCCAGGAGGTAGGTCTGGACCCCTGGGAACGTTGCAGAGGAAGACAGCCCAGCCCAGGCAGTAGTTGTAGATTGAGGGGAACCTCTAGGAGGGCAACTGACCAGCGAGACGTTCCCACCGAGTGAGTCTTCCCTGCCAGGTGAGGTTTTACCACAGGGACGGTAAAACCAGAGACACAGGCACAAACAGGCCTTGCCTCAGGCCACAGCCTAGTTCCCCATTGGATGACCATTGGTCAACAAGTGGAGGCACCCCTGCCCACTATCAAGGAATATACCCCACCTGATGGTCACCACCCCTGGAGAGGCAGCTTCTTCGTGGAGCTCCACATTATCAACTTCCTCCAAGACTTCAGGCTACTGAAGGATAAGAGGGACATTATAAGTCGATAGAGGAAATCTGCAATATCTTAATGACCCACCAATTCCTGAACAATATGAGAAAACAAGGGAAGAAAATGCCCCAAACAAATCTAGATGTTACATCAATAAAATCCAACGACAGCATGGCAGAAGAAATGACAGAAAGGGAGTTCAGAATGTACATAATTAAAATGATTAGGGAAGCAAATGATGAGATGAAAGAGCAAATGCAGGCATTGAATGATCGCACCAATCGACAGTTAACAGAGCAAATACAGGAAGCAAAAGATCATTTCAATAAAGAGTTAGAGATATTGAAAAAAAAACCAAACAGAATCCTTGAAATGAAGGAAACAATAAACCAAATTAAGAACTCCATAGACAGCATAACCAATAGGATAGAACACCTGGAAGACAGAACTTCAGATATTGAAGACAAAATATTTAACCTCGAAAACAAAGTTGAACAAACAGAGAAGATGGTAAGAAATCATGAACAGAATCTCCAAGAACTATGGGATATCATGAAAAGGCCAAATTTGAGAATTATTGGGATTGAGGAAGGCTTAGAGAAACAAACCAAAGGAATGAACAATCTATTCAATGAAATGATATCAGAAAATTTCCCAAATCTGAAGAATGAAATGGAAAATCAAGTTCAAGAGGCTTATAGGACTCCAAATACACAAAATTACAACAGACCCACACCAAGGCACATTATAATGAAAATACCTAACATACAAAATAAAGACAGAATTTTAAAGGCTGTGAGAGAAAAGAATCAAATTACATTCAGGGGGAAACCAATAGAGATATCAGCAGAATTTTCAATTCAGACCCTAAAAGCTAGAAGGGCGTAGAACAACATTTTTCAAGCTCTGAAAGAAAATGGATGCCAACCAAGAATCTTATACCCAGCAAAACTTACCTTCAAATTTGACGATGAAATAAAATCATTCCATGATAAACAAAAGCTAAAAGAATTTACAAAAGAAAGCCAGCATTACAGAACATTCTCAGCAAAATATTCCATGAGGAAGAAATAAAAAACAAAGAAGCAAATCAGCAAAGGGAGGAATTATCCTAAAGGAACTGTCAAATAAAGGAGGAACCAAGATGTGTCAAAAATTTTAAATATGAACCAAATGACTGGGAATACAAATCATATCTCAATAATAACCCTGAATGTTAATGGCCTGAATTCATCAATCAAAAGACATAGACTGGCAGATTGGATTAAAAAGAAAGATCCAACAATATGTTGCCTGCAAGAGACTCACCTCATAGAAAAAGATACCCATAGACTAAAGGTGAAAGGATGGGGAAAAACATACCATGCACATGGACTCAGCAAAAAAGCTGGAGTATCCATTCTCATTTCAGATAATGTGAACTTCAAGCCAAAGTTAGTCAGAAGCGATGAAGAAGGACATTTCATACTGCTTAAGGGAAGCATAAATCAGCAAGATATAACAGTCATAAACATCTATGCCCCAAACAGTGGCTCATCCATGTATGTCAAACAAATCCTTCTCAATTTTAGAAACCAAATAGACCATAACACAATAATACTAGGTGATTTCAACACGCCTCTTTCACCACTGGACAGATCTTCCAAACAAAAATTGAACAAAGAAACCATAGATCTCAATAACACAATCAATAATTTAGACTTAACAGACATTTATAGAATATACCATCCAACCAAGAGCGAATACACTTTCTTCTCAGCAGCACATGGATCCTTCTCTAAAATAGACCATATATTATGCCACAAAGCTAATGTCAGCAAATACAAGAAGATAGAGACACTACCTTGTATTCTATCAGATCATAATGGATTGAAGTTACAAATAAATGAAAGAGTAAAAAACAGAAACTACTCCAACACCTGGAGATTAAACAATTTGCTATTATATGATGAATGGATAACAGAAGATATTAGGAAGGAAATTAAAAAATTCTTAGAAGTAAATGAGAACAATGAAACATCATATCAAAATCTCTGGGACACTATGAAAGCAGTACTTAGAGGAAAATTTATTTCATGGAGCCCATTTAATAAAAGAAGTAAAACTCAACAAATAAACAACCTAACACTACAGCTCAAAGCCCTAGAAAAAGAAGAACAGACCAACACCAAAAGTAGTAGAAGACAGGAAATAGTTAAACTCAGAGCTGAAATCAATGAAATTGAAACAAAAGAAACAATACAAAAAATTGACAAAATAAACAGTTGGTTCTTCGAAAAAATAAATAAAATTGATAAACCTTTAGCCACACTAACAAAGAGAAGACGAGAGAAAACCCAAATCACTAAAATTCGGATTGAACAAGGAAATATCACAACAGACACGACTGAAATACAAAACATAATTAGAAGCTATTTTGAAAATCTATACTCCAACAAAATAGAAAATTTTGAAGACATCAACAGGTTTCTAGAGACATATAAATTGCCTAAACTGAACGAGGAGAACATACACAATTTAAATAGACCAATTTCAAGTAATGAAATAGAAGAAGTCATCAAACACCTACCAACAAAGAAAAGTCCAGGACCAGATGGGTTCTCAGCCGAGTTCTACAAAACCTTTAAAGAAGAGCTCATTCCAATACTTCTCAAAGTATTCCATGAAATAGAAGAGGAGGGAACCCTCCCAAACTCATTCTATGAAGCCAATATTACCCTGATTCCTAAACCAGACAGAGACACATCGAGGAAAGAAAATTTCAGACCAATATCCTTAATGAACATCGATGCAAAAATTCTCAACAAAATTTTAGCAAATCGCATACAAAAACATATTAAAAAGATAGTGCACCATGATCAAGTGGGTTTCATCCCAGGGATGCAAGGTTGCTTCAAACATCAGGATATCAATAAATGTAATTCACCATATCAATAGACTTAAAGTCAAGAATTACATGATTATTTCAATAGATGCAGAGAAAGCATTTGATAAAATACGGCACTCCTTCATGCTCAAAACACTAGAAAAAATAGGGATAGTGGGAACATTACTTAACATTGTAAAGGCCATCTATGCTAAGCCCATGGCTAATATCATTCTAAATGGTGAAAAACTGAAATTCTTCCCCCTAAAAACTGGAACAAGGCAGGGATGCCCTCTTTCAACACTTCTTTTCAATATCGTCCTTGAAACTCTAGCCAGAGCAATTAGACAGACCAAAGAAATTAAAGGGATACGAATAGGAAAAGAAGAACTCAAACTATCCCTATTTGCTGATGATATGATTTTATACGTAGAGTAACTAGGAAATTCCACCCGAAAACTTTTAGATCTCATAAGTGAATTCAGTAAAATAGCGGGATATAAGATCAATGCACATAAATCTAAGGCATTTTTACACATAAGCGATGAATCTTCAGAAAGAGAAATTAGGAAAACTACCCCATTCACAATAGCTTCGAAAATAATAAAATACTTGGGAATCAATCTCACAAAAGAGGTGAAAGATCTCTACAATGAGAACTACAGAACACTAAAGAAAGAAATTCAAGAAAACCTTAGAAGATGGAAAGATCTCCCATGTTCTTGGATAGGAAGAATTAATATTGTCAAAATGGCCATACTACCAAAAGTGGTATACAGATTCAATGCAATTCCAATTAAAATCCCAATGACGTACCTTACAGAAATAGAGCAAGCAATTATGAAATTCATCTGGAACAATAAAAAACCCAGAATAGCTAAAGCAATCCTTGGCAGAAAGAGTGAAGCAGGGGGTATCGCAATATCAGATCTTCAACTCTACTACAAAGCAATAGTAACAAAAACGGCATGGTATTGGTACCAAAATAGAAAGGTGGATCAATGGTACAGAATAGAGGACACGGACACAAACCCAAATAAATACAATTTTCTCATACTAGACAAAGGGGCCAAAAATATGCAATGGAGAAAAGATAGCCTCTTCAACAAATGGTGCTGGGAGAATTGGAAATCCATATGCAACAGAATGAAACTAAACCCATATCTCTCACCATGCACAAAACTAAACTCAAAATGGATTAAGGATCTCTGAATCAGACCAGAGACCTTGCATCTTATAGAAGAAAAAGTAGGTCCAGAGCTTCAACATGTCGGCTTAGGACCAGACTTCCTCAACAGGACTCCCATAGCACAAGTAATAAAAGCAAGAATTAATAACTGGGATAGATTCAAACTAAAAAGCTTTCTCTCAGCAAAGGAAACTATCAACAATGCAAAGAAAGAGCCTACAGAGTGGGAGAAAATCTTTGCCAATCATACTTCAGATAGAGCACTAATCTCCAGAATCTATAAAGGACTCAAAAAACTCTACACCAAGAATGCAAATAATCCAATCGACAAATGGGCTAAGGAAATGAATAGACACTTCACAGAAGAAGATCTACAAGCAATCAACAAACATATGGAAAAATGTTCAACATCTCTAGTAATAAGAGAAATGCAAATCAAAACCACCCTAAGATTCCATCTCACCCCAATTAGAATGGCGATTATCAAGAATACAAGCAACAACAGGTGTTGGCGAGGATGTGGGGAGAAAGGTTCACTGATTCATTGCTGGTGGGGTGGCAAATTAGTGCATCCACTCTGGAAAGCAGTGTGGAGATTCCTTAGAAAACTTGGAATGGAACCACCATTTGACCCAGCTATCCCACTCCTTGGCCTATACCCAAAGGACTTAAAATCAGCATATTACAGAGATACAGCCACATCAATGTTCATAGCTGCTCAGTTCACAATAGCCAGATTGTGGAACCAACCTAGATGCCCTTCAACTGATGAATGGATAAAGAAACTGTGGTATATATATACAATGGAATATTACTCAGCCATAAAGAAAGATAAAATTATGGCATTTGCAGGCAAATGGATGAAACTGGAGAATATCATGCTAAGTGAGATAAGCCAATCTCAAAAAACCAAAAGACGAATGATATCGCTAATAAGTGGATGATGACACATAATGGGGGTTGGGAGGGGTTAGTGTTAGGGTTAGAGTTAGGGTTAGGAATAGGGTTAGAGAGGGGGCGCAAGAGTGGAGGGGGGAAGGACTGTATGGAGGGACGGGAGGGGTGGGAGGGGTGGGGGGGAAGTGAAAAAAAATAACAGAATGAATCAAACAACATTACCCTATGTAAATTTATGATTACACAAATGGTATGCCTTGACTCCATGTACAAACAGAGAAACAACATGTATCCCATTTGTTTACAATAAAAAAAATAACCCTGAATATTAATGGCCTGAACTCATCAATCAAAAGACATAGACTGGCAAATTGGATTAAAAAGAAGAATCCAACAATATGCTGCCTGCAAGAGACTCATCTCATAGAAACAGACACCCAAAGACTAAAGGTGAAAGGATGGGAAAAAACATACCATGCACACAGACACAGCAAGAAAACTTGAATATCCATCCTCATTTCAGATAATGTGAACTTCAAGCTAAAACTAGTCAGAAGGGATAAAGAAGGACATTACATATTGCTTAAGGGAGGCATAAATCAGCAAGATATAACAATCATAAATATCTATGCCCCGAACATTGGCTCATCCATGTACGTCAAACAAATCCTTCTCAATTTCAGAAATCAAATAGACCACAACACAATAATACTAGGCGATTTTAACACACCTCTCTCACCACTGGATAGACCTTGCAAACAAAAATTGAATAAAGAAAACATAGATCTCAATAACACAATCAACAATTTAGACTTCATGGACATATATAGAATATACTATCCAACAAAGAACGAATACACTTTCTTAGCAGCACATGGATCCTTCTCTAAAATAGAACATATTTTATGCCACAAAGCTACTGTTAGCAAGTACATTGTGTTCTATCACATCATAATGGATTGAAATTAGAAATAAATAACAGAATAAAAAACAGAAAGTACTCCAACACCTGGAGATTAAATAATACGGTATTATATGATGAATGGGTAACAGAAGACAATAAGCGGGAAATAAAAAAAATTCTTAGAAGTAAACGAGAACAAAGACAAATCATATCAAAATCTCTGGGGCACTATGAAAGCAATACTTAGAGGAAGATTTATTTCATGGGGCGCATTCAAAAAAAGAAGTAAAATTCAGCAAACAAACGACTTAACACTACAGCTCAAAGCCCTAGAAAAACAAGAACAGACCAATAACAAAAGTAGTAGAAGACAGGAAATAGTTAAAATCAGAGCTGAAATCAACAAAATTGAAACAAAAGAAACAATTGAAAAATTTAACAAAATAAAGAGTTGGTTCTTTGAAAAAATAAACAAAATTCATAAACCCTTAGCCACACTAACAAAGAGAAAGAGGGAGAAAACTCAAATTAATAAAATTCGGAATGAACAAGGTAATATCACTACAGACACGAGTGAAATAGAAACATAATTAGAAGCTATTTTGAAAATCTATACTCCAACAAAACAGAAAACCTCGAAGACATCAACAACTTTCTAGAGACATATGAATAACCTAAACTGAACCAGGAGAACATACACAACTTAAATCAATTTCAAGCAATGAAATAGAAGGGGTCATCAAAAGCCTACCAACAAAGAAAAGTCCGGGACCAGATGGGTTCTCAGCCGAGTTCTACAAAACCTTTAAAGAAGAGCTCATTCCAATACTTCTCAAAGTATTCCATGAAATAGAAGAGGAGGGAACCCTCCCAAACTCATTCTATGAAGCCAATATCACCCTGATACGTAAACCAGACAGAGACACATCGAGGAAAGAAAATTTCAGACCAATATCCTTAATGAACATTGACACAAAAATTCTCAACAAAATTTTAGCAAATCGCACACAAAAATATATTAAAAAGATAGTGCACCATGATCAAGTGTGTTTTATCGCAAGGATGCAAGGAAGGTTGGTTCAACATGTGGAAATCAATAAAAGTCATTCACCATATCAACACACTTAAAGTTAAGAATCACATGATTATTCCGATAGATGCAGAAAAAGCATTTCATAAAATACAGCATCTCTTCATGCTCAAAACACTAGAAAAAATAGGGATAGTGGGAACATTCCTTAACATTGTAAAGGCCATCTACGCTAAACCCATGGCCAATATCATTCTAAATGATGAAAAACTGAAAGCATTCCCCCTAAAAACTGGAACAAGCCAGGGATGCCCTCTTTCACCACTTCTATTCAACGTCATCCTTGAAACTCTAGCCAGAGCAATTAGACAAACCAAAGAAATTAAAGGAATACAAATAGGAAAAGAAGAACTCAAACTATCCCTGTTCACTGATGACATGATTATATATTTAGAGGTACCAGGAAATTCCACCAGAAAACTTTTAGAACTCATAAGTGAACTCAGTAAAGTAGAAGATTACAAGATGAATGCTCATAAATCCAATTTATTTTTATACATAAGTGATGAATCTTCAGAAAAGAAGTTAGGAAAATTACTCCATTCACAGTAGCTTCGAAAACAATAAAATACTTGGGAATCAATCTCACAAAAGAGGTGAAAAGACCTCTACTATGAGAACTACAGAACACTAAAGAAAGAAATTAAAGAAAACCTTAGAAGATGGAAAGATCTCCCATGTTCTTGGACAGGCAGTACTAATATTGTCAAAATGGTCATACTTCCAAAAGTGCTATACAGACTCAATGCAATTCCAATTAAAATTCCAATGACATACCTTACAGAAATAGAACAAGCAATTATGAAATTCATCTGGAAGAATAAGAAACCCAGAATAGCTAAAGCAATCCTTGGCAGAAAGAGTGAAGCAGGGGGTATCGCAATACCAGATCTTCAACTCTACTACAAAGCAATAGTAACAAAAATGGCGTGGTATTGGTACCAAAATAGAAAGGTGGATCAATGGTACAGAATAGAGGACACGGACACAAACCCAAATAAATACAATTTTCTCATACTAGACAAAGGTGCCAAAAATATGCAATGGAGAAAAGATAGCCTCTTCAACAAATGGTGCTGGGAAAACTGGAAATCCATATGTAACAGAAAAAAATTAAACTCCTATCTCTCACCCTGCACAAAACTCAACTCAAAATGGATCAAGGCTTCGGAATCAGACCAGAAACCCTTCATCTTATAGAAGAAAAAGTAGGTCCAAATCTTCAACATGTTGGCTTAGGATCAGACTTCCTGAACAGGACTCTCATAGCACAAGAAATAAGAGCAAGAATCAACAACTGGGATAGATTCAAACTAAAAAGCTTTCTCTCAGCAAAGGAAACTATCAGCAATGCGAAGAAAGAGCCTATAGAGTGGGAGAAAAATCTTTGCCAACCATACTTCAGATAGAGCACTAATTTCCAGAATCTATAAAGAACTCAAAAAACTCTACACCAAGAATACAAATAATCCAATCGACAAATGGGCTAAGGAAATGAATAGACACTTCACAGAAGAATATGTACAAGCAATCAACAATCAACAGACACTTGAAAAATGTTCAACATCTTTAGTAATAAGAGAAATGCAAATCAAAACTACCCTAAGTTTCCATCTCACCCGAATTAGAATGGCGATTATCAAGAACACAAGCAACAATAGGTGTTGGCGAGGATGTGGGGAGAAAGGTACACTCATACATTGCTGGTGGGGTTGCAAATTAGTGCAGCCACTCTGGAAAGCAGTGTGGAGACTCCTTAGAAAGCTTGGAATGGAATCCCATTTGACTCAGTTATCTGACTCCTTGGCCTATACCCAAAGGACTTAAAATCAGCATACTACAGAGATACAGCCACATCAATGTTCATAACTGCTCAATTTACCATAGCCAGATTGTGGAACCAACCTAGATGCCCTTCAATTGATGAATGGATAAAGAAAGCATGTTTTATATATGTATGAATATTACTCAGCCATAAAGAATGATAAAATTATGGCATTTGCAGGCAAATGGATGAAATTGGAGAATATCATGCAAAGTGAGATAAGCCAATCTCAAAAAACCAAAGAACAATTTATCTCGCTGATAAGTGGATGATGATACATAATGGGGGGTGGGAGTGGTTAGTTTTAGTGTTAGGGTTAAGTTTAGGTTTAGGTTTAGGGAGGGGGGCAAGGATGGAGGAAGGAAGGTCTGTATAGAGGAAAAAGAGTGGTGGGAGTGGTTAGTGTTAGGGTTAGAGTTAGGTTTAGGGAGGGGGGCAAGAATGGAGGAAGGAAGGACTGTATAGAGGGAAAAGAGGGGTGGGAGGGGTGGGAGGGGTTGGGGGGAGTGAAAAAAATAACAGAATGAATCAAACAAAATTACCCTATGTAAATTTATGATTACACAAATGGTATGCCTTTACTCCATGTACAAACAGAAACAACATGTATCCCACTTGTTTACTATAAAAAAAAAGTTGGGAAGGTAAAGGGATTTAAATGGCAAAGAAGTTCCACATTTGCAATGGTAAAAAGTTGATAGAAGGCTTCACATTTCTTGATTTAAAATTGAATTACAAAGCTAAAGTGACCAGAATAATATGGTACTAGCATAAAACAGAAGCATAGACCAATGAGACAGAATAGAGTGCTGGAAATAACATCCAAAGATGTATAATCAAATAATTTTTGACAAGGGCACCTAGAGAATACAAAGGACAATGGACAGTCTCTTCAATAAAGGGTGCTAGGAAAACTGAATTTCCACATGCAAAAGAACAAAAATTAGAAGAAGAAATCATCTTACAGTATACAAAAAATCAACTAAAATATGCAAAAGATGTAAATGGAAGACGTGAAAAAATAAAAATCCTAGAAGAAAACAGGGGAAAACACCTTGGCCTTGGCAATGATTTGTTGGATATTATATCAAAAGCAAAAATATATTAAAAGGATGATATTAAACTACAAGTTTTTGCACAGCCAACACTCAAAATGAAAAGATAGCCTATTTATTGGGAAAAATATGTGCAAAGCTCTTATCTGATAAGAGGTTAATATTCAAAATTTATAAAGCTCTCTTATAACTCAGTAGCAGGAAACATTTAATCTTATTTAAAAATGTACAAAGGACTTAAGCAGATACTTCTCCAAAGAATACATAAAAATGACCAACGGGTAAATGAAAAAATGCTCAACACCATTGTTCTTGAGCTATCACCTCATACTCATCAAGGTGGCTATTATCAGGAAGGCAAGAGACGACAAATGTTGACAAGGGCATGGAGAAAAGGGTACCCTTGTAAACTGTTGGTAGGAATATATATTGGTGAAACCATTATAGTAACAATACAGACATTCCTAAATGAATAGAAAACAGAATTACCATAGGCCCCCCAAATCCCTCTGCTGGTTATATACCCCAAAGAGATGAAACCATTTCCTTTTAAATATCTCTTTAATGCCATGTTTATTGCAGCATTATTCACAATTGCTAAGATTTAGAGACAACCTAAGTATCTATTAAGGGATGAATGGATAAAGCAAATATATGTATAGTCAGTGGAGAACTATACAGCCCTAAAAAGTGTATCTTTGCACTTGTCACAATATAGATGGATCTGGAAGGCATTATGCTAAGTGAAATAAGTCAGACACAGGAAGAAAAATAGTGTATGGCAGAGCAGGGTTGCTTATAGTTCCAGCTACTCTGGAGGCTGAGGCAGGAAGATTGAAAGTTTGAGACCAACTTGGGCAACATAGCAAGACCCTATCTCAAAAAATTGCATAATCTCACTTTTATGTGGAATCTAAAAGTTTTTTTAAAAGACCAGAATATATAGAGGTACCAAGGGGACAAGTTGGAGGAGGAGTAAATGGGGAGAGATAGGACAAAGGACACAAAGTAGCAGATATGTAGAATGAACAGGCTGAGAAATTTGATGTATAACTTGAGGACTATAATTAATAAAATTATATTAGAGATTTTTGTTGAATAGACTTTAGCTGGTCATATCACACAAAAAAGAGTAAGTATGTGAGATGACAGATAAGTTCATTTGCTTCATATATAATCATTTTTACCTAACATACATATCCCATAATATGTTATAAACTTGAAATACATGCAAATTTGTTTTTTAAAATAATAAGCATAAAAATAAAATATTAATGGATGGATAAATTAGAAATAAATGAATCAACAATTATAGTTAGGGACTTCGATACCTCCCCTCTTAGCAAATCACGGAATTAAAACAGAAAAGCAGCAACGATATAGAAGATCTGAGCAATGCTATTAAGTAACAGGATTTAATTGACAAATATAGAAAATAAGGAAATGTAGAGAAGATAAATGATACAAAAAGATGACTTGGTGAACAAATCAATAAAACTGAAGAGCCTCAGAAAAATGGATAAACCTGGAGAAAAACTGGCAAAAATAAAAAGGTAAGACACAAATCACCAATATCAGGAATAAACTAGGGAATGTGACAATAGATCCTATAAGCATTAAAAATAATAAGAAAATACTAGGAAAACTTTAAAAAAATAAATTTGAAAACGTAGAAGAAATAACCCATTCCCTGGAAATCAAAAGTCCAGAGATCCAACCAAAGCAAAATAGATAGGCTGAATGGGCCTATAAACATTATAGAAATTGAGGTCATAAATAAAGAGCTACTAAGAAAGAACTTCCAGGTTTTATGGGAGAATTCTACCAAACATTTAAAGAAGTCTTAATGCTAATTTTATAAATGTCCTCTGGAATATAGATGAGGAAGGAATACTTCCTGTCACATTTTATGAGTCCAGTAGTACCTGAATAGCTAAACCAGAAAAGGTTAGACCTAAAAAGGAAAGAAAAAAGGAGGGAGAGAAGGAAAGAGGAAGGAGAGGAAGGAAAATGACAGACCAACATCTTTTATGAATTTAGATGCCAGAATTCCCAACAAAATATTAGCAAACTGAATCCATCAAAGTACAAAGAGTTTTACATTATATGACTACTGGAATTTATTCCAAATTGCAGTGCTTGATAAACATTTTAGGAGTATCAATATATTCCAAAATAGTGGGAAGCTAAAGAAGTGTAAACCTATAATCAAATCAACTAATACAGAAAAGCATTTGATGAAATCTAACACACATTCATGGTTAAAAAAAAAACGTTTCAGCAACTTTATAGTGGAGGGGCGTTATCCCCTCTTGATAGGGGGCATCAACAACAATAACAAAAAAACTGCAAATGACATTCTTTTTATTGTTGTTGCAAACATTTAATAAGATTGACTTTTCTTTTTTATCTTTTTAAATTCTTTTTAGACACACATGACAGTAGAGTGTATTTTGACACATCATACATGCATGGAGTATAACTTCCCATTCTTGTGGTTGTCCATGATGTGGAGTTTCACTGGTCGTGTATTCATATATGAACACAGGAAAGTGATGTCTGATTCATTCCACTGTCTTTTCTATTCACAAATATTCTTAATGGTGGAAAATTTCTCCTAAAATCAGCAAGAATTTCTGCTCTCACTACTCTTATTAAATATAGTACTACATGTTTAACCTCTACATTAAGGCAAAAAATAAATAAAATGCGTATGTATTGGAAAGGAAGATATAATTCTCTATTTGAAGATCTAATTGCATATATGGGGGACTCGGAGCAACCACTGGGGCTCCGGGCGGCTGCCTGAGGAGGAGCTGCGTGGAGAGCTGTTTAGATTCAAAGCGACCACTCCTGAACACTGGGGGGTTGCCTGGAGGAAGAGGAGAAGCGCAGCGGGTCGCTTGGTCTAGGAGTGACTGCATCAGAGCCACAGGCGGTTGCCAGAGGAGGAGCTGCATGGAGAGCTGTTTGGACTCAAAGCGACCGCTCCTGAACACCCGGGGGAGTTCCCCGAGGAGGAGGAGGAACAGGGCGGGTCACTTGGGCTTGGAGTGACTGCCTAGGGCTACGGGAGGTTGGCGGGAGGAGGAGACTCGAAGTGAGTTGCTTGGACTCCTAGTGACTGCGTCAGAAACCGGGCTGCTGTCTGGTGGAGGTGGTGTGTGGCAGGTCTCTGAGTCTCGGAGCTATTGTACAGGGCTCCAGGTGGCGGCTCAGAGGAGGGGCCGCATAGCCAGGCGATTAGGTGCAGAGTAGGGTCCCAGGAGCTAGGTGGCTTCTTGCTGGAAGAGCCGCACAGAGACACGCCTAGGGGCGGAGCGAAGTTTCCAGGACTGTGGGCAGATTATCTGGGAGAGGCAGCCTAAGGAGACTCGCCTGCGGAGGGTGAGGCTCCCAGGCCCAGGAGGTAGGTCCGGGTCCCTGGGAACGTTGCAGAGGAAGACAACCCAGCCCAGGCGGTAGTTGTAGATTGAGGGGAACCTCTAGGAGGAGAACTGACCAGCGACACGTTCCCACCGAGTGAGTCTTCCCTACCGGGAGAGGTTTTCCCACAGGGACGGTAAAACCAGAGACACAGGCACAAACAGGACTTGCCTCAGCCCGCAGCCTAGTTCCCCGTTGGATGACCATTGGTCAACAAGTGGAGACACCTCTGACCACTAGCAGGGAATATACGCCATCTGAGGGTCACTACCCTAGAGAGGCAGCTTCTTCGTGAAGCTCCGCATTATCAACTTCCTCCAAGACTTCAGGCTACTGAAGGATAAGAGGGGATATACTAGCAATCTTCAGGGACATTATAAGTTGATAGAGGAAATCTGCAATATCTTAATGACCCACTGATTCCTGAACAATATGAGAAAACAAGGGAAGAAAATGCCCCAAACAAATCTAGATGTTACATCAATAAAATCCAACGACAGCATGGCAGAAGAAATGACAGAAAGGGAGTTCAGAATGTACATAATTAAAATGATTAGGGAAGCAAACGATGAGATGAAAGAGCAAATGCAGGCATTGAATGATGAGATGAAAGAGCAAATGCAGGCATTGAATGATGATATGAAAGAGCAAATGCAGGCATTGAATGAGCGCACCAATCGACAGTTAAAAGAGCAAATACAGGAAGCAAAAGATCATTTCAATAAAGAGTTAGAGATACTGAAAAAAAACGAAACAGAAATCCTAATTGCATATATGGAAAATCCAAGGAACCTACAAGAAAAAAACCTAGAACTAGTAAGTGAATTCAGCAAGGTTACAGATACAAAGGAAAGACACAAAAATTAACCACATTTCTATATACTAACAATGAACCCTTGGAAATAGAAATTTAAAATGATGACATTTATAATCACTCCAATAAAATGAAATCCTTATGAATATATTTAACAAAATATGTACAGAATATATATGCTGAAAATTATAAAATGCAGATGAAAGAAATACAAAAGTACATATTTAAATAGAGATACACTTGTGTTTATGGATTGGAAGGCTCAACACAGTAAAGATGGCAGTTCTTCCCAAATTTACCTATTGATGCATTAAATGTAAGCCCCAAAAGTTACTTTTAATTTATTTTTGCATACATCAATAAACTTATTCTTCATGGAAAGCCACAGACCCTAGGATAAATAAAACAATTTGATAAAGAATAATAAATTAGGAGGAATCAGTCTACTTGGCTTAATGTATAGTTACAATAAAAAAACAGGTGTGGTGTTGGTCAAAGGATAGGCACATTGGTCTATTTTTATTGAATAAAAAATCTTAGACCCTTACAAATGTGCTCAACTACTTTTGACAAGTTTACAAAGGTAACTCAATAGAGGAAGGATGGTCTTCTCAACAAATAGTGCTGGAGCAATTGGATGTCCATAGACACACAAACAAAAAACAAACTCCCAAACCTCCTACTTTATACAAAACTTAGCTCAAAATGGATCACAGATTCAAGTGTAAAATATAAAATCATAATACTTTTAGAAAAGATCATAAGAAACAATCTTTGGGATCTAGGGCTAGGCAAAGAACTCTTAGACTTGACAGCAAAAGTATGATCCATAAAAGGAAACAGAAAAAATGAACCTCATCAAAATTAAAAAGTTTTTTCTGAGAATTCACATGTGAAGAAGATGAATGATAAACTATAGATTGGGAGAAAATATTGGCAAACAATGTAACTGACATAGGATTGGGGATTGAACCCAGGCCTCATGCTTGCTAGGTAAGTGCTCTACTACTGAGTCACATCCCCAGCTGCAGGAATAGTATCAAGAATATATAAAGCACTCTTAAAATTCAGCAGTTAAAAAATCCAATTATAAAATAATCAAAAGACTCAATGTAGAAATATTTCATCAAACTGAATACACAGATTGCAGATAAGCATATTAGAAGATATTTAGTATCATCAGTCATGAAATTAATATCATAATGAAGGATTACTATATATTTATTAGAACAGCAAAAATAAAAAAAAACAGTGCTGACAACGAATATTGGTGAGGATTCAAAAGAACTGGATCACAAATTGATGTGGGAATGTGAAATGTTATAGCTATACTTGGAAACTAGTTTCACAGAGTCTTATAAAACCTAACATGCAATTTCCATGTGACCCAGGGAGCACAATCTTGGGTATTTATCAAACAGAAGTAGAAATTTGTGTTCACACAAAACCTATACATGAATGTTCATAGATGCTTAATTCTTTTTAGAAAATTTTTTTAGTTGTAGATGGGCACAATACCTTTTTTTTATTGATTTTCATATGGTGCTGAGGTTCGAACCGAGAGTTAGGCAAGCACTCTACTACTGAGCTACAACTCAAGCCCAGATGCTTTATTCTTAGAAGACAAAAATTAGAAACATCTCATATGTCCTTCAACAAGTGAATGTTTAAAAAAATTTACCTCCATACCATGGAATGCAACTACTCAGTAGAAAAAGGATCAAACTAGTGATACAAACTACTTAGTTGAATGCCAAGGAAATTAAAACTGATCACAAAAGGTTAAAAAATGTGATTTTATTTATGTGACATTTTCAAAATGACAAAATTTCAGAAATGGAGGACAAATTAGTGACTGCTAGGGCTTAGGAATATGGGAAAGGACAGCAGGAGGTAGGTTCATGATCATAAAAGGGCAACAGGTGCGATCTTAGTGTCATTGGAATTGTTCAATATTTTGACTTTGTGATGAATACACCTACACAGGACAAAAATAATGTATAAAACTAAATATGCAATACATACACATACACAGAAATGAGTATCACTAAATTTGGGGAAAACTAAATATGACTGGTAGATTGTATCAAGGTTTGTATCCTGCTTTTGATATTATACTATAGTTTTGTAAAATATTACCATTTGGGTAAACTAGACAGAAGGAACAAATGACTGGTCTGTATTTCTTACAACTGCATGTGACTCTTCACTTATTTTAATGAAAATTTTAATCAGACATGCTACTACAGAAGTCTAGAGAAGAGATGAGGAAACTGGACTTTGGTAATAATGGAGGTCTTGTCGGTAGTTAAATTTTTTAATAAAATAAAAGAGTTTGAGCAGTATGTTCCCACTTGTGATTTTTTTACAGTGCTAGGACCTTCCAAGAAACCTAGACAGTGTAAAGATCCCCCACCTCTTTGAACCCCTGACTCTTGTGATCACGTCAGAAAGATTTCAGACATGTTGCTCAGAGTAATAGGCATGAGTTTATTGAAGGAATAGGAAAAGGGAAAGGGGACACTCTCAAGGGAGAGAGTGGGTTCTCTCAGAGAGGAGAGGAACAACATACCTCCCCTATACTCCTATTCTATTGGGGATCCCAGAGAAGTTTCCACAGGGTCCTTCCCAGATCCACCTCTTGACTTTTGATTGGCAGCAGGATGACATCAGACTTTCAAGTTCCCACTGCCATGAAAACCTTGGCCCATGTTAACCAGTTCTAATTGTATTCTTAAACATAAATTCTTACAGATTTATGGTTAGGAGGAATTATCCTTATTTTCCTGAGTTTTGGGTTCTGGTGTATGAAAAGAATCACAAAAGTCCCTCCCTTCAGGGTAACTTGGGTTCCTCTTATCAATATTGTTTCGGGCATGCATTTCTCTGTGGATAACAGGTAGTTTGTTGAAGAATGTGACATATCCTGTCCACTTAGGTCAAGGCAGGAGTGCAGGTAAATTGCTTCTTGTAAAAGAAAGCATGTGGGGGTCAGCGCAGTGGGCCAAGTTTATGGAATTATTCCCTTAACCTTGTGTTCCCACCACTTACAGCTGTCTCCTATCACTTCAAAATATGAATTTTTGTACCCAATGTTATTTTAATTTCCAGAAAAAGGCAAAGCATCTATAGGAGAAACCTTACAAAGTTCAAACAATTTTTCTGGTGTTGTTAGAGGAGGAAGTTTTCATCAAAAAATTATTCCCATTGCTTGACAACCCTGAACCTTCAGACTCCAGGCCACAGCCAATGGTGATTTTAAAAAATAAAATTCCTGAGCCTGTATATTTTGATGAAAAACTGCATGAAATAAATGAATTATTCATGCATATGTTTGGTCATCTATACTGTCTTACGGATCACATTTTAAATGTGTTAATGAAAGTAGCACATATAATTTAAAAGTTTAGATCCTTCTAATGCTCAGTTGTAAATATCGATAATATTGACAGCAGTTGGTAATGTTTCCTCCAGCCTACCAGCAGGGAAGAGAGGAACTGATGCTCAGATTATAGAAATCTACTGGTCCAAATTTGGGACAAATCAGAACTCCTGAAAAGTCTGATCCATTCTGAATAAATGAGAGCTAGGGGACAGGACTGCAGCACAATTAATTGATCAATAAATTCTCTGAGACCTTTTGAGCTAAATGTAAACAGCCACATACAGAGACAAGACTGCACAAACAAAAGAGTCTGGGTAAACAGCAAAGGTGTTAGGTCACTCTTCGGTTACCTGGGACCAATATGATTTTGGAAAAATTTTTTCATACTGTGAGAGATTTCTGATAAATCACTACTCCACAGCAAAATATTCACCATAAAACCTATGTTTATTCCTTTATTTTTATTTTTTCATCTTGCTTCACATCCCAGGAAGGGGTTAAAAAGCAGCTGCTTTGCTTAAACAGCTTTTCAAACAATTAAATGGCAAGAAAACAAATAAACTGATTTTAAAATGGGCAAAGGACCTGAATAGATATTTCTCAAAAGAAGACATAAAATGACCAACAGGTATAAGAAAAAATGTTCAACATCACCAATCATCAGGGAAATGGAAATCAAAACCAAAATGACATATAACTTCATACCTACTAGGGTACCTAGAATCAAAAAGTCAAGATATAATGTATTGGTGAACATATGGAGAAAAGGGAACCCTTATACACTGTTGGTGAAAATGTAAATTAGTTTTAGCCATTATAGAAAACAGTATGAAAATTCCCTCCAAAATTAAAAATAGAACTAGCATATGGAAATGTATTCAAAGGAAACAAAATCAGTATGTTGAAGGGACATGTGCACTCCCATGTTCATTGCCACAGTATTCATAACAAATAAGATATGGAAACAATCTAAGTGTCCAGTGATGGATGAATGGATAAAGTATGGTGTGTATGTACAACTGAATATTATTTAAACTTAGAAGGGAAGGAAATCATGTCATCTGTGACAACATGGCCAAATATGGAGAGCATTATATTAAGTTAAGCAAGAGGCACAGAAAGACAAATACTGCATGATGGTACTTACATGTAGAATGTAAAAAATTTGAACTCAGGATGGTGTTTTCCACGACTTTTGTGTGTGTGTGTGTGTGTGTGTGTGTGTGTAGGGAGATGGTCAAATGATACAAAGTTTCAGTAGGAAGAATATGTTCTGGATATTATTGGTAAAACTTGGTAAATATAGTTGATAATATTGTAATATGTACTTAAAAATTGCTAAAATAGTAGATCTTAAATGTTCTTAATACAAAAAGGAATTAAGTGTATGAGGTAATAGACATGTTAATTAGTTAATTTAAGCATCTTCTAATGTATGTGTTTATCAAAACATCATCATGTACACTGTAAATACATAGAAGTTTTTGTAAATATTAGCATATATTAAGTATACAAATTAATGGTATTAACAGTGGTATTTCCATACGTGCATATGTTGTGCATTGATCATGGCCTTCCACCCTTCTACCCTTTCCCACTCTTCTCCCTCCTACCCTTTAGTCCCCTTCCCAGGCCCTAGTGATCCCTCTTCTGCTTTCAGGATATCTTGTTTTTTTCTTAGTTTTTATATGTAAGAAAAATCATGTGATTCTTATCTTTCTGTCTTGCTTTTCTTCTTAATATGATGTCCTCCAAATCCATCCATTTCCTTCAAATGACAGAATTTCATTCTTGTTTATGTGTGAATTATACTCCATTGTGTATGTGTATGTATATATTAACAGATCCAACTTACACATATTTTCTTTATCCATTCATCTCTTGACAGGCATCTAGGCTGTTCTGTTTTCAGTCTTATGAGGAAACTCCTTACTGTTTTCCTTAGTGGTTGTACTAAATTACATTCCCATTAACAGTGGATAAGAGTTCCTTTTTCTCCAAATCCTTGACAGCATTTTCTATGTTTTCTGTAATAGCTGTTCTAACTAGGTTGTGTTGAAATATTACTGTAGGTTTGATTTGCTTTCCTAATGGCTAATGATATTGAGCATATTCCACATATTTATTAACCATTTGTATTTCTTCTTTTGAGAGATGTCTGTTCAGAACAATTTGCCCATTTTTTGTTTGAGTTTTTTTGTTATTAACCTTTCTGAGTTCTTTATATATTTTGGATATTAATCCCTGGTTGGATGAGTGCTTGGTTTTCTCCCATTCCATAGGTTGTCTGTTACTCTGTTGATTGTTTCCCTTGCTGGGAAGAAACTTTTTAATTTCTTGGAATCCCATTTGTCAATTCTTTGTTTGTTTCCTGTGCTTTTGGAGTCATATCCAGGAAATTGTTGCCTATACCAATTTCTTGAAATGTTTCCCCTATGTTTTTCTCTCATTTCAGACTTGCAGATATTGCATTGAAGTCTTTGATTAATTTTGATTTGATTTTTGTAGGGGGTGAGATGATGGTCTAGTTTCAGTCTTATATATGTGAATATCCATTTTCCTAGCACAATTGATGAAGAGGCTGTCCTTTCTTCAATGGATGTTTTTGGCAACTTTGTCAATAAACAGTTGGCCATAGATGTGTGGATTTATTTCTGGTTCTCTATTCTGTTCCATTGGTTTATTGCCTGTTTTTATGCCAATACCTAGCTATCTTTGTTACTATGGCTCTGTAGTATGTATTATAATCAGGTATTGTGATGCCTCCAGCTTGGTTATTTTTGCTCAAGATTGTGTTGGCTATTCAGGGTGTGCTCCAATATGAACTTTAGGGTTGCTTTTTTCTATTTCTGTAGATAGTATCATTGAAAAAATGCTTTAAATATCCTCAGTATTTATTATTGTCATTGAATACCACAGGAATCATTTTATCTTACACTTGTACACACATTTTATAGTTTACAAAATATTTTTACATTTTTAATCACATTTGTTCATTACACATACCTAAGAGGTAGGTATTGTACCACCTTTATGGTATAATAAGATCATTGATATTCCAGTAATTTAAATAATTTTTTGACAATTACAAAGCTACTAAGTGACAGAACAAGGATACTAGTATTTCTTTTGACTTCAACTACTATGCTAGTACCACTATGTAGCAGTTGCTTATACCTAAGAGATCAGGACTTTCCCATTTCTTTCTGCAATGGTCACCTTAACATAGGTCATCATTATTTATATTTATATTGCTACAAGCATGGCTGACATAAAAGTACTCAATGCATTTCATATTCTTTTATTTTGATGCTATGTAAATAGTGTTTTTATTATTTTATTTTTAATATTTGTGCATTATAATTATACATAATAGTGGGATTCATTGTTGTATATTTGTACATGAACATGGCATAATTTGGTCAGTTTCCTTCCCCAATACCTTCCTTTTCCCTTATCTTTTCTTTCCCTCTTTTCCCCTTTCTGTACTCTACTGGTCTTCTCTCTACTTTCATAAGACCCTTCCCCTTTACTCCCCCTCTTTTATCTCTTTAGCTTTCACAAATGAAAGAAAACCTATTATGACTCTTGACTTTCTGAGTGGGGAATGCCATTGAAATTGTGTACATGTGTGTGTGCACACATGTGCATCTGTTACTGGGGATTGAACCCAGGGGTACTGTACCACTGAGATACGTTCCCAGCTCCTTTTTTAAATTGTATTTTGAGAGAATCTTGCTAAGTTGCTGGGGCTGGTCTTGTACTTGCAATCTTCCTGCCTCAACCACACAAATTGCTAGGATTACAGGGATGTGCCACTGTGTCTGGCATTTGTTTGGTCTTATTTGTTTGCATTCCAGTGCTACGGAATGAATTAAGGGATTGTGCATGCAAGGCTAGCACTCTAACACTGAGCTACATCCATGAACACAAGAGATGATTGCACTTTTTATTTCTTTCTTCAATTTCATCTTCAGTGTTTTGTCATTTTCATTGTAGAAGTCTTTCACATTCTTAGGTTCATTTCTAGGTTATTTATTTATTTAGTTGTTGTTGCTCTGTAGGTAAGGATTGTTGGATTGTTTTTTTTTTCCACTGCTAGATTTTCAGTGCCAAGAAGAGTATTTGGTATGTAGTATGAACTCAATAGGTATGGGTGTGAATGAGTGAATGAGATGCATACTCTGAAAAGGGGTATGGGCTAGAGAAAAAAAATCAGAAAATATCAGTCTATAGCTATAGGAGTAGATAAGATTACGTGGAAAATATGAGAACATTGAGCAGAGAGGAACACTGAAGATAGAATCCTGGAAATTATCAATTTAAGAACCTTTAAAAGATGAATAAACAGAAAAAGAACAGAGTAAGAACCACAGAGAGAAAAAGGAAATTGGAGAGAGTAAAATTTTCCCCATTGATTGAGAGCAGAAAAAAATGAGTATTATTCTAAACTATATTGTTTTATTGTGTGCATGTATGAATATGTAATAATACATCCCATCATTATGTACCACTATAATGCACTAATTAAAATGTGGAAAAATGAGAATTGTTAGATGCAGAAATTGTTCAATAGTGACAAATGATGTGATTGGGTCAAGTAAAAGTGACTGAAAATTATTTCTCAAACTTGGAAACTAAGAGGTTACTGATGACTTTGGTGAGATCAGTTTCCTCTAAGCAACATGGCAGAAGGTACAATGAGTTCAGTAGTGAGAGGATATAAAGGAATGGGGATTCTGAACATAGATGATTCTTTCAAGAAGATTGGTTGTGAGGGATACACCATAGTATTTGGGGGCTGTGAAAGAAGATCTACTGTTTTTTCATTAGGACATATTTAGGTATTTTTATATTTATTATTAAAAAGACTCAGCAGGGAAGGTGAAACAGAAGATATAGGAGAGACAGAAAGGAGTAATCATCAACAGGGAAGGCAAGAGGAGATAAATGTTTGCACAGAGGGGCATAAAATCCAGAGTGTATTCCTAATGGTCTTTGTTTTATCCTGGATGTAGTAATCTTGATTAAGTGTTGAAGGCTGGATTTGAGGTCCTGAGGTGATTTGCATTTTGTTTTGTATTGTGGCAATTGAAGGTAAAAAAGTAGGGGAATTTTTGAAAATTACCCCTCCTTTCTGTGTCTTGACTTTTTGTTATACTTTCTGGGAGATTTCCTCAATTTAGTACTCCATCACTATTTCAGCTCTTCTCAAGGGGATATTTTACTTCTGCATGGGAGGAGAGGTATATAAATAGGTCAGACTGTCAGTGAGGTCCTCTGATGGAGCATTTCTCTTGTTCTTTACTTTGGTATCATAAACTCTCTTTTAGAAAAAAAATACCTTTTCCTGAACATCATCTCTCTATATACAAATGTTTACAGTTTGTATTGGCCTGAAAATATGACTTCCACAATAGATAAAATGAAAATATGACCAAGGTTCTTAAATTTTTCTATTACTACCCAGCATTTCAAAGTTATTGATTTATTTTTTTCTTGAGCTATCACTCATTTTTACCTGAATAAACAGAAGTAAACTGTCTTGTCAGGTTCTGTGATATGTTCTCGATACATGGACTAAAAAAAGTATGTATTCTGATTGGCACATTTATTTATTCAAACAAAAATTACCTAACCTGTGTGAAGAGGTATGCAGGGCAATCCAGGAAATTTAGAGTTAGATCAGGAACAAAATTTGTTCCTTAGTCTCTGGTTCCTGATTGTGTACATGATTTATATCACTATCTATCAAGTCACTAAATCCAGAAAATTGGGAGTCATTGGATCTGGCAGATTTATTTCTGATTTGTCCAATTTTCAGTATTTACATTGACATAACCTTAATCTAGGTCATATCATATCTTACTTGGACTACCTGAACACTTTCACTTTTGTAATTATCTATAATATTATTTAGGCTAATTAAAAATACAAATTGGAGCATGAAACCACCCTATTTAAAATAACACAATGGCTTCCCATTGCTGTTAGGGTAAAATCTAAAATCCTTAATGTGACCTATAGGTAAGGTCCTTTATGATATAAACCTGGTCTATCAAATCAAGCTTATTCTTAGGACAGGAGTTTTACACCTATATTCATAAACACTATTTGTTGTGCATTTTTATAAGTCTTGAACTTTGGTCTGAAGGTAATATTAGCTTCCTGAAACAGGAGGGAATATATTTCTTCCTCTTCTATTTTCTAAGAGATTGTGTTAAAATTTACATTATTTCTTCCAAATTTCCATCTGATTTTATTTTACTTTCACTCAGAGGGCAGTTCATCTCATTTGTTTTATTAAATTTACAATTGCTAGTATTAAAAAATAAGCCCGATAACTCAAATGTTGGATTACCTTGAGGTCTGCTTGAATTCCCTGCTTTTCTTGATATTCACTTAGTTGACTTAATAATTTTTATTCAGTATAGGAATTTTTACATATAAATCATAGACATTCAGAATAAATAATAAATCCATAGTTTTGGGCAGGTATTTAGAGTAGACTCAGCTCAATCTCATAGTCATGGAGTGAGTTGTTAAGAGGTTAGACTTCAGTTTTTCAAAATCTATTTCAAAATTACACCCTGTCCTATTGTTTAGTTCTTTAGTGGTCTCAAAAAAAACTGGGTATTTACCAATGCCTGTTTTGTTTGGCAATCGCTAGAGCCCCATTTGTGTGTCCTCAACACCATGATAGACTCCAAGGGTCTACTTGTCTCCTCTTAGCTGACGGTTGCTCCTCATATACTCTGCTTCTCAGAATGCAGATCTAAACATTAGCAAACACTTGTGTGTTGGGAGGAGTGTCATTGAATATTCAGTCCATGGTTCATCTCAAAGAATTCCCCTTCTCTCTCAGACCTTCACTTCTGAGATCTATCTGCCTTCATAGAACTGCAATGCCTCTAGGCAGATTTAAAAAAAAAATCCAACCAATTTTTAACTTGTTCTTGGTAAGCAGTTTGATCTGCTACAAGTCAATGTAAAATAATCTGAAACAGCTATCCCACTTGTAGGGTTTTATGAGGTAACCTTTATTAAGTTAATAAACTTTTATTCTTGATTTGGCAAGAGGATTTTTAAAATCTTGAATGATTGGTAAATATTACCAATTAAAATATTTCTTTTTTTTTTTTGAAGCTCCAAAATCCACTTAATGAGGAATTTCATAGTAGGCACTCAGAAACCATTGTTGATCAGCCATTTTATTGTGCTTATTTCTTGCTGATTCTTGGTTGCCTTTTCTTTCTTTTTTTTTTCTGCATAAAATTGTTGCTTTTTCTTTTCTTTTTTTTCATTGTAAACAAATGGGATACATGTTGTTTCTCTGTTTGTACATGGAGTCAAGGCATAACATTTGTGTAATCAAAAATTTACATAGGGTAATTTTGTTTGATTCATTCTGTTATTTTTCCCTTCCCCCCCACCACTCCCACCCCTCTTTTCCCTCTATACAGTCCTTCCTTCCTCCATTCTTGCCCCCCTCCCTAACCCTAACTCTAACCCTAACACTAACCCCTCCCACCCCCCATTATGTGTCATCATCCACTTATTAGCGATATCATTCGTCCTTTGGTTTTTTGAGATTGGCTTATCTCACTTAGCATGATATTCTCCAATTTCATCCATTTGCCTGCAAATGCCATAATTTTATCATTCTTTATGGCTGAGTAATATTCCATTGTATATATATACCACATTTTCTTTATCCATTCATCAATTGAAGGACATCTAGGTTGGTTCCACAATCTGACTATTGTGAACTGAGCTGCTATGAACATTGATGTGGCTGTATCTCTGTAATATGCTGATTTTAAGTCCTTTGGGTATAGGCCAAGGAGTGGGATAACTGGGTCAAATGGTGGCTCCATTCCAAGTTTTCTAAGGAATCTCCACACTGTTTTCCAGAGTGGCTGCACTAATTTGCAGCCCCACCAGCAATGTATGAGTGTACCTTTTACCCCACATCCTCGCCAACACCTGTTGTTGCTTGTATTCTTGATAATGGCCATTCTAATTGGGGTGAGATGGAATCTTAGGGTGGTTTTGATTTGCATTTCTCTTATTACTAGAGATGTTGAACATTTTTCCATGTTTGTTGATTGCTTGTAGATCTTCTTCTGCGAAGTGTCTATTCATTTCTTTTAAAATATTTCTTGAGATCATTATTTTTCCATTTATACTGATAATATGAGGAATTATCATGATAGACTTTCTAGTATGTCATCATATTAGCATGTTGAAATTGAAACTTTCTTGGTCATAACATATTATTCTTTGGATACCGTAGATGGGTTTTCTTACATTTTATTTAGAATTTCCCATCTGTTTTTATTTGTGAAATTCATTTGACTTTTATTTAATGTGCTTTATTTTTCTGGTAAAATAAATGGTTATTTAAAAAATTCTGTACTTTCAAACAGTTCAGGTAGATATCACCTATGACTTGAAGATTGATTTTAAACCATACATAAAGCCTTATGAATCTTACACCTTTTGAGAGAATAGATCGTTGACTAAAATACAATCATTTTTTTTGCTTATGTTCTATTCAGGTGCTCTATTCTACATCATTTGTGTAGTATTAATTATTTATTTAATATAGGTTAAATATTTTAAATGAGGCTGTACCTAGCATTATGTTAACACTTAAATTTAAAAAAATCTCTTGCATACGTATGTCCACATTCCCATTTTCTTTTAGATGCTCTAATTTTCTCTGTTTTTCTTGGTCATAATTATCAAATGCCTGCTCATTTTTCTTTGGTCTTAAAAATCCTGGTTTTTAAATTTTATCTTCAGCAGCAAATACCAATAAGATATTTTCTGAATCTAATCACATTGCACGATCCCCACTACTAAAACCTTAGTCAAGATATTATGCTATTTGATCTAAATTACTGCTGTAGCATCAGAATAGTCTCCGTGTTGCTATTCTTACCCACTCCCAGTTCATTTTCTGTATTGTGATTGATCACATTAAAATAGAAGACATATCACATTATTCTCTTTAATTAAAACTTTCAGTAAAAAATAGAAACAATCTAAATATCTATCAATAAGTTATGATAAATTTTGGTATATGCAATGGAATGTTATACAGTAATGATGATGGAAAATGTAACATTGATGAGGAAAGAATATTGTTGAGTGAAATAAACAAATCACATTATAGTAAATATAACATATGCCATTTTCCCATATGACATAGCTTCCTAAATCTCTATGAGAGTTCATACACACAGATATATGTAAGTATGATAGCATCAGGTGATGCTTATTTTCTTTGTACTTTTCTATACTGTTTCATTTGTTTACAATAAGCATACATTTTATTATTTTTTTAATTCATTTTTATTGTAAGCAAATGGGATACATCTTGTTTCTCTGTACATGAAGTAGAGGCATACCGTTTTTGTAATCATATATTTACCTAGGGTAATAGTTTTTGACTCATTCAGTTATTTTTTTCTACCTCTGCACCCCTCCCACTCCTGTTATCCCTCTATACAGTCCTTCCTACCTCCATTCTTGCCTCCCTCCCACCCCCCATTATGTGTCATCATCCGCTTATCAGCGAGATCATTTGTCCTTTAGTTTTTTGAGATTGGCTTATCTCACTGAGCATGATATTTCTCCAATTTCATCCATTTGCCTGCAAATGCCATAATTTTATT
Organism: Sciurus carolinensis; assembly: GCF_902686445.1. Lineage (NCBI taxonomy): Eukaryota > Metazoa > Chordata > Mammalia > Rodentia > Sciuridae > Sciurus > Sciurus carolinensis. Next base: position 117,434,711 of record NC_062232.1, on the reverse strand, counting down.
ATTTTTTTATGGATGAGTAATATTTCATTGTATATATATACCACAGTTTCTTTATCCATTCATCAATTGAAGGGCATCTAGGTTGGTTCCACAATCTGGCTATTGTGAATTGAGCAGCTATGAACATTGATGTGGCTGGATCTCTGTAGTGTGCTGATTTTAAGTCCTTTGGGTATAGGCCAAGGAGTGGGAGAGCTGGGTCAAATGGTGGGTCCATTCCAAGCTTTCTGAGGAATCTCCATACTGCTTTCCAGAGTGGCTACAATAATTTGCAACTCCACCAGCAATGTATGAGTGTACCTTTTCCCCACATCCTCGCCAACACCTATTGTTGCTTGTATTCTTGATAATCGCCATTCTAATTGGGGTGAGATGGAATCTTAGGGTAGTTTTGATTTGCATTTCTCTTATTACTAAAGATATTGAATATTTTTTCATATGTCTGTTGATTGCTTGTAGATCTTCTTCTGTGAAGTATCTGTTCATTTCCTTAGCCCATTTGTCGATTCGGTTGTTTGTATTCTTGGTGTAGAGTTTTTTGAGTTCTTTATATATTCTGGAAATTAGTGCTCTATCTGAAGTATGAGTGGCAAAGATTTTCTCCCACTCTGTAGGCTCTCTCTTCACATTGCTGATAGTTTCCTATGCTGAAAGAAAGCTGTTTAGGTTGAATCTATCCCAGTTATTAATTCTTCCTTTTATTTCTTGTGCTATGGGAGTCCTGTTAAGGAAGTCTGATCTTAAGCTGACATGTTGAAGATTTGAAACTACTTTTTCTTCTATAAGATGCAGGGTCTCTGGTCTGATTCCAAGGTCCTTGATCCATTGTGAGTTGATTTTTGTGCAGGGTGAGACATAGGGGTTTAGTTTCAACCTGTTGCATATGGATTTCCAGTTTTCCCAGCACCATTTGTTGAAGAGGCTATCTTTTCTCCATTGCATATTTTGGCACCTTTGTCTAGTGTGAGAAAAGTGTATTTATTTGGGCTTGTGTCCGTGTCCTCTATTCTGTACCATTGATCTACCTGTCTATTTTGGTACCAATGCCATTTTTGTTACTATTGTTTTGTAGTAGAGTTGAAGATCTGGTATTGCGATACCCCCTGCTTCACTCTTTCTAATGAGGATTGCTTTAGCTATTCTGGGTTTCTTATTCTTCCAGATGAATTTCATAATTGCTTGCTCTATTTCTGTAAGGTACATCATTGGGATTTTAATTGGAATTGCATTGAATCTGTATAGCACTTTAGGTAGTATGGCCATTTTGACAATATTAGTTCTGCCTGTCCAAGAACATGGGAGATCTTTCCATCTTCTAAGGTTTTCTTTAATTTCTTTCTTTACTACTCTGTAGTTCTCATTGTAGAGATCTTTCACCTCTTTTGTAAGATTGATTCCCAAGTATTTTATTTTTTTGAGGCTATTGTGAATGGGGTAGTTTTCCTAACTTCTCTTTCTGAAGATTCATCACTTATGTATAAAAATGCATTTGATTTATGAGCATTGATCTTATATCCTGCTACTTTACTGAATTCACTTATGAGTTCTAAAAGTTTTCTGGTGGAATTTACTGGTTCCTCTAAATATATAATCACGTCATCTGCAAATAGGGATAGTTTGTGTTCTTCTTTTCCAATTCGTATCCCTTTAATTTCTTTGGTTTGTCTAATTGCTCTGGCTAGAGTCTCTAGGACGATGTTGAATAGAAGTGGTGAAAGCGGGCATCCCTGCCTTGTTCCAGTTTTTAGGGGGAAGAATTTCAGTTTTTCACCATTTAGAATGATATTGGCCATGGGCTTAGCATATATGGCCTTTATAATGTTAAGGAATGTTTCCACTACCCCAATTTTTTCTAGTGTTTTGAGCATGAAAGGATGCTGTATTTTATCGAATGCTTTTTCTGCATCTATTGAAATAATCATGTGATTCTTAACTTTAAGTCTGTTGATATGGTGAATGACATTTATTGATTTCTGGATGTTGAACCAACCTTGCATCCCTGGGATAAAACCCACTTGATTGTGGTGCGCTATCTTTTTAATATATTTTTGTATGCAATTTGCTAAGATTTTGTTGAGAATTTTTGCATCAATATTCATTAAGGATATTGGTCTGAAATTTTCTTTTCTCAATGTGTCTCTGTCTGGTTTAGGTATCAGGGTGATATTGACTTCATAGAATGAGTTTGGGAGGGTTCCCTCCTCTTCTATTTCATGGAATAGTTTGAGGAGTTTTGGAATGAGCTCTTCTTTAAAGGTTTTGTAGAACTCGGCTGAGAACCCATCTGGTCCTGGACTTTTCTTTGTTGGTAGGCTTTTGATGACTTCTTCTATTTCATTACTTGAAATTGATCTATTTAAATTGTGTATGTTCTCCTGGTTCAGTTTAGGTAATTCATATGTCTCTAGAAACCTGTTGATGTCTTTGAGATTTTCTATTTTGTTGGAGTATAGGTTTTCAAAATAGCTTCTAATTATGTGTTGTATTTCAATCATGTGTTGTGATATTTTCTTGATCATCCCGAATTTTAATAATTTGGGTTTTCTCTCTCCTTCTCTTTGTTAGTGTGGCTAAGGGTTTATCAATTTTGTTTATTTTTTCCTAGAAACAACTATTTATTTTGTCAAATTTTCCAGTTGTTTCTTTTCTTTCATATTTGTTGATTTCAGCTCTGATTTTAACTATTTCCTGTCTACTTTTTCCTGTTCTTCTTTTTCTAGGGCTTTGAGCTGTAGTGTTAGGTTGATTATTTGTTGATTTTTTCTTCTTTTATTGAATGCACTCCATGAAATAAATTTTCCTCTAAGTGCTGCTTTCATAATATCCCTGAGATTTTGATATGATCTTTCTTTGTTCTCACTTACCTCTAAGAATTTTTTAATTTCCTTCTCGATGTCTTCTGTTATCCATTTATCATACAATAGTGTATTATTGAATCTCCAGTTGTTGGAGTAGTTTCTGTTTTTTACTCTGTCATTTATTTCTAATTTCAATCCATTATGATCTGATAGAATACAAGGTAGTATCTCTATCTTCTTTTACTTGCTAACAATAGGTTTGTGGCATAAAATATGGTCTATTTTAGAGAAGGATCCATGTGCTGCTGAGAAGAAAGTGTATTCACTCTTGGTTGGATGGTATATTCTATAAATGTCTGTTAAGTCTAAATTATTGATTGTGTTATTGAGATCTATGGTTTCTTTTTTCAATTTTTGTTTGGAGGATCTGTCCAGTGGTGAGATAAGTGTGTTAAAATGACCTAGTATTATTGTGTTGTGGTCTATTTGATTTCTGGAATTGAGAAGGATTTGTTTGACATACATGGATGAGCCAATGTTCGGGGCATAGATATTTATGATTGTTATGTCTTTCTGATTGATGCTTCCCTTAAGCAGTATGAAATGTCCTTCTTTATCTTTTCTGACTAACTTTGACTTGAAGTCCACATTATCTGAGATGAGGATGGATACTCTGGCTTTTTTGCTGTGTCCGTGTGCATGGTATGTTTTTTCCCATCCTTTCACCTTTAGTCTATGGGTATCTCTTTCTATGAGGTGAGTCTCTCGCAGGCAGCAAATTGTTGGATCTTTCTTTTTAATCCAATCTGCCAGACTATGTCTTTTGATTGATGATTTCAGGTCATTAACATTCAGGGTTATTACTGAGATATGATTTGTATTCCCAGTCATTTGGCTCATTTTTTTTTTTTTTGATACGACTTGGTTCCTCCTTTATTTGGTTGTTCCTTTAGGGTAGTTCCTTCCTTTGCTGATTTACATCATTGTTTTTCATCTCTTCCTCATGGAATATTTTAATGAAAATGTTCTGTAGTGCTGGCTTTCTTTTTGTAAATTCTTTTAGCTTTTGTTTAATCATGGAAGGATTTTATTTCATCGTCAAATCTGAAGGTAAGTTTTGCTGGGTATAAGATTCTTGGTTGGCATCCGTTTTCTTTCAGGGCTTGAAAAATGTTGTTCCAGGCCCTTCTAACTTTTAGGGTCTGGATTGAAATATCTGCTGATATCTGTATTGTTTTCCCCCTTAGTGTAATTTAATTCTTTTCTCTCACAGCCTTTAAAATTCTGTCTTTATTTTGTATGTTAGGTATTTTCATTATAATGTGCCTTGGTGTGGGTCTGTTGTAATTTTGTGTATTTGGAGTCCTATGAACCTCTTGAACTTGATTTTCCATTTCATTCTTCAGATTTGGGAAATTTTCTGATATTATTTCATTGAATAGATTATTCATTCCCTTTAGTTTTTTTCTCTAAGTGTTCCTCAATCCCAATAATTCTTAAATTTGCCTTTTCATTATATCTCATAATTCTTGTTGGTTCTGTTCATCATTTCTTACCATCTTCTCTGTTTGGTCAACTTTGTTTTCAAGATCAAACATTTTGTTCTTGATATTTGAGTTTCTGTCTTCCAGGTGTTCTATCCTATTGGTTATGCTTTCTATGGAGTTTTTAATTTGGTTTATTGTTTCCTTCATTTCAAGGATTTCTGTTTGTTTTTTTTTCAATATTTCTCACTCCTTATTGAAATGATCTTTTGCTTCCTGTATTTGCTCTTTTAACTGTTGATTGGTGCGATCATTCAAAGCCTGCATTTGCTCTTTCATGTCATCATTCAATGCCTATATTTGCTCTTTCATCTCATCATGCAATGCCTGCATTTGCTCTTTCATCTCATCCTTCAATGTCTGCATTTGCTCTTTCATCTCCTTGTTTGCTTCCCTGATTCTTTTAGTTATGTACATTCTGAATTCCCTTTCTGTCATTTCTTCTGCCATGCTGTCATTGAATTTTATTGCTATACCATCTAGGTTTCTTTGGGACATTTTCTTCCCTTGTTTTCTCATATTGCTCAGGTATTTACCCCTCTATAGGGATACTCTGGGATATTGCAGATTTCCTCTATTGACTAATATTGTCTCTGTAGATTTCCAATAACTCACCTCGTAGCCTTCAGCAGCCTGAAGTCTTGGAGGAATTTGATAATGCATTGCTCCACTAGGAAGTTGCCCCTCTACATGTAGTGGCCTTCAGGTGGGGGATATTCCCTGTCAGTGTGCAGAGGTGCCTCAACTTTTTGACTGATGGTCAGTCAATGGGGGACTAGACTGCAGACTGGGGCATGTCTGGTCTGGGCCTGTTTCTCTGCTTCTACTGCCTTGGTGGGAAAGCCTCGCCCAGCACGTAACACTCACCCGATGTGGAAGTTTCGCTGGGCAGCTCTCCTCTGAGAAGTTCCCTTTGGCCCAGTACTACCACCTGGACTGGGAAGCCCTCCTTTGCAACGTTCCCAGGGGTCCTGACCTACCGCCTGGGCTGGGGAGCCTGGCCCTGCAAGGGACTCCTTCTCTGCGTAGCCCTCCTCTGCTATGTTCCCTGGGGACCGGAGCCAGCGCCTGGGCCTTGGACCCTCACTCTGCATGGAAGCCTCTAGCTGTGCGCCCCTCCTCTGCAATGCTCCCTGTTGACTGGGTTCTTGTCCAGCAGGGGAGTCTCACTGGGCCACTCTACTCCACGAGGTTCCCTGTGTTTCGGGACTACTGCTCCCCAGGGAGCCCGAGCAGTGGGAGAGACTCACCTGGTGGCTCTGAGTTGGTCCCGAGTCTCTCAATACCTGCTCTTCTTGGCTCCTGGGTCTTGCCAAAGGTCCTCTAGCCTCCTGTAGGTGTCTCAGGAAGGGAGCTGCCCTTCCAATGATGATGGCCACGCCCTCAGGAGTCATTCAAAATGCCTGCACCAGCTTATAAAGATGCCCCTGGCTAGCTGCATGATGCAGGTGGGCTGGCTGGTCTGCTGGCTTGCTCCGCTTGCTCCACGATGGCAACAGACCTCTGCATGGTGATCGGGCGGGTCGCTCAGTGATGGCGTCTGTCTTCCGCCTCGTGGTTGGGCGGGTTGGCTGCCTGCCGCCTAGCTCCGCAAGGCAGGTGGGTTGGGTGCCCACCTGCTACCTCCCCGATGTAGGTGGCCTGACTCACCCGCCAGCTCGCTCTGTAACTGTGACCGACCAGTGATGGCGCCGTCCTCTCATTTTATTATTACAAAAATAATAACATGTTTTAACATTTTCCCATTGTAATGGGAATAATCCTTGTTCATTATCATAGTTTGCATGCCTGAATGTTCTCACTCCACCTACTTCTCTGATGCCATCTCCTACCACTCTTCCCCTATTCTCCAGCTACACTGGCTTTTGTTTGCTTTCTCAAAAAGAACTTGTTTGTTTCTACTTCAAAGTCCCCTGCCCCCAGATACTATTCTTCTCATTCGTTGACTTTATTTGACCTCGCTCAGAGTTTTCCTAGGGTGAATAACTTTTTCCCCAATGGCATTTGTACAATCAGGGGCAACATTTTTAGTTTCTTAGCTGCTTGAGATGCAGATAACAGTTTGGGCATATAGCAAGGTAATCAAAATACTTAAAAGGAAAACTGGGGAAGGAAACATTCCTAGAGATCTTTAAAAATTTATCACATTTTGAGAAAATCAAGGTCATGTATAGGACTGGTTGTGGTGCATGCAGAAAACGAAAAAGGTCCTAATCTCTGACATCTGACTGACCTTGAGGTTTTGTATGAACTAGAAGTGAAACAACTACCTGCTGGAGTGTTTGAGGCATGCTGCAATTTATACGCATAGCCCCTTGACCTGGATGAAAAACTTATTGATTTAAAGCATTTAATGAAAATTCTTTACAATCGTTACGTGACCTCTAGGCTAACTAGACACTTTAGTGACTGAACATGATAAAGCATACTGACTTTACAGGGTTAATCCAGGAAAATCATTAAGTCAGCAGTAGAAGTAGCAGCAACAACAAAAACAGAGAACATCCACAATAAATTATGGGGAGAGGGGAAAAATCTGACTTCTGGAATTGCTGTACTGCATTATTTAAAATACCTCATCTTTAATAACTGTCTAGAGTTTTAAAATCTGTTTCTTGGCTTATAGATTTTTGCAGTCACCATTTTCTGTTTGGTGTCTAAATTTGTTGCAATATCATCAGTAGATTTTGCCTTTTTGATATTTACTTTTGCAATGTGCAGAATTGTGTGTGTGTGTGTGTGTGTGAGAGAGAGAGAGAGAGAGAGAGAGAGAGAAAGAGAAGTAAGGCATGGTTAACCTTTAAGATGTTTCCATATCTTTTTAAAAATAAGATGGATTATCTCTGTGTGAAAATTTCTCTTAATCAGTATTATATCATTTTTGCTAATTGTTTTGCAAATATTCTTGATCCTTTCCTTTTCCCTCATTTTGTTTTTACCTTGTATTATTTTAGGTGAGTGTCTTCTTTTAAAAAATGCATAATTAGATTTTTAAAACTCAAATCTGAGAATCTCCCTCAAAAATACGAGAAAACTTAGTATGATACTCTCCATTTCCATCCATTTACCAACAAATGACATAAATTCATTCTTCTTTAAGGCTGAATAATACTCCATTGTGTATGTATACCACATTTTCTTTATCCATTCATCTTTTGAAAAGCAGTTGGGCTGGTTCTAGAGTTTGGCTATTGTGAATTGCACTGCTGTAATCATTGATGTAACTGTTATCACTATAATATGCTGATTTTAGATCTTTTGGATAAATATTGAGGAGTAGGATAGCTAGGTCATATGGTGGTTCTATTCCTAATTCTTTGAGGAATCCACATGCTGCTTGCCAGAGTGGTTGTGCTAATTTGTAGTCCCACCAACAATGTATCAGTGTACCTTTTCCCACACAACCTCACCAGCATTTATTCTTTTTTTATATTCTTTATATTTTATATTTTTTTATATTCTTATTTACATTCTTGATGATTGCCATTCTAACTGGAGTGAGATGAAATCTTAATGTAGTTTTGATTTGCATTTCCCTGATTGCTAGATATGTTGGACATTTTTATATACATTCATTTAACATTTGTATTTCTTCATTTTCATAGTATCTGTTTAGTTCTTTGACCATTTATTAATTGGGTTATTAATTTTTTTGGTGTTAAGATTTTTGAGTTCTTTATGTATTCTGGATATTAGTCCCCTGTCAGAGCAGCAGCTGGCAAAGAGCTCCCATTCTGTATACTCACCTTTCATACTCTTCATTGTTTCCTTTGCTGTACAGAAGCTTTTGAATTTGATGCAGTCCCACTTATTGATTCCTGGTTTTATTTCTTCTGCATTAAGGACTTGTTAAGTAATTCAGTACCTACAACAATATATTACAACATTGAGCCTATGTTTTCATCTAGCAGTTGCAAAGTTTCTGGTCTAATTCCTAGGTCTTGATCCACTTTGATTTGAATTTTATGCATTTTATTTTTATATGTAGTTTCATTATTCTACATATAAATATTGAGTTCTCCCAAACCATTTGTTAAAAAGATTATCTTTTCTCAATGTATGTATTTTGCACTTTTTACCAAGTATAACATGTCTGTATCTATGTGGTTTTATCTCTGTGTCTTCTCTAGTGCATTGGTATTCATGTCTGTTTTGATGCCAGTACCATGCTGTTTTTGTTATTAGAGCTCTGTAATATAAATTTGAGATGTGGTATTATGATACATCATGTGTCAGGATTGTTGTTTAGGATTTCTTTGGCTATTCTGCATCTTTAATTCTTCCAAATTAATTTTAGAACTTCTTTTTCTAGTTTTGTGAAGAATGTAATTTATATTTTAATGGCGATTGCATTGAATTTGTATATTGCTTTTGGTAGTTTGGCTATTGTGATAATATTAATTTTTCCCATCCAAGAACATGGGATGTCTTTCCATCTTATAAGGTCTTCTTTAATTACTTTCTTTGGTATTCTATAGTTTTCATTGTGGAGATCATTCACCTCCTTCATTAGATTTATTCCTAAGTATTTTAACTCAGAAAGTCAAAGGTTGACTGTTTTCTCTCATATGCAGAAGCAAGACTAAAATAAGGAAAAATGGAGAGGTTCCATGAAAATAGAAGGGAGATCAATGGATCAGAGGAAGGGGATTGAGGGGCAAGATGAGGGACAGGAAAAGAGAACAACCATGAAATGACATTGACCAAATTATGCTCTGTACATGTATGAATATACCAGAGTGAACTTCACCTTTTTGTATATCTATAAACTACCAACTTTCATAAAACCTATAAATAAAAGACACTAAAATAGAGGAAGAGGAGTTGAGGGAGGGAGTAGGGGAAGAAAAGAAGAAATACTGGGAACTGAAGTGGAGAAAATTTTATTCCATGCATGAATGATCATGTCAAAACAAACCCCAATATCATGTAGAATTATAATCCAGTAATAAAGTCATTTAAAATTATAATTTCTAATAAATGTTCAATCATAGTAACTAAAGAAATAAAATATAAAACTATTATGTAAAAAGTATATTGTGATTATTGATATGCATGGGCTCATTTCCACAATTTTACTTTCTATTTATCAAACTTTGTAATGATTTCTCCTGACATGTTTCTTGCCATTTGCTGAAGTCAACATTTTTTTCTTGTTATGTCTTTTCTGTTATATTTGTTTGAAGATGGTATGCATTCATTTTCTAATATAGTAGATACTACCCTCACATTTTTAACATCTGTGTCATGGAGGTATAAATATGATCATTAATTCTTCGGCATTCCTCCCTGTAAAAAGTAGGATTTAATTCTTCCCTTGAGTATGGGCTGAACCTAGCCTAGAAGTAATAATTTATGAAATTGAAGCCTGGGTCATAAAAGTTGCTACAACTTCATCTTTGCTGCTTCTTTTGAATTGTTCACTTTGGAGAGTTATCTACCATGTTGTGAGGGCATTCAAGCATCCTAAGAAAAGGACCACATGGTGAAAAACACAGAACTCCTGCATACAGCCAACATGAAACCATGTGCAGGAGCTACCTTGAAGGTAGATCCTCTAACTTCACTCAAGCCTTCAGGTGACATCAGCCCTGATCCATGTGCTGAACCTGAACTAGAATCACCTAGCTGAGTTATTCCTGTGTTTCTGACTAACAGAAATTTTGTAACAACATAGAAAAAGTGCTTTAGCTTGAAACCATTAACATCTGGAATAATATTCATCAGTAGATAACAACTACAGTATTTTAGCTAATACTTCTCAATAACATCTAAAGTTAATCATTGTGTCCATAGTTTCATCCTTAATATGCTTTTCTTAGTCATTCTTTTTGTCATATGGTAACTGTTTATATTTTTATAAAACATTTTTGATGATTCATATAAGATATTAACAATTGTTTTTTTGTAAAGGACCATATAGAATTTTTCAGGCCATATTGTTTCTATTTTAACTACTCACCTCCACTGTTGCAGCATGAAAACAGCCATAAGCAGCATACAAATGAATGAATATTGTTGCCATTCCAATAAAACTAAATTTAAAAACACTGAATGTTAACTGGGACCAAATTCAGTAATTTTGTTGAGATAATACTCTCATATAATTAAATAGCGATGATATTTAATCAGGGCTGTGAACTGTTATACTGCAGACTTTAAAGAATTAAATAAAAGACATGATTAAATGCAATTGTATATTTCAAAAAACACTGAAGTTTGAATTTCATATAGCTTTCATGTGTCACAAAATACTGATCTTTTTATTTTAACCATTCATTTAAAAATATAAAACAATTCTTAACTCATTGGCCACACTAAAAGTGTTGGGGAGCCACAGTTTGCCAACATCAGATCTATGTTAATACATGAGGGATTCTAAAAAGATGAAGACTTGGGAACCACCAGCTCAAATCCTTTCCATATCAAGTTTTTCATCTCCCATTTTGAATAAGATATTTGTAGGCAAGCAGTCAAACCTGGATGGGGTGATTGACTCTACAGATTCTATCAGAATCTCTGGGTGGTAAAGAAGATATGCAACCTTGAGAAACTTTTTGCTGGCTAGGAGCCCATGGATCAGTGGTAGAGATCTGAGGCCAAAACTAGAGAAAGTGCTTCATCTTGTTTACTTCTGGTTCTGGGATACTGCCTAGTACTGCTCTCTATCAGTGTTTGATGCAGAAATGAACCAGTGGACTGAGTTGTACAGTTCAGGAGGTGAATTTCTCTTGCACTTGATGAATTCTTAGATAATAGGTTTTTGATCTGTGCTTCATTGAGCTTTAATTGTTTTCCAGGTTGTTTTCTTTCAGTGCAAAGAATAGAAAACTGTTATTATTCACGAGACTCAAATACCCTTAACTGAAGATGGAAGATAAACCAAACACAAAAAGATTGAAACAAATAACATACTTAATGAAATTCAATTACAATAAGTGAACCTTGTTGAACAACTTTTTCAGTCATTTCTCTTTGTATAAAAATGTGGATGTGTCAGGAGAGAATTTTAGAAAACAAAACAAAACAAAACCCAGTACAAATACTTAAGAAAATTAAATTGGAATGTTGAAAGATATTGAGTGGAATTTAAATATTATGATTTTGTGTTAATTTGATTGATGAACTGAAAGAGAAGATAATCACTATTGAATGCAGTATTAGTGACCTAGACAATGTAACAGAAAAAATGATTCTGAACCAGAGGAAAAGACAAAGAAATGGAAATAGTTGGGGAATAGGTACTTGGAGGATAGATCTAGAAGCCTGAATAGAAGAGTATTAGGAGTTCCAGAAGGAGGGATTAAATTGTGGAGGAGAGGAAATATTTAAAAAGATTATAAAGAAGAAGGACCTTGATTTGGACAAAAAAACTTGAATCTGAGAATCTGGAACTCATCAAATTCATACAGGGTTAATTAGAGAAGGTATATAACTAAACATAGCCTGATGAAATTCAAAGAAAGAGGAAAACCTTTCTGAGGTTCACACAAAGGGCAAGTTATTACAATGGCAGAAGAATCAGACCCATATTAGACTTTTCATTTGTAATTCTGGGATCCAGAATACAGGAGACTGGAGCAATAGTCACAACCTAATGAAGGAAAAATATTGTTACAACAAAGTCTTTACTTATTGAAATATTCACTTGTTATACTGAAAGTAAAGACATAGGCAGCATGTAGGTATTTATGAAGTATATTACTATATGTATATTATAACTGAAGAATTTACTCAAGAATGTAGATTTCATAAGGTAGATGCCAGGCAAGGAAAAAAATAATAGAAGCCTTCAGGTAGGGAAAGATAAAGAGAGAAAACAATAATGAACAGTATTATATTTAGTCAAGTCTAAATGAATGATCATAGCATGTTTATGAATTTCTACTATAAAATAGCAGTTTTTCAAATATGAAGCATATTATAAGAGAAGGCCTATTAATGCTTTCAAACTAAAAAAGAAATTAAAATAAATAAATGAAGGGAGTGCTGAAATAAAATTGTTCTAATGATATGGAGAAGATTGGGAAAATGTAGTTACCTCTTCATTTCATAACACAGTAGCGGAAGTATAATTGTGATTATTAGAAATGGAATAATAACAATTGACAGAACTGAAAACACAGTCCAAAGTAGTAAGAAAATAAAAGGGAACAAAAACGTGACAGCAAAACCAAACAACAACAACAATAACACACACACAAAAGAAAAACAAGAAAGAGAATCAAACAAAAACAAGATGTTAGGAGAAAGGCTAAGTATGCCAACTTTTCTTGAGATTCACTGTGGTATGTTCACATATGTACATAGGAAAATTAGGTCAGATTCATTCCACTGTCTTTCCTTATTCCATTCTTTGTTCTTCCTTTATCTCATTCTTTCTTCCTCCAGCTTAGTCCCCTTCATCTAGTCTACCAATCTTTAGTCTATTTTGATGGAATTACCTCCCCACACACATTTCCGTTCTCCCCCTTCCCCTTATTTGTATAAGCTTCTGCATGTCAGAGAAAACATTCCACCTTGACTTGATGAGTCTGGCTTATTTCACTTAGTATAATAGTCCATCCATTTAACAGCAAATGCCATAATTTCATCCTTCTTTATGGCTGAGTAACATTCCATTGTGTATATATACCACATTTTCTTTATCCATTCATCGGTTGAAGGGCACTTAGGTTTGTTCCTTAGTTTAGCTATTGTGAACTGAGCTGCTATAAACATAAATGTGGTTATATCCCTATATTAAGGCCATTTTTGGATATATACCAAGGAGTGGGATAGCTGGGTCATATACATGGTGGTGTCATTCCTAGTTTTTGAGAAATCTCTACACTACTTTCAGAATGGTTGTACTAATTTGCAGTCCCACCAACAATATATGGGTGCATTTTTCCTCCACATCCTTGCCAACACTTATTACTTGTATTCTTGATAATTGCCATTCTGACTGGAGTAAGATGAAATCTCAGTGTACTTTTGATTTTCATTTCCATTATTGCTAGAGGTGTTGAACATTTTAAATGTATTTTTGAGTCATTTATCTTTCTTCTTTTGAAAAGTGTCTATTTAGTTCTTTTGCTTATTTATTATTTTGGTGTTAAGTTCTTCGAGTTCTTTATGTATTCTAGATAATAGTGCCCTATCTGAGGAGCAGATGGCAAAGATCTTCCATTCTTTAGACTCTCTCTTCACACTTTTGTTTCCTTTGCTGTGAAGAATCTTTTTAATTTGATGCTATCCCACTTATTGTTTATTGCTTTTATTTCTTGCACTTCAGGAGTCTTGTTAAGGAAGTCAGTGCCTGTGCCAATATGTTAGAGTGTTGGGCCTATCTCTTCTTCTAGAAGTTGCAGAACTTCAGGTCTAAGTCTTAGGTCTGTGATCTACTTTGAGTTGACTTTTGTGCAGAATGAGAGATAGAGGTCAAGTTTCTTGCTACTACACGTAGATTTCCAGTTTTCCCAGCACCATTTGTTAAAAAGGCTATCTTTTGTCTAGTATTAGATAATTGTATCTATGGTTTATCTCTGTGTCTTCTAATTCCATTTGTCTCCATGTCTGTTTTGGTGCCATATCATCTTGTTTTTACTATTATAGCTCTGGAATATATTTTAAGGCCTGGTATTTTGATGTTTCCAGCATTGCTCTTCTTGCCCAGGGTTGCTTTGGCTATTCTGGGTCTCTTATCTTTCCAAATGAATTGTAGAACTGCCTGTTCTAATTCTGCAAAGAATGGCATTGTCTTTTATGATGGGGATTGCATGGAATCTATACAGTGTTTTTGGTAGCATAGAAAATTTGATACATATTTATGTAAATACATTCATTGTTATGTATTAAACAAATAAAATTTGATAATATTAATTCTGCCTATCCAAGAACATGGACTGTCTTTCAGTTTTCTGAGGTATTTTTCAATTACTTTCTTCAGTGTTCTATGGTTTTCATTGCAGAGTTTCTTTGCCTCCTTCATTAGATTAATTCCCAAGTATTTTTTCAGGTTATTGTCATAAGCATACCCATTTTAATATGAGTAGGATGAACTCTCCCACTGAAAGGAGAGAACAATCCAGCTATGTTTTTTTTAAAACAATGTATCTAAAGCAAAATTATGAAAGAAGAATGAAATAAGTAGATAGGAAAGAGATAACATTACCTTTTATAAGAATCAAAAATGGAACAGTAACAGAGCAATGCATATCAGGCTAAATGAAATTAACTTAAAGAACATTAACCAGATAAAAAGGACATCACTCAATGAAAAAACTAATTTTTAAAAAGGAAAAACAGAAATAAATGGAAAATATTTAGTGATCATAAGTTAGTATGTATTCTTAAAGGTCAGCTAAAAATTTATTAATATTCCTCAAATTTTAAGGCAAAAATAGTTATAGTAGGGATTTTATTGCACCCCTTTTGGCCTTTGTCAAATCTTGAAACAAAACCTAAGCAAAGCATTGAGAATATAAAGAATATAAACAACATATTTGATTTACTGAATATTTTTAGAACCTTATATCCTACAAATATACGTGACAGGTTAGCATATTTGACTCCATAGAAATGTTTTGGGTCAGACTATTTGGGCAATGACTAAACAGACTCCATTTTACCCTGAGACTCCATGTTATGTAGGAAATGCTTCTCCTGTGGGAAGTCTCTGTTACCCATCAACAGTTGCTTAGCATAGTGTGTTTGGCAACATAAAATGGCAATTCTTATATAATGTAAAATCATTTTCTTTTTGACTCCTAATTTTCTTAACTAATGTACTGTGTCAACAGTGATTATCTAGATGTTAGTAACCATTCCTTAACTTGTACCTAAGTAAGGTCATTTTGACCCACTTCCCCTTCTGCTTATGATTTTAGATCTCATGATGTTAGTTTGTAGTTTTGAATCATAGCAACAGACACTTATGATTGATGTACTGACTTATGGTATAAAACCCCCTGGAACCCTATGGTTGGAGCTGTTCTCCCAATAACCATTTTGAGTATTGTGTGAGATACTCAGCTGGCCTGCTATAAAGACTCTCATATTTGGACTTCTCAGTGGTGATCAGTCTGTTCTTAAAATTGTGCCCCACAATAATATGGAGTATACATACACTTCTTTTTGAAATTATTTTTAACTTTAATTTTGTTTTTTATTTGTATATCTTTATGGGGTATTATAGTAATGCAGTACATGTATACAATGTATAATAATCAAATCAGGGTAATAAGCATTTCCATATCTTCAACCATATATCATTTTTATGTATTGAGAACATCAAACTCTTATTTTCTAGACATTTTGAAATATATCATGTTTTTAAACCAACAGTTTCCATACTGTGCTAAATAAGAAACAGAAGTTATTCTTCCATTCTATATTTTTGGTATGCCTTATTGAACTTCATTCTGTTCCTACTTCCTGCCCTTTCCAGTCTTTAATAATCACTATTCTAGTCCTTTTTTTGGTACTGGGGATTAAACCCAGGGGTACTTTACCACTGAGCCATAAACCCAGTCCTTTTATTTAAAGACAGGTTCTCACTAAGTTGCTAAGGACCTCAGTAAGTTGCTAAGGCTGGTCTTGAGTTTGTGATCCTCTTGTCTCAGCCTCCCAAGTCACTGGAATTACAGGTCTGCTCTCTGGCATCCCACCCCCGACCATTGTTCTACAAAGTTGACTTACTGGTTTTCACAAAAGAATGAAAATATATGTGTATATCTTTCTGTATCTGGCTTGTTTTACTTAACATAATGACTTCTAGTTCCATCTGTGTTGCTGCAAATGACATCATTTCACTTTTTAGGGTCAAATTATATTGTGTAAATATACTACATTTTCTTTGCATACTCATCAACTGAAGGACATCTAGGTTAATTAATTATTTTGACTTTTGTGAATAGTGCTGCAATAAACATGGAAGTGCATATATGTTTTTGGTATAATGATTTCAACTCTTTTGGGTGAATACCCAGTAGTGGAACTGCTGGATCATATGGTAGTTCTATTTTTAGTTTTCTGAGGAATCGCCATATTGTTTTCCATAGAAGATGTACTAATTTACATTCCTACCAACAGTGTATAAGATTTCCCTTTTCTCCACATCCTTGTCAGCTTTATTATTTCCAATAATGAGGATTGAATTCAGGGGTATATTACCACTAGGCTTTATTCTCAACCCTTCTTACAATTTTTAATTTTGAAATAGGGTCTTGCTAAGTTTCCCAGGCTAGCCTCACACTGTGATCCTCTTACTTCAGGCTACCAAATTGCTGGGTAATGCACACGCCCCCAAACCTGGCTTACATTTTGTCTTTTTTATGATAGCCATTCTACCTGGGGCACTTCTTCTTCTATTAAAGGAATATTAACATAAACTGATCAGAACCCAGACATGATTTTACAAGTCATATTTTCTGTCTATAATAATGAAATGGACTTAGAATGAACCAATAAAAATATGACCAAAAGTATCTTAAGAACTTGGAAATTAAAAATCACTTTCTTAAACACTCCTTTGCTAAAAGGGCCTTCATATTTGAAATTATAGTTTATTGAGGAAGTAATGAAAAGGAGAGTCCTCTTACTGAAAATCATGAAATAGGGTTAAGTTGTTCTAAGGTGAAAGCGTGTATCCTTATACTTGTATTGAAAGTTCAGATGAGAAATATCAGCAGAAGAATGGAAACAGTAAAAAAAAAAACTAAATGAAAAGATTAAAACTAAAAGTAAATATATGAAATTTCATAAATTGGTGGTTGGATTTAAAAATAGATTAGAGAGCTGGTATGTGGCTCAGTGATAGAGTACTTGCCTAGCATGCATAAGGCCCTGGGTTCCATCCCCAATCATGCAGAAAAAAGTAGATTAGAACTTGCAGTACAATTGACAAGTAAACATGAAGATTAGATCAATAAATGTATCCCTTTCTAAGGAAAAACTGAACTGTGAACTATGGCATAATCTCAAATGTTATAAAACTTTCTGAAGTCAGAAGGAGACACACCACGGGGTATAAAAGTGCTTGAATAAATAATGGCTATACACACTCTTGACTTAAATGAAATGAACCGATCATCATAGACAACTGAAAAATACACTTTCTGTGAACATAGAACATTAAACAAAATAGACCTTATAAACTGGGCCACAAAATAACTCTCAAACATTACAAAAAACTTGAAACATACAGAATACAGTTATGCATCACTTAGTGATACAGTTATATTCTGAGAAGTGTGTCATTAGGTAATTTCATCACTGAACAAAGTTTGCTCACAAAGAAAACTCCAGGCCCATATTTTTTATTGGAGAATTGAATAAAATACTTAAATGAGATGCTAATGATCGGACACAAACCACTTTATAAAATACAAGGGGAGGAATACTTTATAAATTTTTCCATGAGGCCACAAAATCTTTATACCAAAATCTTCTAAAATATCACAGAAAAGAACTATAAACCACTATATTTCTTGCACATAGATATAAAATTCCTTTAAAATTAATTATGTAATTAGTGGCTATTAAGTCATTACATAATAATGGTTATTCCATGGATGTAAGGTTGATTTGACATTCACCAAACAATCTGGAATTCATCATGTTAATAGAATAAAAAGAAAAAAGTGTGATTATTTCAATAGTTGTGAGAAGACAAAGTCCATTTATTGATTTGGTTATTCAAATGACCCATATGTGGTCAAAAAATATAAGAAAAAATGTTCAACAACTCTAGCAAATAGAGAAATGCAAATTAAACTATTCTGAGATTTCACCTCACTCCAGTCAAAATGGCAATTATCAAGAATACAAGTAACAATAAATGTTGACAAGGATGTGGGGGAAAGGGAACATTCATACATTGCTGGTGGGATGGCAAATTGGTGAAACCACTCTGGAAAGCAGTATGGAGATTCCTCAGAAAACTTGGAATGGAACCACTATTTGACCCAGTTTTCCCACTCCTTGGTTTATACCCAAAGGACTTAAAATCAGCATACTACTGTGATGCAGCCACATCAATGTTTATAGCGGTTCAGTTCCCAATAGCTAAGCCATGAAATCAACCTAGGAACCCTTCAACAGATGGGTATGAAAGAAAATGTGGTATGAATACACATTGAAATATTACTCAGCCATAAAGAAGAATGAAATTATGGCATTTGCTGGTAAATATATGAACTGTAGAATATCATGCTAAATGAAAAAAGCCAATCCCAAAAAACCAAAGGTCGAATGTTCTCTCTGTTATACAGATGCTAACACACAGTAAGGGTGTGGGGGGGTGAATAAAAGTACCTTGGACTAGACAAAGGGGAATGAAGGGAAGGGAGGATGGATGAGAATAGGAAAGACAGTGGAATGAATTTCACATGATTTTCCCGTGTTCATATATGTATGACCACAAGAATGGGAAGTTACACTTCATGTATGTATACTATGTCAAAATACATTATACTGTCATGTATAACTAAAAAGAATGAATAAAAAATTAAAGACAAAATCCAATACTTTTTCATAATTTTTAAAAACATATTCAGTGGAATAGAAATAGAAGGAAACTTCCTCCATCTGATAACCAACACCTCTCATAATATTTGATGATGAAATATAAACAATTTCTCTGAAGTTCAGAATTAAGCAAGAAAGCTAATTCTCACCACTTCGATTTAACATTGTTCTGGAGATAATAGCAAGTGCAATAAAACAGGTTAAATAAACCAAATGGGTAAATATTAGAAAGGAAAAAGTAGAAGTGTATCTATTCATAAAACATGAATGTTTATGTAGAATATTCTTAAGAAATATATAAAACAAACATAAGTGAATCTAGCAAGTTGACATGATTTAATATAGAAACAACACTATTAATCTTTATAGTGGCAAAAAAATTTGGAAAAACTTAAGTAGCTTCATAATATAACATGATCTAGGAATAATAATTAGCAACAGGCATCACTATCTTTAAATTGAAAATCAGAAAAATTGCTGAGTAAAGGCTAAATATTAATATATCCAGTTGGGTGTTGTGGAGCATGCCCATAATCCCAGTGACTCAGGAGGCTGAGGCAGGAGGATTGCAAGTTCAAAGTCAGCCTCAGCAACTTAGTGAGTCCCTGAGCAACTTAGTGAGACCTTGCCTCAAATATACATATATTCTCCTCAAAGAAGAATTGATAGATTCATGCAATAAAAGAAAAATCCTGGAAGTTTTTTTAAAGCTGTTTCTAAAATTTAGAGAAGGAGCTAGAATAGATAAATCTTGAAAATAAAGAGCAAAGTTGGTAATGTATGTGTGTATATATCTGTGTGTAGATAAATACTATATATATATACTATATATGTGTATGATATATATATGTATGTGTGTGTATATATATATATATAACTTCAAGTATTACTATGAAGTTTCAGTAATTAGAACTGTGATACTGGCATAAGAGAAAAATAAATCAATAGAACAGAATAGGACTTCCAGAAATAAACCCAACCTTCTCAAATGAATTGATTTTGATAAATGTACCAAAGTAGTTCAATTAGGATAATAAAATCTTTTCCAGAAATGGTGTTGAAGTAACTGGGTAACAATGTAGAGAAAAACAGATCTTGACCCCCAACCTCACACCTTAATCAATATGTAATTCAGGATGGATCATAGATATAAATATGTTTATGTTATAAATCTCCTGTGAAACACATAGCTTTGTAATATAGGAGTAGGCACCATTTTTACAGATAAAACAAAGAAATAAAGATAAAATATATTGGCCAGTTAGACTTAATGAAAATAAAGAACATCTGTTTATCAAAGCATACCATTAAAAATGAATATGCAAGCCGAATGTTGGAAGAACATATTCACATAAACATATTCAGCATAGTAAAAAAGTAGAAAAAACTATTTCCCCAATTCCTCTATTCTCCATTATAGCTCCCCATTATTTCTGTTTTGCCATTATTAGAGTATTTAATCATCATTTACTTATTTACTTCATTAGTGTCTCTTGTAAATCTCCATGAGGGCAGAGTCTGTTACCTGTTTGTAACTCAGTGTACCCAGTTGCTCAATGAAATATTTATTGGAAAAATGTTATTGACCTATTAATGAGGAAATGCTGGGAGTTTATTCACTGGGTGAATGTTGGCATCATCCAAAGAGCTATCTCAAATGGGAAGCTCTAAATTTACTTTTCACAGCTCAGGATAGATTTAATTTGGAATTTCCCACTGATTTCTGGGAACTTGAGATGTCTTTGTTGTGTACCTCTGCCTCAAAAAGTACAATTCGATGTTTGTTAGTCACTAAGTAAGTGAGTCAGTATTTTAGACTTTTATTGTTTCTTGATCCATTCTTATGCTTAGCTAGTAACTCAATTAGAACATTCCTAAATTTCATGGCAAATCATTTGGCTTGGAGTATGGCAAAGCCTATCACTTTATCATAGATACAAATTTTTTTTCACATATTGATGAGGGTACAAGAGTGTTTCAAGCTCCAGATGGAAACACTTAAATGAACTGCACATTATCTTGATACAGAAAGCATTGACTTTGATGCTTATTATATGTGAACCCATCCACCTTATCTTAATTCCCCAAATGCCAGAAAATAGAGTGATCACTGATAACTTGGCTATTAATTGTTTATATTACCAGCCAGTGTCAAAAATGTGCCTACAAATTCTCAAAATAAATTCCCATTTATTTGCACACAAGTAACAGAGGGCAGATTTTGAACCCAATTTGGCACCTAAATAAATACACCCAATAAATGCTTGCATTTGGCCAGAATTTCTAACCACCATCTGGAAAGGGTGAAGTGGGTAATTTGCAAAGCTGTGTTTACTGTGAATAAATTCGAGAAATTCTATTTCAGTCCAATATATACTTAATAATAAACCATTAGATTAGACAAAGTGAAGATTACTGTCAGACATGGTTGTTACAGATTAGCCAACTTCAACCATGGCTTCAACAAAGTTAAAAGGGATAATAGCATGCTGTGAGATGTGAGGAGAAAGACACTAGCTGTCTTTGAGGAGAGGAATCAGCTGGGTTCTTGTGTACTGTTCTCCTTTCCAGTTACCTATCACTGGGCAGCTCCCTAACTCACATCTTATTATAACTATATGTTTCTTTGTACACTTTCTGTGTGCCAGGCACTGGGCTACCTCTACTCCATTTTTATATTTGCAGAGAATTTTTTATGCATTTCCTTATATAGTCCCCACAGCTTCCCATCAGAGTAAGCATCATTAGTTTCCATTTGACAGATGAGGATACTGAGGTCCAGAGAGGATCAACCGATACCACAATACTAGTTGGTGGCAGAGCAGATTCTAACTCCTCTCTGTGTCACTCCAGGTACTTTGTCTTTTCCTTCACCAACATAGATGCAATCACATCAACTAAAAGCTGCCAGAATAAGGTAAAAGTACTTGAGACTAGGATAACAACAAGGGTGCCAGGATCATTGAGACTGGATCTTCTGAGACCCAGGACTCAGACAAGTGTATTTCTGGAACCATTACTGAAGGGAGGGGCTCTCTATGAAAACTGAGTGAAAGAGCACACTAATTTCCCAGGGAGTCATACAGGTGATCCCTGAGTTGTCCCATCATATATTTCCACCTGCAGAAGTATTTTCAAGCCTCAGTTTTAAGAGAGCTATCTTCCAGCCTGGGAAGAGAAACCTTAACCTTCAAAGATGAACAGATGGCCAAACTGTGCTTCTCTGAGTGGATTCTTTCTTTTCTCTTCTGGATGCCAGATTATCTGAGCTATCTATGCCTGGGCTCCTTGAATGGAGGGAAAGGTATGTTAGCTTTCTGTTGTGATGGGCTGACAGATCTGGCTCCATGAGAATGCTATGGGCCAGACTCTAAGGGAAATGACTAAACAGACTCCATTTTGCTCTGAGACTCCATGTTATGTAGGAGATAAGCTTCTCCCATGGAAACACCCCCGCCTCTGTGCCCATCCTCAGTTACTTGGTATGACATGTTTAATAATATACAATGGCAATTCCTATGTAGTAAAGAATTGTTCTTTTTGATTCCTATTGCTCCTAAACAATGTACCATGTGAACAGTGATTGTGTGAATGTTAGCAACCATTCTTTAGTTTGTACCTAGGTAAGGGTCATTCTGACCTACTTCCCCCTCTGTCGATGATCTCATGATGTTAATGTGTAATTTCAAATCATAGTAACAGACACTTATGATTAATGCGATTTTTGGTATAAGAACCCCTACAACCCTGTGGTTGGGGCTGTTCTCCCAATAGCCATTTTTTGGGAAATTGTGTGAGACAGTCAGCTGACCAGCTTAATAAAGACTCTCAAATTTGGACTTCTCAGTGGTGATCAGTCTGTTCTTAAGTTCCACCCCATAATACTGTCAGTGACCAAAATACCTAACAAGAACAACTTACAGGAGAGAAAGTTTATTTGGGACTCACAGTTTCAGAGTTCATAGTCAGTTGTCTCCACTGCTCTGGGCCCAAAATGAGGCAGAATATCATGGTGGGAGGGTGCAATGGAGGAAAGCTGTTTAGCTTATGGCAGCTGGGAAGCAGAGTGGTGGGGGAGGGAAAGAGAAAGAAAGATAGAAGCAAGGAACAAAATATAATCCCCTAGGGCATATCCCCAGTGACTGACTTCCTCTGGCCATACCGTTTTTCCTATAGTTATCCCCCAATGATCCATTCAAATTATTAATCTATCTAATGGATTAACCCATTTATTATGTTACAGCTCTTGCAACTTAACAATTTTTCCTTCTGAACATTCCTGCATCACCACATGAGCTTTTGGTGGGACATCTTATATCTAAACCATAACAGAAAGAGCCTAGCAAAAACAGATCCTATTCCCAGGGCTAAGTTGAGGCTTGTTCTCAAAAGTCAGTATAGTATGACATAGGATACAAGTCCCTTTCCCAATACATGCACAGGAGCTAGATGGTATTGATCTGGGGATCTTGTGGGGCCTCTGGCCCAAAGTACAGGAGAATCCCAAGTAAGAGAAGAACCTGGCTGATCTTCAGAGTCCTCATTGATTACTCAAGACGTAGCAGAAAACTTGACTTCTGTAAGTTCAAACAGGATTAATAAACACACACACATGAGGGAAAGAGAGAGAGAGAGAGGGGGAGAGAGGGAAAGAGAGAGAGAGAGAGAGAGAGAGAGAGAGAGAGAGAGAGAGAGAGACTCTGACTAGTTGGAGTTTCTATACGTGGACCAGAATTCTGACTCTGAAAGTGGTTTCTGGAGATCAATACTCACTGAAGCCTGACCCAGGGGTACAGGTCTGGGAACTTGGAGCTCATAGTGTCATGAACTCCTTTGTACTTTTTACAAAAGCAGGCAATATTCTATAGCAAAAACAACCCAGCCTTGCCAGTCAGATAAGCATGAGTTAGGTAAAACCCAGCCCTACAACTTCCTATCCGTGTGACCTTGGGGAAGCCACAAAACCTCTCAGATTCTTGGTTTCCTCATCTATAAAATAAGGACAATGATTATACCTATTTCAAGAGAATGTTATGAGGTTAAGGACATAATAGAGCACTTAATCTCTGCCTGATACATAGCATTCAACAAATGTGATCAATTTTTATTATTGTTGTGACAGATTAAATTGTTCTATGAGATTTTTGCTAGCTCTAAATTTCTATTATTGTAGAAATGAGATCTTGCTCTCCAGGTCTAGATATGAGTGCTACCTTCTGGGTCTGCTTCTATCAGAACACTTATTATGCCTACCCCAAATTAACAGTTCCCTTGCCTATAACTCCATAAACACTGAGCTCCAAGAGGACAATGACTAAATCATATTTACCATTGTATCTAGTGCCTAGCACATAGTTAGCACTTGGTAAATATTTGAATATTTAAATTAATGTGTTAATCAATAGATTACCATGAATTCCTTAGTACCAACATTCCTATTCTCACTGCTTCCTTGGTGACACTGGTTTCTCCCTCTCAAACAACCCTAATATACCTAGTTAGGAATATGAACTTCAGACAAAATAATTAAATGTTTACTTCCATTCACTCAATCAATATTCATTAAACACTCCTAGGAAAGTCAGCCTCATGAGTGCAGTCTTTTTGACCTCCTGCTTAGCTGTACAAGAATGCCTTGGGTCTGTATTACTTCCGTATCAAAAGATAAGGAGCATTCATGGCCTGTGCTAGGCTTATTGTTTATGTTGGAATATCTTTCCCCATTTCAGACTAAACGTTCTCTTTTGTTCCACTTAAGCATGGGCATCACAGTACCTTACCAATACATTGTTATATCTGTTCTAGGTGGAAAGGGAACAGGACTCTATGCTTACAGCATGAGAGGGGTAGAAGCAGATCATTTCCCTATGCTAGCTGTTCCACCACAACTGAAGTTGATTTTGCTTTGTCTCTTCTCTGTGTGAGTAAAGAGGTATTCCTTCTATTGCCTATGTGAGTTGTATTTATCTTGGTGACCCCAAAACTGAGAGTAAGTTGACATTCTGGAATGAGTTGGCTGCTGCTCGTGGTGGCAGTCATTGTTACTCTATTTGCTCTTCTCCATGCAGTGGGATACCTCCCCTGTAGGTGGTAACAGGTGTCACTTGCTCAAGTATGGGCTAGCACCTAATATTATCCATGTATATGTAAATTAGATGCTAGGGATGTTTAAAAGTAATTTAAACCTCTTCTGTCCACTCAAGTGGCTTATAATTTAATGGGTAACACAAGTATACAAAAATAATGGCTATCATTTGTTAAATTTATACTCTCTCTAGGCATTGTCAGAGATCACAGAGCTAATACCTGGTAGAGCTGGGCTTCACCTGAACTAAGGCTCCTTCTCATTTTACTAAGTATGGAGTCACATGTCTTGGTTTCTCTAGGACAGTCCTGGTTTATTCTTGTTCTTCTAGTGAAATGATTAATAGCACCCCCTTTCACTCTCAGAAATGTCTCAATTTGAATAATAAATTGTATGGTCACCGTGATCTGCATATGTACTCTCAAACATGCTATGACAAGTATAACTGGTGTGCTGTGGGAACTCTGAATAAAGTGCATTTAGATCTCCCTCTGGGTGGATTAGGGAATGAAGGATTATGGAGGAGGTGCAATTTGAGGAAAACCAAAGAGGATATCTGGTGATTATTGATATGTTTTCACTTTGCCTTTATTATGAGTATCTTTTTACTTGGATATGCAAAGCCAAGAATCCATGAATTCTGATACAAGACATAGAGATATATATTTAAGTTCAGAAAAGTGAGTAGAAATAAGACATGACATTTACTTATCACTTAACGTGCCAAACACTTGCTAAATAAGTCAGATGCATTATTACCTCATTGAATCCTTGCAAGTCTATGAAATAGTGCTTACAAACGACCTCTCCCTTTCTAAAGGGGAGAAAATGAAAGCCAAGAGGAGTTAAATGACTTGCTCAGGGTCACATGGCTAGGAAACTACAGTTAGTATTCAGCCAGAGGTAAGCCTACTCTAGGGTTCACATTCTTAAATCCTTCACCATCCTGCTTCCAGAAATTTCCATAATCTAGAATCAGAATCCCACTGTTGTCCATGTAAATCTTACTTTCAGTTGATCTAGATAGCAATCCTAGGGACTACTGTTTTTTGAAGATCCATGATGTCCCAGACAACTTAGAGAGTTTATTTTGAACCTTTGAAACACCTCTGCTACATAGGTGCTTCCCATTTTATAGATAAGGAATCTAGGATTCATGGAGATCAGACACCATATCTAAATTGTAAACTTAATATCCTCAAAGGTGGGAGCACAAGTGCTATATACCACAGGGTTTCATTAGACATTACCTGAACTGGTAAGAAAGGAAAAATCTCTTATTCTTTTGATCAGTGAACCTCTGATAAATAACATGGAAGGTGTATTATTATCTCTTTGCTTTCTCAGAGGAACTAGCCATGTCACTCTGGGCAAATTCATTCCTTTCTCTAAATTTGTTTCTTCCTTTGTACAATGGAGATAACTCCTACATCACATATTTTCCATGAAGATTAAATGAGAAAGTGTATGCAATATATAATTATAAACATTCAAATTGGTAGAGCGTATACCAAGTGTGTGATGTAAAGTAATATAAACTATGGACTTTGGATGATAATGGTGTGCCATTTTTCAGTTGTAACAAATATACCACTCTGGAGGGGGATGTTGGTAATGGGAACACTGTGAATGTATGGGGATAGAGGTATATGAGAAATCTTATAACTTTTGTTCAATTTTTCTGTGAACCCCAAACTACAAAACAAAATAAAGTGTATTTTAAAACAAAGAAAGTACATGCAGAGTGTCTAGTCTAGCATCTATCTGTTCATTACCCTTCCCTTACCTATTATTATAGATCTTGCCTTTCTTTTGGTAGTTGGCAAGTTTCAGTTTCAGCTCTGCAGTGGTCATGACTGAACTTTAGCGTGACTATTTTCACATTAGCAATGTGTAATTTTTCTATACTGAAATTTGGTTAAGTTGGGAAACTAATCTGAAACAATTTTGTATTCCATTTTCCTCTCTGAAAATGCATCAGTTCTGTTTTCTGGGTGTTTACATGGAAATTCTAACCTCTCAAAGATTTGTACATCACAGAGGTTTCAAAAATTTGACCTTTTTTTCTTATTTTATATTTTTAATAATATATACCCACAGGGGAAAAGACAAAAACGACCAAAGGTTATATACTGAAGAATAAATTGCCATTTTCTACCACCCCAACCTGTTCATATACAAAAATTTTTGTATAATTTTATCTCCCTGATTGTATATTATACACACAATTCTGAACCTTATTTTTCATCATTTATGAATGTGCCTCAGTGATGGTTCCATTTCATTATAAATAACTTTCTCTCATTTTTAATGGCTGCATTGTACTCAAATATATGACTATCCCATGATGTACCTAAACAATTCCAAAGTTGCTTGTAGTTTTTTGCTATTTCAAATAATTCAAAGGCATTTTCTTTGTACATACATCATTGTTTACATGCATGTAGAGTCACAGGATAAATACTAATACTGGAATCACTGGATCAGTAGTAATACCTTTATAATGTTGAAAAATATTGCCAAATAGTTTTTAAAAAGGATTGTCCTGGTTTAATTACCACCAATAATGAGCAAAGGTGTCTGTTTACATCCTCGTCTCACACATTATTATAGTTTTATCATTTTCAATCACAGTTGGGAAATGATCATTTATTTTATTTTAATTTTGTCTCCCTTTTGCTATGAGCAAATTGATCATTTTTATGTATTTAAAAGTAATTTACATTTCTTTTTCTATGTATGTGTTCTTTGTTCATTTATCTTATAGATTATTCAATTTATTTCATTTATATGAAAAACCTCTCTATATATTGATCATTTAGATTCTTTGCCATATATGATGAAAGCATTTTATCTACCACTTATCCTTTGATTTTATTTAAGGCATTCATGATATTTTGGTACATGAAAAGTTTTAAATGTCAATTTATCTACTGTCTCTGTCCCTTCTTAATGACTATGGGAATGTGTCATGCTTATAAAACAGAATGA
Organism: Sciurus carolinensis; assembly: GCF_902686445.1. Lineage (NCBI taxonomy): Eukaryota > Metazoa > Chordata > Mammalia > Rodentia > Sciuridae > Sciurus > Sciurus carolinensis. The sequence goes on along the minus strand of NC_062232.1, from coordinate 117,406,782 downwards.
GAATATGAAATATCAGTTTTCCCTGTTTTCTCTTGTTACCTTGGTCATATCAATTTAAAAATTATCATTTTTTTCCATCTGGTATTTATTTTGGTATAGGAAATGAGGCAAATATACACAACCATATATTTTTCAAAACTATCCAATTGGCCCACTACCATTTATTGAATAATTTGTTTCCCCCCATTGATTTAAAATGCCTCCTTCATAATGAAACAATTTAAAAAATCTATTTGGGCCTATTTGTAAGATTTCTGTTCTGTTTCATTGATTTATCTATTCATGTACTGGTATCAAACTGTGTTAATTACACAAGCTTTATGATATTTTAATAGGTGTTATTGCAAGAACTCTCTTACTACTCTTCTTTTTTAGAATCTTTCTTGGGGTTTTTCCAAGCCATTTAAATTTTAGAAAAAGTGGCTGATTCAAAATAAAACCCTATCATGTTTTATTTAGATTGTTGAAATGTATAAATATTCTTCACAGAATTGCTTTAGTAAGAATTATTTAGATTCTGATTCTAAGTGGGGTGTTTTCCTTTATTATATTTTTTAATGGATTGTTTTATATAGGAAGGCCAGTGATTTTTTTTACTAAATATTTTCCTATGCAATTGTAAAATTATGATGAAGAATCATATATATTGAATGTGCATATTGGATACTCTGGTTCCAATTTTGAAATACATACATATATGAACACTCCCCAAAATATATTGGCAAGACTTGAACCAAAATGTTAAATTTGATTATCTCTGAGTGGTGGATAATGATCATGAATGATCTTTGTTGTGTTCTTTGTGTTATCCAATGCTTGTCAAAGTTATTGCACTGAATATGTATTACTGTTATATCAAGAAGAAAAAATATTTAAAAATGAGAGGATAGTTGACAGCAATTTAAAAGATATAACTTTGTAATATAATTGTGGTGGTCATAAAGTAAGGAAGGGAACAATATTATTAGCTGCATAATCAGAATAGATTAATTACTATAATAAACGACCCCCAAAGGCCCAGTGCCTGAACACAATAAAAGTTTATTTCCCTCTTATGATCTAATGCAATTGAGTATAAGGGATTGTTTTGGTTTAGATATGAGGTATCTCCCAAAATTTCATGTATGAGAAAATGTAAGAATATTCAGAGAAGAAATGATTATATTATGAAAGTTGGAACATGTAAGTGGGTTAATTCACTGATATGGATTAACTAGGTGGTAATTATAGGTAAGTAAGATTGGACTGGAGGAAGGAAGTAGGTCCCTGGGACCTGTGACAGGTTTATATTTTGTCCCTGGTTAGCAGAGCTCTCTCTCTCTCTCTCTGCTTCCTGGTTGTCATGTTCTGAGCTGTTTTCCTCCTCCATGCCTTTCTGCCATGATGTTCTGCTTCACTTTGGGCTCAGAGCTACAGACCCAGCCAAACACTGATGGAACTTCTGAAACCATGAATCAAAATAAACTTTTCCTCTTTGCAGTTGTTCTTGTCAGGTGTATTGGTTACAGTGATGAATGAGATAGGTTTTAGGGGGTCAGTCTGGAAGGATATGGTCACTTTCATTCACATTCTATTGGCCAGCACTCAGTCACATGACCACATTTAGCTGCAAGAGTGGCTGGGAAGTGTAGTAAAAGTATATGCCCAGAAAGATTAAAACATGGATACTGGTGAGTTTTCACAGTCTACAGTGAGTCTAGGGAGCACTTATGGTTTCACTAGTGTCTATGCATTATTTTCCAAGACAGCTATTTGGTTTGGGGAGTTTTCTTCTATTAAGTTTTCTTCAAGTTGTTGAGTACTCACATTGTCCATAAATAATCAAACAAGCATGAACATGCCCTCACTACCCCAAGATTCCCACACAAATATCTTGGTGAAAAATCTCTTGATACAATGCTTTGGTGGATTGTGTACATTTCTTCATTTGTCTGAACTCATTCTATCTCCTGCTTCCTGGTCTGATGCTGGATTGTAAGGTTGGCATCTCAAGAGGACTCTGAGTTATCTTACCAGGTCTGGTTACTTCCTAGAGAAGGAGGGAAAAATTATACCTATCCAGATTTTTATAGAGTTATTGATGTACAGTTCATTCATGCTGTCACTTGCCCATTGTCATTTGGTAACTTGAGTTTGTGTAGGAAGTTGATAGATTTGCATCATGCAGCCTGACATGACTTATCTGGAAAGGATCACTGATGAAAGGTGCAGAGTCCATCTGGTACAGTGTTGAGACAACTCATACCATCACCATCTCACAAAATATAAAAAAGCATGATATGGTGAAAACATGCAGTTTGTTCATAGAGTACACAACTTCAGTAATTATCCTAGATGGCTAGGATCTGATTTTGCTATAGTTCTATGCTTAAATTGGAAGAAATTTTCTTCTTTTTTCCCATGTGGGCTTCACTGTGCAGCTACTTTTTCATCCAGGACAAGTTTTATGTGATGTGCTTTAAATGGGGTCTTTAAGCATTTTCTTTGCTCTGTGCATATTTTACTATCAAAAAAGCTTTCAGGCAAGCAAAACACCTGTGATCTATCACCAACTTTGGAAAGTCCAGAACTATTTTTGAAATAACATTTTCTTTCTGATTATACAAGAAGTGCATAATAATGACTTCTTTTTGAGTCCATACTAAAAGTTAGTAATGGGATCATTGTATTGCATGCATTGCCTATTCCCCTGCAACTTTCTGAAGTAAATATTTCCATTAAACATAGAAGGAATTGTATACTTAGAGGAACCAGGAAATTCCACCAGAAAACTTTTAGATCTCATAAGTGAATTCAGTAAAGTAGCGGGATATAAGATCAATGCACATAAATCGAAGGCATTTTTATATATAAGCGATGAATCTTCAGAAAGAGAAATTAGGAAAACTACCCCATTCACAATAGCTTCGAAAAAAATAAAGTATTTGGGAATCAATCTCACAAAAGAGGTGAAAGACCTCTACAATGAGAACTACAGAACACTAAAGAAAGAAATTCAAGAAAACCTTAGAAGATGGAAAGATCTCCCATGTTCTTGGATAGGAAGAATTAATATTGTCAAAATGGCCATACTACCAGAAGTGCTATACAGATTCAATGCAATTCCAATTAAAATCCCAATGATGTACCTTACAGAAATAGAGCAAGCAATTATGAAATTCATCTGGAAGAATAAAAAACCCAGAATAGCTAAAGCAATCCTTGGCAGAAAGAGTGAAGCAGGGGGTATCGCAATACCAGATCTTCAACTCTACTACAAAGCAATAGTAACAAAAACGGCATGGTATTGGTACCAAAATAGAAAGGTGGATCAATGGTACAGAATAGAGGACACGGACACAAACCCAAATAAATACAATTTTCTCATACTAGACAAAGGGGCCAAAAATATGCAATGGAGAAAAGATAGCCTCTTCAACAAATGGTGCTGGGAGAATTGGAAATCCATATGCAACAGAATGAAACTAAACCCATATCTCTCACCATGCACAAAACTAAATTCAAAATGGATTAAGGATCTCGGAATCAGACCAGAGACCTTGCATCTTATAGAAGAAAAAGTAGGTCCAGAGCTTCAACATGTCGGCTTAGGACCAGACTTCCTCAACAGGACTCCCATAGCACAAGAAATAAAAGCAAGAATTAATAACTGGGATAGATTCAAACTAAAAAGCTTTCTCTCAGCAAAGGAAACTATCAGCAATGCAAAGAAAGAGCCTACAGAGTGGGAGAAAATCTTTGCCAATCATACTTCAGATAGAGCGCTAATCTCCAGAATCTATAAAGAACTCAAAAAACTCTACACCAAGAATGTAAATAATCCAATTGACAAATGGGCTAAGGAAATGAATAGACACTTCACAGAAGAAGATCTACAAGCAATCAACAAACATATGGAAAAATGTTCAACATCTCTAGTAATAAGAGAAATGCAAATCAAAACCACCCTAAGATTCCATCTCACCCCAATTAGAATGGCAATTATCAAGAATACAACCAACAACAGGTGTTGGCGAGGATGTGGGGAGAAAGGTACACTCTTACATTGCTGGTGGGGCTGCAAATTAGTGCAGCCACTCTGGAAAGCAGTGTGGAGATTCCTTAGAAAACTTGGAATGGAAACACCATTTGACCCAGCTATCCCACTCCTTGGCCTATACCCAAAGGACTTAAAATCAGCATATTACAGAGATACAGCCACATCAATGTTCATAGCTGCTCAGTTCACAATAGCCAGATTGTGGAACCAACCTAGATGTCCTTCAATTGATGAATGGATAAAGAAAATGTGGTATATATATACAATGGAATATTACTCAGCCATAAAGAATGATAAAATTATGGCATTTGCAGGCAAATGGATGAAACTGGAGAATATCATGCTAAGTGAGATAAGCCAATCTCAAAAAACCAAAGGAAGAATGATATCGCTAATAAGTGGATGATGACACATAATGGGGGTGGGAAGGGTTAGTGTTGGGGTTGGAGTTGGGTTTAGGGAGGGGGGCAGGAATGGAGGAAGGAAGGACTGTATAGATGGAGGGGAAGGGTGGGAGGGGAGGGGGGGAAGGGAAAAAATGGCAGAATGAATCAAACAACATTACCCTATGTAAATTTATGATTACACAAATGGTATGCCTTTACGCCATGTACAAATAGAGAAACAACATGTATCCCATTTGTTTACAATAAAAAGAAAAAAAAAAAAAAAAAGAAGCCAAAATTACAACCAATTCAAAAAAAAAAAAAAAAACATAGAAGGAAACATGTCCAAAGAATTCTGTGTCTCCTTCAGTATCACATAGCTAGAAACTGGCAGAACTGGAATTAGAACCTGAATTTTCTGACTCTAGAGTCTTTACACTTTATTACCACCAAGTTCTGCCTTCATATGTAACCATTAGAGAAAATTTGAAGAGGATTAAGTATAATGAAGAATACAAGAGTATAAATGATTCAAAATCCCAACACATATCCATCGCATTTATTACATTTTATCCAACTCTTTATCCCAATGCATGGGCAGATTTTTTTAATGAACATGTTTTATTCATGATTCTGTACACAGCTTTTAACATTTAACTTTTTATTGTGTGCATATTTTCAAATCATTCAATTTGTTGAAAACATTTTCATGGTTATGTATCATTCAACTGTATCATAATTCATTTAGCCAATCCTTTATTACTGGATATTCTTCTGCTTTCATCTCTTGCTGTTATAAAAAAAAACAATTATAAATAGTTCTACCATGAATTAATTTGCCTATATTTTGACCAACCATTATCATATTATAAATTCCTAGTAAAATTACTGCTTTAAACATATACATGTGTTTAAGGTCCTTGATACATAGTGTCAAATATAATATATTCTGATACTCTGTATTTCTATCAGCCATAATTGACTTTAGTATACTTAATAATTGATCCTACCCAATACTAAAGGCAACTTTTTATATGATCACTGAACACAAAATCAATTTGGATTAATTTTTTAATATCTTTTTTCTTTTTTTAGTTGTAGATGAACACAATACCTTTATTTTTTATTTATTTGTTTTATGTGGTGCTGAGGATCAAACTCAGTGCCTCACACATGCCAGGCAAGCACTCTACCACTGAGCCACAACCCCAGCCCCCTGGATTAATTTTAAATATTATGTTTTCTTTTCCACAGAGCTGTATCCTGGGAGTAAGGGGATGGGTAAGAGGATGTGTTTTAACCCTACCAGATTGGAAAGTGCTGGTTAAACTCAGGAAACATGAGGTGGGACTGGATAGCATATACAGCAACATATGGCTACCAGGACAGAGGACTTGCAGGATAGAAGTTGAGAGATCTATGTCTACTGTAAAGATTTTACATGGATACAGTATTTGTAGCTCTTATCCATTTGTGGGATTGGCATTCTTGAGTAGGGAAGAGGAATCGAAATAACTGGTCTCTTAAAGTCTCTTCCAGCATAGATACTGAATTTGAAACAATCCATTTGAAGCCATCATGGAATTTCCCCATGTAACACCCTTGAAATAATTCTACAAGGCACATAAGATTAAGTACTTTTATCCACATTTTACAGAAAATAACAACAGTAAATGTGATGTTTTAGATATGAGGTGTCCCCCTAAAGATTATGTGTGAAACAATGTAGAGATGTTCAGAGGTTAAATGGTCAGATTAACCAACAGATTAAACCACTGATATGGATTAATTGAGTGGTAACTGGGCAGGTGGGTTATGGCTGGATTAAGTAATACTTTTGGAGTTCATATTATGTCCCTAGTGAGCAGAGCGCTCTCTCTCTCTCTCTCTCTCTCTCTCTCTCTCTCTCTCTCTCTCTCTCTCTCTCTCTCTCTCTCCAGTTCCTGGTTACCATGTCCTTAGCAACTTTCCTCCACCATGCCTTTCTGCCACGGTGTTCTGCCTCACTGGTTGTGGACTGAACTGATAAAACTGTCAGCCAAAATAAACTTTTCCTCCTCTAAATTATTCTTGTTAGGTATATTGCTCACAGTTACAAGAAAGCTGATTAAAACAGTAACAATGGAAATCTATTAACCACATACTGTGGAGCAGGCATTGTTGCTGAGCTCTTTGCCTGTATATGCCTCAATCCTTGAAGGAATATGATGAGAGAATAAAGACATGACATGAAAATTTTAAGTAACTTATTTAAAGTTACAGATTTAGCAACTGGAAGAACTCGGATTCAAACCCAGTTAATGTGAATCTACAGCAATCTCAGAATAGCTAAGTATCTTGTTTAAAGTTCTCCACAGATGAAGTAGTAGGAACTCATGGGTAGGTCCAAGTGCTCAGGGGTCTTTCCTCTACACTAAGGATCCACAGTATCAGTTTGGATGTTATTGGCAAGGTCAGCACTCATTTGAAGTGTTCAACATTGGTGAGTCTTGTTTCAGACAGATTTTGTCACTATGACCAATGTACCTGACAAGTTCAAGTTAGAGGAGAAAAACTCATTTTGGTTCATAGTTTCAGGGGTTCAGTCCATGGTCAGCTGACTCTATAGGTCTGGGCCCATGTTGAAGCAGAACATCATGAGAGAAGGGCATGCACAGGGAAGCAGCTTAGGACATGGCAACAGGAAACAGAGAGGGAACTCTGTTTACCAGGGACAAAATATAAACCCCAAAAGTGTGCTCAGAGTGACTTACTTCCTCCAGTCATACCCTAGCATCCTGTATTTACCACCTAGCTAATCCACATCAGTAGATTAATCCACTAATTATGTTACAACTATCATAATGTAATCATTTCGCCTCTGAACATTCTTTTTTAAAAAGTGATTTTAAGTTTTTCATTGGTTCTATTTACTTATATGTGACAGAACTCACTTTTTATAATTATCTGAGCATGGAATATATCTTATTCTAATTAGGACCTCATTCTTATGGATGTACACTATGGTAGGATTCACTCTGGTGTATTCATATATATATATATATAATTTATATAGAATTTATTTCAGAATCATTCCACTGTCTGTTCTTTTCCTATTACCTTTCCCTTCCCTAATTCCCCATTGTCTAATCTACAGAATATCTATTCTTCCCCTCTCCCCCCTTATTATGGGTTAGCTTTCACATATCAGCAAAAACATTCAACCTTTGACTATTGGGAACTCTTTTATTTCACTTACCATGATAGTCTCCAGATCCATCCATTTACTGGCAAATGCTATAATTTCATTCTTCGTTAAGACTGAGTAATATTCCATCATGTATATCTACCACTTTTTTTTAAAATCAATTTATCTATTGAAGGGTACATAGGTTGGCTCCATAGCTTAGCTGTTGTGAATTTAGCTACTGGAAACAGTGATGTGGCTGCGTCATGGTAGTATACTGATTTTAAATCCTTTAGCTATATACCAAGGAGTGGAATAGCTGAGTCTGATGGTGGTTCCTTTCCTAGATTTTTTGAGGAATCTCCATACTGCTTTCCATAATGGTTGCACCAATTTGCAGTCCCACCACAATCTATGACTATACTTTTTCCCTCATATCCTTGCCAACATTTATTGTTACTTGTATTCTTGATTTGCATTTCTCTAATTGTTAGAGATGTTGAATATTTTTTCATATATTTGTTGATCACTTGTATTTCTCCTTCTAAGAAAGATCTGTTGCCCAGTTATTAATTGGGTTATTTTGGGGGGTGTCAAGTTTTTTAATATATCCTGGAAATTAACACCCTACCTGAGATGCAGGTGGTAAAGATTTTTCTCCCATTCTGTAGACTCTCCATGTTGATTGCTTCCCTTGCTGTGAATAATTTTTTTGGTTTGATAGCATCCCTTTGATTATTGATTTTACTTCTTTCAATTTAGGAGTGCTGTTAAGGATGAGCCAATATGATGGAGTTTTGTGCCTACATTTTCTTCTAGTAGGTTCAGGGTTTCTCCTAAAATTTCTAGGTCTTTGGCCACCTACAGTTGTGCATTTTGCAGGGTGAGAGATAGGGGTTAAATTTCATCCTACTATATATGGATTTCCAGTTTTCTCAGCACCATTTGTTAAAGAGGCTATTTTTTCTCCATTATTTATAATGGGGACTATAAAAATAATAAAAATATACATTATTTTTGGTGCACTTTTCTAGTATGAGGTAACTATATTTTTGTGGGACTGTTTCTTTGTTTTCTATTCTATTCCATTGTTTTTTCTTGCCTGTATTGGTGCAAATACCATGCTGTTTTTGTGACTATAGCTCTATAGTATAATTTTAGGTTTGGTATTACGATGCCTTCTGCTTCTCTTTTCTCACTAAGGATTGCTTTGTCTATTCTGGGCCACTGAGTTTTTCAATTGAATTTCATGACTGCCTTTTCTGTTTCTATGAAGAATATTATTGGAATTTGAATGGGAATTGCATTGAATCTGTATAGTGCTTTTGATAGTATGGCCATTTTGACAATATTAAGTCTGCTTATTCAAGAACAAAAGAGATCTTCCCATATTCTAAGATCTTCCTCAATTTCTTTCTTCAGTGTTCTGTAGTTTTCATTGTAGAGGTGTTTTACCTTTTTATAAGATTCATTCCCAAATATTTTATTTTGTTTGAGGCTATTGTGAATGGGATGTTTTTTTCTAATTTCTCTTTCAGCTGATTCATCATTGGTGTATAGGAACACAATTGATTTATGTATCCTGCTAATTTTCTGAATTAATTTATGAGTTCTAGAAATTTTCTGCTGGAGTTTTTTTTTTTTGAGTTTTCTAAATATAGAATCATGTCACTGGCAAACAGATAGTTTGAGTTCTTTTCCTATGCATATCCCTTGAATATCTTTGTTTTGCCTAATTGCTCTGGCTAGAGTTTCAAGGACAATGTTGAATAGAAGTGGTGAAAGAGGGCATCCTTGTCTTGTTCCAGTTTTTAGAGGAAATGCTTTCAGTTTTTCTCCATTTAGAATGATGTTGGCTTTGGGTTTACTATATATAGCTTTTATAATGTTGAGGTATGTTCCTTCTATTCCTATTTATGAGTTTTAAACATGAATTGATGCTGTATTTTTTCAAATGCTTTTTCTGTATCTAATGAGATAATCGTGCAAATCTTATTGTTCTATTTAGTTACACGTGAAAACAGAACACATTTTGACTCATTGTACACAAATGGAGTACAACTTTTCATTTCTCTGGTTGTACAAGATGTAGAGTCACACCATTCATGCAATCATGCATGTACATAGAGTAATGATGTCGGTCTCATTCCACCATCTCTCCTTCCTCCTGCCCCCTCCCCTCCCTTCATTTCCCTCTGCACAATCTCAAGTTCCTCCATTCTTCCTTTATCCCCCATCCATCCCTTATATATTGGCATCCACTTATCACAGAAAATATTTGACCTTTAGTTTTTTGGGATTGACTTATCTCACTTAGCATGATATTCTCCATCTCCATCCATTTACCTGCAAATGCCATAATATCATTCTTTAAGGCTGAGTAATATTCCATTGTATATATACACCAGTTTCTTTATACATTCACCTATTGAAGGGCATCTAGGTTGGTTCCACAATCTAGCTATTGTGAAGTGAGCAGCTATGAACAATTGATGTGGCTGCATCTCTGTAGTATGCTGATTTTAAGTCCTTTAGGTATAGGCCAAGGAGTGGGATAACTGGGTCAACTGGTGGTTCCATTCTAAGCTTTCTGAGGAATCTCCATGCTGCTTTCCAGAGTGGCTGCACTAATTTGTAACCCCGCCAGCAATATATGAGTGTACCTTTTTCCCCACATCCTTGCCAACACCTATTGTTGCTTGTGTTCTTGATAATCGCCATTCTAATTGGGGTTAGATGGAATCTTAGGGTAGTTTTGATTTGCATTTCTCTAATTACTAGAGATATTGAACATTTTTTCATATATTTGTTGATTGATTATATTTCTTTTTCTGTGAAATGTCAGTTCCTTAGCCCATTAATTGATTGTGTTATTTGTATTCTTGGTGTAAAGTTTTTTGAATTCTTTATAGATTCTGGAAGTTAGTGCTCTATCTGAAGTATGAGTGGAAAAGATATTCTCCCACTCTGTAGGCTCTCTCTTCACATTACTGATAGTTTCCTTTGCTGAGAGAAAGCTTTTTAGTTTGGATCTATCCCAATTATTCATCCCTGCTTTTATTTCTTATGCTTTGGGAGACTTGTTAAGGAAGTCTGGTCCTAAGCCAACATGATGAAGATTCAGACCTACTTTTTCTTCTATTAGGTGTAGAGTCTCTGGTCTAATTCTGAGATTCTTGATTCATTTTAAGTTGAGTTTTGTGCAGGGTGGGAGATAGGGATTTAGTTTCATTTTGCCACATATGGATTTCCAGTTTTTCTAACACCATTTGTTGAAGAGGCTATCTTTTCTCCCTTGTATGTTTTTGGCACCTTTTTCTAGTATGAGATAACTGTATTTATGTGAGCTTGTCTCTGTGTCCTCTATTCTGTACCATTGATCTACCTTTCTATTTTGGTACCAATACCATGCTGTTTTTGTTACTATTGCTTTGTAGTAGAGTTGAAGGTCTGGTAACGTGATGCCTCGTGCTTCACTCTTCTTACTAAGGATTGCTTTGGCTATTCTGGGTCTTTTATTTTTCTAAATGAATTTCATGATTGCTTGCTCTATTTCTGTAAGGTACATCATTGGGATTTTAATTGGAATTGCATTGAATCTGTATAGCACTTTTGGTAGTATGGCCATTTTGACAATATTAATTCTTCCTATCCAGGAACATGGGAGATCTTTCCATCTTCTAAGGTTTTCTTTAATTTCTTTCCTTAGTGTTCTGTAGTTCTCATTGTAGAGGTCTTTCACCTCTTTTGTTAGGTTGATTTCCAATTATTTTATTTATTTTTTGAGGCTTTGTGAATGGGATAATTTTCCTAATTTCTCTTTCAGAGGATTCTCACTTATGAATACAAAAGCAGTAAATTTATGAGTGTTGATTTTATATCCTGCTACTTTGCTGAATTCATTTATTAGTTCTAGAAGTTTTCTGGTGGAAGTTTTTGGATCCTCTATATATAGAATCATGTCATCAGTAAATATTTTGAGTTCTTCTTTTCCTATTTGTATCCTTTTAATTTCTTTTGTTTGTCTAATTGCTCTGGCAGAGTTTCAAGAACTATATTGAATAGAACTGGTGAAAGAAGGCATCCCTGTCTTCTTCCAGTTTTTAGAGGGAATACTTTCAGTTTTTCTCTATTTAGAATGATATTGGCCTTGGGCATAGCACAGAGAGCCTTTACAATGTTGAGTTATGTTTCTACTACCCCTATTTTTCTAGGGATTTGAACATGAAGCGATGCTGTATTTTATGAAATGCTTTTTCTGCATCTTTTGAAATGATCATATGATACTTGTTTTTAAGTCCATTGATATGATGAATTACATTCATTGATTTCCCAATGTTGAACCAACCTTGAATCCCTGGGATGAACCCCACTTGATCATGGTGCACTTATATTTTTAATGTTTTTATATGGAATTTGCCAGAATTTTGTTAAGAAATTTTGCATGTATGTTCATCAGGGATATTGGTCTGAAGTTTTCTTTCCTGACGTGTCTTTGTCTGGTTTTGATATCAGGATGATACCAGTTTTATAAAATGAGTTTGGAATGGTTCCCTCCTTTTCTATTTTATGGAATACTTTGAAGAGTATTTGTGTTAATTCTTCTTGGAAGGTCTTGTAGAACTCAGCTGAGAATCTGTCTGGTCCCAAACTTTTCTTGGTTGGTAGAATCTGTCTGGTCCCAAACTTTTCTTGATATCTTCTATTTTATTGCTTGAAATTGATCTATTTAAATTGTGTATGTCCTCCTGATTAAGTTTGGGAGGATCATATGTCTCCAAAAATTTGTTGATGTCATTGAGATTTTCTATTTTGTTGGAGTATAGATTTTCAAAGTAGCTTCTTATTATGTTATGTATTTCAATGGTGTCTGTTGTGATATTTCCTTTTTCATCACAAGTTTTAGTAATCTGAGTTTTCTCTCACCTTCAATTTGTTAGTGTGGCTAAGGGTTCATTTTGTTTACCTTTTCAAAAAAACATGTTTCTGTTTTGTCAATTTTTTGAATTGTTTCTTTTGTTTAAATTTCATTGATTTCAGCTCTGATTTTAATTATTTCCTGTCTTCTGCAACTTTTGGTGTTGATCTATTCCTCTTTTTCTAGGGCTTTGAGCTCTAATGTTAGGTCATTTATTTGTTGACTTTTTCTTCTTTTATTGAATGAGCTGCATGCAATGAACTTTCCTCTTAGTACTGCTTTCATAGTTTCCTACAGATTTTGATATGTTTTATTGGCATTCTCATTTAGCTCTAAGAATTTTTTATCTTCTCCCTGATGTCTGCTGCTATCCATATTGGTTTCCCCTATATGTAATCTGATGCTTTTCTCTGGTGGCCTTCAAAATCCTATCTTTATTTTGAATGTTAGGCATTTTCATTATAATGTGCCTTGGTGTAGATCTGTTGTGATTCTGTGCATTTGGTGTTCTGTAAGCCTCTTGTATTTGATTTTCTATTTCATTCTTCAGGTTTGGGAAATTTACTGGTATTATTTCATTGAATAGATTGTTCATTCCTTTGATTTGTATGTTTGTGCCTTCCTCAATTCCAATAATTCTTAAATTTGGTCTTTTCAGGATGTCCCATAATTCTTATAGATTCGGTTCATGATTTCTTACCATCTTCTCTGTTTGGTCAACTTTATTTTCAAGATTAAATATTTTGTCTTCATTTTCTGATGTTCTGTCTTCCAAGTGATCTAACCTGTTGGTTATGCTTTCTATTGAGTTTTTTTATTTGGTGTATTGTTTCCTTCATTTCAAGGATTTCTGTTTTGTTTTATTTTTTCAGAATATCTAGTTATTTATTAAAGTAATCTTTTGCTTCCTGCATTTGCTTTTTAAACTATTTATTGAAATGATCTTTTGTTGCGTGCATTTTCTCCTATATCATCCTTTACTTTGAAGATCATTTTAGTTACGTATATTCTGAACTCCCTTTCTAACAGTTCTTCTCCCGCTTTGTCAATAGATTGTATTAATATAGCATCTTGGTTTGTTTGGGATGCTTTCTTCCCTTGTTTTTTCATGTTGTTTGTGTGTCTTCCCCTGTAGCAGTGAGGATCTGAGGTATTAGTTTCCACCCTATAAATATATAGTTTCCCGGCAGGTTTCCATTGCCTCACCTTTATGGGGGAGATCAATATTAACAGCCCCCAATGCAAAAAATATACAGCCTTAAACCAAAAGCCCCTATTAAGATGTTAACAATATTGTTGTAATAAACAGATATGATGTGTTCAATTATTATCTACAGCATAAACAATAGGCTTGCAATAAGGTCTATAATTTCTAATGGTGAACAAAGAGAGAATGGGGGAGTGGTGTAGGATGTGATGTTAATGAGGTAAGAAGTGAGAATACAGAGGTACTAGATCATAGGAAGTATGAAAGAGAAATCAAAAGAAGTTGGTTTTTAGCAAAAGAAAAGGGAGAAAGAGACTTCAAGGAAACTGATAAATAAGAGGTAAATAAAGAGAGTAATTTTAAAAAATATACAACAAAACTAATATACTATTCAAACCTCCCAGTCCTCAGGAGCCTGATGCATGAAAAGCACTTGATTTCAAGGGTGATCAGGATGTGAGAGTGGGGAATGAAAAAAGAAAAAAAGAATAAAATAGGATGAGAATAAAAAAGAGTCTTGAAGAAACAATTGTTTCTGTTGGGGTTATCTTCCCTGCCTCCCTTCTCTTCTGATAGGCAGGGTTGTCTGGAGTTTGCTGGTAACTACACCCTCAGGATGATGACAGTTACCGAGGTGGGAGGATTAGACTTGGAGGAAGGACTCGTGGAGGTAGGATATAGCAGTTGCCAGTCCCTCTGGAAGGCTGCACCCCAGGACTCTCCTATGGGGTACACTCATGTGATGCAGCAGTCTGGTCTTAGCCCCTTCCCTCACTTGCGGACCTCACAGTTCTATAATTTAATCTCTAAATTGTATCTCTCCTGTCACTGTTCTTTTGATTTTCCAATCAGGAACCTCTCTCGCTGGACATCCTGAGGGCTGATGGCTAGGACCTGTGTGCCTGTCTCAGAGAGTTCTTCTGGATTGGGTAAATCAGGACCAGACATCGAAAGCTGTGAACTAGCCAAGTAGCTGCAAGCTCTGGATCAGGTTGGTGGCTAGGGGATGGTTGGGAGACTGGGGATTGAGGAGCTGGAGGGCCCTGTTGATTGCCAAACTGGTGGGATCAGGTAATCATAGGGTACCATATTGGGCAGGGAACATGGACCAGCATGATGTTAGGTCCCAACAAGTGCTCCTGAGTTGTCTCCTGGATCTGGGTGAGTGCTGGGCTGGTAGGCTGGATGAGCCGGGGTCAAGATGCCCTCACATCCTCTTTTAACCTACCAGTTCCTTGCAAGTTTCTCTCAGCCTCTGCAGCAAGATGGTGGCTATTAGCACACTTAGCAGGGATAGCTCAAATGTAACCAAGCCTGCAGGGCTCTCAGTCATTTTCTTTTTTGTCCTGGCTATTATCCCTTGATGGAAGTGTCCACGTCCCTAGTTGGTGGAGGCAGCAGTGACTAACCTGTAGGTAACTTGATAATGAGTTTCTAGTCTCCGGCAAGGGTCCCAAGATGGAAGCTGCCCCAACTAAATGGTGTGGACATGTCAGCATTAGGGGTAATCCAGTATGGTGGCAGAGACGTCCCAGGATAGAGGCTGCCACACGATGGTACATGGGAGTCACAGCATGATACTGGCTTGTGCAGGGCAGGCAGGTTCCAGGCTGGGTCCTTGTGATTCTTGTCTTTACATCTATTTAAGTCATGAATTATATTTATTGATTTCCATAAGTTGAACAAACCTTGCACTTGGTCATGGTGCACTATCTTTTAAATGTGATTTTGTATGTGATTTGCCAGTATTTTATTAAGAATTTTGCATCTATGTTCATCAAGAATATTGGTCTGAAGTTTTCTTTCCTTGGTGTGTCTTTGGTTTTGGTATCAGGGTGATGATATCTTCATATAATGTGTTTGGAGAGTTCCTTCCTTTTCTATTTCAAGGAATAATTTGAGGAGGAATGATAGTAATTCTTTTAAGGTATAGTAGAACTCTGCTGAGAATTCCTCTGGTCCTGGTCTTTTCTTTGTTGGTACACTTTTGATGACTGCTTCAATTTCCTTACTTGAAATTGGTCTGTTTAAATTTTCTATATCCTCCTGGTTCAATTTGGGTAGGTTGCATGTTTCTAGAAATTCATTGATGTCTTCGAGATTTTTCTAGCTTATTGGAGTATAAATTTTCAAAATATTTTCTGATTATCCCCCTGTATTTTAGTAATGTCTTGGTGAGACTTCCTTTTACATCATGGGTTTTCACAATTGAGATTTTTCTCTCTTTTGGTTAGCTTAACTAAGAGTTCATCAATTTTCTTAATTATTTCAAAGAACCAAATTTGTTTTGTTGATTTTTTGAACTGTTTTTTAATCTCAGTTTTATTGATTTCA
This sequence comes from Sciurus carolinensis, assembly GCF_902686445.1. Classification (NCBI taxonomy): domain Eukaryota; kingdom Metazoa; phylum Chordata; class Mammalia; order Rodentia; family Sciuridae; genus Sciurus; species Sciurus carolinensis. Next base: position 117,390,732 of record NC_062232.1, on the reverse strand, counting down.
GCTCTGATTTTAATTATTTCCTGCCTTTTATTGATTGTGGTTTTATTTGTTCTTTTTCTAGGGTCTTGATGTTTAATGTTAGGTACCTTTCTATTCATTTAATGTAAGAACTCAATGCTATGAACTTTCCTCTTAGAACCCACTTAATAGTGTCCCAGAGATTTTGATATGTTGTATCTCTATTCTCATTTGCTTCTAAGTATTTTTTTATTTCACCACTGATATCTTCTGCTAAACATTCATCATTCAATAGTGTATTATTTAGTCCCCAGGTGTTAGAGTAGTTTCTATTTTTTATCTTATTGTAGATTTCTGTTTTCATTCCATTATTACCTGATAGCACACACAGTATTATCTCTATTTTTTTGTATTTGCTAAGAGTTGCTTTGTGACCTAAGATGTGGTCTATTTTACAAAATGTTCCATGTCCTGCTGAGAAGAAATTATATTCAGTCATTGATGGATGAAATATTCTATGTAAGCCTGTTAAGTCTAAATTATTTATTCTATTTTTTAGTTCCATAGCTTCTTTATTAAGTTTTTGTTTATCTAGTTGTGAGAGGCATATTAAATTTACCCAGTATTATTGTGCTTTTGATTATTTGATTCTTGATATTGAGAAGGGTTTGTTTAATGTACATAGATGCAAACTGTTTGGGGCACAAATATTTACAATTGTTATTTCCTTTCATTTCATAATTCCCTTAAAATGTATGAAATTACTTACTTTGTGTTTTCTAATGTTGGCTTACAATGTACTTTTTCTGATATGAGATTAGAAACCCCTGTTGTTTATGAGATCCATGTGAATGGTATGATTTTCCCATCCTTTCACCTTTAGTTTGTGGATATCTTTGGCTATGAAGTGAGTCTCCTAGAGGCAGCATATTGTTGGGTATTGTTTTTTAAAGTCAATCCTATGTCTTTTGATTGATGAGTTTAGTCCATTTACATTCAGTTTGATTATTGAAAGATGATTTTTATTTCATGTCATTTGATTTTGATTGGTTTTTAATTTGAATTAGATTTTCCTTTGCTTGACTATTCTTTGAGTATAGTTTCTCCCTCTACCGGTTTTCACTTTTCTTTTTCATTTTTTCTTCATGAAATATTTTATTATGTTTTGTAGGACAGTATTTGTAGTTGTGAATTCTTTTAACTTTTGTTTATTGTGGAAGTTTTTTATTTCATGTTAAATTCTGAAACTTAATTTTGCTGGGTATAGTGTTTTTGTTTGATATCCATTTTCTTTCACAGCTTGGTATATATATATATATATATATATATATTTTCCCTTCCCCACACCCCTCCCACCCCTCTTTTCCCTCTATCACTCCTTCCTTCCTCCATTCTTGCCCTCCTCCCTAACCCTAACCCTAAACTTAACCCTAACCCTAACACTAACCCCTCCCACCCCCCAATATGTGTCATCATCCACTTATCAGCAAGATCATTCATCCCTTGGTTTTTTGAGATTGGCTTATCTCACTTAGCATGATATTCTCCAATTTCATCCATTTGCCTGCAAATGCCATAATTTTATCATTCTTTATGGCTGAGTAATATTCCATTGTATATATATACCACAGTTTCTTTATCCATTCATCAATTGAAGAACATCTAGGTTGGTTCCACAATCTGGCTATGGTGAATTGAGCAGCTATGAACATTGATGTGACTGTATCTCTGTACTATGCTGATTTTAAGTCCTTTGGGTATAGGCCAAGGAGTGAGATACCTGGGTCAAATGGTGGTTCCATTCCAAGCTTTCTGAGGAATCTTCACACTGCTTTCCAGAGTGGCTGCACTAATTTGCAGCCCCACCAGCAATGTATGAGTGTACCTTTTTCCCCACATCCTCACCAACACCTATTGTTGCTTGTATTCTTCAGCTTGGTATATATTATTCCAAGATCCCATAGCTTTTAGAATCTTGGTTGAATAAAACTCTTTGATATTGGGATTGCTTTACCTCTATATGTGACCAGTCTTTTTTCTCTAGCTGCTTTTAAAATTCAACTTTATTCTGTATGTTTGGCATTTTCATAATAATGTGCCTTGGAATGGGTGTTGTATTTTTGTATATTTGGAGTCATGCATACCTCCTGTATTTGATGTTCCATTTCATTCTTAAGATTTGTGAAAAAAAAATTGTGTATTCCTCTAGTTTGTTCTTAAGAGCCTTCATCTATCCCTCTGAATCTTAGATTTCCCTTTAAATGTTATCCCATATTTCTTGAAAATTCTGTCCATGACCTGTTAGCATCTTTTCTCCATGATCAACTTTATTTTCAAGATTATATATACTTTGTCTTTGTGGCCTAACACTCTAAGTGGTCTAGTCTATTGATGATGCTTTCTGTTGAATTTTTAATTTGATTTATTGATTCCTTCATTTTGAGGATTTCCAATTGATTCTTCTTCAGAATTTCTCTTTCTACTGAAGTCATCTTTCACTTCCTGTACTTTCTCTCTGATTCCACTGCTTACATCATTTTTACCTCATAGATCAGTTTATGAACTTTCTAAATTCAATCTCTGACATTTCCTCCACTGTGGTATCAATAGAATCTATTTTTGAGGCATTCTGGGTTGTTCGAGGGTGTTTTTTCCCCTTTCTTTTTCATAGTGTTCGTGTGTTTACTCATCAATCTGAATGGAGCTGAAGCAGCAGTTTTTACCCTCTGAATTTCTAGGGCCCCTTTTTGTTTCCAGCACCTCAAAAATAGGGAGAGCCAAATAATAGCAGTGATCTCACAGAGAAGCAGTTTTCCCACTGCTTGAATCCTAGTTGCCAGAGTATGAGAAATGCCACTTAACTCTAGTCTGACATCTTACCACCTGGCCTAAACATTCTTGCATTGACTCATACATGAACTTTTGGAGGACACCTCATATCCAAATCATAACAAATCTCAGGCATAGACTAAGTTTGCTTAGAAACACATAGTGGCAAATCATTTGTTTCATTCCCTGACATCCGTATGCCCTTGTGTCCATTTGGAACTGTGTGGACAAAAAGTTCTTACAAACATCATTTTACCAATGAGTTGGTAGAAGAACTGAGAGGTCAGACAACTTGTACAAAGGGCACATAGCTGGGAATCAGTAGAAATCATATACCTATCTCTCAGAGTTGCATGTTGGAAAGTGCCTGTCATAAAATATTTGTTATAGAATTGCAAATATTAATGACAATGATGATGACAATTTATCCTATTGTAATTATAGGGTAAGTGTTCTTACACTGCATTAATCCTTGTGTCCTCAAATGGCAGACATTGAAGGAGTCATTCATTGTCTTGCCAAATCAAATTGTACTTGAGAGGTTCAAAAATATTGATTCTAATTTGTATGAAGAATGCTTCCCAAGAAGTAGCTGATATACTGGGAGAAGTTGGCCTAATCCTGAGATCCTCAGATTTGTACCAAAACTACAGAGTCTTATAAGTAGAGGCATTATTTTCAATGAATCCATCTCACACACATTTTTGATAAGTAGGGAAACTTTTACTTTTCTATACTATACTTGGATACAAGCCTGCTTCAACTTGCTTCTCAATCCCTGCTATTTAAAGTAGTTAATAGCAAAATCCCTATGGCAGTCTAGGAAACTTATCTCTAGAAAATGTACTGACCCAGTAGAATGGAATTAAATGGGATCTTATACCTAGTGTATTTCACTACCAGCATGTTTTATTCATCCTTGCCTGACCATATGAATGAGCAATTTTCCTTCTAGATGAAGAGGCACTCTAATAACAAAATTATAATATCCCAAGGAGCAATTGTTTGTCCCTATTTTGAAATAAGAGGTTTATCACTAAAATATATGTTATGCAGAGTCTAGCTTGATTCTTCTGTGAACACTTAATGCAAATACTGAAACATTCTAGACCTCAGGTTCAAAACCATATGTTCTAATAAAGCTAGAACCATTCGCAGACCTGGTTTGGAGTTGTGAGTACAATAGTACTGTACTGGGTGTCAGATCATTGATTTGTACATTTGTCTTCTCACTGGGAAATTAGAAAACATGGCGAGACATTTTTTTCAAATAAGCACAGTTGAAGAAAGTAGGTTTGTGTCACTATTGCTCCAACATTTAGTGTTCTGTATTGACCCATTTGGGGCCAGCCATTACCCTAAGAGCCATAAAAAGAGTGTAACATACACTGTAAACTCACTCCATCTTTGTCTATCTATCATATATCTAATCTATCTCTCTATCATCTATGTTTTTACTGACCATCAATTATGTGAAAGAATCAAGTACCTACAATGTACTAGAATATTGTAGTAGATGCTTTTTACTAATTGTAGTGCCAAACCTCAGAAACAATCATGTGGGAGAAGGACTATCCTTCCTAGTATGACTATTATCACAGTAATATTACAGATAAGAAACTGAGGCTAAGAGAAATTAATTTTCCCAAGGACAGACAGTGTATGCAAAGCTAAGATTGAACTCAAATAGTTTAATTCCAGAATGTATGCTCTTTTATGATGATTTTTTTTGCTAGAATTTTTGTTGTGTTTTAAGTGTTACAGTGTTTTTTTGACAGTGTGTTTTATTGAGACATAATATTTATGCACCTTCATGGGGTACAGTACAATGTTTTGACTTATGTATACATTGTGTAATGTTCAAATTAGGATAATAAGCACTTCCATCTTCTCAAGCATTAATAACTTCTATATGCTAGAAACTTCTATATTCTTCAAGTGATTTTGAAATATGTCATTGATTTTTGTAACCAATAGTTACTCTGCTTTGCTGGAGAAAACCAGAACTATTTCCTCCTCTTTAACTGTGTTTTGGTGAGCCTTATCTAATTTCTTTCTGACCCTTCCCCAGTCCTCCCAAGCTTCTAGTGACCACTCTTCTACTCCATCCTTCCTTGAGATTAATATCTTAGTTTCCACAAATGAGTGTGAACATGTGATGTCTGTCTTTCTGTGCCTGGATTATTTCACTTAGGAGAATGACCTCAAGTTTCATGTATTATGCAGGTATTGACAGAATTTCATTCTGGATTGATGAATAATATTCCATTCTATGCGTATGCCACATTTTCCGTATCCATTTATCAGTTGATGAATGCTTTGGTTGATTCCATATCTTGGATATTGTGAAAACTTCTGCACTAAAGGTGGAGTGCAGGTATCTCTGATAGAATTTCATGTCCTTGAGCCATATAACCAGTAGTGGGATTGATAGACCATATGATAGTCCTGTTTTCAGTTATTTAAGGACTCTCCACTAGTGTTTTCCATAATGGCTGTTTTAGTTTATATAATTTACATTCCTTTCAACAGCACAAAATATTCCCCTTTCTCCACATCCTCACCAGTATTTATTGTTTTTTGACAATAACCATTCCCCCTTTGGTAAGATGATATTGTGGTTTTGATGCGCATTTACCTAAAGACTAATGATGTTGAACATCTTTTATAGTCCATTTTTAAATTGGATATGTTTGGTGAGTAATTTTCTGAGTTCCTATTATATTCTAAATATTAATTGCTTTACAGATTGATAGTTTGAAAATACTTTCTTCTCTGTAGGTTCTCTATTCACTCTGCTGTTCCTTTGCTGTGTAGAAGTTTCTTGTTTTGATATAATCCTACTTGTCTATTTTTTTTTGTTACTTGTGCATTTGAGGTCATAGCCAAAAAACTCTGCCTACCCTGAGGAAGTATTTCCCCTACACTTTCTCATAGTAATTTCATAGATTCATGTATCACATTTAGGTTTAGGTTTTTGATCCATTTTGAGTTGATTTTTCTGTATGGTGAGAGGAAGTTTCATTTTTTTTCATAGGCATAGCCATTTCCCCAGTACCACTTATTGAAGAGAGTTTACTTTCTCCAGCATTTGTTCTTTGTCAAAAATCCATTGGTCCTATGTACATGGATTACACTCTAGGTTCTCCATTCTTCACTCTTTTTCTATGTGTCAATTTTTACGCCAGTACCATGCTGTTTTGGTTACTGTAACATTGTAGCATGTTTTAAAGTCAGGTATTGTGATACCTACAGCTTGATTATTTATTTTTTTGCAGGATAACTTTTGGCTATTCTGAGTCTTCTGTGGTTCCATTTGAATTTTAGGATTTTTCCCCTACGTCTGTCATTGATTCGTTATACAGTCTTACAAACCATTCTCTCTTTCTTGACTTTTAGTTGTGTCAGCAGTAGAATGAAGATGATAATAAAATATACTTCCTTCTCAGGGATGGCATGAGAAAGAAAAAAGACAAAACAGGTGAAATGCTTTGCCTGGGCCTGACCCATGGTAATCAAAGAGTTAGTGGTAAACTTATTTTGGGCTGTTCTAAAAATATCTTAGACTGGGTGATTTATAACCAGCAAAGTTCTTAAGACTAGTAAGTTCAACATCAAGGAACCAGCAGATTTGGTGTATTGTGAGGGCTTGTTCTCTTTCAAAGATGCTCCTTCTTGTTGCTTCTAATATTATAGGAAGGACCAAAAAGGATGGACTTTCTCCCTCAAGCCCTTTTATAAAGGCACTGATCCCATTTGTGTGAGCAGAGCCCCCATGACTTAACCAATGCTCAAAAGGGTCCCATCTCTTAATACTATTGCATTGAGGATTGTGACATCAATTTTGAAAGGAAAAAAAATTAACCATAGAATAACCTCCTATTTTTAATGGAAAAACAGTGAAACCAACTTTGAGGCTGTTACAGTAATCCTGGTATGTCATGGCAAGGACCTAGACTAAGATAGGGCTAGAAAGAATGAGAAGAGAGGAAATAATGAAGTTAAATTTAAGACAGTGACACCTCTTTGCCTGGCTAGGTTTTTGAGGCCAAATAACTAACTTTAGTCAGAATAGTTTGTCATTAAATGCAGAACAGATTTGACAAAGAATTGCATCCATCATGTGCACTATAGGTTTTTTGTTACACTATAAGGACATAGCCTTTAGTTTTGTAATATCTATATTCATTATTCTTTAAGCATTCAGTGTGTTGATTTCATATCTCCCAAAGCCTTTCCATTCTGTAACTACTGAAATGAAGGGTTTTGAGATAAAGCAGGGGATTTGAGAATATATGAAAATAAGTCCTAAAATGAAAGATTGAGTTTCATATTTACAACATTTTCTTCTATGATTCTAAAAGATTTCATTTTCATCATTTCCATTATATTTTCTGAACTGACATTAACATTATAGATATTAAGTCTGATATTTAATTAAAGGGAAGTTGTCTGTTCATGTAATTGCTGTCCAGGGTAATTAGTCACTTGTCTTGGTTAGCTAAAGCTGCACATTTCCACCACAAATCCATGTCAGCTATTTGATACATAAATCAGGCCCTGGGGAGAACAAGCTTAGGAATTCAAAACTTTGAACATGCTTTTAATTTCAATATTCAGCCCACAACAAAAATCCTGGAGGCCTAAATGCTAACCTCTAGTCTTAAAATGAGGTTATTGGTTGATTATTATACATACTATATATGCCACATAATTAATTTTACAATAAAATTAGCTAGAACCTGAATAAATGGACAATCAGTCTCTCCTCTGAAAGCAGATCCATTATCATAATTTTAAAGAAAACAAAATTCACATGTATACATAAGAATAATATAACTCCTCCCTCTCTGTTCGGTATTTATTACAGAAGCTAAAATCTCAGTTGCTGATATCTAGCAGGACTAATTCACCTTATTTTTCTTCTTCTTCACCTTACAATGTTAATCAAGTTTTCTTATGGAACTGTCCTATCTGTTTGCATTTTATTCTCCAACTTCTCTTATTTAAAATCTAAAGCTTATGTTTAACACTGAAATATATTATTAGCTAGACTTAAAAAACCTAGATAAAATAAAGGAGAGCATATAAATTTCTTCAGGAGGCTTTAAAATGTTAATTAACATAATAGATGAATAATTATGATGTATCTATATACTCATTGGTTAAATATCTTCAAGTGAAAAATAAGAGAAATGACACATCCTTTGAGATGGCACATAGTTTGATAACTCCTCCACTACAAAGTAGAATTCATAGAAAAGATGAACAAAATGATACAATTGGTCATGAACAGAAAATAAGCATCTCCACAGATCAGATCCCGAAGAGAAAAGCCCAAGTGCTATTAAAGCTAATGTTGCTGAGTTCCTATCTAATAATGGGCAATGATGGCCAAGAATTTAGATCCCTTGGGGTAAGATAGCTAAAGTGTTCCACATATAAAGAAGAATACTTTAAGGATTTAACTCATTGCTTAAAATCAATTAAAACTGGGAACAGAACATATCACCTTGTCTCATGGAAGCTGCAAAATGTTACCTAATAGCATAGTCTCTGTAAAATATGGGCATAAGGAGTAGGAGGACATAAATACAACTTCATGACTTAGGAATAAACCAAGTTATGTATTATGGTTTGGATCGGACATGTCCTGCAAAAGCTTATATGTTGAAGGCTTGGTCCCTGGTATTCAAAGGTAGGGCCTTTGAGAGGCGATTGAATCATGAGGGCTCTGACCTTGTTAATTGATTAACCCGTTGAAATTCATAGCTTAATGGGTTGTGGGGGACAGGCTTATAAAAGCAAGCTCTCTCTTTGCTTCCTTGTCACCATGAAATGAGCAGCTTCGCCCTGCCATGCACTCCCACCACAGGCCTAAAAACAATGGAACCAAGTGACCATGGACAGAAACATCTGAAACTGTGAGTAAAAATAAATCTTTCCTCCTTTTAAGTTATTTATGTTAGGTATTCTGAAACCATGGTGGAAAGGTGACTAATAAATTATCCATTTGTTCAGTGAAAGGATCTGCCACATCTTCAACATAACCACTGGCCTAAAATTCTAAATTTATCCTATAAGATCTGGTTCTGGAATAGGGACCTTTATGACTGAGTGGAGATAAAACAAAATTACTAGATGGGGAGGGATGGGAGTAGAAGAAGAAACAAAAAAAAAAGGTCCTTAGGCATATTATTACGTTTTTATTTTTAAAATTATTAATATATGTATTAATTCTACAAATTATTGGAGTTCATTGTGATATTTACATGCATGTGTATGGCATTCATGGGTCAAATTCAATTGCCCTTTTTCTACCTGTCCTCTGCCACCCTTCCCAGTCTCTTAGTAATCACTATTCCACTTTCAGGTTCATTTTTTTAGCTTCCACACATGAGAGAGAACATGCTGTACTTGTTTTTCTGCATCTATCTTATTTCACTTAACATAATGACCTCCAGTTCCATCCATTTTGCAGCAAATGACAGGTTTTCAATCTTCTATTGTGTATGTATACTGTATTTTTTTAATCCACTCATCTGCCAAAAAGCTGATTCTGTATCTTTGCTATTGTGAATAGCGACACAATAAATACAGGCATGGAGGTATGTCTTTGGTATGCTGAATTCATTTCTTTGGATATATACCCAGAAGTGGGATAACTGGATCATATGGTAGCTCTATTTTTAGTTTTTTGAGAAACATAACATACCATTCTTAAGAAGGCACTTGCACAACATTAAGATTGAGTCCTCCTTAAAATTTGCACCCCAGCTGTCTAGTTCTTCCTACTAGGTCCTGTTAAGAATCCACAGCCCATAAAATATATAATAAATTATTGTGAAATATAGTTGCCCCACTGTGCTATAATACATCAGAATTTATTACTTCTATCTATTTTGATACCCATAAGAGAGGTACTCAAAGGATTCACATATAAAGTTTTGTGAAAGACATATAAGTGTTAATTAACCTGATATTTTAAACATCATACTTTACCACATATATATGCACAATTCTTATTAATAAAAAATTTAAAAAATATTTGAGATTGCTATGTTTTGGATAAGTGTCACCTAAAAGCACTTGTGTTAGAGGCTTGATTCCCAGTCTCTGGTATTATAGGGAAGTGATGAAACCTTATAGAGATGGGATCTACTGGGAGGGGTTCTGGTCATTGGGGCATGCCCCTGAAGGGAATTATGGGTCTCCATCTTCTTCCTTTCTTTTTTATTATGTCCTGGCCATGAAGTGAGCACCTTTACACTCCCAAACATTCTACAATATGATGCATTGCCTCATCATGGGTCCAAAAGCAATGGGACTAACTGACCATGGACTGTAAATTATAAGGGATAAGGTTAATGTCAGCAAGTTTCCTTCAACAAGCAGTTCAGAAAATAGGTATAATACATAAAGTTGTGTGAGTTTATGTGTGTGTGCATGAAAGAGAGAAGAAAAAACCATGAGAAAGTTAAATGTAACAGGATAAAATGTTAACATTTGTGGAACTTAGGTTACATGGGAATTCCCATTGAGATACATGGGAATTCTTCTACTAGTTTTGCAACTTTTCTGTTAGTCATACATTATTTAAAAATAAAACAAAACCTCTACACAACAACAAGAGTACTATACTATAAAACCTGATGGTATCTTACTAAAGTGATAATTAAAAGTAAAGTAATTTTGTAATCTTTTTTCTTTTAGGGTCTGGGGATTGAACCCAGGGGCACTTTTATCACTAAGCTACATCCCCAGCCCTTTTTATTTTGAGACAGGATCTCACTAAATTGCTGAGACTGGCCTCAAACTTGGGATCCTCCTGCCTCAGCCTCCTGAACTGCTGAGATTACAGGAGTGTACCACAATGCCTGGCTAATTTTGAAATCTTATCTATATTTAATTAAAAAATTAAGAAAGAGTAAAAATCAGTAAGATAAGTTTTCAACTCAAGAAACCAGAGTAAAGAACAAAATAGCAAGTTACATGGAAGGAAATTGGAAGATTAGAATAGAAATTAATAGTAGGTAGAAAAGAAAGAAACCATAGAAAAGATCAACAAAATCAAAAGTTGGTTCTTTAGGGGAAAAATAATGAGTACAGTCAGAAAATATCAAGAGTGATTAAGAAAAGACACATACAATTTTAGGAACAAAAAGGAAATACAACAATTATACAGATGAATTAGAAATTACAATGATCATAATACTATAATTAAATTTATATCAATGAACTTGAAAACTTACAAGTGAATAATTTCTTAGAAAATGGATAAAAATGACTAAAGAAAAAAATAACCAGTAAACATCAATGAAATTGAATTTGTTGTCAAAAGTTTTCTGCTTTAAAAGACACAAGGCTCAGGCAGTTTTACAAAAAAGTCTTCCAAAACTTCAAGGACCAAATATCTTTTATAAATTATATCAGTGAATAAAAAAGTAGAGGAGAAATAGTAAGAGATTTTAGAAGAATGAAGCAGTGGAATCTGCCCACCTAACAAACTTTCCTAAAAAACTCAAATATTTAAGATGCTGGGTCTTGGTGCAAGGAGGGGCAAAAACAACAATGGACTAGAATAGAGAGCCCATAAGCATACCTATATGTTCATGGAAAGTGGACGTATGTCAGAGGTGGCATTTCAGATCAATGAGGCAAGGGAGGTATCATTCACTATATGGTTCTAATAGAATAATTATGAAACAGTGAAAAATAAATTAAAACTCCATTATACATAATACATGGGAGAAAATTTGTATAACCATAGGACAGAGAAAGTTTTGTGAAACAAAATACAAAAACACAAATCATAAAGGAAACAACTGATAAATTTGATTTTGTAATAAAAATTCTGCACAGAGGCACCATGCATTATCTTGAAAATAAAACATTGAGTGAAAAAACCAAGTTGCCTCATTATACAGCATGAGCTCATTTGTTAGATGTTGAAAAACATACAAACCAATGGTATATATTGCTTATGGTTGTATGTGTGTGCAGTACAAAATTCTTATGAATATAAATAGAAACTTTGATACAGGTGTCCCAACAGGAAGAAGAGACAAGTGGCTAGAGCAGTTGTGAACGATACAGTGGGATACTCAACTCTCCCTGAAATGCTTTCCAGTATCAACTGCCTTATGACCTACATCAGGTCTCTTAATTTCTCAGTACCTCAGTACAGAATTTGGGGATAATTGTAGTTCCTGACTCACAGTGTCACTATGAAAATCATATAAAATAACACATGTAAAGTGTTTTGCACAATGCCCGAATTATTAAGCACTGTGGCCTTTGTGATCATTTCCAAAAGCTTACCAGGTTTGATTTTTGGGGCATTTTTTAAACTAATTTTATATCATTTCATTTGAAATAATTTTATACTTAAAGAAATAATTACAAAGAACTCCCATTTATCCATAACTCAAATTTTACCACAATTGCTTTATCACTTTCATTCTATTGTTTGGATAAAAAATTTTGATGAATGAGTTATCAAGCCATCATACAGCCTATGTTACAGCAAAAATGGACTCTTTAGTGTTGGCAAGGATGTGGGGAAAAGGGTACACTCACCCATGGCTGGTGGGACTGCAAATTGGTGCAACCACCCTGGAAAGCAGTATGGAGATTCCTCAGAAAACTTGGAATGGAACCACCATTTGATCCAGCTATCCCACTTCTCAGCATATACCCAAAGGACTTAAAATCAGTATACTACAGTGAGGCAGACACATCAATGTTTATAGTCACATCAATTCTCAATAGCTAAGCTAAGGAACCAACCTAGATGCCCTTCGACAGATGAATGGATAAAGAAAATGTGGCATATATACACAATGGAATATTACTCAGTCATAAATAAGATTGAAATTATGGCATTTGCTGGTAAATGGATGAAGCTGGGGACTATCATGCTAAGTGAAATAAGTCAATCCCCAAGAACCAAGGGCTGAATATTTTCACTTATATGCAGATACCGATTCACAAAAAGGGGGAGAATAGAGGTATGTTGGATTAGATAGAGGGGAGTGAGGGAAGGGGAAGGGTTTTGCAGGTAGGAAGGATAGTAGAATGAACTGGATATTTTTACTCTAAAGGCATATATGATTACACTACCTGTGTAACTCTACATCATGTACGATCATAAGAATGAGAAGTTATACTTCATTTATGTATGATGTGTCAAAATGCATTCTACTGTCATGTATAACTAATTAGAACAAATAAAAGTTTTAGAAATTGATCATTTAGAAGAAAGTATATTGCCTGATTAAGAACATACACATTATATTTTGACAGTCCTGAATGGGAGGTCAGCTTTTCTACTGGCTGACCTGTGATTTTGAGTAAGTCACCTAACCTTTGTGAGTCTGAGAGAAAAGTCAGCACAGTGCAGCATCCCTGGCTAGGGAGCCATGCTCTGAACCAATAAGAAGCCCCAACATTTCTGAGCTGGGACTATTTCAGAGGCATTTGCTGAAAAACTTAGAGACCTGGCTTTAAAATAACTGTCCGGCCTGCTCTGATGGGTAGAGGGACCCAGGTCTTAGTATTTTTCACTAGAACCAGTCAGATAAATGAGACTGAGCTTCAATTGCCAGAGGCCAAACTTCATATTTTGCAAATTCTTCTTTTGGAATATGTGTGTGTTCAAGCTCACACATGTTCTTTTGATTCGTTTGATTCTTTTCCAAGTCATCAAACCCAGCTTCCTTTGTCACTTTATTCTCCTTCTTGTTTTTTGCAAAAGCTTTTAGGCAGAGCTGTTATTTTTCTCCTATAGAAGAAACAGCCCAGTGATATCACCATTCCATGAGGTTCTGACTGAAGCAGCAATACACAAACCTGGCAGAAGTAATAACTTATCCAGAGTAACTTGCAGAGAGCAAGAAGAAAGTTTGGGTGTTGTAGAATATTGAATCCTAAAGGTGAATCTGAGAAACATTGCCAGCCTTTGCATGTAAATATATCCATAGGGTTTACATATATATGAATGTCTACTTATAAACATATATGATACACGACTATGTAAACATAATGATATATGGTATAATCAAATAGGATTTATATATTTGTTTTAATATATGATATGTATATAATATCTATTTGTTCACATAGGGAAAACTTTATTGGTCCACAGAAACCAGAAATCTGGGAGCCTTAGATTCAGTACACCAAAATGAAAGGATTCTTCAATTAAGCTGCACATTCCAATTTTACAGACACATAAACTGAAGGATTCAAATTCAAGTTAATAGCAGCAGAACCAGGATTAAAACTCAGATCACTCAGGTTAACTGAGCTTCCTCTTCCCTATCCTGATGCTCCAAATGGAAAGAGGCACTGAAAGAAAACCTCCTTTCACCTCACTATTTTGCAAGATTTTACCAAGCACTTTATTTCCTGTTTCGTTTTAAATTAAGAAACAAAAGAACAGCCAAAGTTCCAATGGTAAATGACAGTGAAATTCCCTGTTTTATGATTATTAACCAAGTTGGAGCACAGGGGGGCAAGAAAAATGGTCACTTAAATATATTGCTGATGTGCTCCCTCTTGAGTCAGAAGACCCTACTCATAACATTCATTTCTGATTAGCTGTTAATCCAACCTGGTTAGAAAATGGGATGGAGGGGTCTGGTATTGTGGCTGAGTGGTAAAGTGCTCACCTAGCACATGTGAAGCACCAGGTTCTATACTCATCCTCACTTAAAATAAATAAATAAAATAGAAGTATTGTGTCCATCTACAACTAAAAAGAATATTAAAAAAGAAAATGGGATGGAGAGGAACAGGCATTCACATATCTGTTTCAGAATGTTAATTTAACAAGAAATAACTTGCAGAGGTAGGTCAATATTCTTAAATAGTGGGAAACTGGACGTTTTTTAACTCTTCCCAAAGCAGGAGACAATCAGTTTCTCTAGCCGTGGCAGCTTGTATGGTTGGAATCTTTTAAAACTTGGGCCTTTGGGGAGCTTGCACCTAGAATTCTAACTGCAGTACCAGGATTAGAGGGGCCCTAGAAACAGTGATGGAGAGGCACTGTTTTGATAAAACCTCCTTATACCCTGTAGATTTAAAGATATTTGCTTTGAGACCTCCAAATATCAAGTTTTATACTAGTGTTTTAGTTTCCTATTGCTACTATCACAAATCTCCACAAACTTAGTGTCTCAAAACAACACTAATTAATTACTTTGCAGTTATGGATGCCAAAAGTTCAAGTTAGCTCTTCAGATTTGACAATGAAATAAAATCCTTCCATGAAAAACAAAAGCTAGGAGAATTTACAAGTAGAAAGTCTCCACTACAGAACATTCTCAGCAAAATATTCCATGAGGAAGAAATGAAAAAAAATGTAAGTCAGCAAAGGGAGGAACTACCCTAAAGGAAAAGCTAGTTAAAGGAGAAACCAAGAGAAGTTGAAAACCAAAAATAAGCAAAAATGACCAGGAATACAAGTCATCTCAATAATAACCCTGAATGTTAATGGCCTAAACACATCAATCAAAAGACATAGACTGGCAGATTGGATTAAAAACAAAGACACAACAATCTGCTGCCTGCAAGAGACTCATCTCATAGAAAGAGACACCCATAGACTAAAGGTGAAAGGATGGGGAAAAACATACCATGCACATGGACTCAGCAAAAAAGCTGGAGTATCCATCCTCATTTCAGATAATGTGGACTTCAAGCCAATGTTAGTTAGAAGGGATAAAGAAGGACATTTCATACTGCTTAAGGGAAGCATAAATCAGCAAGATATAACAATCATAAACATCTATGCCCCAAACAGTGGCTCATCCATATACGTCAAACAAATCCTTCTCAATTCCAGAAATCAAATAGACCACAACACAATAATACTAGGCGATTTTAACACACCTCTCTCACTACTGGATAGATCGTCCAAACAAAAATTGAATAAAGAAACCATAGAACTCAGTAACACAATCAATAATTTAGACTTAACAGACATTTATAGAATATTCCATCCATCAACAAGCAAATACACTTTCTTCTCAGCAGCACATGGATCCTTCTCTAAAACAGACCATATGTTATGCCACAAAGCTACTCTTAGCAAATACAAAAAATAGAGATACTACCTTGTATTCTATCAGATCATAATGGAATGAAATTAGAAATCAATGATAAAATAAAAAACAGAAATTACTCCAACACCTGGAGACTAAATAATATGCTATTGAGTGATGCAAGGATAACAGAAAACATCAGGGGGGAGATAAAAAAATTCTTAGAGGTGAAGTAGAACAACGATACAACATATCAAAATCTCTGGGATGGTATCAAAGCAGTACTAAGAGGAGAATTCATTGCATGGAGCGCATTCAATAAAAGAAGAAAAAGTCAACAAATAAACGACCTAACACTGCAGCTCAAAGCCCTAGAAACAGAAGAACAGATCAACACCAAAAGTAGTAGAAGACAGGAAATAATTAACATAAGAACTGAAATCAATACAATTGAAACAAAAGAAACAATTCAAAAAATTGACAAAACAATAAGTTGGTTCTTTGAGAAAATAAACAAAATTGATAAACCCCTAGCCACACTAACGAAGAGAAGGAGAGAGAAAATTCCAATTACTATAATTCATGATGAAAAAGGAGATATCACGACACACACTATAGAAGTACAAAACATAATATAGAAGCTATTTTGAAAATCTATACTCCATCAAAATAAAAAATCTGAAAGACAACAGGTTTCTAGGGACATATGATCCACTCAAACTGAATCAGGAGGACATACACAATTTAAATAGATCAATATCAAGCAGTAAAATAGAAGAAGTCATCAAAAGCCTAACAGCCAAGGAAAGCTCAGGGCCAGATGGATTCTCAGCTGAGTTCTACAAAACCTTCAAAGAACTCATTCCAATACTCTTCAAAGTATTTCATGAAATAGAAAAGGAGGGAACCCTTCCAAACTCATTTTATGAAACTAGTATCATCCTAGTTTCAAAACCAGACATCAAAACCAGACAAAGACACATCAGCAAAGAAAACTTCAGACCAATATCCCTGATGCACATAGATGCAAAACTTCTTAACAAAATTCTGGCAAATTCCATACAAAAACTTATTAAAAACATAGTGCACCATGATCAAGTGGGGTTTATCCCAGTGATACAAGGTTGGTTTAACATCCAGAAGTTGATAAATGTAATTCATCACATCAATAGACTTAAGGTTAAGAATCATATAATTATTTCGATAGATACTGAGGAAGCATTTGATAAAATATAGCACCACTTCATGCTCAAAGCACTAGAAAAAATAGGAAGAGTAGGAGCATACCTCAATATTGTAAAACTGTCTGTGCTAAGCCCATGGCCAACATCATTCTAAATGAAGAAAAATTGAAAGCATTCCCCCTAAAAACTGGAACAAGGCAGAGATGCCCTCTTTCACCAATTCTATTCAACATTGTCCTTGAAACTCTAATCAGAGCAATTAGACAGACCAAAGAAATTAAAGGGAAAATAGGAAAAGAACTCAAACTATCAGTATATGCTGATGACATGATTCTATGTTTAGAAGAGCCAACAAGTTCCCCCAAAAAACTTCTAGGACTCATAAATGAATTCAGTAAATTAGTAGGATATAAAATAAACACTCATAAATCTAATGCATTTTTATTCATAAGTGCTGAATCCTCTGAAAGAGAAATTAGGAAAAACTACCCCATTCACAATAGCTTCCAAAAAAATAAAATACTTGGGAATCAATCTAACAAAAGAGGTGAAAGACCTCTACAAGGAGAACTACAGAACACTAAAGAAAGAACAAAGAAAACCTTAGAAGATGGAAGGATCTCCCATGTTCTTGGATAGGCAGAACTAATATTGTCAAAATGGTCATACTACCAAAAGTGCTATACAGATTCAATGCAATTCCAATTAAAATCCAATGACATACCTCACAGAAATAGAGCAAGCAATTATGAAATTCATCTGGAAGAATAAGAAACCCAGAATAGCTAAAGCAATCCTTGGCAGAAAGAGTGAAGCAGGGGGTATCGCAATACCAGATCTTCAACTCTACTACAAAGCAATAGTAACAAAAATGGCATGGTACTGGCACCAAAATAGACAGGCTGACCAATGGTACAGAATAGAGGACACAGAGACAAACTCACATAAATACAGTTATCTCATACTAGAAAAAGGTGCCAAAAACATATGATGGAGGAAAAATAGCCTCTTCAACCAATGGTGGTAGGAAAACTGGAAATGCATATGCAGCAAAATGAAACTAAACCCCTATGTCTCACCCTGCACAAAACTCAACTCAAAATGAATCAAGGACCTAGGAAGTAGACCAGACACCCTCTGCGTAATAGAAGACAAAGTAGACCCAGATTTTCACAATGTCAGTTTGGGAACTGACTTCCTTAGCATGACTCCCAAAGCACAAGAAATAAAAACAGGAATCAGTGATTGGGTAGAGTGAAACAAAAAAAATTTTTCTCATCAAAGGAAATAATCAACAATGTGAAGAGAGAGCCTACAGAGTGGGAGAAAATCTTTGCCATGCATACTTCAGATAGAGCACTAATCTCCAGAATCTATAAAGAACTCAAAAAACTCTACACCAAGAATACAAATAATCCAATCAACAAATGGGCTAAGGAAATGAACAGACACTTCACAGAAGAAGATGTACAAGCAATCAACAGATACATGAAAAAAATGTTCAACATCTCTAGTAATAAGAGAAATGCAAATCAAAACTACCCTAAGATTCCATGTCACCCCAATTAGAATGGCAATTATCAAGAATACGAACAACAATAGGTGTTGGCGAGGATGTGGGGTAAAAGGTACACTCATAAATTGCTGGTGGGGTTGCAATTGGTGCAGCCACTCTGGAAAGCAGTATGGAGATTCCTTAGAAAACTTGGAATGGAACCACCATTTGACCCAGCTATCCCACTCCTTGGCCTATACCCAAAGGACTTAAAATCAGCATACTACATTGACACAGCTCAATTCATAATAGCTAGATTGTGGAACCAACCTAGATGCCCTTCAATAGATGAATGGATAAAGAAACTGTTGTATATATACACGATGGAATATTATTCAGTCATGAAGAAGAATAAAATTATGGCATTTGCAGGTAAATGGATGGAGTTGGAGAATATCATGCCAAGTGAGATAAGCCAATCCCAAAAAACCAAAGGCCAAATGATCTCTCTGATAAGTGGATGATGATACATAACGGGGGATAGGTGTAAGGCAAGAATGGAGGAAGGATGGATTGTGTAGAGGAAAATGAGGGAGGTAGGGGGAAGAAAAATAACAGAATGAGACAAACATCATTACCCTATGTACATGTATGATTACATAAACGGTGTGACTCTACTTCATATACAACCAGAGAAATAAAAGTTATACCCTATTTGTGTATAATAAATCAAAATTAAAAAAAAAAAAAGCTAATTAATTACTTTACAGTTCTGGATGCCAAAAGTCCAAGTGAACTCTCAGTGGGCTAAAATCAAGGTGTTACCAGGGCCATATTCCCTCTGATGCTCTTGAAGAGAATTCATTCCTTGCCTATCTCAGCTTCTAAAGGCTACTTACATTCCTTGACCAGGAGTTGTTTCATCCAGACTTCTGCTTTCATTGTCACATTGTCTAGTCTCTTTCTGACTTTGACTCCCGCATCTCCCTTTTATGAGAATCCTTTGATTATATTGCTTCCACTCATATAATCCAGGATCATCTACTCATCTCAAGATCCTGAGTTTAAACGTATCTACCAATCCATTTTTGCTTAAAAGATAACAGGTTTCAGAATTTATGATCTATGCATCTTTGGGAGTGGGACTATTGTTCAGTTTACCACAACTAATAAAATTGTTTTTAAGTGAGGAATGGCAATACGTAAATTACATCAGAGCTGCTGTGTTTAATGTTTCACCCATTCGACCTCCATTACTTCCTTCCCATGACTATCTCAGAAGCACCCAAAGTGAAAGCTTGTAACTTCAGAACCAAGTTGAATAAAACGGATTTATTCCTGAAGGGAAGACACCATTTGGAAACACCTCAGTCATCATATCCCTGCTGGTATAATTTTCAGTGAAACCTGATGCCTGTTAATGCTTATAATTGATCTCCACCAGATAAGAGACCTTGCTCACTTATTCCAGTCCCCCAACTCAGAAGCTGATATTCTCAGTGTTTGTCGAATGAAGGTGTGACTAATCAATTAATGGAGAATAAAAACCTCTTAGCTAGCAGCCATTTCCTGTGTCTCTGCTCACAATTATTCATCAGTCAGACTTACATATCAGCATTATTGGAAATAAAAAACAAAATGGAACCCTGTCTCTTGCCCTTTCTTGCCATGTTTAGCCCCAAATCATTTATACACAAATACACAGTTTAATTGCTTGTCATGAAAACTAATAGAATTTATTCTTTGAAATCATTATCATGGACATCTTATTTGCACATCATGGAAGTAAGTACTGGTATTCTCATATTTTTTCTCTTCCTCTTTCCCAGAATCTCATTCTTGAGGGCAAGATTAGAAAATAGAATGAAGAATGTTAGAGATGAAGTGGCTTTGGTGCCTGAGAGGCTATCTATTGCAGGCAACTTAGACATGAAAGTCTTTGTAGAGATCTAATGTACAGTGTAGGGACCATAATTAGTAATACTCTATTGTGTACTTGAAATTTTCTAAGAAATAGATCTTAAGCGTTCTCACCACACACACACACACACAAATGGTGGCTATTTTGAAGAAAGAGATGGATATATTAATTAGCTTGACTGTAGTAATCAGTTCAGAGTGTATATGTATATCAACACATCACATAGGCAAAATTTCAATTAAAAATTTACAAAATAAAAAGAAGAGAAGGAACTGACTCAGTACTATAGAGCACAGTTTTAGATCTAAAGTAGAACCCAGGTCTTCTGCTCCAGAATCTAGTGTGTCTTCCATTGTTACTATGGTTGTGTAAAGCCATATGTGAAAAATTCTATCCAGAAGAACATTAGCTATGGGTATTTTTTAAAACCTAAACTTTCGAGAATGGACAATTATCTCTTGGTTTTGTAAACTTAAGTTTTGCAAACTGATGTCTCTTAGAATTAATCCAACCCAAAGACCTGCTTCCTTTGTCCCATGTTGTTTCAATTGAACTGATAAGTCTTTATATTTTTATAGGTAGAAACTTTATTTTTATCAGTGCATAACAATTATACAGAATAGTGGGTTCCATTTGGCATATTTATACATGCACATAACATACTTTGGTCAACTTCATTCCCCAATATTTCTCCTTGCCCTTCCCTCCTTCCTCCCTCTGCCTGCCTTCTTCTATCCTACTAGTTTCCCTTACATTTTTATGGAATTCTTTTTTCCCCATTTTTTCCCTCTAGCTTCCACATATGAGAGAAAACAAATGACCCTTGACTTTCTGAGTCTGACTTACTCTGATTAACGTGATGCTCTTCACGAACTGGTGTTTAAATAGAGCAAACATACTCCATTTCCCCAACATCCCTACCACTCCCTATGGTCTTATGTTTAGCCCATTTCAATCACTGGTTATATATTTGGAACTTGTGCATGTTTAAAATTTTAGCCCTGCCATGAGTAATCAAAATATAAAATCACTGTTTGTGTTTATAAATTCTGAGTGTCTTTCACACTGCAAGTAGTATAAACATTTGTTTGACCAGCCATGTGTCTTGAAGATTTATGACTTAGAAAATAATTATCACAGTTAACCCATCTTTTGGTCACTGAGTGAGAAGGAAAAAATGATAAAGCAGACCATATCTCCTTCTCTTCCTCCCAAGTAATCATCAGTCATTTCTTCTTACCTGGTCCTTTACTACCAATCCCTTTAAAATTCTCAGTTCTGACCCCATTTGAGATTAGTCTTAGATCACACATGACTGTGACTTTGGCAACATAATTATATAGCACATGAAAAAAGAAACAATTGCAAAGCTGGTTACCATGTAAATTCTTGAGCATGAGATAAATGTGAATAGTGGGATCAGAGCCGAGCTCCTATACCAGGGTGGAACTGGAATGGTAACTAGAAACTGTGATTGGGAACATATAATGAAGTTCAGAGGGGAGGCCATGTTTCACATGGCATGAATGCCCAAAGTCTCATCTTAGATATGACAGAGAGCAAGTTTTAGGCAGCAAGAATGATAAAAAGTCTAGGTGCAGTGGTGCATGTCTGTAATCTCAGCAGCACGGGGAGACTGAGGCAGGAGGATCATGAGTTCAACACCAGCCTCAGCAACTTAGTGAGGCCCTGTCTCAAAAAAAATTAAAGAGGGATGGGGATATGGCTCAATGGTAGCAACCCTGTATCCCCATACCCCCAAAAAAGAATGAGGAAAAACTTATCCCTCGGAAGATTGAGCTGCCAGTATCCTGGTCTGCAGGCTTTAATAACTAAAGTTGGGCAGAGCTGGGACAAGCAGGAATTGACAGTTACTACACCTTGGGGCACATTGCTGGCACTTGGTAAAAGTACATTGCTTAAGACTGCTTATTAGAGATAATGTCAATGTATCCAGTAAAATTTTTCAGGCATACCTGGGAGGTATTACAGGTTTGGTTCCAAACCATTGCACTAAAGCAAATATCATAATAAAGTAAGTTACATGAATTTTTGGTTTTCCCATGTATTTAAAAGTTATGCTTATACTACACATAGTCTATTGAGTGTGCAATAGCATTATGTTTGAAAAACAATGTGCATATTTTAATTAAAAATACTTTATTGTTAAAAATGCTAACAATCATTTGTGCCATTGGAAAAATGGTGCTGGTAGACTCATTTGAGGCAGGGTTGCCACAAACCTTCAATTTGAAAAACTTGGAATATCTGCAAAGCACAATAAAATGAGGCATATGAGAAAAGGGAGGAAGTACAGAATGAAAGTGACCAAATTGTTTTATGTATATTTATGAATATACCACAGTGAATTTCACTTTTATGTATATCTACAAAGTACCAATTAAAAAATAATAAATAAATACAAGGAAGACCAGTAGATTAGAGGAAGGGGAACAGAGGTTGGGGACAGGGAGGGGAAAAGGAAGTATTGGGAACTGAAATGGAGCCAACTATAATCCATGCAGGATGCAGGTATGATTATGTTAAAATGAACCTGAATATGATGTATAACTAATGTGCTAATAAAAACATTTTTTAAAACGAGGCATACCTGTAATGGCTCTAGATTGTGGTTCCAGACATTCAAGCACACTTTAGAACATTGAATAGCCTCAGAAATTTAAGCTCAGTGCAGCACATAGAATATTTTTGGAAACTTTATGATTTTATTTGGAAATGAATATCTGATATTTGGTCAAAGCTTAAAGTTTCCAGAGCTTTGAAGTAATCCTGAATCCTAAAGAGTGAACCTTCAAAAGCTTTGACTCTGCCACAGGGCATTGATGTGATTTATAAACAAGAAGAGAACAGATTTGAAAAGGAAAAATAGTGCCAAGTTTTGACATTAGGTGTAGCAGGCAGGATTCCATCTCTATTCCAGTAGCAGTCGCATCCCTAAGGAACACAACTCTAAGCAAAGCCATCTTGGAAAAAGACATGAGCAGGAAAGCAGGGCAGAATACCTGGCTAAGCTGCTGATATCATATGGCTGGGGGACTGCCCCTATGGTCTACTCCATGGACATAATATGTCACACAGTGATGGGGAGAGAAATGCAGTTTTACCCAAGATAGTCTCCTGGGAGACTTAAACATATAAGCTCCACAAAGACAATACCTCTGTTTATGATGCTCACCATTATATCCCTGTATTGTTGACTATGTGTCTGACACATAGTTTGTGCTTGAGAGGGACTCTCCCAAACCCCAGTAAATACAACTTCTTTTTATCATCCACATTCTGAACAAGTTGGGAAATACACTAAACAGTGTTGTATGGGCTTTACTACTTCATCAGTGATGGAGGTCGGGCTAGAGAACCTAGACTGATGGGCAAGTCAAAGTGTCTGATGGGCAAGTCTAAGTGGATTTCAAAAATAAGGCTGGTTTTTCCACTTAAATACAGGCAGCTCAGGAGGACAGGGTGCCCACCAGGAGGCTCAGAGTACAACACCTGCTCTCATCAGTATGATGGCTCCCAAGACAAAGGAAGACTGAATCCCGTTGGGAATATCCAGGTAATCTGTCTACATTTTCCAATCAAATAAGTGTATCTCACTTGTGGTGCTCAATAAATACTTGATGAAGGATTACATTGAGTAGAGAAGGTGGCAGGTATACTGCAGAAGGTCAGAAAGAGCTTCTTGACCATTAGTGTAGTCCAGGGACAAATGTGGCCTAATCTTCATGCTTTCCCAAAGAGGACTGGGAAAGCCCAGATGGAGTCCTTATGAAAAGAGTACCTTGGATCCCACAGTATGTTTCTATGGCACCAGGCAGTATCCCCTTACATGTAAATAAAGAGAGAGAAAGACTACCTTGACTTCTGGAGAGGGAGTGTCAGGAAAAGAAGGCATTTACCTGAGATAAGGCAAATTCAATTGGGGAGCAGGGCAAAAGTTTGTCAGTACAGTTTGAATATGAGAGATCTTTCCTTCAATATGAGATTGGATGAAGAAAAAAGGATTCAGTACGCCAAAGCAAGTTTCATGCTATTTTGCTTTGCTTTATAGAACCCCTGTTAATGCCATCTATTTCTAGCCATATGTTTCCCATCGAACTAATCCAAGGCAAGATGAAGAAGACAAGAGTCCTAATTCTGTAAGAACTTCGGGAGAGGTTACCTTTTTCCTGAAAGCCCTCATATGGGGAATCACAGACTTGAAGGGGAAATCAACAGTGTTGTATGGGCAAGAATCAACTTGATTCTTCTCCATTCTCTTAAAGAAATGAGTTCAGTAACTGACAGTGACTGGAAAGGTCTTTAATGGTTACCACACTTTTGAAGTAATAAGAGTAGGTTCTTCAGGGGACACATTTTTTCCTCTCAGGTAAGTTGTACGTAAAGAAGATGCACTATCACTGTGAGCACTGGTTATGTGGCCCCAAGTCCTGGGCTTAACTGCAGAATTGCTATTCACAATATCCATTAGTGGCAGTCACCCACATTTAATCTTAACTGGTTTTGCTTCCAGACTTTGGTTAGACCATCTCGGTTAACTTTCTGTAATGTAATCTGAAAATCAAATCCTGGGTCTAAGATTTGCATCAAAAATCTAATGCTCTGCCTAATTTTCATTTTGTCACATCTATAAGTGTTCTTCTCACCCTGCTTAAGCTTCATAAAAATTAAAGAGAAAGTCTTATTTTCAATATTTATATGTTGTCATTCATTAATTCAACATTTATTGAGAACTTACTGTATGTCAGGCTCTGTGCTCTTTAAACCTTTTACTGACATCTTGTTAAACTTATAGCAACCCTGCAAGGTTGAGGAATCCTCTCAATTTCCCAGATGAGGAATCATCTCATTAGAGAGATGTAGTCACTTGCTCAAGTTCCACAGAAAATAAATGGTGGAGCTCAGATTCACACCCAGGTCTACTAGCTGCCAAGCTCCAAGGGCTCTTTCTAATAATACACTCAACTGCTTCCAGCTTCCTGTAGCTCATCTCCAAATCAGGGGATCCCATGCATGTTTATGTGGTGCTCACTTTGTTTCTTAGTATTTTACCCCTGGTTGAAATGGAAAGAGGAGCTGTCCTATCACAGTAGGATGGGTGACTAATGGTAAAGTTTGCTCACTGATTTCCTCTTTGGGGAATTACAAAATGATCCTCTTTTATGTTATTTGCTTCTTTCTCTGTAAACTACTGAGTGTGATCAAATTTAGCTTCATTGCAATACATTTTAGAGCTTCCTTAGATAAGTACTAAGACTACCACGTTGCCTTGTTTGACAGAGCGTCCAGTCACACACTGGGGCTTATATCAGAAAAGAACCTTCGGGATGTTTTTAGCCAATTATTAACAAATATTTTTAATGGACACTTAAAGCCTTTTTATCCAGGTCCATTATGAGTAGTGACATAGAGTCTTGTCTCTATGGTTAGGTGTTAAAGTCAAACCCCATGAAGTTGAGGGTCCTGGCCACCTAACTCCCCAATTTTTGGTGGTCAAGATGCTGGAAAATGAAAGGGTAGATGTGGTATGATTTCTCAAGCTCAGGATGACACAGGATTAAGTCAGATTTTATCTCCAAGTTGAAATATCCCAACAGAATATTTTCTTCACTCTTCCACACAGGTACACTCAGAAAACAGATAAGGATAGGGGGACATTTGGGAAACATGAGCTTTGAATTACTCAGTGGATTCCAGGGTCCTGGTGGAGTCAGCTGGCACATTCTTCAGTGTGTCTTTCAAGCCAAGCTGACCCAAGATAAATCATCTAACAGGGTTCATCTCACATTACCCATTAGAGCATTCCCATAACTCTGGTACAATTTGATGTTTTTATTTTGGTAAACAGAATTCTTGTACAAATGCTGTTATTAAAGAAAACTTGTGGTGAATTCTTTTATAAACTGAAGAAACCTTTTGTAATGCAAATATGCTCTATCTGTATTGTTTCTTAGTTTTGAGACTAGACTCTTCTCAAAGAAAGAATATTAGTAATACCACAATCAGAGG
This sequence comes from Sciurus carolinensis, assembly GCF_902686445.1. Classification (NCBI taxonomy): domain Eukaryota; kingdom Metazoa; phylum Chordata; class Mammalia; order Rodentia; family Sciuridae; genus Sciurus; species Sciurus carolinensis. The sequence goes on along the minus strand of NC_062232.1, from coordinate 117,364,269 downwards.
CATATTGTTTACTTATAAGCTACTCATTTTAGAACATAGCTCACATAGAAATTCATATCCCATTATTTCTCTTCATTGTTAATGAGTCTTAGGAAATATTGACTTTCCCTTAGAGCCACTTAACATTGTAACATCCAACATTGGAAACTTTGCAGGTGATTTTCAAAACTGACCATGATAATAATCAAGCAGATCTTGAAATAAAAGGGAAGCCAGGTTCCAAAGATCAAGATAATAACATGAAGCTTTTTCTTTTTGCTTTTTTTTTTTTTTTTTTTTACAAAATGAAGTACTATAATTTGCCCTGTACTTTCTAAATTGCGGAGGAATGGTTTTCTCTTATTTTTTAAACTGAAGTTAGGACATTGAAATCTTTAAAAAAAGAAGTCAGTTGAAGTCAGAAAGTTCTGCCTTTACAAACAAACGCTGATGGGTATTGGGGGTTCTTTGCATCTCAGTGGGCTAATTGGCACATCATGCTTGTATGGTCCCCTTGAGATACATGAGACATGAACAAGAGCTGGAGAAACCTGTGGAAACTTAGGGTGTAGTTTTCTGAAAAAGATTGTACCAATTTTCAAGTGGAATTGGAAGGACAGTAGGTTTGGGACAAAGCAATTGTCACTAATCAAATCAAAGTCTGTTTCATTATCACCAGCAATAACAGAGAAAGAGGCACTTTATAAAGGAAGGGTGTTTTGTGAGTAGACATTACAAAAAGAGGGCTGGTGATCCCACAAGGTTGGTCTCTTTCTTAAATGATAGGGCTTTCCATAAGATAAGTAGAGGTAACAAGGACATAAACCAGCAAACCTCAGGAGAACAAGGAGGCCAGCAAGGGAGAAGCAGGAATTCTAGAATAATTTGAAGGAAGAGAATAAGTCTGAGAAAAGCTAATGGAGATGGAGTAGATTGTTGAGGGGGCAAAGTGCTACATGGTAATTGTTTTTAATGTTATTTGTAAATTCAGCTGAAGCACTGTGAGTAGAAACTGTCCAGCTGGTTGAGAGGGTATATTCTCCAAGTTTCTGAGTAGATCCTGGTGCCCAGAACAGTGGGCAAAACTCCCTGTAGGTGCTGCCAGGCTTCATGCCACCAAGTGCACAATATAGAATATACACACTTCATATTTGGACTAATTATCAGTACCCACATTCATATGGCATTTTTGAGATGCCAACTTGGGTAGATACCACTCAATTTATTCCTAACAGATTCAAATACAACTAGCGAGTAGGAGGGAACCATTTTGCCCAAATGTTAAATAGTCAGCAGTGGCATCTTTAAAATCAAACTTAATGAGAATCCTCAAAGGAGATGTTAAGGAGTAAACTTCTACAGAGGTAAATCCACTCTCAATATGCTCTGCTTTCTTATATAAGAAAATAACAGCTACTGTTTTAGTTAGCTTTTGCATCGTTGTGGCCAAGACACCTGACAAGAACAACTTAGATGAACAACTTAGGGGCTTATGGTTTCAGTGGTCTCAGTCCACAGATGCCTGATTCCATTGCCATGTGCCCAAGGGGAGACAGAACATCATGGGAAAAGGACCCAGCAAAGGAAAGCTGCTCAGTTCCTGGCAGAAGCAGAGGCAGGGAAGGGGTCACATGGAAGGTACACTCTTCCAGTGTATACTCCCAGTGACCCACCTCCTCTGGGCACACCTCACCTGCCCACAGTTACCATCCAGTGGGCCCATTATAGCTAGAATGGACTGATTAGGTCACAACTCTCATAATCTAATCATTTCACCTCTGAATGTTCCTGTATTAACAGGAGTCTTTGGGGGACACCTAATATTCAAACTATAACAACTACATTTGAAACAGAAATTGAATTGTGATCTTGCATTTGATTGAATTAATTATGAATTTCTGTGCTTGTAAATAACTGCCTATTTCTCAATGACTTTTACATCATCAAATTTCCTACCTAAGATGGACCTGAAATTTTTTATCTACTCTTCAGCAGTTTAGCCTTGTGCTTTAATTTTTATGAATCAATATAGAGGTGATGACACTACTGGTAGGTACCTGAAAGAGAAGACATCTGGAATTCTAAAGATAATATAGTGTACCTTGAATCTAACAACATTTTACTCTGAATAATTTGTTCATACACTTATTTACATAATTATGTGATCATAATAGCTTTGAAAACACAGTTTATACTATGGGATTGAAAATTATCATTGCTGAGCCCTTCAGAAGTAATTGTAGGCATAAATTGTAGCTAATGCATAACTATTAGCCCTTAAAAGGAAAATGACATGAAGCCAGAATTAGGACTAAATTAAAGATAAGTGGTAGTTATAAAAATGAAGCCTGGAACACCAACCAGTTGGGAGTAACCCAGAGGACTGGATGAACTGTACTGATGGTGGCCCTGTCACTAGTATTTTCCTAACACATGGGTGGGCTTGGGAGATGGCAAAGGAACATGTGAAGAACTTGAAGTTGGGCTGGGTGTATTGGCATATACCTGTAATCCCAGTTACTGGGACAGCAGAGGCAGGAGGATTGCAAGTTCAAGGTTAAATTGCCTTGACAATTAAGTAAGACACTTGGTGAGACCCCAGCAAATTTGTAAGACCATGTCTCAAAATAAAAAATGAAAAGGACTGAGATATAACTCAGTAATAGAGTGCCCCTGGGTTCAATCCCTGGCATCAACATTAATTAATTAATTAATTAATTAAAATAAATATTAAAAGATCTGGGGATGTAGCTCAGTGGTAAAACACCCCTGGGTTCAAATCTCCAATACCACTAAATAAGTAAATATATAATTATTAAAAGGATTTGGGTTGTAACTCAGTGGTAAAGTACATCTGGGTTCAATCCCTAGTACTGTGGAGGGAACAAAAGAAGCTGTATTCCACAACTTAAGGTCAGTCACCAAATGAATGCCTCTCAGCTAAAGGGGAGAACAGGAAGAACTGGGCTGTTTCTTCACTGCATGATTACTTCTGTGTTTCTAAATCTAATGACTGTTTTCCAGTCCTCATGTACTTGACATCTGTCCCAGTAGCTGCTATAGACTACTCCCTGCTTTAAGCACTCTCTTTTCTAGCTCCATTTCTGGCTAGTCCTCAGTTTCCTTAGTTTATCTTGACTTTTAGATTATTTGGAGATTATTTGAATTCTATCTTTGGTTCTCTTCTGTGCTCACTTTCCATTCTTCCTAGGTGAATTCATTCACTCCTTGGTTTCAATTATCACCTTTGCACTGAACTGACAGCAGCCAGATTTCTATCTTCAGTTGGCAGCTTTTCCTCCAAGCTCCAGATTTACATGTGAAACTGCACACACAGTTCCATGTCCCAAAAGCGCCTGAGCTGAACATCTAAAAATGACCTCAGCATCCTCCTACCCAGTTCCCAACCCGCTCTTTCTCCTGGGCTTCCCATCTCAGTGATCAGCTCCATCATCCACCTAGTAGGAGATTCTGAAATTGAGGAGCCATCCCTGAACCCTCTCTCTCCCTCTTACTCCATATCCAACTAGTCACCATGTCTTTCCAGGTAAACCTCTGATAATCTATCTCAAGTAAACCCACTTCTCTCACTCCCTCTCACCATCCCTTTAGTCCAAGCTACTATCATCTATCATTGGATAGTAGCATCCATAATTTGTCTCTGCACTTTCACTCTGGCCTGCCTTCCCACAATCCATTCTAAACATAGTGACCCAATCTTTTGAAAACATAACTCAGACAGCATCGCTCTCTGGCTTAAAATCCATTGACAGCTCCCCATTACCCAAAAAGAAAATCTAAATTCTTTATGATGGACCCAGGCCTTCGGTAATCTGAACTCATAAGCTCATCACATCATTTTGTTCCATTCTTTCCTTTGCTAATTACCCCCACATACACTAGTCACCTCTAAACTCTTTAAACTTATTGTATGATTTCCTTTCTTGGAACCTTCTCTCATTTTTCCTCTGCCTTGGGTGGTTTCTCCCATCCACTACCCTGCTTCCTTTTGTCTTTGCCTGGTGCTATGGTTTGGATGAAGTTTATTTCCCAAAGGTTCGTGTGCTGGAAGTTTGGTCCCCAGTATAAAGGTACAGAGGTGGTAGGGCCTTTAAGAGAAGATCAGATCATGTAGGCATCACCCTTGTAAAGGATTAATTTAGTCATTACAAGACCAAGTTATTTCCCATGAAAGCAGGTTGTTATAAAAGAGCAAACCTGCACCCTTCCTCGTCTTTCACTTCCCCTTTTGCACAAGGCCAGTTCCTTTTCTGTTTCTCTGCTTATTGAAATATGGCCAGGGAGTCCTCATCAGATGCCAGTACAGTGCCATTTGGAGTTGACAAGAACCAGAATCATGGGCTAAGTAAACCTCTTTTCTTTATAAACTACTTCACCTCAGGTATTTTATTATAATAACATAAAACTAAGACAATCTAAATAACTCTGTATCCTTCAGAGCTCATGCTGAATATTACTTCCCTGGGGAAACCTCAGTGATCCTCAACCCCAGGTCAGATTCCCATTTTCTGCTCTCTTTGCAACCCAGGTCTTTTCTTCTCATCACTTAGATGCCAATCAAGTAGTTACAATAAGAAGTATGTAATTATAATTATGAAGTCCCCTTTGCTAGACTATAAGGGGACAGTGTCTTTTGATTTATCAGTATGTTTCTAATACCTAGCACAGGACTTGGCACAAAATATTGGCTCAATCCATACTGGTTAAATAAGTAAGTAAATAGCTCTAATAACATTGTGTTGTGATTTCTTGTTTAATTGTCATTTTAGATCCCTGAAGGCAGGCCCTGTATCCATCTTGCTCACCACTGTATTCTCAATGCCCAACTCAGGGCCTAAGTGATTCTGGTTCAGGGATAGAGGCCAGCTTTGCCTCAGGGACCATGGGAAAGGTGACTTGTAAGAACCTGTTCTGAATATCATACCTGCAAGAGGCATATTCCAGATTCTCAGCAGGAGAAGCCATAGCTCGTAAGGCAGGCCTCTTCTCAAGAGACTAATGGATCTAATCCTTCTGGGGCTCAGCTGTTCCAAAAGGAATTTCTAGAGCAGGAACACTGAGTCAGATCCTCCATTTTCCAGAGACCCACAGAGTAGACGGCTCACCAATGTGGGTGTTAATAGTGAGGGCTGAACTGATACAGGTAACAACAGCAGGCATCGAGGGAAACTTTGAAGGATAGCTTTTAGGGGAAACAGAGATGGGAACAGCAGAGAAGATGATTCTGACTGGGAAAATAGTTCCAGAGAATTGGGGGAAAGGTAAGAAGAAGCTTTTAGGTATTGAATGTGTACCAGGTGACAAGCACTGTACTAAGCATTTTAAAGAAATTTTCTCATTTATTCCTTGAAAAATTCTGTGGAGTATGTGTTTCATTATAGATGAGGAAACTGGGGCATAAAGTTATTAGGTAATTTGATCAGGATCATGCAATTCGTAAGGTGGCAGAATCATCTTTAACTTGAGTGTAGAGATTTGCTCACTGGACAATAAAGAAAATGGAATGTACTTAAAACTATGGGACTTATACCCATGGATCCTTGGTACCCCCACATGGAAACTGAGGAAACTAGACAAGATTGCCATTAAGGGTGTTTCTTAGTCTTTCCATATGGCAGTGATAGCTTGTTTCCTCTGAGAAGTGAACGAGGCTCCTTTCAGAGTCTAACTCACCTCCCTGCACTCATTGTTCTTTTCTGTTCTCTTGTACCTAGGATCCCTGCCTCAGTGCTTTCCAGAAAAGCTCTTCTTCACATGCTCTGTGAGAAGAGGGCTGTTATCTGCTGCCACGCCTCCCTCAGCCTTAGGGCTCTTTTACATCCCTAACACAAACTGATTTAAATCCCCATCTTCTCTTTGCAGGGCACCTTTCTGGCCTCCTTCCCACTCTCCCAGTCGGGGTTGCAAGGGAGATAATTGGGGTACAGGGTTGCTGTTGGCTCTACATTTCAGTCTCATGATATGAATCACTACCCCACATGGGCATGTCCTCTGGGCCAGGCTCTGTGCTAAATGCTTTATGTTGCCCATTTGATCCTTACCACAACCCTATACAGGTGGACATTAATAATTCCCATTTTATATATGAGCAAACCAAAGCCCAGGGGAATTAAGCCACAGAACTCACACGTAGAATATAACCCTGAGGGAATTAAGGCCAATCCTTTTCTCTCTACTCTGCTTTCCTGGCAAGTGACCTAGCTATTCTGAGCCTCATCAAATAAATGAGGATGATAAGAGTGCCTACCTGATAACATTGCTAAGATGCTCACAAAACATAACGTGTGCCTAACACATAGTTAATACCCTGCATGCTGTAGTGGTAATAGCTACGCTGGTTGTGGTTTCTGTCGTTATTTTTGTCATCACAACTCTAAGCCACCGCACTGAGCTCTTCCAGGTATCCCTCTTATGACATGTCCAGAAATTCAGAGTGAAAAAACAAAGAATTTTTGTGACATTTTGTCTCTCAGCAGTTAACTACCATTCCTCTATCCCTTCTTCCCCAAGAGAGGCAGTACTAGATTCTAAGTCACAACTCTGCCCGGGTGACGATAGTAATGAGGTGATCTACATAATAGGCATCTGAGCTATTCATGCCTAATAACAAAGTGAAATTCCTGAGGCTATCCGGTCGGTGCCTTTCAATAAAACTGAAATCAGATGAAAGAAGAGATCTTTACAATTGTTTAAATCACTGCCACCTGCACCTGCAGAAGGAAATCTGTGGCTCCCGCATGTTGAAATCTAATATGCAGGCTTCCTAATCACTTAGAACTGATTACTTTAATGAATTTTAAGGTAGAGCTTTAATTAAAACGGGTCTCTGTGGACAGAAAGCACACTATTTTGTGAGCTCTGTAAATATTGTCTTTTAAACTAATAAGTTCAGTTACCAGAAATACTACTGCATATACACAGTTGGGTTTTTTTTTCTTTCCTTCCTGTGCTGTGGAAACATAACTAGATATTGGAGAGAGGTAGGCTGCATTTCAAAGCCTGGCATTTGGCTTTCAAAATAATAGTGACTTAAATTTGCAGGACATCTTTCTCCTCTGGAAAACAATTACAGGCATGATCTCATCCTATCTTCACACATCCCCCCATTAGGCTGGGTTGTGGAAGACAGCATTCATTATGGCAGTCTCTCCAGGTCTTTTTGACTCACTTTGGGTCCTCTATAGTACCCCTTTCCACCTTCTACCTGACTGAAAAGTCTGAGGTTAGGCAGAGGATCTTCATAATTTCTTTCCTCTTTCTTCTCATTCAGGCATTACTACTTTTATCTCTCCAGAAGAGGAATAATAAATAATATCATCACTGTTTATGATAATAGCTGGTGTGTATGTGCCAGCCACTGGGATAAGCATTGACATGTGTTATTTCACTTAATCTTCAAAAGAAACCAAGGAGGTAGCTGCTAATATTATTTCCAAATATTCTTCCATTTCACTCAGAATAACAACAGCCAAAGTCCTTCAGTGGCCTTCAGGTCCCTGTTAACTCTCTGATCTCATTGCCTTTTCTCTTCTGTTTTACCAAGTTGAGTATCTGAGAGATATGGACAGGCTAGAGAAGCAGGCCCCCACATTTAGAAATTAGCCTTCCAGTATTTTTTAAAGAGAGACCCTCTGTTGGGTATCTACTCTATGCCAAGTTTCATACCAATTACTTTTACACAAATTATTTACCCTTCCCAGTAACTCTGTGAGAAAAGGTGCATTATACCTGTCTCAGTGATAGTATAATGATTGAGACTTGGAGAGACTTATTTTCCCAAGGTCACAAATGTGATAAGTGACAAACTCAGGGCTTCAAACCAAACTGTATCTTCAGAGCCTGCTCTCTTTCCATTAAAGTCACCCCCCAAAGCTTAGAAACATGTCTCTGCACACAAAAGCAGAAGGGAGAACAGTATAGTAGAGAAAGGGGATTAAGAGGGATGCAGGAGGGGAGGCCGTGGAGAGGTACTGGGGAACAAAACCTACCAAATTATACTATGTCCGCATATGAATATACCACAATTATATATTGATCTCTCTATATTATTATTTTAATTAGTGCATTATATATATATATATAATATAAATACAATATAATATAAAGCATACTAAGTGTATAGAAGAATATATCACAATGAACCAACTGGGCTTGGTGGTGCATGCCTATAAGCCCATTGACTCAGGAGGCTGAAGCAGGAGGATCACAAGTTCAAGGTCAGTGTCAGAACTTAGTGAGACCCCCACCTCAAAATAAAAAATAAAAAGGACTGGGGTTAGAGTACCCCTGGGTTCAATCCCTAGTACCATACATACACACAACAAAAGAATATATCATAATGAATGCCACTTTTATGTTTAAGTATAATCCACAAATAACAAAATAAATCTATAGAAGGAAGACCAATAGAGTACAGTAAGCAGATCAGGGAAAGAAAGGAGGGAGGAGAAGGGAAGGTACTGGGTAATAAGATTGATCAAATTATATTATGTGCATGTACAGATATGGCATAATGAGTCCCACCATTATGTATCATTGTAATTTAGCAATAAAAATAGTCAAATTAATAGAAAAAAGAAAATATGTCTGCAGATACATGGACAATGCTGCAACCTCTCCCTCCACACATCTCCCATTGGTCTCATTTCATTTAAATTCCCCTAAGTAGCCACATGATTTTATAGACTCAGAGGCAGTGTGTATGGTTTGTATCACCTGTCATTCACCTCTAATTATGTGACTCAGCTACCAAATACTTTACTGTCAGAAAGCAGCTCCTTTCTGTCAGTAGAAGGTTCTGTCTTCATTCACATAACCTCTAATTTGTGGACTGCATTTTCACTTTGGGTTATTTAGAGAAGGTATTAGTCATGTTGTGATCAGTTCGAGGACCCTCACTTTTTCCCCTTTACTCTTTCCTCATCTTCAGATTGATGACAGGGAGTTGGTGATTTTTATTCCTCATAGAAAAATCAAAGAATGGAGACTCTTGGCCTTGGAGGATATGGCAGAAACCTTTAGTACTCACCAATATTCACGTTCCACTCTTCTTAGACACTCATGGCTCAAGTATAGTTTCAAGGCTCCCCTGCAACAAGATGTGACCATCTAACCATGTTATATAAAATATGCATGGAAATGATGTTCACTCAGTCCATACTTACCCCATAACATCTTCATATGACTCTCACTCCCTTTTCCTATATATTAGTTGAATGGACAGAACCCTGAGGACTTAGAGAAGCCTAGGTCCTATTTGACAATATGGGAACTGTCTAACCAGTAATACTTGCATTGAATTTTGATGTTAGAAACAACTTTTTTTCTGTTAAGCCAATGAAATTTGAGTTACAGAGGCTAGCTTTATTTACTCTTAATAATATAGAGGAAAACAATAATTTCTGAATGTCCATAATATAAGTGGAAAGGAAGGGGTGGAATAAGCCAAGAAAAGCAAAGTCACTGATAAGGAGGAATCCAATGTATGGTAGAGTGAATAACCATGTATTTTGCTCCATTCTTATATCCTTCCCTTTGTTCTTCTCTTCTCACTCCTGAAAAGGAACCAACAGAATTTTGAGTGATACCATTTCCTCCCCATGTACAACTGATTAAAGCAGTAGACACCAGTGGGTTACACCATCTTTGTATGTGCAAGTGCTCAATCAACCCAATTTGTGAAATATGGGGGAGAGATTTTCGAAGAGTAGTCTAATGAGTGGGGGCCACTACTAAACAGAGAGGGGGATCTTCTTCCTTACCACCAGTCCTCCTGAGTCTACCTGAAGATAAACCTATCCTCCTCATCCTTCAGTAATGATTCTGACCCCTGAGGATCAATCCAAGCAGAATCAACCCATTGTATTTATATATCCAATACCAGAAATTCCAATTGAGGCAGGACAGGAACATACAGGATCCTCTATTTAGAATAGCTAACACAGGCTTATTGTAGTTCTCATTTACTTGTAGAGTCATTACTCTTAGATCTGGAGGAGGTTTTGTATATATTAAGGCTTTGAGGTTTGGGATAGACATGACCTGTTCAATATCCCAATATCTGGTCACTGCCAGAATGAGAACTAGATTAAGGCTGACTATTCCAGACCCTTCCAAAGCAAATTAGAGTTTCAACAACTCATAAAGATGAGAAGTAATTCTAATGCAATACATCTTTTAAAGTATACTGGTGTTCAAGGCATATTTTCTCACAAACTCAAGGGAAGTAGGAGAGTAACCTCTTTGTGTACATATATATTTGAAGGTAGCAGAATGTTGTAAATGAAATGTTTCTTTATGGAATATTAATTTATAGATTTACCTAAAATCATGCAGATTTTGCCTCTGCTGTGTTAAGTAAAAAAAAAAAAAAGTTTCTTCACCAGGCATGATGGTACATGCCTGTAATCCCAGCAGTTTGGGAGGCTGAGACAGGGGGATCATGAGTTCAAAGCCAGCCTCAGCAACTTAGTGATACCCTAAGCAACTCAGAAAGACCCTGTCTCTAAATAAAACATAAAAAAGAGCTGGGGATGTGGCTCAGTGGTTAAGCACCCCTGGGTTCAATCTCTGGTACCAAAACAAAAAAAGTTTCTTACTAAGTGACTAATAACTGCATATCTATTTATCATTATTCAGTCATTAAACATTTATAGAGCACTTATTGGGGGCACCTATGCTGGATATTTCTTGTGAACATGTGGCCAAAGACAGTGCCTTTGGGGCACTGGCTCCTAAGCTCTCAGAATCTATCTCTCCAAAACTGTATTCCTCCACAGTACCTTCCAGAAAGCCAGAGCAGCTTTCATCATAAAATTATATTCCATCTTCCTCTGGTGAGCACTGCTCAGTTTGTTCAGAATCCATCTTTTCAGTTTCATGGTTCTGGAGCTCAAACCCTGGGCCTTGTGAACACCAGGCAAGCAATATACTACTGTGCTATATCCCCCAGCCCAGTGTTAAACCTTTTAATTAGGCAAAACTACATATTCTTTGTAGAAGATATACAAAATATAGACAAGTAAAGGGAGAAAAATGCACAGTTGATATTTTGTGAACACAAATTTCTCATCTTTTTCCTATCCATATAGACATACATGTATTTTTAAATTTACAAACATGGCATTATCATTTACACACTATTTTTTATTAGAGCGCTATATTTATACATAGTAGTTGGGTTAATTTTGATGAAATCACATATGCATGGAATTTGATTTCAATCTCTGTTCTCCCTACTTTCCCTCCTGTTCCTCTACTTACTGATCTTCCTTTCACTCACTTATTTATTTTTGATTGATGCTTTTTATACATGAAGGCATTTATATACTCTTTCATAAACTGATTTTTGATCAATTATGGAAATATGTGTTATAATAATTATGGAAATATGTGTTATAATAAATCTATTTTTGTTTTTAGTAGTTATATAACATTTCATTGTAAAGAATTATCATTAAACAATCATATGTTGTTGAGTATTAAATTATTTTCAGTTTTTTACAATAATAAGTAGCATTTCTGTATTCCCCCTTATGTACATATTTGTATGTCTCTTTTATTATTTCCAAAGAATAAGTTTCTCAAAATTTACTCCTCAAAATTTCTATGTCAAGGACCATGTATTTTCTCAAGGTTCTTGATCCCTATCTGTTTGACATTTGATCCAGATTGCTTCATTTTAAATTACAGCATTCATAGTCCAAGTTTTGCCTTACGAACCCAGAGCTCAGTTCACAGAGCCAGCTGAGACTAAAACTTGCATTTCCTGACCCAATAGCTTAAAAACCCTTGAATTATCACTAAGGGTTAACAAAGACTACAACCAGCCTGCCCTTCCCTGCCAACAGTGATCTGGCTGGGGCCTGGAAGGAGGAAAACCTGTCTGCAAAAGGGCCCTGGCTTATCTTGGCATTTTTACTCATTTCCAAATGGGAATCATATTACTTGAAATACAAATATGATTTAATGATTTTTAAAATATGTAGCTGTCTCCATTCTAACTGCCTATTAAGGTGGGGAGAATGCCTTTAGAATGGTTTGGAAAATGATATGCAGATAAATTTGAAACTGAGAGGGAAAGGATAAAAGAGAACAGAGCAATAGAACATGGTTTTAATTCTGCTCTATCACTAATTGAGTGACCTTGAGATGTCCTTTCGCAGAGCTGAGCTTCAAAGTCCAGTGTGCACAAAGAGAAGTTGTACATTGATCTCTAGAATTCCTGTGAGTTTTAATGATCCAAGATTACAGATCAACAGGTTGAAGTTTATAATCTCAATCACTTTTTCTATACAATGAGGCTTATAGAGAAGAGGGTGGTTTGGATAACCTAACAATACTTCAGACTGAGTCCTGGGCTAGCAGAGAAGAAATAGGATATTATCTGGTCACCATTATCAAACAACTTGAGACAGCTTGTCATGAAAACTAGCCTGAAAACCTTCTAATATCTTAATGTATCTTATAGAATCTAAGATGCCCCTTATGTGAGATACTCTCCTATGTTATCTGCCTCTAAGAAATTTTTTTCACACTGAAAATTAAGTTGTGGCATAGTGCTGTATTACAGATCAATTATAACATGCATTCTGATATCAGTGATGTTAAAATTGAAAAAATGATCTTAGAATCAATGAAGTAGAGGATTAATATATTTCATCATAAGTGCATTCACTATGTAAGAAAAAATGATCTTGAACTTATCTAGCCTTCACACCTCCAGACCCCTGTACTGTTGTACAGAGGCACAGAGCCCAGAGAACTAACCTGAATTGCCCAAGGTCAGAGACAATATGGATTTAGAACCAAAAAGCATTAGAAATGGAAAAGTGCTGGCAGAATGGTAGAGTAAGGACCTCCAAAAATACATTCTCCATTAAAGGCAAGGAAAAACCCTGCAAAAGTTTTCAAAATCAACTTTGTCAGAACTCTAGAAATTAACAAAAGGCTTTAAAAAAATCCATGGAGCATTTTATTCAAGAAAAACTACTGAACCTCAATAGAAACAGAGAGCATTGCAGTGTTTTAAATTTCCTTATTCATATTCCACTCTCCTCAACTCATGGTAGCCTTGGAAACTAGTAGCCCAGCAATCACTGGAAGAAGAATGAATTGGAACCCCCTAAAGCCCATGGCTAGAGACTTTTGTTTTGTTTGGGGTACCAAGGATTGAACCAGGGTGCTTAACCAAATGCAATATCCCCAGTCCTTCTTATTTATTTATTTTTTAATTTAGAGACAGGGTCTTGCTAAGTTTTTTAGAGCCTTACTGAATTGCTGAGGCTGGCTTCGAACTTGTGATCCTCCTGCCTCAGCCCCCCAAGCCACTGAGATTACAGGTGTGCACCATCACACCCAGCTAGACACATTTCAATGTTTGGCCTGGCTGACAACATGCAGAAAGGCGTCATTCTCAAAACTTGTCTCTCTTTCACCTGGCAAAGATCTTGCTTCTTGTCAACAACCCTAACTGGAGGGTGTTTGGTTAAAAGTAGCAGCAACAATTAACATTGCAGCTATCTGAGTGACAAATACCAATTTGAACAAAAAGACTGTACATAAAAGAATGGAGAGTGAGATGTCCATGGGATGACTTGAAAAACTCCAAAGAAGTCCTGGATATCTAGAAAGACATGCATGTGCAGAAGATTGTGCCTCATAAAACTAAAGGAGGTTATAGATCAATATCCCTTATTAACATAGATGCTAAAATCCTCAACAACAAAATACTAGCACACTAAATCAATCAGTATACTAAAAGGATTATAGGGGCTGGAGATGGAGCTCTTTGATAGAGTTCTTTCCTAGTATGCCTATACCCCATCAATAACCAGCAACACAAAAATAAAGAGGATCATAAACCATGAAAAAATTGAGGTTTGTCTAAGGAATGCAAGGACTTCAACATAAAAATAAAAATGTATATTAGTCTGCTAGGGCTGTCATAACAGAATACCATAGACTAGGTGGCTTAAACAACAAACATTTATTTTCTCCTTGTTCTGGAGGATGAAAGTTCAAGATCAACGTATTGTCAAGGTTGATTTCTGGTGAGTGTGCCGTCCTCATCTTACAGATAAGTTTTAAGGTTTTTCTATAGTCTACCCTTTCCGTCAAGTGCTCAGTGTTGAAATAAAATATAATAATCAACCCTGGTGCCTTGATATGATCAATCATAAAACATGGTCCTTGCCATCAGGGAGTTTATAATTCATTGGGGGTAAACAGACTAACATCAAGTGCTGTGCTCAGTGCTAGATGTGGAGCAGGTATAGTCCTGACATTCCTTGTCCTGAAAAAGCTGGCCTGACCAACTAGGACACTGAGAACTTCTGGAAGAGTCCAGGGTAACAGTGGAGGCTTTGTTGGATGCTCTAGGAGTTCTGCCTGTTTTTTTTTTTTATTGTAAACAAATGGGATACATGTTGTTTCTCTGTTTGTACATGGAGTAAAGGCATACCATTTGTGTAATCATACGTTTACATAGGGCAATGATGTTTGATTCATTCTGTTATTTTTCCCCTTCCCCCCACCCCTCCCACCCCTCTTTTCTCTCTATACAGTCCTTCCTTCCTCCATTCTTGCCCCACTCCCACCCCCATTAAATGTCATCATCCACTTATGAGTGAGATCATTTGTCCTTTGGTTTTTTGAGATTGGCTTATCTCACTTAGCATGATATTCTCCAATTTCATCCATTTGCCTGCAAATGCCATAATTTTATCATTCTTAATGGCTGAGTAATATTCCATTGTATGTATATATACTACAGTTTCTTTATCCATTCATCAATTTCAGGACATCTAGGTTGGTTCCACAATCTGGCTATTGTGAACTGAGCAGCTATGAACATTGATGTGGCTGTATCTCTGTAGTATGCTGATTTTAAGTCCTTTGGGTATAGGCCAAGGAGTGGGATAGCTGGGTCAAATGGTGGTTCCATTCCAAGTTTTCTAAGGAATCTCCACACTGCTTTCCAGAGTGGCTGCACTAATTTGCCACCCCACCAGCAATGAATGAGTGTACCTTTCTCCCCACATCCTCGCCAACACCTGTTGTTGCTTGTATTCTTGATAATCGCCATTCTAATTGGGGTGAGATGAAATCTTAGGGTGGTTTTGATTTGCATTTCTCTTATTACTAGAGATGTTGAACATTTTTCAATAAAAGAAGTAAAACTAAACAAATAAACGACCTAACACTACAGCTCAAGCCCTAGAAAAAGAAGAACAGACCAACACCAAAAGTAGTAGAGGACAGGAAATAGTTAAACTTAGAGCTGGAATCAATGAAATTGAAACAAAAGAAACAATACAAAAAATTGACAAAATAAATAGTTGGTTCTTCGAAAAAATAAACAAAATTGATAAACCCTTAGCCACACTAACAAAGAGAAGACAAGAGAAAACCCAAATCACTAAAATTCGGAATGAACAAGGAAATATCACAACACACACGATTGAAATACAAAACATAATTAGAAACTATTTTGAAAATCTATACTCCAACAACATAGAAAATTTCGAAAACATCAACAGGTTTCTAGAGACATATGAATTGCCTAAACTAAACGAGGAGGACATACACAATTTAAATAGACCAATTTCAAGTAATGAAATAGAAGAAGTCATCAAAAGCCTACCAACAAAGAAAAGTCCAGGACCAGATGGGTTCTCAGCCGAGTTCTACAAAACTTTTAAAGAAGAGCTCATTCCAATACTTCTCAAAGTATTCCATAAAATAGAAGAGGAGGGAACCCTCCCAAACTCATTCTATGAAGCCAATATTACCCTGATACCTAAACCAGACAGAGACACATCGAGGAAAGAAAATTTCAGACCAATATCCTTAATGAACATCGACGCAAAAATTCTCAACAAAATTTTAGCAAATCGCATACAAAAACATATTAAAAAGATAGTGCACCATAATCAAGTGGGTTTCATCCCAGGATGCAAGGTTGGTTCAACATCAGGAAATCAATAAATGTCATTCACCATATCAATAGACTTAAAGTCAAGAATCACATGATTATTTCGATAGATGCAGAAAAAGCATTTGATAAAATACAGCACCCCTTCATGCTCAAAACACTAGAAAAAATAGGGATAGTGGGAACATTCCTTAACATTGTAAAGGCCATCTATGCTAAGTCCATGGCCAATATCATTCTAAATGGTGAAAAACTGAAAGCATTCCCCCTAAAAACTGGAACAAGCCAGGGATGCCCTCTTTCACCACTTCTATTCAATATCATCCTTAAAATTCTAGCCAGAGCAATTAGACAAACCAAAGAAATTAAAGGGATATGAATAGGAAAACAAGAACTCAAACTATCCCTATTTGCTGATGATATGATTATATACTTAGAGGAACCAGGACATTCCACCAGAAAAATTTTAGAACTCATAAGTGAATTCAGTAAAGTAGTGGGATATAAGATCAATGCACATAAATCTAATGCATTTTTATAGATAAGTGATGAATCTTTGGAAAGAATAATTAGGAAAAATACCCCATTCACAATAGCCTCGAAAAAAATAAAATACTTGGGAATCAATCTCACAAAAGAAGTGAAAGACCTCTACAATGAGAACCACAGAACACTAAAGAAAGAAATAAAGAAAACCTTAGAAGATGGAAAGATCTCCCATGTTCTTGGATAGGAAGAATTAATATTGTCAAAATGGCCATACTACCAAAAGTGCTATACAGATTCAATGCAATTCCAATTAAAATCCCAATGACGTACCTCACAGAAATAGAGCAAGCAATCATGAAATTCATCTGGAAGAATAAGAAACCCAGAATAGCTAAAGCAATCCTTCGCAGGAAAAATGAAGCTGGGGGTATCACAATACCAGATCTTCAACTCTACTACAAAGCAATAGTAACAAAAACAGCATGGTATTGGTACCAATATAGACATGTAGATCAATGGTACAGAATAGAGGACATGTTCACAAACCCAAATAAATACAATTTTCTCATACTAGACAAAGGGTCCAAAAATATGCAATGGAGAAAAGATAGCCTCTTCAACAAATGGTGCTGGGAGAATTGGAAATCCATATGCAACAGAATGAAACTAAACCCATATCTCTCACCATGCATGAAACTAAACTCAAAATGGATTAAGGACCTAGGAATCAGACCAGAGACCCTGCAGATTATAGAAGAAAAAGTATGTCCAGATCTTCAACATGTCAGCTTAGGACCAGACTTCCTCAACAGAACTCCCACAGCACAAGAAATAAAAGCAAGAATCAATAAGTGGGATAGATTCAAACTAAAAAGCTTTCTCTCAGCAAAGGAAACTATCAGCAATTGGAAGAGAGAGCCTACATAGTGGGAGAAAATCTTTGCCAATCATACTTCAGATAGAGCACTAATCTCCAGAATCTATAAAGAACTCAAAAAACTCTACACCATGAATGCAAATAATCCAATCGACAAATGGGCTAAGGAAATGAATAGACACTTCACAGAAGAAGATCTACAAGCGATCAACAAACATATGGAAAAATGTTCAACATCTCTAGTAATAAGAGAAATGCAAATCAAAACCACCCTAAGATTCCATCTCACCCCAATTAGAATGGCTATTATCAAGAATACAAGCAACAACAGGTGTTGGCGAGGATGTGGGGAGAAAGGTACACTCATTCATTGCTGGTGGGGTGGCAAATTAGTGCAGCCACTCTGGAAAGCAGTGTGGAGATTCCTTAGAAAACTTGGAATGGAACCACCATTTGACCCAGCTATCCCACTCCTTGGCCTATACCCAAAGGACTTAAAATCAGCATACTACAGAGATACAGCCACATCAATGTTCATAGCTGCTCAGTTCACAATAGCCAGATTGTGGAACCAACCTAGATGTCCTGAAATTGATGAATGGATAAAGAAACTGTAGTATATATATACAATGGAATATTACTCAGCCATTAAGAATGATAAAATTATGGCATTTGCAGGGAAATGGATGAAATTGGAGAATATCATGCTAAGTGAGATAAGCCCATCTCAAAAAACCAAAGGACGAATGATATTGCTAATAAGTGGATGATGACACATAATGGGGGGTGGGAGGGGTTAGTGTTAGGGTTAGAGTTAGGGTTAGGGAGTGGGGCAAGAATGGAGGAAGGAAGGACTGTATAGAGGGAAAAGAGGGGTGGGAGGGGTGGGGGGAAGAGAAAAAATAACAGAATGAATCCAACAACATTACTCTATGTAAATTTATGATTACACAAATGGTATGCCTTTACTCCATGTACAAACAGAGAAACAACATGTATCCCATTTGTTTACAATAAAAATAAATAAATAAATAAAAAGAAATGAAAAAAAAAGAAAAATGTTTATATGACTTTGAATTCTTGGAATTTATTAAATTTTCCTTGGTGACATACTACACGTGTATTTAAAAAGAATGTGGGATAAATAGATAAAGAAAATGCAGTATATATACAAATGGAGTGTTACTCTGCCATAAAGAATGATTCTATGATTAAAGAATGATACATTTCCCTGTAAATGGATGGATCTAGATACTATCATACTAAATGAAATAAGCCAGTTTCAAAATGTCAGAGGTCATATGTTTTCTCTGATATGCAGAAGTTAATCTGCAATAAGCGGAGGGGAATAAAAAAGAATAGAAGAAAGATCAGTGAATGGACAAAGGGAATTGAAGGCAAGGGAGGAAGAATGGGATTGGGAAAGACAGTGGAATGAATCTGACCTAAATTTACTATGTGCATATATGACTATACCACCATGTATATTCATAAGACACTAGTTTAAAAACACCCTGTAAGTAAATAGCAGAGAGATCAGTAGATTAGAAGGAAGAGAATGGGGGTGGGGGAGGGGAAAGGAAGGGGAAGTACTGGAGAATGAACTAGAATAAATTATATTCCATGCTTTTATAATTATGTCAAAATGAAGCCTATTGTCATGTATAATTAAAATAACCAATAAAAAACCAAGAATGTGAATTCCATATTAGTCAAGTTCAGAGTTCTATGTGTCTATTATAGAATACTTAAGTATTGTTCAAATCTTCTACAGACTTGCTAAACTTTGTTTGCTTGAAACATCAGATTCTTAGCAAAATATGTTAAAAATTTTCCACTACAATGTAATTGTGGATTTATCAACTTTTGTCATTTGGTTAATGTTTTGCTTTATGTATATATTGAAGCTAGGTTGTCAGTTACATACAGGTGCACCATCATAATTATGCTTGGTGGATTTTTCTTTTTATTATTCATTATTTCTCTATTAATGTTTTTCACATTACATTCTCTTTTATCTCATATTAATATAATGAGTCCATCTTTATTTTGGTTAGTATTTAAGTAATATATCTTTTTTAAACCCTTTACTTTCTGTATAATTGATTTTTAGATGTATCTCTCATTTTAGAATCCAGTGTGAGACTCTCTCTTTTAATAGGTGTGTTTAATATGTTCACACTTATCATTTAAGATTTTGGATGTGTTTCTTTTAATTTGTGTTTTCTTTATACTATGCTCTTTCTTCACTCTTTTTTCTCTTTACCTTCTTGGAATAATCAAAGATTCTTTATCCCTTTATCCCTCTTTCAATTTGTTTTAGAGTTTATATTCTTTTAGTGGTCAACTTTAAATTTTTAATCTTTATACTTAATACAAACTAAAGTTAATAAATATTTCTATCTTCCTGAATAATAAAATGATGTTGAGATGTTTTAATTATGAGTTAACATTTTCCATCTTCTATGTTAGCATTGTTTAGATGCTTAGTTTCACCTCATATTGGTCATTTTATTAATAATTTTAATAGTTGATATTTATTGCAGACTCAATAAAGCAAAGTGGCTATAAGTGGTTTCTGTACCCAGGTTCTGCCATGGACTAGATGTGAGACCATGAAGAAATTACTTAACCTCTATGAGTCTCAGCTTTCTCATTTATAAAATAGGATTATATTAGTAAATATGTCACAGAATTGTTGAAAAGTGCTTATGAAAGTATCTGGCTTACAGTAAGTGCTATATACATATTATATTCTACCAATCAAATAATATTTAGATTTACTGAAGAGTTTGCACTTTATTTTCTTATGGTGCTTTTGCATCTAACCATTTTCCTCTCATTCCTGTTTTCTTCTGTGGTAATATATCATTTAGCAATTCTGTTAGTTTGTGTGATAGACCCAAGATTTATATGTCTATAAAATTATTCATTTTATACTCCTTGTAGTATGATAGTTTAGCTGTATATAGCTCATTAGACTGTTATTTTCCCTTAAAACTATGAATTTATTATTCTACCACTTTCTGGTGATGCAATATCTATAGGCAACATAGCTTTCTTTCCTTTGTGATTAATCTCTCCTCTCTTACTGGTGATGCAATATCTATAGGCAACATAGCTTTCTTTCCTTTGTGATTAATCTCTCCTCTCTTACTGCATGCTACTTCTTCTGCAATTTCACCAGTGTGTCTAATTGTGATTTGTTGTAACTCATACTGCTAGGGGTACAGAATACTGCTATTTGAATTTGGAGAGACGTTTTTAATTTTGAAAATTTTTTGGCATTATTGCTTTGAAGATAGTCTCTATATTTTAAGATTCTAAAACTCCTGATTGCCATATGTTGATTCTTCTCATTTCATCTTCATTTTTCTGAACCTCTTTGGAACAATAATAGACCCAGAATAGCCAAAGCAGTCCTTAATAAGAAGAGTGAAGCAGGAGGCATCACAATACCAGACCTTAAACTATACTACAGAACAGTAGTAACAAAAATGGCATGGTTTTGACACCAAAATAGATATGTAGACCAATGGTACAGAATAGAAAACACAGAGACAAACCCACATAAATAGAGTTACCTCATACTAAACAAAGGAGCCAGAAACATACAATGGAGAAAAGATAGCCTCTTCAACAAATGATGCTAGAAAAACTAGAAATCCACATGCAGCAAAATGAAATTAAAACGCTACCTGTCACTCTGCACAAAACTGGAAGTCCACATGCAGCAGAATGAAAGTAAACCCCTATCTCTCACCCTGCACAAAACTCAACTCAAAATGGATCAAGGACCTTGGAATTAGACCAGAGACCCTGCACCTTATAGAAGAAAAAGTAGGCCCAAGTCTTCATCTCTTTATCTCTTAGTACTGCATTTTCAAAGATGTTCTGAGACTTCTCTTCCAGTTCATTTAACTCTCTTCAGCTATTTTAATGTATTGTTTAAAAATATGACATTTTGAAATATAAAAATGTAATATAAATATATAATATAGAAGTATAAAATAAATTAGCATGTTTATAGCATATTTAACATTGTTTAAAATTTTTAATGATCATGTTTTTCAATCTTTGGAGTTCTTATTTAGATATTCTCCAACCCACTGATTCGTACTGTATTACTTCTATTTCTTCCTCAAAAAAAAAAAAAAGAACAGTTTCAAAGATATATTAAATACATATCAAATGCAGAACTGTTTCCTGTTCTGGGGGATCCAAATTTTTAATAATAATGGTTTGTTTTCTTGAAATTCTTGAATGCCAATCAGTTTTCAAAGAGAATTATTTTCAGTAGGCATCCCAGATCCTTTGGTTGCAGATGTCACCTTATAGGTCAATTTGGCTATCTCTTTGCCACCCCTAAAAAATTCACTTTCTTCAAACTTATTTTTATGCTTATTCGTTTTAGGTTCCTGAAACATTCAAGTATTGTGAATTGGGATCTTACATCTATGAGTTATACAGATTTGGGGACTGGTTCTTGCAGTTGATTTTTTGTTACCCATAGTGCTAAGAAGAAGGTGAGCTACTTTAATTCCTCCCTTGGTTGGTAGGCAGAGTTTTTCTATTACCTGTTTCATGTAAAGGCCATGTCCTTCTTTGCTATTCCTGAGTAGATAGTAAAATCTAAACTTCCAGAACTGTCCTTATATCTCCTCCTTGGGTTTTGACATAGGGGATTTCCTCTTGTTTTTAACCTTGACCATGCATTTAAAAGGAACTTGTCATTTTTTAATGTAGCATTTGCTTGTGTTTTGAGCAAAAAATTGCTTTTCATTTTACTTCTATTTCAGTACACATTCTGAATGGAAGTTCTTTTGGCTTGTTGTTTGTAGAAACCAAAATATCAGTGAGGAGGTTTCATGACACAACTGACTCAGATCAAGGGTGCAATGTGATTTTTGCATTATAATAGTTTTACTTATTTGAAACTATACTCTTGGTGTATAAATTGCTTCAAAGAACTTTCTCCAACCACAAATATAGACTAATTACAGCACATTCTCATTTAGTGTTGAAAGTTTCATAGAGCTTCCTCAGAGGGCAATTCAAATATAGCATAAATGTTGCAAGGTTCAGAATGAAGTACAGAGGCATTATGCTTAGCCACCTTTTCTCATGTTGTTATCCTGAGATGTTTCACCAAGTTCAGTATACCTGCTAGGGTGTCTTTTATGATCTTTTTTGACTTCTGAATTTAATCTTTGAAATTTTCAAAAGATGTTTAGTCACACTGCTCAAATGAAACAAAAACCCAAACTGGTTTGGTATCAGTTTTCTGTTGAAGCTGTAAAGTCTAAAGATTCAAATGCTCTCTTTGGTCAACAGAGGTAACAAAAATTCATTGACTGTCAAACCCACAGGCTATATTTTAGGAAGAGTATTCAAAGTTGTCTAGGGGAGTTAATTGCCTGGAGCTCCTTGACTGTTTACATAGAAAGATTTCCTCTGAGGGCAGATTTTTCTGCTTTCCTCTTTCTCTTTAGGTATCACCTTCCCATCCTTCCAGAGAGGAAGTCCAGAGAACAAGTCCATGTTGTTGGCTTGAGTAGAATCACATTCCCATGTACTCTCCTGCTCAGTAAGGTTTACCAGAGTATTGTATTCTATATGCTCTATACTCACAATCACTAGAAAAACAATAAGATAATTTTAAAATCATGCACATAACTGTGGTGTAGGTGACACAGCCATAATTAATAATATCTCCCTTTCAACTTTATTTCTGTGCTGACATGTTATGTGTTAAACAGAAAGAATACATTCCTGCTTTCTGTTCAACTTCTAATTTAGTCTATTTTAATCTATCCAGAAATCATTGCCATTTAGAGGAGCAAGAGAACCTTATGGTGCAACCAGAGATTACACTTAGTTTAAAGATCCTCATCATTCACTAAAACCAAGAAAAGGGAATTGAATTGCCATCATAAGCAGCACAGAACTATGCAAAGAACATGAAGTGAAAAATTAGGGAGTTTTGCAACATGGGATTAGATGCTTGCTGTCATCTGTTCTAGTAGCAATAATGACAGTTAAGATCACTTATGTTCCAGGCACTGTGATGACCTTAATAGGCAGTGGCTTATTTAATCCTCATAGATACCTTATGTTGTAGGCATTTTGCTTAAAATGTTCCCCAATTTAGAGATGGGAAATGGAAGCTATAAATGTTTAAGTGATGTTTCCCAGATCACATAGTTTATAGGTGGTGAGCCAGGATTAAAACCCTGGAAGTCTGATCCTCAGTCTGAATTCTTAACTACTGTGTTATGCTGCATATATGATATGGAGATGCTAATATATATGCCATAAGATTATTGGAGAATTTCATAAAACCAGATAATCGGTGCAATAGCACTTAGCACAGGTATATGATACATAGTACAAGTAGTGACTCAATCAATCTTCACTTCATCCCTCTAAGGAAAGTGTTGGCATTATCCCCATTTTACAGAGGAGGAAATGGACACCAGGAGAGATTAAGTAACTTTTACAAGATTTTGTGGCCAATAAGCCAAAGGTGTGGAATCCAAGTAGTCTGACTCCAGAGCCTGCTTTTCTAAAATGCTGCAGACATGTCATTATTTGCTTATTTACCAGTATTTGATTTTTCACTCAATTTCATCATAATATGCTAGAGTCCTGGGTCAGTTTTCTGTTTTAACTCAGTGACTGACCAATGTATAATGATTTCCACAACCCTTTAAAAAGGAGGGGGACCCTTTCCATGCTACCTAGTGAGGGGTCCATACAGCATGGTTCTTGATTCCCGCCGTAACTTAAAGGGAAACTGTCACAATGTCCAGAGCACTTGATGTCCTGCAAATGAAGGAAGAGGATGTCCTCAAATTCCTTGCAGCAGGAACCCACTTAGGTGGCACTAACCTTGATTTCCAGATGGAATAATATGTCTACGAAGAAAAAGTGATGGCATATACATCATAAATCTGGGTGAAGCTTCTGCCGGCAGCTCATGCCATTGTTGCCATTGAAAACCATGCCGATGTCAGTGTCTTATCCTCTAAGAACACTGGCCAGTGGGCTGTGCTGAAGATTGCTGCTGCCACCTGAGCCACTCTTATTGCTTCACCCCTGGAACCTTCACTAACCAGATCCAGGCAGCCTTCCGGGAGCCACATCTTCTGGTGGTTACTGATCCCAGGGCTGACCACCCGCCTCTTACAGAAGCATCTTATGTCAATCTGCCCACCATTGCTCCTTGTAACACAGACTCCCCTCTGTGCTACGTGGACATTGCCATCCCATGCAACAATAAGGGAGTTCATTCTGTGGGTCCGATATGGGGGATGCTGGCCCGAGAAGTTCTGCGCATGCGTGACACCATTTCCCATGCACACCCATGGGAGGTCATGCCTGATTTCAACTTCTACAGAGATCCTGAAGAGAATGCAAAGGAAGAGCAGGCTGCTGCTGAAAAAACTGTGACCGAGGAGGCATTTCAGGGTGAATGGACTGCTCCAGCTCCTGAGTTCACTGCTACTCAACCTGAGGTTGCAGACTGGTCTGAAGGTGTACAGGTGCCCTCTGTGCCTATCCAGCAGTTCCCTACTGGAGACTGGAGTGCCCAGTCAGCCACTGAAGACTGGTCTGCAGCTCCCACTGATCAGGTCACTGAGTGGGTAGGAACAACCACGGAGTGGACTTGAGCTGTTCTGCAGACACTTATTAAGCAAAATGGAAATAAGATTATGGAGAATAAACACCAGTTTCTTAAAAAAAAGGGGGGGGGTAGGGGAGCCAGGCACGGTGGCACACACCTGTACTCCCAGCAGCTTTGGAAGCTTAGGCAGGGGAATTGTGAGTTCAAAACCAGCCTCAGCAAAAGCAAGGCACTAAGCAACTCAGTGAGATCCTGTCTCTAAATAAAATGCAAAATAGGGCTGGGGATTTGGCTCAGTGCCCCTGGGTTCAATCCCCTGTACCCACCACCCCATAAAAAGGAGGGGAAATAGATGACTTTTGGAAAAAGTATCAGGCCAAAGATTTTGTTCACAAGTCGGTCTGATTTCTGCTTAGGCAAATTTTATTTTATTATTATCATTTTTTATTATGATAATAATTTCAAGATGCGAATTAGTGATTTTTTTCCCAAAGTAGATAGTACAAGTAAAACCAAAATTATATTCCCCAGCAGTATCTGAAATATATATATTCATGATATGCATACTTAGTAGTATTTTAAAATGCAAATGGAAATGTGATCATTTATACTATTGTTTGATTAAAACTGTCAAAATTAGTGTTGTGTCATATTATCACACCAAATGCAATAGGAGTCAAGAAAGAGAGAATATTCAAAATAGCAAAATTGTTTATGAATGTCAAAATATAATTGAACCTTAAAGCATTTTGGGGAAATTATAAACATAATTGAGATTCTAGAATGTTGAAAACATGAAGTTCAAATGAAACTACCCAAATCTCAACATGATTACATAAGGCTGACACTAAATTTATCTTGATAGCTACTTAGGTGAAGATGAGAAGGATAAAGAAAAATTTAGAAAGATTATATATACATCACTCTGTGAAATTCTTTCTCAACCATATAAGAGAGCTGATACAACCTCGGGCAGTAGTAGTAGCACACACCAATAATTCTAGCAACTCAGGAGGCTGAGACAGGAGGATGGCAAGTTCAAGGCCATCCTCATCAACTTAGCAAGATCCTGTCTCAATCTGAAAATTAGAAAGAGCTGTGGATGTAGCTTAATGGTAAAGCACCCCTGAGTTCAGTCTCTAGTACTAAAAGAAAAGAGAGAGAGGGCTGATAGAGACCAAATGTAATGTATAAAAATATTTACCATTTATTTTTATGACATAAACTATACATGTTAATGTAAAAATAAGGAAGAGAGGATAAGATAATAGATGAAAAAGTTTAACATACCCATCACTTTACCAGTTAGAGATAATTGTGACTTAAACCTTGATGTGTGTCTGTAAGAGCTCATTCTTATTAATATATGTGTATAGAGATTTAAACAAAATTTTATTGCATATACATTTTTAAAAACTTGCTTTTTAAACATAATATATTGAAATTAAAGTTTGATAAATAATAATCTACAATTTTTATTCTCACATTGATTGTTCAAATTAATGAGTTTCATTGTGACATTTTCATACTTGTATATATTGTGCCTTGATCATGTCCACCCTTCCTTTCACTCTCTCTTGATCTTCCTTTGTTGCCCCTCCCTCCAGCCTCCTTCCCATCTCTTAACAGCCCATTTACTTTCAGGTCATCTTTTCTTTCCACATATGAGAGAAAACATTTGACCTTCAATGTACCAAGTCAGGCTTATTTCACTTATCATGATGTTCTCCACTTCCATTGATTTACTGGCAAATGCCATTATTCCATGCAGCGGCTTTTAAAGATCATTGAATAGTGTTTATTTAAAGGACCATAT
Source organism: Sciurus carolinensis (assembly GCF_902686445.1). NCBI lineage: Eukaryota > Metazoa > Chordata > Mammalia > Rodentia > Sciuridae > Sciurus > Sciurus carolinensis. The sequence continues at coordinate 117,337,526 of NC_062232.1, read as the reverse complement.
ATTATTTATCCAATCCTCTACTATGGGCATGAATCTAATTGCAGGGGTTTTTTAAATTAAAACTAATATTATAATGAATTTCTATTTTCAGCATACAAAATTTGCATGCATTTTGTTATTTTTCTTGTGGTGAGGGGAGGTTACTGGGAATTGAACCCTGAGGTGCTTTGCCACTGAGCTACATCCCTATCCCTTTTTGTTTTTTGTTTTGAGACCGGGTCTCACTAAAGTGTTATGGCCTTATTAAGTTGCTTATGGTCTCACTAAGTTGTGAAAGCTGTCCTTTAACTTGCAATCCTCCTGAGCTGCTGAGATTACAGGTGTGTTCTAGTATACCCAGTTGAATTTCTGTTTTCTCTTTTATGTTTTGGTGATATTATAAATGACAGTGCTTCTTTTTAAGTTTCATTTTCCAATCATTCATTGTCAGGATAGAGAAATAGAATTGTACATCAAACCCATGCCCTACAACTTTGCTAAACTACTTATTTTTTTCCTAGAAGATTTTTAGTTGGCTATTTGAAAAATTTTCATAGAAACAATATTTTGTATTAACGAATACAGTTTTATTTGTCTGTTCAGATCTGTAGTCTTTTACTTCTGTTACATTTGTAGTTTAGACATCCAATACAACGTTGAATAGGAGGTGAGAATGAACCTACCTATATTATTCCTGATTATAGAGGAAACATCAACTCTTTCACCACTTAGTATGTGATAGAAATTTTTCTGGAGGTCTGATGGCTATTTTTTTGTTTTGTTTTGTTTTGTTTTTCAGTGCTGGGGATAAAATCCAGGGTCTCCCGCACATAGGCAAGTGTTCTACTACTGAGCTATATCCCAGCCCTGGTTATATGTTGTTTTGTAGATGTCCTTTATCAGTTTTAAGAATTTCCCTTCTCTTCTGTTTTCTGAAAAATTTTAACATGAATGAATGTTGAATCTTGTCAATGCTTTTGTTACATTTAGGGAGATGATTCATTTTTAAGAGAATTTATCTATTGTTATGGTGAATTTCATTATTGGTCTTTGAATTTTTTATTTTGTTTTAAAGAAATCTGATACATATTTTAACATTATTTGAACCTAGCAATGACCAAAGTATAATTTCTTTTGTTTATTTTTGTTGAAATGTGTCTTAAGAATAGTTATGAGTATTTTTCCACTTAAAACGACTTATTTTGTTTTTCACTGTATTGTCTTAATTTTATTTTTCCTTTTGTATAAAAACTATTTCTTGTTTGCAAGATTATTCTATGGTCATACTGTTAGATCTTTACAAAGATGAGTTTTTGAAATAGTTTTTATATGGTTACCTGTAGTTTCTCTATTGTGCTGGGCTAGCTCAGAGGATGGTAAGGACGCAGAGTCAAGACCCAGACTCCGGGAGTTGGGTAGAAACAGGCTTGTAGTGAGCAGCCTGCAAACTCATTTATTGCAGGAACAGCTATACATTTTATAGGTTTCTTGCCCAATCACAATATGCCACAGGGGATCAGACCACCAGGTTCCTATACAGGTTCCCTTGGTAACACTGAGTCAACTTGGGGCAGTTGTTTACTTTCCTAGGTAGCCAAAGGGGAACGCTCCACCCTGTAAGTTTTCCTTACACACTTGAGACGTTCACTGCTGCCAGCCAAAGAACTAGGATTTCTCCCAACAGTTACCAATATTGAATAATATACACTAAAGGAGTTCCAAAGAATTTCATTTATCATAGACTTGAGCCCAGAGTGTTTAATAACCACTAGTGAAATACACATTCCCCACCCCACCCTACATAAGCCTTCTTCATATCATACCCACAGTTAGTCCATCACACAGGGTTCAGCAGGGACAGGACTCTATTTGCTCTGATAAGCCACACTTTCTCATTTACTCTTCTTTTTCTTGGTAAGAGTGGAAGGGTGTATGCTTTCCTTTTCTGTCAATAGCAGTAAGATTCACCAATAAAAGTGCCTGGGAGGCACTAAAAAAGGGGGGCTGGCTTGCCTCAGTAAGGTAGAGAGCTACCTGTGATTATGATTTTAGTAACAATAAAAAACATACTAGGATCCTAAAGTTCTCATCAACATTCTGCAGTCTTTGACCAAACATCATATCCCTGGATTAAACTCAAGTTAAACCATTCATTTATTTTATCTATTATCTTTGTTCTTTCTTTCAAAAGCAGCTCACAAAAATCAATTATATTTCTCTATAAATACAATAAAAAAAGGAAATGGAAATTAAAATACCATACCATTTAAAATTGCTCCAAAAACTACTTAGGTAAAAATTTAATAAAATAGGGGCTGGGGTTGTGGCTCAGTAGCAGAGCACTTGCTTAGCATGTGTGTGGCACTGGGTTTGATCCTCAGCACCACAAAAAAATAAATATGTAAAGATATACTTTCCATCTACAACTACAGTTTTTTAAAAAATTTAACAAAACATATAAATCTTATATGCTGAAAACTACACAATTCAGATGAAAGAAATTAAAGACATTCTGGCAGTCAATGTCTTAATTGGTGCATCTAGGACATTTATATTTAATGTCAGCACTAATATATTTGGGTTTACATATATCATTTCATTAATTGTTTTCTGTTCAGGGTTATTTGTTCTTTTTCTTCTCTTCTGGTTTCTTTTGGGTTATTCAAAGATTTTTATCCCTTGTTTCTTGTTATATCTCTGTATGTATTATTTCTGGTGGTTTCTGTCGGAATTACTATCAGGATTTTAAATATTGCTACTACTAGGATATCTGATATCCTAATGAACTTTGTGTAGTCTAGTTAGGATAAATGTTTTATTCCTTTAAGTGGAATATGGAAAGCTTACCACCATGTAAGTCCTGTTATCCTCCCCATTCTTTGTCATAATTTTTGCTTTACATCTACCTACACAGAAAACCTTGTCAGACAATATTATAATTTTTTTTTGTTTCAACTGTACGACATATTTTAAAGAACTCAAGAGAAGTTTGGTCTATTATATTTACCTAGTTATGTGTCATATCTGCTATTTTTCTTCACTTCTGATTTACCAGGTTTCCTTCAAGTTTCATTTCTTTTTGAAGAACTGTAGCAGTTCTACTAAGAGCAGATCTGCTACCTACAAATTCTCTTAGTTTGCTTCATTTAAGAATGTCTTATTTCACCTTTATTCCTGAAGAGTATTTTATGCTGGATACAGAATTCTGGGCTGACAGTTATTTTTAAAATTATTTATTTATTTTATTTTTACAGACTGCATTTTGATTCATTGTACACAAATGGGGTACATCTTTTGTTTCTATGGTTGTGCACAATGTAGATCCATACCATTCGTGTAATCATATGTGTACATAGGGTAATGATGTCTGTCTCAGTCCACCACCTTTCATACCCCCTCCCTCTCATTTCCTTCTACATAATCTGAAGTTCTTCCATTCTTCTCTCACCCCCCACCCCTCTACCCCCATTATATATCATCATCCACTTATCAGGGAAAACATTCAGCCTTTGGTGTCTTGGTATTGACTTATTTCGCTTAGCATGATATTCTCCAACTCCATCCATTTATTTGCAAATGTCATATTCTTTATGACTGAATAATATTCCATTGTGTATATATACCACAATTTCTTTATCCATTCATCTATTGAAGGGCGTCTAGGTTGGTTCCACAATCTAGCAATCAATAAATGGGCCAAAGAACTGAACAGACACAGAAGAAGGCATACAGGTGATTAATAAATATATGAAAAAGTGTTCAATATCTCTAGTAATTAGAGAAATGCAAATCAAAACTACCCTAAGATTCCATCTCACCCCAATTTGAATGGCGATTATCAAGAATACAAGCAACAATAGGTGTTGGTGAAGATGTGGGGAAAAGGCACACTTTTACATTGCTGGTGCAGTTGCAAATTGGTGCAGCCACTCTGGAAAGCAGTGTGGAGAGTCCCTCAGAAAGCTTGGAATGGACCCACCTTTTGACTCAGTTAACCCACTCCTCAGTTTATACACAAAGGACTTAAAATTAGCATATTACAGTTATTTTTTTTCCAACATTTTAAATTGTTGTGTCCCTTTATTCAGATCTCCATGGTTATTTGTGGGAAATCCACAGCCAGTTCACCATCATTCTGTAAAGATGATGTGACATTTTTTTTTCTGGCTGCTAAGGTTTTTATGTTTATAGTTTTCAGCAATTTGGTTACATTGTTTTGGGTTTCTTTGGGCTTATCTTTTTGGGGGTTTACTGGACTTCTTGAAACTAGAGTTTTACAACTTTAACCCAATTTGGGAAATATCAATCATAATTTGTTTTAAAAAATTGCATCTTCACACTCTTCTTAACTCCAGTGACATAACTATTAGACATTTTGGCTGTCCCCAGGCACCTGAGGCTCTGTTTTATAATTTAATTGTTCCCTTTGTTTTTCATTTTGGATCATTTTCTATTGGTCTGTCCTCAAGTTCTCTTTTTCTCTGTCGCCTCCATTCTGCTGCTAAGCCCTTCCATTACTTTTTATTATGTATCAGTTCTAAAATTTACGTTTGGTTCTTGTATATATCTCTATTTTATTTATTCTGTTTTTGCTAAAATTTATACCTTTAACATCCCCTCCTTATTTTGGTGGGCATTTTCATAATAGCTTCTTTAAACATAATTTTAAATAGCTACTTTGTTGGATAATTCCAACGTTAGTATTATCTTGGTGTTGGTGCTGTTGATTATTTTTCCAGTGAGAATTTATGCTTTCTTATTTCTTTGTATACTGAGTACTTTTGGATTGTGTCTTAGACATTGAAAATATCATATAATGAAGCTCTGTATTTTGTTCATGGAGAATGCTGATAATTTAGCTTTTGTAAGCAATCAGCACTGTCAGGTTCAGGTCACAAGTTCTAAACAGCTTTCTATGGATCATGGTGCCAAGTTTTTGTTCTATTTTCCATGCCTTTTAAGTGCTTTTGGTGTCTATCCCATGTGTTCACCACCCAATGGCCAGTCTCAGACCTGAGTGGCAGGTTATCTGTAACCTAGTTCTCAAAGTCTACATTTTACATTTTAGGGTCTGATTTATACATGCATATGACTTCATGAACAGCTTTATTGATTTGCTATCCTGATACCTCCTCCCCCTCTCCCTCTCTCCTCCCTCCCTCCATCCCCTGGGACTCCCCCCATTTTGGTCCTCTGACTCAGTCACTGAGATTGTATTTACTTCATGCTGCTGTGCACTTCCCATGACTATCCCCATGTTTGGCACAAGCTTGTGGGAAGACAGAAGAAAAATTGCAAGGCAGATTCGGCCCATTCTTTTTGGGCCACAGGTCCTCTGATTTGAGAGTATAGTTCCCATCCTTGAGACTTTTGGGTTCCTCCTAAACTCCAGTTGCTGATTCCTTTGCTGCTATGTCACCAATATAAAACCATTGAGTGTCTTGGGAGTATGAGAGAATTAATGAAAAAAATGTTTTAAATGTCGGTTTCCCCCACGTAGAACATTAGAAAGTTATTTTTTCCTGCTTCTGAAGCAATAAATAGAGATTTTTCTCTAGAAATTTTCTCTGTTCATATCAATTCCTGCTTCTAGATTTCAGGCTGCATTATGTCTAAACTGGAAAATAGCAAAGGAGATAGAAAATGCTAAACTCATTATTAATTTGATGTTAACTTTGAATCGTTACTTCAATTTGTATGCTACTATCTATTTTTCAGCATCTTCAAGTAGAAGTTCATACATTCAGTCAAGGTTTTCTAATTGCATTCAGTGGAGAGAGCTGGAGTTATGATTTCTGTAAGGTACTTAAAATTTGAATTCAGCATCTTTTAAAGCAAGGAAATGGTGATGAAAACAACATATTTTATGTTCACCTTAACTGTACCATTCCTAGCACTCTTAATAATTTTATTCATCACCATTTCCATCTAATATCATACTCACCATATTTTTTAAATTTATTTTTATTGTAAACAAATGGGATACATGTTGTTTCTCTGTTTGTACATGAAGTAAAGGCATACCATTTGTGTAATCATACATTTACATAGGGAAATGCTGTTTGATTCATTCTGTTATTTTCCCCCCCACCCCTTCCACTCCTCTTTTCCCTCTATATAGTCCCTCCTTCCTCCATTCTTTTTTTTATTGTAAACAAATGGGATACATGTTGTTTCTCTGTTTGTAAATGGCATAAAGGCATACCATTTGTGTAATCATAAATTTACATAGGGTAATGTTGTTTGATTCATTCTGTTATTTTTTCCCTTCCCCCACACCCCTCCCACCCCTCTTCTCCCTCTATACAGTTCTTCCCCCCTCCATTCTTGTCCCCCTCCCTAACCCTAACTCTAACCCTAACACTAACCCCTCCCACCCCCCATTATGTGTCATCATCCACTTATTAGCGATATCATTCATCCTTTGGTTTTTTGAGATGGGCTTATCTCACTTAGCATGATATTCTCCAATTTCATCCATTTGTCTGCAAATGCCATAAATTTATCATTCTTTATGGCTGAGTAATATTTCATTGTATATATATACCACAGTTTCTTTATCCATTCATCAATTTCAGGACATCTAGGTTGGTTCCACAATCTGGCTATTGTGAACTGAGCAGCTATGAACATTGATGTGGCTGTATCTCTGTAGTATGCTGATTTTAAGTCCTTTGGGTATAGGCCAAGGAGTGGGATAGCTGGGTCAAATACTGGTTCCATTCCAAGCTTTCTGAGGAATCTCCATACTGCTTTCCAGAGTGGCTGCACTAATTTGCAAACCCACCAGCAATGTATGAGTGTACCTTTCTCCCCACATCCTTGCCAACACCTGTTGTTGCTTGTATTTTTGATAATGGCCATTCTAATTGGGGTGAGATGGAATCTTAGGGTAGTTTTGATTTGCATTTCTGTTATTACTAGAGATGTTGAACATTTTTTCATATGTTTGTTGATTACTTGTAGACCTTCTTCTGTGAAGTGTCTGTCCATTTCTTTAGCCCATTTGTCGACTGGATTATTTGCATTCTTGGTGTAGAGTTTTTTGAGTTCTTTATAGATTCTGGAGATTAGTGCTCTATCTGAAGTATGATTGGCAAAGATTTTCTCCCACTATGTAGGCTCTTTCTTCGCTTTGCTGAGAGAAAGCTTTTTAGTGTGAATCTATCCCAGTAAACAAAAAATGGCATGGTATTGGTACCAAAATAGACAGGTGGATCAATGGTAGAGAATAGAGGACATGGACAGAAACCCAAATAAATACAATTTTCTCATACTAGACAAAGGTTCCAAAAATATGCAATGGAGAAAAGATAGCCTCTTCAACAAATGGTGCTGGGAAAACTGGAAATCCATATGCAACAGAATGAAACTAAACCCCTATCTCTCACCTTGCACAAAACTCAACTCAAAATGGATCAAGGACCTGGGAATCAGACCAGAGACCCTGCATCTTATAGAAGAAAAAGTAGGTCCAAATCTTCAACTTGTTGGCTTAGGATCAGACTTCCTTAACAGAACTCCCATAGCACAAGAAATAAAAGCAAGAATCAACATATAAATAATAATTTATTTTAAGATCTCTCTTTAAAAATTCCAGCAAATGGATTATCTCTGAGTCTGGTTCTATTAATCATGTTACCTGTTTACAATGTTTTTAGCTTGCTTTTTTTGGTGTTTTTTGAAATGTTAGACATCATGGATAGGACATTGAAAATGGAAGAAAACAGTGTTTAGATTGGCAATGAGTACAATTCTTTCAGGCCATTAGCATTAGTGGTTGAGTAGTCTAGTCAAGGATTTTGTGAGTTTTGGGTTGTGTTGATGCTACCTTTACTTTAAGTGTGGTATGGACTTCAAATTCCTCCAGGCATTGATTGCTGTTGCCTTGAACTTAGAATGGGAGTTGGATGCTGATGTTTTGTTTTTTTCAGTATTTCCATTGCCTTTTCAGCTTTCACCAGTCCCTTCTGTCTGCACTATAGATGTGACTTTCCACACATGGTTGCTAAACTGTTATTGCTTGTCACTCAGTGATAGGCTTATGATGTGGGATGGGTTTTATTTTGTACTGATCTAGCCTTTTTATTAGTCAAGGTCTGTACGCTTGGACCTCAAGGGTAGAGTTTTCTCAGTGTTCTTAACCCCTCTTTCCTGTGCCATCCAAATTCTTCCTTTTTTGTGATAATTCTTGTGTGGAGACTTCTTTCCCCTCTTCTAAGTGATCTGAACCTTTCTTAGGAATCCTTGCAAGATATTGGTCCCAAGATGAATTCCTTCCTATCTGCTTCTACCTCTCTTCCTAAAACATTGTATTTCTACTTGATGCCTGGGAACAACTATAAAAAATTTGCTGCTATTCCCCTGGGGACTTCAAGTTCTTGCTTCAGAAAGAACTGTGGAAGCAGGTTTCAGAGGTCTCAATACATAGATGGCTGACTCCATTCCTCAGGGCCCAAGGTGAGGCAGAACATCATGGCAGAAGTATGTAGCAGAGGAAAGCATGGCACCAAGAATCCAAGCAAAAGACTAAGCTCACCTCACAAAATATATACCCCAATGACCCACCTCCTCCATCTACACTGTACTCACCTTCAGTACCCACTTGGTTAATCCTTTTCAGGTTATTAATTCACTGATTGGATCAAGGCTGTCATAACCCATCCCTTTCACTTTAAACCTTCTTGCATTGTCTCACATATGAGCTTTTGGGGGACACCTAATATTTAAACCATAGCATGTTTTAAATAGGTATGCAGTTATAAACTAATGGGAAGAACTACATTCCAGGACTATCATCATTAAAACATTTGGCCATGAGATTCTTTGGGGGCTTTAGTAATCAAACTTCTTGAGGGAATGTATAAAGATCACCTTACATCAACTTCTGCCTTATGGGAAAACTATTTCCTTGAAGTGCCAACATAACTGATCTGAGCTAATGCCAAAAAGTATTACAAAATAATGGAAAAGAAAATAAGTAACTATGTTGATATTTGTGGAAATAAGAAAACTCCACTGCTCCTGGATGTTACATACATTTTGGTTAGATCCCTAAATCTACTAAGTATCAGACCATTTTGTAGTACTGCTATAGATTGCTTAAGGTCGAAATCATCTCCACAAATACACCAGTGACTGGAACTCTGACCTCAGATCCCTATTTGATCATTCTTCCTCTGATGAGTTCATTAGGATGGCCTAGACACTTTTTGCATAGACCAGGGGGCAGGCTAATCAATCCACTCCTTGTCCTCTTTTCCCTCATAGCTACTCTGGTTCTTCCTTTGCCATCTGAATACAGGGGTATCAGTTGATCAGAAGATACTCTGGGGAAAGTAAAGAAGTCTACCTCTACCTTTCAATACCTTGTTAACACCAAGGATGGTATGGAATGAATAGAAAGACATTGCCTGACATAACCTTCTGGGATGGTGCTTAAAAGTAGGTCATTGAATTTAGGGAGCTTGTACAGTCTGAGAGAATGAAACAAAACCATCTGCAGGGTCTCAGAGAAGAAAGGTTACAGGGTATTTCAGCAGTAAATGCAGCAATATAGCAAAGAACAGAGAGCATGATGTACATGGAGAGTGGACACCAGCATAGGACATAAACTGATTAAAGACAGGAAGCAGGTCACAGATATCTGGACCCTATGTAAACCTCCCAGAATGAAGAGGAGAGAAAAAAGGGATGAGGGAGTATCTTGTTCTGTTAACTTAAAAGAAATGAGAAAAAACTGCAAATGATAGTTTTACTTTGATTTGGTAAGGTTAAGTTTTCTGTTTTTGGTACAAAGAGAAAGACTAAGAGCTACGTTAAGCTTTAGAGAAATGACATTTAATTTTTACATATGTTTTTGTTTCTGAAATTTACACCCACAGCACATGACCTAGAGTTTTCTTTTCTGTCAACATATACTACAGTTCATATACTTGCTAACCAAAGTATGTTTACTATGTATGGGAAAGTTATAGAACAGGATGTTACCATGGGATTTACTATATCAAGGTTCTAAAAATGACTGGCTTGAATTTAGGTTTTATTTTCTCCCCAGTAGCCCAAAAAGAAGATAGAATTCCCAAAGAACAGAGGCCTCATTCTACTCTTTCCCTTTCTTGATGATCTTGTATGAGAAAACCCAAGACTAGAATTCCTGAATCACACAAATATTGTCATGTCTTAGATGTTCTACACACAGAATGGGTAGGCTTGATACACCCATGGGTGACCCTGTGTCAAACAGTTTTTTGGGTGGGGGATTTTCCATTGTTTTTCCAACTATAGTCATCCACAAAGAACACAGCATTTTTTATAATGAGCTACAACCTTGAAGAAAACAGCCTCAACCCTAAGTCATAAGCCTATTATAATGAATCGAGAAAATATCTACAAAATTAACCAGAGGGGAATCCACAGGAAGGAGAAGGAAATGTATGGTGTCTTCTCTCCCACCCTGAAAACACATCACCCTACCTACTTGCATGGACTCTGCCTACATTACTACTTGGCTTCCTCATTCCGTTCCTATCATCTCTCTATTCTCCCTTCCTCTCCCATCCTTTTGTTCTTCCTTTTTGGAGCTAGAGAGAGGTGGGGGAAATGGAACATTACCTCCAACATTACCTACATTTGCATTAATAATGGTCAATATTCCATAAACAATGGCAACATTCCAGAACAGCACCAAGAACTTCCCAGAGAATATGGTGTGTTTGGAGAAGGACAAGGGTTATGTAGTGCAGGAACCTGAAATGTGAGGAGGGGAGAAGAGAGAAAATAAATGCTAAGGTGACCAATCATGCCTATTTGCCTGGAATTATCCAGGTTTTGGCACTGAATTTCTGCATCTTAAGCACTTAATCCTGGGCATACCTAGTGCATTGTTCACCCTATCATGTTCTAACTTGCTATTTCTTTTGATAAGGAGTTCACTGTATCATCACCCTTCATGGTGTCCTTGTAATAAAGTTTATGAGGAAGAAGTATGGTGTCCTTTGCCAAAACGACTGTATCCTACTCTTTTACTCAGTGGTCTTAGCCTTTTTTCACTGGTACACACAATAGGTGAACTTTACAGGGATGATACACACTACAACACACTATGGACCACTGAACAGATGGGATGATCTCTGAGTTAGCACACAATTCCTTGCAGATTCACTATAGTTACATCTTTCTCTCCTACTACACACATATACAAGTAATGGATAGGCTTTTTTTAAATAGAAAAAAAATGAATCACCTCTAGTTCACCTTTCAAGATAGTAATTCATGTAGATACCTCTAATTATTCTTGGCATGCTGTGTTCCAGGTTACAACAATCAAAAACTGATTTTCTAGCTGCTTTCTACTTAAGGTGCATGTAGGCCATGGTGCAGCATAGGAATTACCTGGATTGGCAAGAAATACAGAATCATGGACCTTACCACAGACTTACTGAATCATAATCTGCCTTTTCACAAGGATTCCAGGTGATTCGTACCCATGTTGAAGTTTGGGGAGCACTCTAAAACAGTTGTTTGCAAAGTGTGGTACCTGGGATCAGCAGCGTCAACATTACCTGGGAACTTGTGGATAGTGTAAATGTAAGTCCTCATTCAAATCCTACTAAATCAGAAACTCTGGTACTGTGACCCAGTCCACATATACATACAGTCTGTGTTTCAACCCTCCAGGTGATTTTCACACAAGCTGAAGTTTGGAACCTATTACTCTAGAATATGGTCATGGTATATATGCTCCCAGTTCATAATACACAGCCTGTCATGACTCTAACTGAACATTGACAAGTCCTCAGTGCTTTCTTTAAATAGTGCCCTAATTAGTCAATACCAGTTTAATGGAGATTCAATTGTCATCCTAGCATAAGTGGCAACAGGTCTGCCTCCACAGGAACCTGTGTGCATATTTTAGTGAAGGAGAGAGAAACTCTTCCTGGCACAGACTTTAAGAACCTCTGGGTAACTCCCATGAAAACAGTGATAGCAGCTGGAATGAAGATTATATCCTCTGTTAGTGTCATAAAGCAATGCCAGAGACACTGGTCAAATATACCCCTGCCATTCTTATTCAATATGCTGTACAGTAGTCCCTGCTTATGTGTGATTTTGCTTTTCAGTTTCAGTTACTGGCGGGCAACTGTAGTCTGAAAATATTCAATTTAAAATTCCAGAAAAATTCATAAGTTTTAAATAACTTCTATTACAGTATATTGTCATATTGTTCTATTTTAGTATTAGCTGTTGTTAATCTCTTACTGTGCCTTAGTAATAAATTAAGCTTTGGTAAAGAAGTGCATTATAAGAAAAACATGGTTCTATATAGGGTTTAGTACTATCTGATTTCAAGTATCCCCCAAGGGTGTTGGAAGGTATTCCCCATGGGTAAGGGGGAGATTATTGTACTAAATCTTTCAGTCTCTAGCCATCTGTATTGTTCCTTTGTCCACCTCAAGTGTATTATGGGGCAGAAGAGCTTTGGGTTTGTTATAGAACGTCTCAACAGTACCCTGTCTCAACAGTCCCATTTGTAATGGGACCTTCTATTTTTGTACTAGTATCTGACTTGTTTATTCTATCAAAGCAGAAGTCACATTTATCTTTGACCACTGTTTGTATTAATTTCCTAGAGCTGCCATAACAAATTAGCATGAACTGTGTACCTTCAAACAATAGAAATTTATTCTCTAGCAGTTCTAGAGTCCAGAAGTTTGAAATCAGTATCACCAGGCCAAAGTCAAGGTGTCAGCAGGGTTGCACACCCTCCATAGGTTCTAATGCAAAATTTGTTGTTTGCCTCTTTTAGCTTCTGGTGCCTTCCAGAATTGCCTGGTTTATGGCTGCATCACTCTGATCTCTGCTTCCACTATCATGTCTCTACTGACTGATTCTGCCACCTGTTTCTTTTAAGAAACTTTGTAATAATACTGTACCCACACAGATAATTCAGGATAAACTCACCTTCTGGAGATCCTTAATTTCATCACATACTTTTTCGAATTAGATAGTGTCCATGGGTTCTAAAAATTAAGATGTGGGCATATCTTTGGGGCCATGATTCAGCTCACTGTACTACTGAATCACCATCAGTGCCTGGCTCAGAGCAGGCATTCAATAAAACTGTGTGATGTGATTGGATTAAAGAACAAAGAAATGAAAATGCAGGAATTGATAGGAACATCAAGGAAGAGAGTGCTGAGAGAGAAGAGAGGTTACAAAGGCAGACCAGTATAGTGCTTAAGAGTAGGCCTCTCGGGCCACACTACCTATGTTTATATCCTAGCTCTGCCACTCACTAGTCATGAAACCTTAAGCAAGTTACTTAACTTCTCTGTGCAAGTGTTTCCTCATCTGTAAAATGGGCACAACAATACCAACTCTGTAGAATTACTGTAATAATTATGAGTATAATGTACTCTAAGAATTAATGTATGTAAAGTTCTTTCGCTAGTCCCTATCTTGTTATCTGATATTTTTAATTATCCTCAGCACAAAGCACAGAGTCGAGCATGAAGAAGGTATTGACAAATAAAAATTGAATGAGGAAAGGAAAGAAGGTACAGACTGTCTTCCAGGCACTCTTGGCTTGGTAAAGACTTTTTTTTTAAATTGTAAACAAATGGGATACATGTTGTTTCTCTATTTGTACATGGAGTCAAGGCATACCATTTCTGTAATCATAAATTTACATAGGGTAATATTGTTTGATTCATTCTGTTATTTTTTCCCTTCTCCCCACCCCTCCCACCCCTGTTTTCCCTCTATAAAGTTCTTCCTTCCTCCATTCTTGCCCCCTCCCTAACCCTAACTCTAACCCTAACACTAACCCCTCCCACCCCCCATTATGTGTCATCATCCACTTATTAGCGATATCATTCATCCTTTGGTTTTTTGAGATTGGCTTATCTCACTTAGCATGATATTCTCCAATTTCATCCATTTGCCTGCAAATGCCATAATTTTATCATTTTTTATGGCTGAGTAATATTCCATTGTATATATATACCACAGTCTCTTTATCCATTCATCAATTGCAGGACATCTAGGTTGGTTCCACAATCTGGCTATTCTGAATTGAGCAACTGTAAACATTGATGTGGCTGTATCTCTGTAGTATGCTGATTTTAAGTTCTTTGGGTATAGGCCAAGGAGTGGGATAGCTGGGTCAAATGGTGGTTCCATTCCAAGCTTTCTGAGGAATCTCCATACTGCTTTCCAGAGTGGCCGCACTAATTTGCAACCCCACCAGCAATGTATGAGTGTACCTTTTTCCCCACATCCTCTCCAACACCTATTGTTGCTTGTGTTCTTGATAATCGCCATTCTAATTGGGGTGAGATGGAATCTTAGGGTAGTTTTGATTTACATTTCCCTTATTACTAGAGATGTTGAACAGCTTTTCATATATCTGTTGATTGCTTGTACATCTTCTTCTGTGAAGTGTCTGTTCATTTCCTTAGCCCATTTGTTGATTGGATTATTTGTATTCTTGGTGTAGAGTTTTTTGAGTTCTTTATAGATTCTGGAGATTAGTGCTCTATCTGAAGTATGATTGGCAAAGATTTTCTCCCACTCTGTAGGCTCTCTCTTCACATTGCTGATAGTTTCCTTTGCTGAGAGAAAGCTTTTTAGTTTGAATGTATCCCAGTTGTTGATTATTGCTTTTATTTCTTGTGCTGTGGGAGTCCTGTTAAGGAAGTCTGATCCTAAGCCAACAAGATGAAGGTTTGGACCTACTTTTTCTTCTATAATCTGCAGGGTCTCTGGTCTGATTCCGAGGTCCTTGATCCATTTTGAGTTGAGTTTTGTGCAGGGTTAGAGATAGGGGTTTAATTTCATTCTGTTGCATATGGTTTTCCAGTTTTCCCAGCACCATTTGTTGAAGAGGCTATCTTTTCTCCATTGCATATTTTTGGCCCCTTTGTCTAGTATGAGAAAATTGTATTTATTTGGGTTTGTTGTCCGTGTCCTCTATTCTGTACCATTGATCTACATGTCTATATTGGTACCAATACCATGCCATTTTTGTTACTATTGCTTTGTAGTAGAGTTGAAGATCTGGTATTGCAATACCCCCTGCTTCGCTCTTTCTACTGAGGATTGCTTTAGCTATTCTGGGTTTTTAATTGTTCCAGATGAATTTCATAATTGCTTGCTCTATTTCTGTAAGGTACATCATTGGGATTTTAATTGGAATTGCATTGAATCTGTATGGCACTTTAGGTAGTATGGCCATTTTGACAATATTAATTCTTCCTATCCAAGAACATGGGAGATCTTTCCATTTTCTAAGGTTTTCTTTAATTTCTTTCTTTAGTGTTCTGTAGTTCTCATTGTAGAGGTCTTTCACCTCTTTTGTAAGATTGATTCCCAAGTATTTTATTTTTTTCGATGCTATTGTGAATGGAGTAGTTTTCCTAATTTCTCTTTCTGAAGATTCATCACTTATGTATAAAAATGCATTGGATCTATGAGCATTGATCTTGTAACCTGCTACTTTACTGAATTCACTTATGAGTTCTAAAAGTTTTCTGGTGGAAATTCCAGGTTCCTCTAAATATATAATCATGTCATCAGCGAACAGGGATAGTTTGAGTTTTCTTTTCCAATTCGTATCCCTTTAATTTCTTTGGTTTTTCTGATTGCTCTGGCTGGAGTCTCAAGGACAATGTTGAATAGAAGTGGTGAAAGAGGGCATCCCTGCCTTGTTCCAGTTTTTAGGGGGAATGCTTTCAGTTTTTCACCATTTAGAATAATATTGGCCATGGGCTTAGCGTAGATGGCCTTTATAATGTTAAGGAATGTTCCCACTACCCCAATTTTTTCTAGTGTTTTGAGCATGAAGGGATGCTGTATTTTATCAAATGCTTTTTCTGCATCTATTGAAATAATCATGTGATTCTTGACTTTAAGTCTGTTGATATGGTGAATGACATTTATTGATTTCCGGATGTTGAACCAACCTTGCATCCCTGGGACAAAACCCACTTGATGGTGGTGCACTGTCTTTTTAATACATTTTTGTATGTGATTTGCTAAAATTTTGTTGAGAATTTTTGTGTCAATGTTCATTAAGGATATTGGTCTCAAATTTTCTTTCCTCGATGTGTCTCTCTCTGGTTTAGGTATCAGAGTGATATTGGCTTCATAGAACGAGTTTGGGAGGGTTCCCTCCTCTTCTATTTCATGGAATACTTTGAGGAGTATTGGAATTAGCTCTTCTTTAAAGGTTTTGTAGAACTCGGCTGAGAACCCATCTGGTCCCGGACTTTTCTTTGTTGGTAGGCCTTTGATGACTTCTTCTATTTCATTGCTTGAAATTGATTTATTTAAGTTGTGTATGTCCTCCTGGTTAAGTTTAGGTAATTAATATGTCTCTAGAAACTTGATGATTTGTTCGAGGTTTTCTGTTTTGTTGGAGTATAGATTTTCAAAAGAGCTTCTAATTATGTTTTGTATTTCACTCGTGTCTGTTGTGATATTTCCTTGTTTATTCCGAATTTTAGTAATTTGAGTTTTTTCCCTTTTTCTCTTTGTTAGTGTGTCATAAGGGTTTATCAATTTTGTTTATTTTTTCAAAGAACCAACTATTTATTTTGTTAATTTTTCCTATTGTTTCTTTTGTTTCAATTTTGTTGATTTTGGGTATGATTTTAACTATTTCCTGTCTTCTACTACTTTTGGTGTTGGTCTGCTCATCTTTTTCTAGGGCTTTGAGCTGTAGTATTAAGTCATTTATTTGTTGATTTCTACTTCTTTTGTTGAATGCGCCCCATGAAATAAATCTTCCTCTAAGTACTGCTTTCATAGTGCCCCAGAGATTTTGATATGATGTGTCTTTGTTCTCATTTACTTCTAAGAATTTTTTTATTTCCCTCCTGATGTCTTCTGTTATCCATTCATCATATAATAGTGTATTATTTAATCTCCAGGTATTGGAGAAGTTTCTGTTTTTTATTCTGTCATTTATTTCTAATTTCAATCCATTATGATCTGATAGAGTACAAGGTAGTATCTCTATCTTCTTTTATTTGCTAACAGTAGCTTTGTGGCATAAAATATGGTCTATTTTAGAGAAGGATCCATGTGCTGCTGAGTAGAAAGTGTATTCGTTCTTTGTTGGATGGTATATTCTATATATGTAGGTTAAGTCTAAATTGTTGATTGTGTTATTGAAATCTATGGTGTCTTTATTCAATTTTTCTTCGGAAGATCTATCCAGTGGTGAGAGAGGTGTGTTAAAATCACCTAGTATTATTGTGTTGTGGTCTATTTGATTTCTGGAATTGAGAAGCATTTGTTTGACGTACATGGATGAGCCAATGTTCGGGGCATAGATATTTATGATTGTTATGTCTTGCTGATTTATGCTTCCCTTAAGCAGCATGTAATGTCCTTTATCCCTTCTGACTAGTTTTGGCTTGAAGTCCACATTATCTGAAATGAGGATGGATACTCCAGCTTTTTTACTGTGTCCGTGTGCATGGTACGTTTTTTCCCATCCTTTCACCTTTAGTCTATGGGTATCTCTTTCTTTGGGATGAGTCTCTTGCAGCCAGCATATTGATGGATTTTTCTTTTTAATTCAATCTGTCAGTCTATGTCTTTTTTTTTTAATATATTTATTTATTTATTTTTTAATTGTATACAAATGGGATACATGTTGTTTCTCTATTTGTACATAGAGTCAAGGCATACCATTTGTGTAATCATACGTTTACATAGGGCAATGATGTTTATTTTTTTTCCCTTCCCCCCACCCCTCCCACCCTTCTTTTCCCTCTATACAGTCCTTCTTTCCTTCATTCTTACCGCTCTCCTTATCCCTAACCCTAAACCTAACCCTAAACCTAATGCTAACCCCTCCCACCCCCCATTATATGTCCTCATCCGCTTATCAGCGAGATCATTCGTCCTTTAGTTTTTTGAGATTGGCTTATCTCACTTAGCATGATATTCTCCAATTTCATCCATTTGCCTACAAATGCCATAATTTTATCATTCTTCATTGCGGAGTAATATTCCATTGTATAAATATGCCACAGTTTCTTTATCCATTCATCAACTGAAGGGCATCTAGGTTGGTTCCACAATCTGGCTATGGTGAATTGAGCAGCAATGAACATTGATGTGGCTCTATCTCTGTAGTATGCTGATTTTAAGTCCTTTGGGTATAGGCCAAGGAGTGGGATAGCTGGGTCAAATGGTGCTTCCATTCCAAGCTTTCTGAGGAATCTCCACACTGCTTTCCAGAGTGGCTGCACTAATTTGCAACCCCACCAGCAATGTATGAGTGTTCCTTTTCCACCACATCCTTGCCAACACCTATTGTTGCTTGTATTCTTGATAATCGCCATTCTAATTGGGGTGAGGTGAAATCTTAGGGTAGTTTTGATTTGCATTTCCCTTATTACTAGGGATGTTGAACATTTCTTCATATATCTGTTGATTACTTGTACATCTTCTTCTGTGAAGTGTCTGTTCATTTCCTTAGACCATTTGTTGATTGGATTATTTGTATTCTTCGTGTAGAGGTTTTTGAGTTCTTTATAGATTCTGGAAATTAGCGCTCTATCTGAGGTATGGTTGGCAAAGATATTCTCCCACTCCGTAGGCTCTCTCTTCACATTTCTGATAGTTTCCTTTGCTGAGAGAAAGCTTTTTAGTTTGAATCTATCCCAGTTGTTGATTCTTGCTTTTATTTCTTGTGCTATGGGAGTCCTGTTAAGGAAGTCTGATCCTAAGCCAACAAGTTGAAGATTTGGACCTACTTTTTCTTCTATAAGATGCAGGGTCTCTGGTCTGATTCCGAGGTCCTTGATATCATTCTAAATGGTGAAAAACTGAAAGCGTTCCCCCTAAAAACTGGAACAAGGCAGGGATGCCCTCTTTCACCGCTTCTATTCAACATCGTCCTTGAGACTCTAGCCAGAGCAATCAGACAAACCAAAGAAATTAAAGGGATACGAATAGGAAAAGAAGAACTCAAACTATCCCTGTTCGCTGATGACATGATTATATATTTAGAGGAACCTGGAAATTCCACCAGAAAACTTTTAGAACTCATAAGTGAATTCAGTAAAGTAGCAGGTTACAAGATCAATGCTCATAGATCCAATGCATTTTTATACATAAGTGATGAATCTTCAGAAAGAGAAATTAGGAAAACTACCCCATTCACAATAGCATCAAAAAAAATAAAATACTTGGGAATCAATTTCACAAAAGAGGTGAAAGACCTCTACAATGAGAACTACAGAACACTAAAGAAAGAAATTAAAGAAAACCTTAGAAAATGGAAAGATCTCCCATGTTCCTGGATAGGCAGAATTAATATTGTCAAAATGGCTATACTACCTAAAGTGCTATACAGATTCAATGAAATTCCAATTAAAATCCCAATGATGTACCTTGCAGAAATAGAGCAAGCAATTATGAAATTCATCTGGAAGAATAAAAAACCTAGAATAGCTAAAGCAATCCTCAGTAGAAAGAGCGAAGCAGGGGGTATTGCAATACCAGATCTTCAACTCTACTACAAAGCAATAGTAACAAAAACGGCATGGTATTGGTACCAATATAGACAGGTAGATCAATGGTACAGAATAGAGGACATGGACACAAACCCAAATAAATACAATTTTCTCATACTGGACAATGGTTCCAAAAATATGCAATGGAGGAAAGATAGCCTCTTCAACAAATGGTGCTGGGAAAACTGGAAAACCATATGCAATAGAATGAAATTAAACCCCTATCTCTCACCCTACACAAAGTCTATGTCTTTTGATTGATGAGTTCAGGCCATTAACATTCAGGGTTATTATTGTGATATGATTTGTATTCCTAGTCATTTGACTCATTTTTGTTTTTTAACATGATTTGGTTTCTCCTTTATTTGGCTATTCCTTTAGGCTAGTTCCTCCCATTGCTGATTTGCATCGTTGTTTTTCATCTCTTCCTCATGGAATATTTTGCTGAGAATGTTCTGTAATGCTGGCTTTCTTTTTGTAAATTCCTTTAGCTTTTGTTTATCATGGAAGGATGTTATTTCGTCGTCAAATCTGAATGTAAGTTTTGCTGAGTATAAGATTCTTGGTTGGCATCCGTTTTCTTTCAGGGCTTGGTAAATGTTGTTCCAGGTCCTTCTAGCTTTTAGGGTCTGGATTAAAAAATCTGCTGATATTCTTATTGGTTTCCCCCTAAATGTAATTTGATTCTTTTCTCTGTCAGCCTTTAAAATTCTGTCTTTATTTTGTATGTTAGGTATTTTCATAATAATGTGCCTTGGTGTGGTCTGTTGTTATTTTGTATATTTGGAGTCCTATAAGCCTCTTGTACTTGGTTTTCCATTTCATTTTTCAGATTTGGGAAATTTTCTGATATTATTTCATTGAATAGATTGTTCATTCCTTTGGTTTGTTTCTCTAAGCCTTCCTCAATCCCAATAATTCTTAAATTTGGCCTTTTCATTATATCCCATAATTCTTGTAGATTTTGTCCATGATTTCTTACCATCTTCTCTGTTTGGCCAACTTTCTTTTCAAGATTAAATATTTTGTCTTTGATGTCTGAGGTTCTGTCTTCCAGGTGTTCTATCCTGTTGGTTATGCTTTCTATGGAGTTTTTAACTTGTTTTATTGTTTCCTTCATTTCAAGGATTTCTGTTTGGTTTTTTTTCAGTATATGTAACTCTTTATTGAAATGATCTCTTGCTTCCCGTATTTGCTCTTTTAACTGTTGATTGTTGTTTTCATTTAATGCCTGCATTTGCTCTTTCATCTCCTCCTTCAATGCCTGCATTTGCTCTTTCATCTCCTCGTTTGCTTCCCTGATTGTTTTAATTATGTACATTCTGAACTCCCTTTCTGACATTTCTTCTGATGTGCTGTCATTGGGTTTTATTGATATAGCATCTAGGTTTGTTTGGGACATTTTCTTCCCTTGTTTTCTCATATTGGTCAGCTGTCAGTGGGACCCTGAGATATTGCAGATTTCCTCTATTGACTTATAGTGTCCCTGTAGATTTCCAGTGTATCACCTCCCAGCCTTCAGTAGCTTGAAGTCTTGGAGGAAGTTGTTAATGCAGTGCTTCTGAAGAAAGTTGCCCCTAGCCCCCTACTGGTTCCAGGGTTTGGAGCTGGCTCTGTGCAGAAAGGCTCTCACTGGGGGCCTGCACCGTGCAGCTGGTTGTGTGGGAGGAGCCCACCGCCAGAGTGTGCAAGGTTACCTGGTGAAGACTCTAGCTGCCCTGCCCTGCTCTGATAAGCCACCTCTATCCGGGCCTGCCACCCAGGCCGAGCTTTACCCGGTGGACGAGACTCATCCGTGGCTCTATTTTTTTCCAAGTCTCTCAATACCTCCCCTTCTTGAGTCCTGGGTTCTGGAGTGACTGGAAATGCATTCACCCTCTAGTCTGCCATCTTGGATCGCCCCGTGGAAAGAGCCTGCGGCCAGAGGGGACAGGGCCGCCTGGAGAAGTCTCTGGCTGCCCTGCCCTGATCCCAGAGGCTGCTGGCGAATCGAAGCTCTCCGTTGGCTCAGGGACTTGTGGCTGGCTCTATGTAGAAAGCCTCTCATTGGGCGGTCTGCTCCGAGAAGCTAGCCTTGAAAGGAGCCTCCTTCCAGAGGGGGCCGGGCTGCTTGGGGAAGTCCCTGGCTGCCCTGTCCTGGTTCCTGAAGCTGCTTGCGGGCCGGAGCTCACCGCGCTGGCTCCGGGACTTGGAGCTGGTTCTGATCAGAAAGGCTCTCACTGGGGGGCCTGCTCTGAGAAGCTGGAGAAGCTGGCCGTGTGGGAGGGGCCCACCGCCGGAGTGCGCAGGGCTGCCTGGGGGAGACTCTAGCTGCCCTGCCCTGCTCTGATAAGCCACCTGTATCCGGGCCTGCCGCCCAGGCTGAGCTTCACCCGGTCAGGGAGACTCACCCATGGGTCTATTTTAGTCTGAGTCTCTCAATGCCTCCCCTTCTTGAATCCTGTGTTATGGAGCGACTGGAGATGCAGTCACCCTCTAGTCTGCCATCTTGGATCCAGTAAAGACTTTAAATAAACCCCTTACGGCCAGGCATGTGGTGCGTTCCTATAATCCCAGGAACTTGGGAGGCTGAGGGAGGAGGATCACAAGTTCAAGGTCAGCCTCAGCTACTTACCAAGACTCTAAGCAATTCAGCAAGATCCTGTCTCTAAATTATTATTTTATATATATATATATATATATATATATATATATATATATATATATTTAAAGGGGCTTGGAATGTGGCTTAGTGGTTAAGCTCCCTTGGGTTCAACCTGTGGTACCAAAAAAATAACAATAAAAATAAACCCTTACAATGGCCATAATTCTCAGGAGAATGTGAAATGTGCCCTAAAAGAGAGGTAGGGAGGGTACATGAGGATGTGAGAGGGAAACAGGTCAGACAATTAGTACACACTGGAAAGGCTGTATGAATACGATGGCCTATGAGATGGGTCTTTAAAACCCAGCTGAATTTCAACAGCAGGGCACAGGGTCAGCATGGTAGGAGATCTTCCTGAGTAAAGGGTGGCAGTCGACTTGCTTGGGAAGTGTCTGCTATAGCTGGAATCTGGAAAATAGCTAGCAAAGGGAAGGAAAAGAAATATATTATGCTCAAATTATGAACAATGCCAAGTTAACAAGCTAATTGAATAGGCAATAGAAAACACTCAAAGATTTTTTTAGTGAGTATAAGTATGTCTTAGGAATACTGAGTGGGAAACAACAAACTGCAGGTAGGGAGAGGCAGGGAAACCATGAGGAGGATTCTGTAGTACACAGGAAAGAGGTGAAGAGCCTCTCTCCTTGCCGGATCACAGGAGGGACAGAGAGGGAAGAAGGGTATGACCTCCTATCAGGGAAGAAATGACTGACATATAGAAGCAAAGTATGGGGGAATCATACATTCCATACTTTCCAATTTGTTGGCTATGAGATTTAGGAGAATTTACTTAACTTCTCTGTTTTGGCTCAGCTTCATCACCTGTAAAATGGGTCTAGCTGACTTAGAGAAATGTTATAAGGCATCCAATGACCTATACTACATGAAATTATTATGACCCTTATTGGCCTGTGAACCTATAAACAATGCAACTCAATCTAGCTTAAATTTTTAAAAGAAGAAGAATGTATTGGCTACCATGATGGAGTCAGGATGAGGATAAGAATGGAACTGGCCTTGGTACCACTGGAAATCAGAAAGTATGCTTTCAGGCATTCCTCCCTCCTCTCATCTCTCCATTCTTCTGTGTTAGCTTCAGTCTTTCCTGCTGGAGGTTGACATTCTCTACATGGTGAGGAACCTGACCACAGTGCAGTCTCAAGTTCATATCCTTCCAGGCCATTGATCCAAGAGGAAAGACAGTTTTCATCTCTAGCTCCAATATGAAAAAAATCCCAAAGAAGGCTGTGGATTCGCCAGGTTTTTAGTTTATGAGCACTGACTATTTGAACCTACAGTCACAGCAGCAGCAGGGATAAGATAAGAGGTGCTATGAATGGCAGCTGTTCAAAGTCTCATCATCACAGTGGAAGAGGAACAGTTTGAACAGTTTCTCAAGAGAAGTAGGGACCATAAGCATGGCACTCAAGGAGACTTCTAGGACTAAGGCCATCACCACAATGTGAATCCCACAAGATACAAAAGTGAAGAAGGAGTTAAAATGAGCTCGAGATTCGGATCTAATTGTATCATTCAAAAAGAAACATCAGCACAGCTGGTACTTTGGGGAACCTGCCCTGAATGGGTGGATCTCTGCTGCCCTTGGTCTGCAGCATGAATAAATAGATTGTGTTTCCGATGGCAACAACTCTGTCTTCACCTATTCTCATAGTTAGCAGATAGGCCTACCTGGAGCAGCACTTAGTTCTATACAACTCTGTTGTACCTCCAAGTTCTACTTACAGAGTCCCTTGCGTGTATAGGGGGTATGTGGTTCTGTCATGACTCTCTTAGCAGCTGTTGCCAAGAGGAACATGATATCTAATTGGCCACTTCAAGCATGACTACAATGTGATTGACCTGCATGCCTCATGTCAACTTGTCCTCCTTCCATCATATTATGGAATTATTTTTCTCAAAAGCGTCAGGGTAAGGTCAGAGCTATGTGAACCTGCAGTACCCCCTGGGCATTGTTGACCTTGGCCCTGGACTTTGCAATTTGGACAAGTACAGTAAGACTTTGATATGATGACAATGATGATGATGATGATCATGACAAAGAGGAGGAATGCTATAAAGATACTGACAATTAGTTAGTTTTCCATTGGGATTTTCAAAGTTAGTGCTAGTTATGCACATTAATCTCTGCGATGACTCTGGGAAGCAGTGAGGGCCAGTGGGAAGAATAGTGCTGGCCAAGTGCAAAGACTTGGGTTTATATCCAACTTCCATTGTACATGGGCAAGTTGTTTTGCCCCTCTGAGTCTCAATTTCCCTTCTGTGAAATGGTATTATAATAGTATCTATTTCACAGTTTGCCAGGGAAACTCAATGTGAAAAAACACAAGGTGCCTGATATGTAGTAGGTATTCAGTAAACGTTTCTGATGTTACAGATGAAGGACATCCAAGCTCATGGTTGGTCTTTTAGCTGCACCACTTTAGGCAAGTTACTAAAAAAAAAATCTCCCTGTGCCTCAGTTTTCCCATCTATAGGGGAAGAGGGGCTATTAAAATTGTACTTAACTTGGTGAGTTCTTGTGAATGTTAGATGTGTTTTGATTTGTGAGGCACACAGAAGAGTACTTTGCCCAGTGTCAGTGCTTGACCAATTAAGTTTCAGAATTAAGCAGAGATGAGTTTGAGTGCTATCTTCATTACATATGAGCTGTGTGACCTTGGATAAATTACTGAAGCACTCTTAGCCTTGTCTGTAAAATAAGAATGGTCATAGCATCTGCCTCCTACAAAGGTTGTGAAGATGGTGAGGTAATGCATATATAGCACCCAACACTCTCTGCCTGGCACAAAATCATAACTGTTAAGTTTTTTGCTCCTTTTGCTCAAAGGCTGTGACATCATCAAAGAGCCTAAATACCATGCTTAAAAAGGCTAGACTTTGGTTAAGAAATAAGATCTGTAGTGGATTGAGCACTGAACCCCCAAAGCATACATCCGTGTCCTAATTCTCAGATCCTATGAATGTGACCTTATTTTTAAAAAGGGTCTTTGCAGATGTAATTGAGTTAAGGATCTTGAGATGAGATCATCCTGGATTATCTGGATGTGCCCTAAATCCCACGATAAGTGTTCTTGTTAGAGGCGGGGGGGGGGGGAGGTATTAGAACAGATTTGACACTGAAAGAGATACAGAGAAAGGGATGTGAAAAGATGGCTGTGGAGATTGCAGTGATGTGTGTATGAACCAATATGAACCAACAAAGTCCAATTGTGGCCAGCAACCACCAAAAGCTAAGAGAGAGGTATCAGTGAGAATACCATGTAGTTTGTGGTGCTTTGTTACAGTAATTCTAAGAAACTAATACAGACCCT
Organism: Sciurus carolinensis; assembly: GCF_902686445.1. Taxonomy (NCBI): domain Eukaryota; kingdom Metazoa; phylum Chordata; class Mammalia; order Rodentia; family Sciuridae; genus Sciurus; species Sciurus carolinensis. The sequence goes on along the minus strand of NC_062232.1, from coordinate 117,312,036 downwards.
AGAAAGTAAGCTAAGATCTTAGTTGGGGTGATGACGGCATTTTCCTGAAGGTCCAACACAGTACCTGTGGCCCACATCATTACTCTGTTAGAATTGGGAATTGGCTAGGAACTTCTGAGAGCCCTACAGGAAAAGGTGTTGAAATCCTTTTGGGAAGAAAAGATTTCCCAAAAGGAAAGAACTGCTTTCTGCCTTTAGCAGGGATCAGATCTCTTTGGACACCCTAAGGAGCTCCAAATAATCTAAGGGGTTGACAGTAAGAAGCCACTTGGGAAAACGAGGCCAGAGTAACCTGTGTGATAGAAAGGCAGGAGGAAATAGACTCCATATGAAACAAGAAAAGATCAATTTATCATCTTGGCTATGTTGCCATTTCATTGCTTTTGAAAATTAAATTCCACTTAGGGAAAGGAAAAGGAACTCCAACTTATTGGTTGCCAAGTCTCTGCGTTGCTTAACACACAACTTTGCATTTTGTCATCACAATTACCCAAAGAGAAAGACAAATGCTATTGATAACTTTCATTTTACTGACTAGGTCACAAAGTCTCACAGCTAGTGGGGCTGAATTTTAAACTCATCCCAAAATAGATGAAATGAGTATGTAAGTACATATCTTCATTTACTTAGACAACTACAATCTTCATCAGAATTTCCAAGGGTATTATGATATCAGAAGCTGAAGAACTTTTACTGGGGTCTCCTATTGTTATTCTCCTTGTCTCCTCTGAGGTGTCACTTTCTTGCACATTTAAATCTTCATTGAGACTTTCCTCTAAAACAAACAGATTGCATAAGGTGCCACTCCTCTGTGCTTCTGTGCCACTGTTGAATAGTGATATTCATGTTCTATGCTCTGTCATACTTATTCCTCCTCTACCAAACTGAAGGACTCAAGCACAAGTACTATAAGTACTGTTTTTCCTCCATCTCTGTATCGTTAGCACCAACCACAGGGCCTAGTGTATGGGAGGAACTCAGCAATGTTGGATAGATGGATGGGTGATTAGATGGATGCATGGGTGAATGCATGGGGTGGGTAGATGAATGGGTGAGTAGGTGGGCAAATGACACATGGTGGTAGGCCTTTTCCAAGGTCAGTAGATGCAGGAATCTTTCATTTGAAACTTGTGATAAATTAAGAAAAAAAAACAATACCCTAATAGGGTTACAACCCTTGTGCTCTGTTTAAAATATTAACATACATGCAATTTAAATTTTTTCTTAGGATATCACTTTAGTATTACCTTATTTGGATTAAATGAGTTGTTATCTACAAAGGGCTCAGAATAGGGCCCAGTACATAGCAACTACTGTGTGTTTGCTGTCATTCAAAGATTATGTCCAAAGTTTAGTTTTCAGGCCTTCCATGAACATGTGGCTCAGGCCCAAAGGCTTTCTTCCCTCACAACCTTTTTCAGTCAGCTTGTTTACTGCTGTGACCAAATGATCTGACTAGCACAATCATAGGGGAGGAAAAGTTCATTTGAGGGCTCATAGTTTCAGAGGTCTCAATCCCATAGACAGCAGGCTACATTCCTCAGGGCTCCAGGTGAGGCAGGACATCATGGCAGAGGGAAATGACAGAGGGAAGCAACACAGGTCATGATCAGGAAGCAGAGAGAGAGAAAGAGATTCCACTGACCAGATACAAATATATTCCCAAAGCCATGCCCCAATTCCCACCTCCTTCATCCATGCCCTTCCACTTCATTTACTACTCAGTTAATCTCTCTCAGTGGATTAAATCATTGATTGGGTTAAGACTCTTACCACCCAATCATTTCTCCTCTGATCCTTCTTGCACTGTCTCACACATGAGCTTTTGGGGGACACCTCACATCCAAACCAGAATACAACCTCCACTCCTCTTTTGACTAACCCAGAAGAAGAACATTTTTCATGTCAGTCCTATAAAGAATTATGTCAGTGTCCCAAAAACAAGGCAAAAATCCCCAAAGTCCATTCCAATGGCCTCAAGAAGTCCCTTCTCCCCACCATCATTCCTCTCCCATGTAAATCTAATGCTCTTCCTTAACTCTTGTCTTGGCTCATTCCCCTCAAAGGTTTTCAAGTATATTGTTTTTCATAGTCTCATCCTCCAATGAAGAGGACTTCTGTCATTTCTCCTTACCCATCATTCACTTCCCTATGTTCTGGTGATACTAACTTTTTATTGAGGAACTATTTATCCCCAATCTCTGCCTAATTGGTTTGAGTGGGACTGACCCCCATCTACCACTCAAGGATAGGCTTGTGACCTGAATCTGGCCTACTGATGAATTCCAGCCTCTTGGGAACAGTGATGGCTAGGATTAGACAAATGACTCAGTTGAGTTCAATGTGACTCAATTCAGGAATTTTGGTTGAAATTTCTGGAAAAGAGATATTTTTTTTTCAGTAGAATTGTATTTCTTAGGTTGTCAGACCTAAGAGCAGTCTGATAGGGGAAACCTGTTCAAGTTGTGTTTATTGATTGCATTCAAGAGTCCTAATATATTTCTTTAGAAACCCCTATCTGCTTTTTCCCCTTGCCTTTCAAACTAGAAGTCATTGGCTGCTTCATAAGAAGAACCCATCCTGAAGGAACTAAGCAACTTCAAAAATGGTCTCCCCTCTTCCATACCTTTATCTCTGTCTCTGCCTGTATGGATTCTCCCATCAAAAAAGCAGCTTCCCTACTTTAGTATATTTCCTTACCATGGCCTATCCATTTTTGGCATTGCCATTTTTTTTTCTTTTGGTACCAGGGATTGAACCCAGGGGTGCTTAACCACTAAGCCACATCCCCAGACCTTTTTCATATTTTATTTAAAGACAAGTCTCATTGAGTTGCTTAGTGCCACGCTAAGTTGCTGAGGCTGGCTTTGAACTCAAGATCCACCTGTCTCAGCCTCCCTAGCCACTGGGGTAACAGTCGTGCACCACTGCACCCAGCCAGCATTGCCAATAGCCAATCCCTGGCTTCTGAAATAGTCCACTACTTCCCTCTGCAAATTTCGTTTCTCCAGATGACAATCTCTGAGCCTTTTGAAGGTACTTTCCTTGATTAAATTATTTTTAACTACTGGGCATGGTGTCACATGCCCATAACCCCAGTGAATCCCGAGTTCAAAGCCAGCCTCAGCAACAGCAAGGCACTAAGCAGTTCAGTAAGATCCTGTCTCTAAATTTTCAAAAATATAAAATAGGGCTGGGGATATAGCTTAGTGATCGAGTGTCCCTGATTTCAATCCTTAGCACCCCCCCAAAATTATTTTTAACTAAGTATAATATGACTTCTAGAAGGCTAAACCTCACTGTTAACTAAACCTAGAACTTTGAAACCATAACAAATAAGGGAAGGGTGTTCAGATAGCTTTAGGTGGGAACTAGTGTGTAGAGAGCTTTAGGAAGGAGCTATTGTTGCCAGTGTTTAATTACGATGAACAATACCATTTTATTTCTTTCACTAAATGCTTGAAGTGCACTTTGTCTGGGCCAAACTGTGTGCTGGGTGCCAGCGGTATTGGGAGAGAGAAAGAGATGAACAAAGAAGTCACAGTCCCCAAAACACACATGTTAAGTCATTTGCTGAGTGACTTAGGTTACTTAACTTCTCTGGCCTCAGCCTGTACATATATCAACACATTTCCTGACTTCCTCATAGTGCTGTTGTGAAGAACAAATTGTTTCATGCTGCGAAAGCAAAGCAGGAGTCTCTCCAAGGACAAAGTGGGAGTGGGAGTTGCCTTTTGGTCTCTTTCACCTCAGTACCCCCATATATTTCCTTCTTAGCATTTCTCAAGGGGATTGAAATAAATGTGCACTTAGTTGGTATGTACTACTCTCATCTCTCCACATTGTGCTTCACAAAGGTGGTGACCATGGTTTTGCTCACTACTTGGTCTGTAGGCCCTGGTCAGGGCTTAGCATGGACTCAGCATAGAACAGGGGCACTCTGACCATCTAAGCCTTATTAGTCTACCAAACCAGGCAATTTCCAATCCTTCTTCTTGTCATACTCCTGAACTGAGGGAAAGTGTCATTAAGTCCATTTCAAGCTACATTCTCTACCTCAAAACTTTCTGCTGTATCTCTGTCCTACTTCAGGTCAGCATATCTGTCTCATGTATACTTCTATAACTGCCTTTTAACTGGTTTCCTCAACATCTTTTAAGCTTTTTGTTCTCTAACATTCTCTCTCACAAAGGTTTGATTCTGATCTAAAGAATTATTCACTGTTCCAACTGCAGTCCCCTCTTTTATGTCTCTGTCATGCCTATGTTTATACCATTTCTTCCACTGGGACCGCCCTTTACTGATATTGCATTCTGATTTTACCCATTCAGTAATACATAGCTTAACTGATATCTTGTCAATTTAGTCTTGTGTAATGTTCCCCTTCTCTTAGCTGAAAGAGATCCTCTTCCTGTTCTGAACTCTGCTGGTACTTTATCCGTACTTCCTTCAGGGTTTATCAGTACTGTCTGCCCCATGTTACAGTTGTGAGTGAACGTGTCATCTCTATGACTACCACTGGGAGCAAAAGGCCATCTTTATAGCCCCCATAGTGCCTTGCACTGTGGCTGCCACATCAAAGGGGTACAATATATATTTGTGTAATGAATGTCTCTTCATTTACTTTCTATCAGTCACTTCCTCCACCACTCACTTGCCTTCTCAAATATGCTGTGTTAGTTTTCTATAGCTGCCATAACAAAGTACCACAAAGGGGTGGCTCAAACAGCAGAAATATATTGGGTCACAGCTCTGGAGACCAGAAGTCCAAGATCAAGGTAACAACAAAGCAGTTTCCCTCTGAGTGATGGGAAGAAAAGATCTGTTCTAGGACTCTCTCCATGGCTTGAAGATAGCTATCTTCCCCTCACGTCCCCTTACATTGTCTTCCCTGTGTATGAATCTAGGTCTGGGTCCCAGTTTTTCCTTCTTATGAAGATACCAGTCATATTGGATTAAAGCTTAGTACACTAAATTTACCTTATCTTAACTAATTACTTCTACAAGGGCATTGTCTCCAAATATGATCACACTCTGAGGTACTAGGGGTTAGAGCATCAGAAAGGAAATATTTTAGGGGGAAAGGGAACAAATAGACCCACAACATATATGTCAAATACCAACAAAGAAATATTGTTCTTCAGGGACTCAACCCTAATTAAATCAAATTCCAGACTAGTGCTTACTGTATAGGAGATATTCAACTAAGAGCAATAAAACGGAATGAATATTTCTCTATCTTTAAGGATCTGAAGGTGGGATGATAGAATACTAGTGCCTATCATGGTTCCTGGCATGCAGTAAGCATCCTATAAATGTTTATGTAATTTTGTCCCATCATCCCAGAATGTGGAGCACCTATAAGAACTTAAATTGAGAATAAAATATGCCGTTTATGATAACTTTGAAATTATTATTATGTTTTTAGAGGTCTGTTCTTCTGAGAAAGACAATAGGTGAATGATTAGAGCATTAGAAACTTTTTTCAAATATATATGAAAATATGTATAAAAAATACATAAGCTCTATATTATGATTTCCAACCTCTTTCAATGCACCTCTGTCAGTTTCATGAAAATACTTGCAGAATTAAAGATGGGAACTTAATGGGTTAAAGAATACAATCCTGATATGAAAGTCAAGGGCCTCAGACTTCAGATGGCCACTTTTGCCACTCATTTGCTGTGTAGTATTGGGAAGCCATGTACAGTCTCTCAGACTCAGTTTCTCCACTTTAGGGCTTCAGCGCCCTCTGGTTCCAAGATCACCTGGTGAACTTCTATTTAACATAGCCTTAGAAATTCTAGTCAGAGCAATTAGGAAAAAGAAAGAAATTAACAGGATACAAATAGGAAAAGTAGAGCTCAATTGATCTGTTTGTGGATGATATGATTCTATATTTTGAAGACCCAAAAAACTCCACTAAAAACTTCTAGAACTCATAAATGAATTCAGCAAAAGAGCAGGTACAAAATGTACACCTATAAATGAATTGTAGTCCTATACACCAATGATGAACCAGCTGAAAGAGAAGTTAGGAAAACTATCCCATTCGTTATAGCCTCAAAAATACTTTGGAATTAATGTAAAAAAGTGGGAAAAGGTCTCTACAATGAGAACTACAGAACACTAAAGAAAGAAATTAAAGAAAACCTTAAAAGATGGAAAGAACCCCCATGTTTTTGGACAGGCAGAATTAATATTGTCAAGGCGGCCAAACTACTGAAAACACTATAGATTTAATGCAATTCCTATTAAAATTCCAATGATGTTCTTCATAGAAATAGAAAAAGCAGTCATGCCTTGGTACCTTTGAGGAATATTAGTCAGTTATTTTGTAGAATGTCCCTTAATTTGGGCTAGCCTGCTGTCTCCTCATGATTATATTGAGATTATGGATTTGGGTGAGATCTCCTCTCCTTTCTGGTGCATCATATAAGCTGGGACATAATGTTCATGTTTCATTACTGGCAAGGTCAATTTTGATCACTTGGTGGTATCTATGTTTTTTCCACTATGAAGTTACCCTTTTCCCTTTGCAATCAATAAGTACCTTGGAGAACATTTTAAAAAAAACAAAATAAAGAAATGTAAATGAAAAAAAGCAGTCATGAAATTCATTTGGAAAAATATGAGGCCTAGAATAGCCAAAACATCCTTATTGAGAAAAGTGAAACAGGAGGCATCACAATACCACACCTTAAATTATACTACAGAGCTATAGTAACAAAAAAAAGCTTGGAATTGGCATCAAAACAGACATGAAGATCAATGGAACAGAATAGAAGACACAGAGACAAACCCACATAAATACAGTTATCTCATACTAAACAAAGGGACCAAAAACATATATTAAAGATAGCCTCTTCAACAAATGGTACAGGGGAAACTAGAAATCTATATGTAGTACAATAAAATTTAACCTCTATCTCTCACCCTGCACAAAATTCAATTCAAAGTGAATCAAAGACATAGATATTAGACAAGAAATCCTGCACCTACTAGAAGAAAATTTAGGCCCAACACTCCAACATGTTGGCGTAGGAACCAACTTCCTTAACAAGGCTCTTAAAGTCACAAGAAGTAAAATTTAAAAAATCGATAAATGGAATGGATTCAATCATGAGCATGAAGAAAGAGCCTACAGAATTGGATAAAATCTTTGCCACCCTACCTCAAATAAGGTGTTAATTTCCAGGATATACAAAGAACCCAATACCAAGAAAATCCCAAATAGCCTAATCAATAAATGGGCCAAGGAACTAAACAGATCATTCTCAGAAGAAGAAATACAAATGGTCAGCAAATATGCAAAACATTTCAACATATCTAGCAAGTAGAGAAATGCAAATTGAAAATACACTGAGATTTCACCTCACTCCAACCAGAATGGCAATTTTCAAGAACACAGGCAATAATAAATGTTGACGAGGATGAGGGGGAAAAGGATATACTCAGACATTGCTGGTGGGACTGCAAATTATCTGGAAAGCAGTATGGAGATTCTTCAAACAACTAGGAATGGAACCACCATTTGACCCAGTTGTCCCACTTCTCAGTGTATATTCAAAGGATTTAAAATCATCATACCATAGTGACACAGCCACATCAAGGTTTATAGCACCACAACTGACAATAGCTAAGATATGGAACCAATGTAGGTGCCCTTCAACAGATGAATGAATAAAAAAAAGTTGTATATATATGTGTGTGTGTATATACATATTTTGATATATATATATATATATATATATATATATATACAATTTCTCAGCCATAAAGAAAAATGAAATTATGGCATTTGCTGGAAAATGGATGGAGCTGGAGAATATCATACTAAGGGAAATAAGCCAATCCCACAAAACCAAAGCTTGTATGTTCTTGCTGATATTTGAATGCTAACACACAACAAAGCAGGGGAGAGGGGAACAATGGAAGTTAAGTAGATTAGACGAAGGCAGATGAAAGAAAGGTAGGGGGGATAGAAATAGGAAAGACAATGGAATGAATCTGACCTAACTTTTGCATGTACATACATGAATACACCATGGTGAATCCCACCATTATATACATCCACAAGACTGGGATGCTAATTAGAATAAGATATATTCCATGCTTGTATAAATATATTGAAATAGATTCTACTGCCACATATAACTAAAAAGAAAAGCAATAGAAGAAAAAACCACTTGGTGAGTCCCCATTCGTGAGAGAAATGATATCAGGACCCACATTAGCCCTGATAATTTTTCCTGAACTTTTGGCCACATGCTGGGGCCTCATGTTCCTTAATCTTGACTGTTTATAGCTCATGAGAGGTTGTGGGCTCATCACAAATGGCTGCCTGTCAAGTTCTCTAGGGCATGCAAACTCTAGGAATTCTTTGAGGGCAGGTACCATGACTTATTTTATTTTCTTTTTTAAATTGATTCTTTGTGGAAATTGTCAAGCATATCTAAAACTAAACAGAAAAGAAAATGAACTACCCTACATCTATTACCTAGCTGCAACAGTCATCAACTTGAGGACATTCTTGTTTCATCTATATCCCTTACCCATTCCCTTCAATCTCAAATGTGTCATTTCATCTATAAATGATTTGGTATGTATTTCTAAACCATAAGGTAATTTTAATATGGTAATTCTATCATATCCAATAATTAAGAATTCCTTAACTATAGAATTTCCAATTGTGTTAACAACTCTCCCTTTTGTCTCATATATGTGTCCTTCTACTTGGTGTGTTTGACTCAAGGTCCAAAAACAGTTCACATATTACATCTAGTTGATATATCTCTCAAATCTCTTTCAATCGGTAAGTTCTCCCTCCCTCTTTTGTTTGGTTTATTGTTTCCTTCATTTCAAGGATTTCCGTTTTTTTTTTTTTTTTTGAGAATCTCTATCTCTTTGTTGAAATGATCTTTTGCTTCCTGCAGTTGCTCTGTCAGCTTATTGGTATTAACATTCATTGCCTGCATTTGCTCTCTTATCTCATCCTTTGCTTTGCGAATCATCTTAATCATGTATAATCTGAAGTCCTTTTCTGACATTTCTTCTAACTATCATTGGATTCTATTAATGTAGAATCTAGATTTGTTTGGATCATTTTCTTCCCTTGTTTTTTCATGTTGTTCATGTATCTTCCCCTCTAGCAGTGCAGATCTGGGGTATTACAGATTTCCCCCTATAGGCTTATAGTGGCCCTATAGGTTTCCAAAACCCTTTCTTTAAGGGGAGATCAATATTAGCAGTGCCCAATTCAGACACTATGCAATCCTAGACCAAATAGCCCCTGACAATGAGCTTCAAGCCTCTAGCAGGCGTCTCAGGATGAGTTTTGCCCCACCTAAAGATCGGAGCTATGGCTTCCAGGATTATCCAAGATGGCCACTCTGGCTTCCAAATGTGTTGGCAAATGGGGAGTTGCAGCTCGGGGTGTGGACGTGGTTGGCTGGAGGTTCTGGAGGCGGGATGCAGTTGGTCAGGCAGGGGTCCTGGAGGTCTGGTGTGTTTGGTGTAGTTGTGGGATCCTGGAGGCCGGTTGCAATCAGTCGGTCTGGGGTCCCGGTGATAGGGCGCAGTCAGTTGGTCTGGGGATCCTGGTGGCAGGGAGCAGTCAGTCGATGTGAGGGCCCCAGAGGCAGGGAGTGATTGGTCGGGCTGAGGGATCCTGGAGACGGGGCTCAGTCAGTCTGGCCAGGGGTCCTATGGGGCCTGGCTGTTGTCTCAAAATGGCAGAAGCCACGTGTAATCAAACCTGCAGGTACTGTGACAGTGAACTTCCAGGCAACAGCAGGCAGCTGGTGCTCCACTGGCGGTCGGCGATCAGTTTGCTGACTGCTGTTGGACGATCGGGAGGTGAACCTCGTGCATTGGGTGATGGATAGGTGTAAGGCAGGCGATGGACAGGCGAGAGGCAGGCAAATGGCGGATGATAGACGCCTGACAGTGAGCAATCTGCACTCAAAAAAGGCGTTGATATGCTGGCAGACTGCAGGTCATCACAGCAGACAAATGGGGTAAACACCAGGGGATCGATAAGCAGCAAAAACTCCCTCTTTTGTTTCTTTAAAATTTATTCGTTGAAGACACAGGAGGCCATAACTTAGTCATCTGGTGCCTTAGTGCGGTAGCTAGGGAATAATCCAAACTTCCTGTTACGCAAACATGAATGAATGACCAAAGTACCACATCCTCAACATCCTGGCACAGTAGTACTAATGGGTTCTGTACTTCTCAGCAATGTATGCTTTCAGTCCGCCCTTGAAAGATGACCCCTCAGTCTCCTGGTCTGCAAAGTGGAGATGCTAGTACCTGCTTTCTGCTCTAGATCCTGGCAAGGTTGTGACAAAGACTGGGTTTTAAAATAAAGCCTAAAACAGCTTTGAGCAATTGGTGCTATAAATATCAAAGGAGGAATTCTATTATTAAATGTCCTTTGTTCCTAGAAGCTTCAGGCAGAGTGGTAGGGTTGAGGAGTAGAACCCCTTTCCTTTATCCTTGCCACACTGCTTCCATGAAGGTGGTGACTGGAACATGCAGGGCCAGGAGCATGCCTGGGATGGGGAGCCCTGAGCACTGGAGTCCTGGGCTCCCTTTAGACAAGCCAGCCCAACCCTGGCCAAAACAGGCCTGCAATATCCTATTCCAGCCTGGCAAAAATAGAATAGCTAGGGGAACGAGAGGACTGAGACAACTGTTCCTGTTTTGAAAATGTCGGAAGGATGTGGCTGCAGGTGGGGGTGAATGTCTGCCCCTAAGAGTGAAACCTGGCCAGGAAGCTGCTGGGCCCCATGGTGGGGAGCTAAGATTTGGGCTGGACTCCTGACAGCACCTGTGGCCCCAGTGCCTGGTTCGGACATTGGAAACAATGGGGAATACTTTGCCTGGAAATCCTGCATGTATTTAGGAGTCAATTAATTTTCATTCCAAACAAAGAGAGCAAAGAATCTCTGATGAGTGGCCAGGAATAGCTATAGAGAAGCTAATAGCCAGTTAGGTCAAGTTTCAGCCTTCAGTAGTTTGGAGAGAGTTCCATTCTGAAGCCAGCGGCCATGCAATTTTACTCTGGCCTGTGCAGGCAGCCAAGAAACAAAAGGGGTCCTTTCCTTTTGGGCATCTTTGACCCAGCCTGTACACCTGCAGGGGCTCTGCAGGAGGCTCTATTCAATATTTACCCTCTACTTAGTCCTGCCCCGCTACACACACACATATGCACATCTTCCATATGGTGGCACTTGTTGAGGCAAGTAACTCTGGTCTGTAACATACTGGGCATGCACATAGGGTGTGTGCCATGGGAATCACCAAAACAAAAACAAAACATAGGAGGTTACAAAATGAGCAAATCACTAGGAATTTTCAAAGTAAATTTAAAAGTAATGAGGACCTAGAAGTCCCCATATGTGAAGTGGGAAGTTTGAAAGTTTCAGCCTTTTCTGAGCTTTCTGTGTACCCAAAAGAGGAGCTTATTTTGGAAGTGGAATAAGTATGATTTTTTTTCCCTCATCAACTCAAAAGTGGTTGAACTGATTTAGCACAAACTATAAAAAGACAAAAACCAAATGCGCCCTGGGACAAGATTTCTCTGTGAAATAGAATGGAAGCAACTAGAGGGGTAAAGCCATGAAAATACAGTGCCTTGAAATCACATTCCTCCAGATGATTTTTCAGACATCCAGTAGGGAGTCTTGAGACTGGGTTTGGGGTGTGACACTGTGAGTCACACAGGCAACTGATTCAAAATCAAGTACCCTATTCAATAAGAGTTTTTTGGCAGTTTCTAGGAATCTGAAATTATATTTCTAAACATTTTCATCTGGGCTAGGGATATGGCTCAGTGGTAGAGTGCTTGCCTGGCATGCATGAGGCCCTGGGTTCCATACCCAAAACTGCAAAAAAAAATCATCTCATTTATTTCATTTTATGTAAAGTTATCAACACTGCCAAGATTTCCACATCCATTTAACTAATGAAGTTAACCCTATATTAGCCCATTAAAGAGGGAAGTGGTTTCAAGTTGTTAAGAACAAAGACTTTGCAACTGGGGTGGCTGAGGAGGAGACTGTGGCAGAAGGACGCAAGTTGAAGGTCAGTCTGGGCAACTTAGCAAGACCCTGCCTCAAAATAAAAAGGGATGGGGATGTGGCTCACTGGTAGGGTGCCCTCGGTTCAGTCTCCACTAACACACACACGCACGCACACATACATATACACAAATATATAACACAATCCACAGACTTCAGGAGACAGAGATCTAGGTTCATACTAGCTAATTGAACTTGTTACTGAGACTCAACTTCATCTCCTATAAAACAAAGATAAACATACCATTGAAGGTTGTGATAAGGATTAAATAAGATGATGAACATGAAATATTTATAATAGTACTTGACCATGAACACCCCAAACTAATGGTCATAAGTGGGATAGCAGTGACAAAATTGAGGGTGGCCTGTGGATTTATTTTCATGTACTTTTCTACCACATCATCCAGATCAGAGTTTTCCAAAAAAGTGAAACTGTATTGTGACTAACAATAAGAAACACATTTTATGTGGTGCTTGAGTGTTCATACACACACAAAAAATCAAAGTTTCATGATATTTACCCTTACTGTGTGCAATGTCCTTTATTCCATTCCATTGTACTCTATCCATTTCATCTTTTCATTTTCTAAATGCTCATGGCAGCCCACTAAATATATTTCATTACTGCCTAATGGGTCATAGTCCACGGTTTGTAAAACACTTACCTAGATGAATCTGGAGAAGGCAATTAGCACTCTCAGAAGCCCAGAGAGCCATCTTCTTTTGAATTAACACCTCTGGCCAAGGTCTGAAGCCAAAAAAAATTCTCCTTTGAATTTTCTTCCCCATTAAAATTGCCCCTTAGAATAATGAATGACAGCTGCAAAGTGACTAGACATCAGTCTTCCTCACACTTTCACCCTTGGCATGGCTCCTAGATGATGACATTCTTTTCTAGACCCTTCTAGAAAGTCTGGCCAAGATGTGGGTTTGACCTGTGAACCTGATGTGTGTGTGTGTGTGTGTGTGTGTGTGTGTGTGTGTGTGTGTGTGTTTATGGGATTTGGACAAGAGGGGAAGGACTGCCAGTTTCTCAATTTTCCCCTCATGTCACCTACCTATCAAGTTTCTGCCAGAATGGAGGGGAATGCCCACTACCCTGGGTTGTAACACTTTCCTTTCCAAAGGATCCTCCTCTTCTGGACATGGCTGGGACAGTGAGAGAGGGCCAAACTACCAACAGTCAAGAGCTCTTTGTTCCACCTCCCTGGTTTGGTCCCTTCGCCTTGACAGAGACTTGGTCCAGTAAGATGATCTGACCACAGCTGGTCTCCTACACTTAGAACAAGTTGGAAGCAAGAGAACTTGGGGAAGGAATTTGGTTTCACTAAAAATAGCTGCAATATAGACCCTGTGACTTACCACTCCTCAGAACAGTCTGATATGAGCTGAACAGGGTCCACTGGCCCCTGAAATCACTCTGGACTATTTGCGTTTCCTGCCTGGAGCCCTTGAAGCCAGAAGGAGCTTAGAGAGTTGGGGGTATTTTGGCTCAGATGCAGACTCTTGCAAACCTCAGAAACGCATGGTGATGATATGACTAAGAAGCTTCCTATCCCCAGGAGTGCGTGACCATTGGCACTAATAACAACAGGGCCCTTTAAGCTTTTGGTCCATGGTGGGATATTGCTTGTTCCTCACTACCCGGCCCATTGTGTCTCCACTTCTAAGGTAGGTGAAACCAAATTCACTGGGGAAAATGCTATGGGAATTGGGATTCTCTTGGGTAACCGAGGCCAATGTTTCCTTGGCCTGGGGCAGGGAGACAAAAATCAGGACAGGACGCAGTCTACAAATAAAAAAATACGTCTTTGCTCCCAACACAGTCAAACTACAATAATATATGGGAATTATATTCCTTTCCTAACACCTTCCCACTTAAAAGCCAAGTCATTAGCCTGTAAGAAAGCACATCAAATGTTAAATTTAACCTTCTCTGCTTAGGTCTGCTTTATTTTAGCTGGGTGCTTTTTCTCTCCTGTCCCATTGCTCTGTGCATTTGAATTTGGCTCAGGGCATTGGTCATCTGTATTTATCTTTTTGACTATGCAGAAGTTGAGGGCAATACATAGCTGCCTAGAATGGATTCCTATAGTTCACATAGTCCCCATGAAAGAAGAATTCCAATACAAGTGCACTAAAGACTTGCTTGGATTACATTTCCTTCCTGAAATACCACTGTCAGGACTTACCTCTGATTCCTACCCCATTTACAGCAATGGTCCTTGGGGAAGGTGTTGGAATTAAAGGGGAACTGGAAAGTTCTGGGGGAGAGGTTAGTAACCCTCTGAGAAAAAAAAAAAAGAAGCAGGCTTGGCTGCTGGAATATTAAACACCAGCAAGTTCTTGCTCAGAGTTGGCTTTTGAGCATTATACTAAGCATACTACTATGCCAACATTGCAGCTTGCCAAACTCAGGTGTTTTCATGGAAATGAAGATATGCTTTAATAAGAGAAATGCTTTCCTTAAATGAAAATGACAATCTTAAAATATCACATGGCTTAAGGAAACAAACCTAACTCAGAATCATCCGTGTCTTTGCATTATTTTAGAAAAATGAATTAGACTGAAACTTACCCCCTTCCCACCCCTCCTTACTGTTTTTCCTTTCACTTATCTTCAAGATATAAATGTCCAAATAGCAATGATTTAAAATCTTAAACTACAAAAAAACACCTTGAAAGTCGTATGGTCTTTTCCTTATTTGAGTATAAGTTGTGATAAGCGTCTATCTAGTTTCTACCTAGAATGTTGCCTCAACTTTCCCTGGAACCTCCAAACGGTCACATGGTAGATTTTTCATGTTGAAGTCATGGCATCACATCCTGCCAGCATAACATCCTACTGATGCTTTCTTCTTTTCAACATCACTTTAAGGGTCATTCATTTTGCTGCAAAGCTAGATAAAACTTGAACATTTTGAATTATTTTCCTATGTTGCATCAGTGGACCATAGGGCATCACTAATACTACACACTCAAATGTGTTGTCACATTTATTGAAAGTTGTCAGGGGGTTTGCATTTAACCTGGGTGTGCATTTTATTGAAATACTCTAGAGAAAGTGATTTCCCTTTCTTTTGCTGAATGAGGAGATTTACTGGAGCTTGCCTCTAAATAGCATACTTGCCTAGTACTCTGAACAAATGACTCCAATAATAAAATCTCTGTGTACAAACAACTTTTCAGAAAAGCATTCATCAGCAAAGCAGTGGTTCCCAAACTCTGTGTCATGAACCAGTGACAGGCTGGCTACTTAGGAATCACCTAGAAAGATTGTTGAAAAATATAATTTCTGGACCACATCCCTCGAAATTCTGATTCAGAGGATTTGGGTTTGGTTTGGGTCCCCAGAACTTGGATTTGCAGCAAGTGATCCTGGTAATTCTGATGCATGACTTGGTTTGGGAAGCACTAAGCAAGTGAAGAGCCTCCTGTTTTTGTTTGGTTGTCTGTCTAAAATATTTTAATGATTTCCTTTTGCCTTCAGGATGAAGTCCAAACTCTAACTTGACATTCCCCAGGTCCTCCATGGTCTAACACTAACTACCTTTCCAATCTCATTCTTCATTATTCCTCTTTGCCACCTACAACACCCACAGTCAAATTGAATTGGCCACTGGCATCCATTTTACCTTCATGGTTGGAGACTTTACTCATGCTATTGCCTTCAGTTTCTGTGTCTTTCCTCACATCTCTGCACATCCAAATCTATCTGATTTCTTATGGTCTCTACTATAGTGTACATAAGAACAATACAGGGGACCTCTTTAAAATAACCAACTCCTGGATCTCACATGTGAGAATTCTTATTCGATAGGTCTGGAATATTTTTTTGGACTAGGGGTTTAACCCAGGGGTGCTTAACCACTGAGCCATATCCCCAGTCCTTTTTAAAATTTTTATTTTGAGGCAGTGTCTCGCTAGGTTTCTGAGGCTGGCTTCAAACTTGCGATCCTCCTGCCTTAGCCTCCTAAGATGCGGGGACTGCAGGTGTGCATCACTGTGCCTGGATATTAGGTCTAGAATTCTTAAGCACCTCAAGGGATCTGGTGTTGACCACATGTCCAGAAACATTGCATCTAGCTCAAATGCCATCTCTTTATAAAAAATTTCTGGAAATGTCTGCCTTTCCCTAATCAAACTCCCATAGCAGTTTGTTTGTAGCACTGTAATTTAACACTTCACTCTCTACCCTGTTTGAATTATTGTATGTTTTCAATTCCCACACTCAACAAACATTCATTAAGTGCCTAAATATAAAAGGCATAACTTTCCTTCAAGAACCCAAGCTCCATGGGAGAAGAGATCACTGCCTATTCATCTCTGTAAACACCATCCGCATGAGTGTGGAGTGTATCTCTGGGGGTAGTAAATTTAAAATCTCTTTGCCATAGATGGGAGGAGGATAGAATCTGCTACAAGGTGACATTTTATTTTCCCTAGTAGATGTGGACATGAGTGAGGCAGGTTATTTTTCTGTCTCTGTGTTTCATATCTGAGATTTGTGTACCAGAGTGGAATCTTAGAAGCCTTCTGTGTTTGGGAAATCTCAGAGCAAATTGATGACTGGATTCCAGAGAATCTCTTGGCTTAGTTAGGTAGGAAAGCACCTGGAATTTCTAAATACAGTAGTTATTCCATACGGGAGGGACAAGCACAATTGCCAAGAGGTACAGGGGAAGGGCAAGAGACAATGGGTGACTGGGATTTGGGTATGCTTCACTTGGGATGGGGTTCCCTTCATTGCAACACCTGGAGCCACAACTCCATCTCTATAATTGTTCATTGTTGAAAAACTGTGGCTCCTTAATTATTTTCAATTAAAGTATATAATATAAAATAATTATATAACAAATATATATAATAAATAATATAATTATAGAATATACACTAACCCATGTTATTATATGGACCAACTTGTTAACCATGTTATTGGTTTAGTATGTATTTCTACATTTCCATTATCATAGAATTATATTAAACATATAATATGCATGTTGTTTTATTATAAATTATTTTATGGAAATTATATCATCAGTCATACTTTTCTGTATCTTATTCTTCTTGTCTTTTACAAGCTATGTGGCCTTTAGATTCTTTGGGTTTTGTTTTCCTCATCTAGAAAATGAGGATGATAATAGTAACTATCTCATAGGATTGCTCTGAGGATTCAGTGAGTTAAAATATATAAAACACTTAAAACTGCCATATATGAATGGTTGCTACTATATTGCTACTATTATTCCCATTCAACAAAACCTGAAAATCATCTGCAGTCATTCAGTTTTACTCTTCTATTGGCTACAAAGCATTTTGTGATGTAAATGGAGAATAACTACTCCAACAATTCCACTTTTAGTGAATATTCATTTTGCTTCCAATTTTTAAATTTTTTTTTGCTACTCAAAGGCAATATAGCAATGACCACCTTTGACTATATCCCATATACATGCTCTTGTTTTTCTTACTCTGGAACAAATTCCTTACATAGCAGGGTCAAAGGGTGTATAAATATTGTTTTTAATTTTATTAAATGTTCCCATATTGATTTCTAGAAAGCATGCAACAAATTTCACCAGTAATCCCACCTTGTTACATCTTACTGCTCTTTTTAAATTTTGCCAGTCCTATGGATAAAGTGAGTCATCTCATTGTTACTTTAAGTTTCTCTAGTTTCTTCTCAGTCTGAGCATCTTTAGAAAAAAACTGTTGGCTATTTAATTTCCTTCTCTGTAAAGTGGTTCTTCAAATCTTTTGTCTGTTTCTAAAGCAAGTTGTTTTTCTTGTCAATTTGTAAGAGCTTGTTTTATATTATTGCTATGAACCCCTCATATGTTCCCTGGGTACAGTTATATTTCTGATTTCTTGTTTATTTAACAATTGTATCTAAAGTCAAATTTTTGAAAAATTGTATATTGTAAAATTTCTTTTATAATCTCTGGGTTTTGAGAATTACTTAAGAGGATCTCCCCATGCTAAGGTTGTGTATAGTTTCCTATTTTCTTGCAGGAATTCTATTATTTTTATATTTAAATTTGTCTTTACCCGGAAATTTAATTTATTTTAGGTGTAAAATGAAAGTCTAATTTGATTTCAAATTACTGGCCAGTCTCATCCATACTGTTCATTAAGAATCCATCTTTTCCCCCACTGAAATGAAATACCTCCTTTGTCAAGTATTAAATGCGTATATATGGGATTTTATTCTGCACCATTTATTTCATTTCTTTAATTTATTTATCTATTATTCCTGTGCCACTACCGTCTTTTGATTTGATTACAGTGACTTTAGAATGATTTTTTAATATCAGGATGAGATATTTCTCTCTACCTCTGCGTGTGTGTATGCAGCTCTCTGTCTCGTTTTGCATGGCTATTCTAGGGCATTTATTCTTGCATATAAAGATTAATAATATGTTACATTACCAGGCACAGTGGCACACACTTGTAATTCCAATGACTTTTCAGGATGAGGCAGGAGAATCGCAAATTTGAGGCCAGTCTCAGAAATTTAGCAAGACCCTGTCTCAAAATACAAAATACAAAATAAAAAGGACTGGGATCATAGCTCAGTCATAAAGCACCCCTGGGTTCAATCCTTAGTACCAAAAAAAAAGTTGGGGCAAAATAGAGCATATTACATAAATCTCCTATCTTCCCCCTGAAAAATCATATTTAAATTGGAATTTTAAAACATAATATTGACCTTGGTAGAATTGAGGTTTTATGATGCCTTGTCTTATGATTCATTCAATCTTTTGGGAGGGATTGTTTTACCTCCTTCATAATGGTATCACAATTTTCTTCATATTGGTCTGATGTTTTTCTTGTTAAATCTGGACCTGTATATAATACATATACATATTTTTGCTATGTGAATATAATTTTTAAAATTTTCATTTCTTGGTGTTTATTGCTTGACTAGAGAGATATTATTTGTTTTGTTTAGTAACCTTATATTTCTTCCCTCTACCAAATTCTCTGAATATGTCTCACAGATTTTATGAGAATGTTTTGGTTTTCTAACTGTACAAACATAACATCAGCAGACAAGGAAATAGATATCTTTTCTGATATTTGTATTAGTTCATATTCGAATCTTTTTATTAGATAGTACCTCCAAGGCAATGTTGAATAATAACAGGGATAAGAGGTATCCTTGTCTGGTTCTGAATTTTATTTAAACAGGTCAGTGCTTTGCCATTTGGGATTATATTTGGCATCCATTTTTGGTAAACAGTATGTACTATTTTAAGAGATTTCCTTTTAATCCTATTTAACTTAGAAATGTGTTGGGACTGCAGCTGAATTTTATCAAATAACTTTTAAGTCTTTATTGATATCATCATTCATACGGTCTTCCTCTTTATTGATGTCATGAATTATGTTGATAGATTTTCTGATATCAAACCTCCTTTGCATTTCCAAATTTAATCCTATATGTGGGTTAGTAATTTCTGTGAAATGAACCAGTCAAAGCATCAGTGGCTGAAAAAGCAACAATCATTTGTTACTGCCGATGTGTCTTTAGGTTAACTGGGGTCTGGCTGATCTACTCTGGTCTGAGCTAAGTGACTGTGATTGTCACTATAGGTCTGTTGGGCTGCTTTGCTTCAGGTTGTGGTAGCTGGCACCACTTTGCCTCAGGTAACTCTCATCCCCCTGCTAGGGCAAGCAGGCTAGCCAGGCTAGTCTCAAGGTGACTGCAGAGACACAAGAAGGAAGGAGCAAATGCACAAAGCCTCTTAAGACCCAGACTGGGAAGTGGCACACTTCCATTTGTTACCAGTTACTTGGCTGATCCCCAAACTAAGGGACAGGGAAATAAATGCCATTAAAACAATTCTTGAACACAGGAGGAGTGAAAAACAGAAATCCATACTATAATATACCATATCCTAATTGGTTATAAAATTTTACATTCTTGAAAAATGACTGAGTTATATAGATAATGTTTTATTCAAAATGTCAGCATGTATATCCAGAAAAAGAGTGTCTATAGATTTCTTCATTTGTAGCATCCTTGATATGTTTGGAAATTAAACTTAGGTTGACCTTCTAAACAGAACTAAGGGCTTTGGGGCTGGGGTTGTGGTTCAGTGGTAGAGCGCTTGCCTAGCATGTGTGAGGCACTGGGTTCCATTCTCAGCACCACATATGAATAAATGAATACAATAAAGGTTCATCAAAAAGGATTAAGGGCCTTTCCTCCTTCTTTCTTATGACCTAGAAGAGTTTAAATGACATTGAAATTCTTGATTTAAAAAAATATTTACTGGTGAATTAAAACCAATGAACCTCTCTGATATGATGACTGGTTCAATGACAAATATTTATTCATTATTTCATTTTCTTATTTCATAAGCAGTCTATTCAATTTTTCTACTTCTTTTTGTGTTAATTTGGGTTTCTAAAAGATGCTTCTTTTTCTTAAGATTTTCAACTATGTTGCCATAGAGCTTAATGTAGTATCTTTTATAATTATTTAAATCTTTTCTTTATCCAATCCATGATTATGTCTCCTTTTATATTTCAAGTCTTATAAATATTTATTTTCTTTTCCTTAGTTGGGCTGCAAGAGGTTATCTGTCTCATTGGTTTTCTCAAAGAACAATTTTTGGCTATTTTATTAATTCCAGCTTTTTTGTTGGTTATCCTCTTTCCTAATTCTTTTTAGTTTAATTTGCAATTCTTTTTAAATATTTTAAGGTGAACGCCAAGTTCATTTGTCTTCCTATCTTTTGTTCATTAATGCTGAAGTCACTAAGAATATGATTTTTTTTTCTGAATATAGCATTCTGTGTGTCATGTATATTTTGGAGTAAAGTATTCCTTTTTAATTGCTTTCTAGATAGCTTATAATTTCACTTTTCACCCACTAGTGTTCTAGGAGTGTATTTCTTAAATTCCAGTTATTTTTTGCATATTTTAAGTTATTTACTTAAATTTTATAGCTATTATGCTCAGAAAAGCTCTTTTCTATTTTTAAAATTACTATACTGCTTCTGTTTCCTCTTTTTCCTTCTAGAAGACTTGTTACTCTTCAGGATCTATCCTCCAAGTCACTTATCTCTTCTGTCATGACTTCTCTATTGTGGTACATTTGACTTTGTTCTCAGGAATTCTTCCACTTCATCTTCCAGGTCACTATTTGGGGTCTCACCATGATCATCCTCTTCTTTAATTTACCTACTGATTTGTTGATTTGGGAAATTGTGTTTTGACAGTTCCCCCAAATCTATTTTTGTGCTGTACTTGAATCTTCACATATGCTCCTAAGTCATTGTTGTTGGTTTTCAAGTTGTCATCTGTTTCTCCCACTGGTTTATTTCTTTAGGCTGCTTAAGCAGCACTTCCTCTTTGCTGGTTATTGGACTCACAGAGGAGGTTATAAAGTATTTTGTTGTAAGGCCATTGTGTTCAGCTCATGGTCAAAGGGGAGTTCCCCAAGTGGTAGTAGATCTTGAAGTGTTAGAAAAATAAGTACCTGAAAGAAGCTACCCTCTCTACAGGGATATATTATCCCTATCTATACTTCAGTTTATTCCTTCATGGCCTCTTTTTTTATTTGTTCTAATTAGTTATATATGACAGTAGAATGCATTTTGACACATCATGTATAAATGGAGTATAACCGCTCATTTTTCTGGTTGTATAAGATTTAGAGTTACACAGGTCGTGTAGTCATATATGTGCCTAGGATAATAATGTCTGACTCATTCTACTATCATTCCTAACCCAAACCCCTCCCCTCCCGTCAGTCCCCTCTGTCTAATTCAAATTACCTCTATTCTTCCCCCCTCCTTATTGTGAATTAGCATCTGCATATCAGAAAAAACATTCAGCCTTTGGTCTCTTGAAGGCTTAGGAAACCAGGAATATAGGTCTGATATCACTTTCCCTGTCTCCTGGTCTCCTTGTGCTAGGTTTTTGTAGTACTAGATGCAGGATTTGTTTGGCATTCAAGGAAGAAAGAATGAAAATATTTCTTCGTGCTGAGACTCTCACAACATCCAGGACTTCATTCACATTAATTTCATCTCCATAGGCTTCAATAACTATTTGACTGAGAAGAAGCAGGTAGCCTGGAGTTGGGAATGGGAAACTATCTATGCCCTTGTCACCATCCTCTCAGAGACTTCTGTGGTTTCTAGAGAAAAATAAAAAGGGCCTTTACATGACTAGAATTTAGTTACATCACTTCCAAGATAGTCACTTTATAATAACACAGGGCAGGAGGTAAGACTCAGGGTAGGTACCTGTCTTAGTCTAGGGACAGCCATGGAAATAGAACCACTAATACACTGCAATGCTAAGGGATTTAATATACTTAAAACCTCAGTTCTTACAAAGTGGGGGAAGATAGAGTGAAGATCCAGAAGGATCATACTGGAGAATCACATAAATGTTTCTAATGGCATCAACTTGAAGCATTGAAACAAGTGAGGAAATCAAAACCCACAGTAATTCTGAAAAATTTCCAGTACTAACTGCATAAGACTACCAAAAAGGAGGAACTCTCCGTGAAGTCACACTGACTCTTACAGCCTCCTGAGAACAGTGACTTCTGTTTCACTTCCACTTTCAGTCTTAAGTTTCTCTGGATGGAAAACTCTAACCTACAATCATACAGGGAAGAGGATTCTGGGAAAACTAGACTCCAGCCTTAATCAGAATTGGCAGTGGTAGACGAGTTGGCAACAGTGTGATGGATCAAGTCACTCTGACCAAATGCCATTTTGTGCCAGCACAGTATCCCAGTAGGAAGAACAAAGAAGAACAGTGTAGGATTGTGGATGTGGCTCAGGAAGCCTCTAGAGATGATTCCTCTGCTCTTAGTCACAGTGCCATATCTTGAATGGCATATTTCAATGTGTCAGAAGTGTCTTCCCTACTAACACTAAATCCAGAGTATCACTCACTATTCATGTCTTTTCTTAGCTCATTTCATTATTTGTAAATCAAGAAAACAATATCTAACATTTAAAACAATTCAAGGGTGAAATGACAGTTTATACAAAACACCATATATTAATTGCCTCCTTTGTTTTAGTCATTAGCCTTGCTGCCTTGCAATGATTCTGGTGTATGCCTACAATAAGTAAGCAAGATGCTGCTGTTGCTTCTTTCATTCCATATTAAGTGAGAACACTCAAAGCAGCTCCTCTTTTGCTGTCCTTACAGCAGTGAGGCAAATCCCCTGTCAACAATCTTATGCTGTCTCCAAAAGCAAACAACAGTAAGTCTTTACCTTGTAGGCTAATTGATATAGAAAGGAAAGAGCCTTTTACATACATATATATATATATATATATATATATATATATGGAATATAGGGAAAATATATTAAGAAACATTCTTGCTAAGCCTTAGTAGTAGGAGAATGAATGAGAACATGAAATGGAAAATAGTACCAGAGGTTACCCTGGGAAAAGTAGAATGGGGAAGAATAAAGAACCCCAGAAGTGGGAAAATGAGAAGAGTACATGAGTATGGAGGTCTCTTAGAGAAGACCAAAATTAGCCATGCAGGGCAGATACAGTTATGACAACAGTGTAATGGGTAAAGTCACTCTGAACATGTGCCAGGCACATACCCATTCTGTGTATGAAAAAAAATCACACTTCTATGGTTTGGATGTGTCCCCTAAAAGCCCATGTGTTAAAGGTTTGGTTGCAAATCTGTGTGCTATTTAGAGGTCATGGAAACTTTAAAAAGATGGGGCCCAGAGGGAATAAATTAAGTCACTGGGAATGTGCCATCAAAGGGTATATTGGTTCTCTAGCTCATTCCTCACTCTGTTTCATTTCCTGGTCATCATGAGATAAATAGCTTTCTCTACTACATGCTCCCACCAAGATGTAATGCCTCACCACAGGCCCCAAAGCAATAGGGCAACTGACCACAGACTGAAACTGCCAAACCTGTGAGCAAAGTAAACCTCTCCTCCTTAAAAGTTGATTATCTCCGTTATTTTGTTATAGTAACAGAAATCTGACTAACACACCTGCTGACTGGGTTACAGTTTCAAGTAAAGTACAGATATAAATGAGGGGGGGGGTATTAAAAATGGTGGAATGAGACAGAAACCATTACCCTATGTACATGTATAATTACGCGAATGGTATAAATCTACATTCTGCACAACCATAGAAATGAAATGATGTACCCCATTTGTGTACAGTGAATCAAAATTGAGTCTGTAAAAATAACAATAAAAATTTAAAAAATTAAATAAAAAAGAAATCAAAGAATATATATATATATATATTTATATATATATATAAAGAAAAGTCCAGATACAAGTATTTCATCATTAGAAACCCAACCTGCTATTTCTTGACCATCTGCTTCTAGCTCCTCTTTCCCTAAAATGTAACAGCTGTAAAGAGTACCAGCTGTGTATCAGGGCTCTGCATCAGGCATAAGTCCAGGTCCCATCCCTTGGTACTATAAAAAAGACTCCAAGAAACTACCTAAGAAAACAGAGGAGTTAGCAGCAAAAGGGATGGGCAATACAGTGAATATTACTTAAACCATCAGAGGACGGTAAGGGTTTCCAGAATCTCTCTTTACCAAAAGCAATAATACAGGACAGGAAAGAAACAGGGAGGAGGTGTCACAGTTTGAGATTTCTGAAAGGAGATGTTTGTGGTGGAAGATGTTCCTTAGGGATCAAGAACTGCAAAAGGAAGGGTGCAAAGTCAGGGCCAGGCAAAAGGAGAAGTTGAACTCTGAAGCAGAGCCAACAAAGCCTCAGCCAACCAGGAATGGAACTCTGGAGCCTGTCAGTGTGCTGTGTTGATCTGAAATGGCTAGTCCTCACTCAATTATTGAATGCAAATTGCCACAGGAAGGGCATGATCTCAGGTGAAACAGTTCTGCAGCTGAAGCAGACCCTGACAGAGCTAACAGCTGGAGGATGTCCTGTCCTTACAACTGAGCAGCAAGTCTTTCCTGGAGGGGAATATCTGGATAACATGCCTGGATTTGGCTGCCATAAGCTAAGAAGAGTTCCTTCACCATACTCTTCTGCCAGGATGTTCTGCTTCACCTCTGGCCCAGAGCAATGGAGTCAGTGGACCATTGACTGAACCATGAGCCCAAAATAAAGTTTTCCTTCTCTAAGTTGTTCTTGTCAGGTATTCTGGTCATAGTGATGAAAAACTGACTAGAACAGAAATTGATACCAAGAAGATAGGTTGTTGCTGTGACAATACCTGATCATGCAGTTCAGAAGCTTTTGGAATCAGTTTATGGAAGGAGTTTGGAAAAACTTGAAGATGCAGGCTGAATAAGACTCAGAATGTTTTAAGCAGAGCTTAATGGGTGATTCTGATGACAACTCAGAAGACTAGAATGTTAATAGTAATATGGACAGTAAAGGCTGTGCTCATGAGGTTTCAGAGGGAAATTACTGGGAATTGGACTAGAGGCCATTTATGTTACATTCTGGCAAAGAAGTTGTCTATATTTTGTCTATGTCCTGAGACTTTCTGTGATGCTGAATTTAAAGACAATTATCTGGCAGAGGAAATTTGAAGATTGCACACATTCAAGTGTTGGTATAGGTATTGATGACAGCTTTTAGGCAGGTTTACTGTGAGAATCAGGAGCAGAATGCAGAGAATAAAGATTTTAAAAACTTGTAGTTTGGCCACAGAAGTACATGTAAAATTGGGGCCAAGAAAGTTGTGGTTGTTAAAGAGATTACAGTCACTAAAGAGTAGTTAAATTACTTTGCACAGAGAGAGTAGGAAAAATATATTGAGGGCATCCCAGGTGTCAGCAAGACCTCATCCACGGAAGGCTCAATGGTATAAATGTGAAAGTTTATTTCAGACCATGGGGGTGCACTACTCACACAGGAGTGACTAGGACATTGTTTCCTCAGGATCTGTTTCACTGTGCTTAGCCACCCAGGCACTCAGAGGCCACTGCAGCTCAAGTTGGTTATGGCAAGGGGCCCATGGTACATGTTGAATGGCAACAGTTCTTGTGGGATGGCAGGAGTGAGTTTCAGGTCAAGCAATTACAACATGGTGGAGGTGTGTGTGTGTGTGTGTGTGTGTGTGTATGTGTGTAGAAGAGATTATATAATGAAACGGGCAGTCATAAAAGAGATTGGCATCTCAAAACCCATTCCAAGGTAGGGTATATCCATAGTGACCTAGGCCCCACCTCCCAATGGTTCCAACACCTTCCAACAACACCCTCCTATGGATCAAGTCTATAATCATAATGGACACTTGGGGGATACTCTGACTATACCCAAACCATAGCAGCAACTAAAAACAACTATCTAATTTTGACCACATTTTTTGGGCTGGGAATTTGAGCAGGGCTCCACTGAATAATTCTCCATGGAGGGATCTCTTATCAAGTTGCAGTCAAGTGTCAGCTGAGGTGAAGTCATCTGATTGTTTGATTGGATTGACTGTCCAAGATGGCTCTCTTGCCTGGATGGCAAGGATGCTGGCTATAGTTTGGGAGCTCAGCTAAAACTGTCAACTGGAAAACCTAAATGTGAACTCTCTAGTATGGTGGTCTCAGGGTGAGCAAACCATACATAGCAGCAGGCTTTCCCCAGGACCCCTAAGAGAGTCAGGCAAAAGCCATATGGCCTTCTCTAACCAAAATGAACAGAGCATCAATTTCACCATATACTGTAGGCTGAAAGAGTTACAAGCCCAGACAGGACCAAGGGGAGAGGACATAGTGCTATATCTCAATGGGAATATTTAAAACTGACACAGTGTCCATCTTTGTAGATTATCTTCCCTAGTTCTTATGTTACAGTAACCTGCCAACTCACCTAAGGTTCTGACAGAAAGCAGCCTTAAATCATCATGTAGATAAACACTGCAGGGTTTGAATCAGAAATGAATACCAGTCATAGCTCTAACATTTGGATCTGAAGGTTCAATCAAATTATTGAAACATAAGCTTAAAAATTAACGTGATTTTCAACTCCTAGATCTTGGCCCATGGGCTTTTCTTTTCTCAGGTAGCTTGACTGGAAGTGTAGCTTCTGCCAGGCTGCCTCCTTCTGAACCAGCTTTCTGCTATGCCATGTTTTCACGAACGAAAAACATGATTTTTCCAGTTAGAAGCAGTCTTATTAGTAAAACGTCTAATTTGGCGGTACCTGATGGCAATGTCTCCACACTCAGGCAGTCCAACACTTCCAGGAACAGCCCTAAGTGTATGTGTCCTTTATGGGCCACTCACCCTGACCTTACCTTCTACTTCAGACAGGGAAGTATGTGGCCTCTTGCTCAAAATCACTGCTCAGAGCTGCTGGAGGCAGAGCAAACCTGGAATCCAGAGGCTGGTGTCTTGAGGTCTTAGGAGACTGTCATGAAACGGACACCAGGCCAGGTGTGATGGCACACATCTATAATCCCAGTGACTTGAGAGGCTGAGGCAGGAGGATCACAAACCCAAGACCAGACTCAGCAACTTAGTGAGGCCCTGAGCAACTTAAGTGAGACCCTGTCTGAAAAAATAAAAAGGACTAGGGATGTGGTTCAGTGGTTAAGTACCCCTGGGTTCAACCCCTAGTACCAAATAATAATAAATAATAATAATAATAAGAAGAAGAAGAAGAAGAAGAAGAAGAAGGATAAGAAGAAGAAATGAAACACACATCAGGGAAATGATAGGCCAAGAGGACCTTTTTCACTTTTATTAATAAAGACTCAAGCTTCTGCCTCTTACTCCAGAAAAAATTCATTCTCTTTAGAGACCTGGCCATTCCACATTTTGTTTTAGCATATTTAATTCCAGGGTAAATTGACTATATGAGATAGTTCCTGTGCCAAATGCTTTGTTGGGTCTATGGACTTCTTGCTCATAGAAGGAGCAGACAGGTTAGGACACATTTTACCATGGGGACAAGGCAGAGAAAAGTGAAAGTGAATTGACCAGATAGTGAAAATTGCTAGGCTAAAATCTGGGGGCACTTCCACCCCAGTGGGAAAAGGAAGATGGATCTGTGTGGGGAGGAGCAAGTACTACAATATATATAAGGGCTTCACTGAGATGCTTCCAAATTGAAGCCCTTTAGTGTTGGGGAAGAGACCACCCTCTGAACTCCATAGATGTCAGGTCCTCTTCCATATGACCATTCTACATTACCAAGTAGTTTGAGAGCTGCACTCTGGAGCATACGTTTTACTGAACCAGTGTTAGCAACACTCTGCTAACATTAGACATCTCATGGGACTTTGAAGAGGAGAAGGCCACTGTTTCTTTCATAAAACAGGCTGCCTGTGACCTTCCTAGAGGGGCTTTGGAAGTTTTATTTAGATATGATTACTTGTCCTGCACATGAATAGTCCGAATCCTTGGTCTCTGTCATGAATGGCCTTATGATGTCATTGATTTGCATCCATATGAACACACATCATTATAGGGTCTTTGTATGAAGTGTCTGTTCCATTTATGTTCTGGTGTTTATTTTTCAAGGTGGTTTACAAGCAAAGAAACACACTTTGTTTTCCTGGTTTATATTCATGGACAGGCAGACTCCACTTGTGTTCCTAAGCAGACATCTCAACTCTCCTCAGTAATATTAACTAACCTAGGCTTAGCCATAGATTGACTATTAGTGTTCTTTAAAGAACAGAATGATATCTGGCTTCCAGCTGGAAGTTATCATTGTTAAAGATGCCATTGATTATACAGTTTGGGGGGGTGAGTGAAGCGAATCTGTGTGGAGAACCTTTCTGGATCTCTTAAGGTGGCAGCAAAGCTGATACACTTGGTATGTATGTAAGTTCACAGTCTTGTTTCTCAGTGGAGGTGTGTGGATAAAGCAAATCGTATGTGTACGTAGGAGAGGAGTGTGTGTGAGAGAGGAGTTTGGAAGGTCTTAGGAGTTTAGAATTGGCAGATAGGTCCAGTGAAAATGTGTCCCCCCTTTTTAGTGATGGTGAGGACGCTACCACTGCTATGTTCCCAGCCCTCTTCCACCTTCTATTTAAAAGACCCATAGGAGTGCTGAGGTATGGTGAAATATAATAGAAGAATGCTGGTTTTAGAGACACCCAACAGGTTTCCCATCCTGACTTGCCTAGTTTGTTATCCATGCTCCACCAATTACTAGCTGTGTGACTTCTTTGAAAGTTACCTAATGTCTCTGAGCCTCTATTTTCTCATTTGTAAAATGGAAAAATCAGTACCAACACTTACTAGGGTTGTTGATGTGAAGAGGAAATGAGAGTGATAGAAAGCATTTATACATTGCTTGGCACAGCTCAGGTGCTAAATGGATGGTACCTATTGCCTATTAATTATTTAAGAACTTTTTGCCCATTTCCCTTAAACCTATCCAAGTCTCCGCCCACTTTGAATTCCTGTCATTTGAAGAGTAATTCCTTCCTTCCCTGATATTAATTAATGGTCTAACCTTGGAATGGATAATTACATTGTGTCATCAAGCTCCAGATTATTAGATATTATTTACAAGAAAAACAGGCTTCCAGTTCCTTCCAGACTGAAGATGGAGGCTGCAAATTGAGTTTAGAGGGTTGCTGACCTTTAGACCCCGGTTGGCAGCAGGGGCAGCCCACACTCCTGGTCTTGAAAGCTACAGCAGGCTCTTATAATTGAGTTACCGCCAGGGATTCAGTAGGACTAATCCATCTATATGATTTCTTCGCCTGGTTTAATGCCATTAACGAAACAGAATTAAGGTGCGTGTGGGGTTGAGGGAAAACGGATTTTCTACATAGGACTCGCTAGTGTGTCACCATGGTCAGGCTGAAACCTACGGTCTAATTAATGAACGGCTTTGTGGATCAAGTCCTAGCAACCACATCAGTACCTCAAGAAAGTGTCGGGTCCACGTTGGTCCCCACTCAGAGAAAGGGCCATCCGTGAAATGGTTTCCTACGATGCCCCAGGAACTGATTCCTGACTACCCCGTCGTCCCCTTCCCTTGACTTTCTCCATCCCCTTTCGCCTCCTGTACAGTTTCTGAGCAGTTTTTCTTCTAGTATTTTCATGGATCTTCCCTGGATTTTTAACAAGTATGCCCAGACAACATGTCAATCCTACTTATTCCTCTCCCACACCTGTCCCCAGTCCCACCTCACGCCATTTGCCTGGGGTTGGCTAAACTGGGCAGTTGGGACTCTGTAAGCGTCCAGTTTGCCAACTGGAGCCACCAGCTCCAGGAGGAGGGGCCAGCGTGTAGGGGTGGGAGGTGGCAGCCGCCACAGTCAGTTTCACTCTCTGCCCTAGTGACACCCAGATCCCAGCGCGCCCTTCTCTCCTCTCTGAGAGTTCTGCTGTCTCAAGTTGGGCAGCTGGCCAGCGGCAAAGTCACCGATTCCGGGACTGAGATTCCACCGCTCAGTGCAGGTAGTTGCCAACAGCGGAGTCCCAAAAGTGTAGGTGACGACCAGCGCGGGCACGGGCAGCGCAGCCTGGAAGGCAGGCGCGGGGAGGAAAGGGAGTAACAGGGGCGGAGAGGGGACGCCTGGCTCCGGTGTCGGCGGAGGATACCGCGAGCCCGCTCCGGCGTCGCTCGCGGGCCCTGCCTGTCCCGAGGGACCAGGGAACGCCCGGGGCGACACGCTCGCCCGCACTCCGCCGGGCTCGCCCGGGTTTTGCCAGCCAGCGCTGACGTCGGCGCGCCCCTGCCGAGCTCTCCTTTTACTACAGCCGGCAGGCGGCTTTGTGGGGCCCCGCCCTCGCCGGCCCCCGCCCCCCGCGTGCCCACACCTTGCCGCTTATATAGAATGCGCCGCGGTGTTGATTCGCGGCTCTCTGGGACCCAAGAGTTCTTTGGAAGGAGAGCGCAAGCGAGGGAGCGGGCGAGCTCTGAGGGGGTGTGGGTGTAGGGAGAGAGCAGGTAAGGGTCATCGTTCTTTTCCTCCGCCCGCCAGCAACTCAGGCCCCCCTTTGGACAACATAATAGGAACCCGAAAATGGATTAAACAGCCAGAGAAAGAGGCGACCCTCCCCTCCGATTCCCCGCGGGCGAGAAGCTGCTGGGCTCTGCGGTGTAACAGGCTCACACGTTGCTCATCACATGTTCAAACATTTCCCTTTCGGGGAGGCTCGTTATTTTTAAGTGAATATTTTCGTCTTTGTTTTGATTTTTAAAAAACCTTCCTGGGTTTTATTTTGATGGAGTTGGCGGCCCGCAGCAGATTGGGAGAGGCGGGGGAAAGCGGCCCGCCGGTGCGCGGGCAGCCCACCCAGGCAACTCCCGGCGCGGCCCGAGCCGGCCGGGCCAGCGGCTCGCGCAGAGCTCGGGGAGGCCGGCGGCGAAGCCGGGGAGTCCCGGCCGCGCCTCTCAGGCGCCCCGAGGGCTTCGAGTGCGGCTCTCCGCGGGCGGGCAGGAGCGGCGGGCGCTGGGCGCGGAGGCAGCGCCGCACCGCTTTGTCTCTTCACTTCTTGAGCGCGGCGAGCGAGCGGCTCCTCCCGCGGCCGGCCGCTCGGGCTTGCGGCGGCTCCTCCTTCACCCCTCTCCTTTCCTCCCCACTCTCTTGCAGGCAGCGGCGGCAGCGGCAGCGGTGGGGAAAAGCGGATTCCGCCCCGAGCCACACCGAGGAGAGCTCGCGGTCGCGACTTGCCGCCCTAAGCACTCTCCCAAGTCCAGCCCGCTCGGCGAGGACTTGTCTCCTGGGCGAACCTTGTCAAGCAAGCTGGGATCTATGAGTGGAAAGGTGACCAAGCCCAAAGAGGAGAAAGATGCTTCTAAGGGTAAGCCCGCCTGCCAAGTCCGCCTGCTTCCCTTCGCTAGGTTTCCCTCGCCCCCTTGCTTGCGCGCCGCCCTCCGGTGGCTTTCATCGTCCCTCCTGGAGCCTAAGCTGCCCATGACCTCTGCGACCCAAGGCGTGAAAGGGGGGTCAGAGGCCTCTGGGGGAGTCTGGGTTTGCACCACTTTCCCTCCTTCCTGGCGGAATTGACGCCCCAAGAGTGCCTCCAGCCTCCTCCACTACCCCTCTGGACGCACGCTGGTGGCGCTGCGGGCAGACGAAGCTGCTGCAGCCCAGAGCGCCGAGAACCGCGCTGCCTTCTATCGGTCGACCGCCTGTCTGTGCGAGTGCGTGTGTGTGCGTGTGCGTGAGTGTGCATATGCGTGCTGCGCGAGTACAACATGGTGACATACTCAGGAATCTGCCCCGCTCTTAGAACCCAAGCTTGAACCCACCTTCAACCCCATCTCCCCGCCCCCAATGCAAACAAAGAACCTGGCCAAGACGCAGAACCCCTCCCCCCACGCTCCTTTCCCCCTCATCCCCCTACTCCCCAACTCCCTACCCATCGCACCCCCTGGGAGAGGCAGGAGCTTGCACCCTTCAACCCGCCGCGTGCAAAAGTGAGCAATCTCGGTGCCTTGGCGCCGCCCGCGCTGCGCCTCAGCAGCGCAGCCTCGCCAAGCCCCGGGAGAACAAAGGCTGTTGTCCCCTTGCCACTAGTGCCCAGCGGGAGTGGGCCTCCGCGAGAGAGAGCAGTACCCTCCCTCATCTTGTTGGGGTTCAGTCACAGAGCCCAGGGCGCCCCGCCTCAGGTCCCCCGTAGTGCGCGTCTCGGCCTGGGGCCATCCACCGGCGGTTTGGGGAGGCACAGCAGAGCGGGGCTCAGGCTGGGGAGAACTCAGGCAAAGGAAGGGGCGTCCCCCCACCCCCACCAGTCCCATCCAGTGCCTTGCCGTGGACCAGGCTTAGCTCTGGAATGTAAACTGGAGACAGCTTTGGAGACCCGGGTGTGGAGAGAGGCACAGAGGGGGTGTGGAAGAGCAGTAGGCGCCTTAGGTGCAAGTGTCCGGAATGGCCACAGAGCAGGCGCTGGAGTGGGCTGAACTGGCCCTGAGGGCCCCACGCACGCCGAACCACAAAGATCCATGTTTGGAAGTGTGTTTGAAGCTTGGGGAGCCCCAGCTTTCGTTCTTGGGGCCCCAATTCCTCCCTGAGCCCTCGGGCCCCCTTCCCTCCCACTCCTTTCCCTATTCTTTTTCTCATCTCCTCCTTCTCGCCTCTCCCCATCTCTAAGAGCTTTCTTTCCCGGGAGATTCTAGGGCAGCGCCAGCCCTCCCCCGCGGAAAGTTGTCAAAGTCTTCAGCTCAGGGCCTTTATCCTTGCTTCTAAATGGAGCCGTTTCTCTTCCAACTAGGCAAAGGGTTTAAAGGAAGACACCGGAAGTTTGTGGAGGGTTATATCTGTTGTCCTAAGGGTCAGTGTTGCTACTGGCTTGGCTCCAGGCTAGAATTCGGTGTCGTCCAACCCACTCAGACATGCTGACTGTGGCACACAAATCAATTGTAGCAGTAACTTCCGAAAGTTAGAACTGCAGGCATACATTTTCAGGACTTTCTCGAGCATGCCATAATAAGTATAAGGGCAGATATGATAAAGGCAAATGACTTAAGGTTGCTTAAGAAATTTTTGTGTATGTGGTGCTGGGGGGATCAAACCCAGGGCCTCAGCATGCTAGGCAAGCGCTCTCCCACTAAGCTACAGCCCCACCTCCCTACCTGTTAAAAGGTTTTATTTTCCACTGAGGCCCCAGAGAAGTGAGTGCAATTAAAGATCCTAGCACCCAATTGAGCTAAGCAAGTCATTCCCTTGGGAACCTGGGAGTATTTCACCTTTGTTTCTGGAACTTGGGTTCCTGATTTCCATCACGTGGTTACCTCAGGTTTCTTTCAGGTTACTTTTGAAGGATTCTGAAACCAAATTCATTCACAGAAAATGACTTTCTGTTTTAGGAATATAATTTGCAGTGTCCAGAATGGATTAACAAGTCTGGAAACATTGGGACAGGTTTCTGTAACTCAATGATGAAAATTTTATTAGGCATTGGTCATGACATTTTCTTATGTTGACTCAATACATTTGAAACCATATACCTCTCAGTAGGAATTGTGTAATTAGAACTTGAAATTGTGGTTGTAATTAGAATAAATTAATTTTACAAGGCAACTTTTAAGAAGGGCATTTGCTTTTCTGAGGAGATGGGGATCGTTTATCTGTTAGGAGCAAGATTGCCATTTCAACCTTTCTGTTGGTTGTTGAATTTAGAGCAGTTTCAAAATAGTGAACATGTAGTCCTCATTAGTATTTTCTTCTTTCAAGTATGTGAAAAGACTGTGATTAATTTTTTTTTTCTTTTTGATACTGGGGATTGAACTCAGGGGCACTTTACCACTGAACTACAACCCCAGCACTTTTTAGTTTTTATTTGAGATAGTCTAAGTGGCTAGGGCCTTGCTAATTTGCTGATGCTCACCTCAAACTTGTGATATTCTTGTCTCAGCCTCTGGAGTTGCTGCACTGGGCCTGCATTATGACTACAATTTAAAGATTATTTTTTATGTTAGAGCTGAAATATACTAGGTCTGTTCCTCCTTTTAGCCAATAAAGTATATTTACATTGCCCATATTCATGAAGATATCTGGTTATTTACTTATTTCCTATGTATAGGTCATACATGAGTTTTTTTAAACTACTCATTAGCATATAGGATCAAACATTAAGTAGATACTTCAAATATATACACATTTAATTTGGACAGTGGTGTGACAAATAATTGAATCAAATCAAATTAAGTTTGGATGAATTTCATGATTTGGAGCTTACTGCTATTTTAAATCTAACCTCCCACCCTGCCAGTTGAGGCTTATGCTCACAGCCTATCATCACTACATAGAGATTTTCATAGACTCCCATGTTTCTAGAGTTTCTAAAGCACATGTAGTGTTGGGCGCAGCAGCATACACCTGTAATCCTAGTGACTTAGGAAGCTGAGACAGGAGGAGCGCCAAGTTAAAGGCCAGTCTTAGCAACTTAGCAAGACCCTGTCTGAAAATAAAAAATAAAATGAAATATAATAAAAAGGGCTGGGGATGTAGGTCAATGGTAAAGCGCCACTGGGTTCAGTCCCCAGTACCTAAACACACACACATACATACATACATACATATGAAGCACAGGTAGTAGGTAATCAGAAAGTTATTTTGCACTGATGAATGAAATATGACTTTTTGTTGTTGCTAGGGGATTGAACCTACGGGTACTTTACCACTGAACTACATCCTCAACCCTTTCTATTTGGACACAGTTGTTTGCTAAAGTTGCTGAGGCTGTCCTTGAACTTGAAATCCTGCTTCAGCCTCCTGAGTTGCTGGAATTACAGGCATGCATCATTGTGCCAGCTGAAATACAGCTTTTAGAGGCTATAAATTGATGAATGTCTTTTAAAATGATCTTTTCAACTCTTTGAGGTTAAGATCAGTGATGGACAATGATCTTTTTGATAACCTTTTCAATAACATAGCTTGACAAGATCGACTATTCCCTTTGGGAGGGGAGCAGGGATCTTGATTCTGTTTGAAACTATTAAGAAGGCCTCTTGTACAGCCAGTAACCTTTTGTGTATTAATTTATGCTTTGTATAAACTTTAAAATTGTCAGTTGTGTATATAATTTGGGTCACACAGCTCTTGAACAGGGGGATCTATTTCTAGTTCAGGGAAGAAGAAAGCATAACATTCGTTCATTCAAGCAGATATTGGCTTAGCTTTGACTCCCTTTTCTGTACCATGTCACATAAGATCTTTTTAGCAGTCCTCCATTGGAAAACACTCAGGTAAGGTTGTGTGTGGTTTACTGCAACTATGTTTTTGTGGTATCAGAAAACTTGTAGCTTACTACAGATAAAACCAAATCTTTCTGGATGTTGTCAAAGTGTTAGGCAATTCTTGATTTCAAATCTGTCATTTGGTTTTTTGCTACATTTGTGGAGTTGGGTGTGTTTTCCAGAAACCCTTTCCTTTGTGCTTAGCCCCAGAGCCACCAGATATAGGTGAGTTTCAGGGCTATGTGGGCTGTGGGTTTTTTTGGTGAGAAAGCATTAGCATCAGAGCTGGGCTCATGCTGGCTGCTGGACGATGAAGGACAATTCCATGCATAGTCCAAGAGGCCAGCTACTTGCACAGCTGTTGCTTTAATGGATTGTGGTGCCCACATGCATTTATGGCCACAGCTCATTTTCTGTTCACTTCCTGACCTTTTCCAATGGCTTTTCTACCTTACCCAAGAAGCATAGGGAGAGCATTGTGGTCAGGCGGTCAGCATATCAAGGCTTGAGTCCCAAATGCCATTCCCAAAGATCATCTTGGTCTTGGTGATTTACTATAATAAATTTCATCAAATGTCTTTCTCAAACTTGGGCCAGGCAAAGCAGGTGTTTAGAGGTATTTTTCTGGCAAGAAATCATGTTGGTGACCTCTTATTAAAAATAACTATTGTAATCTATTACTCATGTAGGAACTTATTTTTTCATCTTGTCATCATAGACCAGACAGTTGTTTTATGGACAGTTGTCATAAGCCACAGTCTGTTCCATGCTGAAGGTGGTGATCATAGCCTTAGGGAGGGTAAATCTCTAATCACAAATATTAGTTTGTTCTTGGGGGATGGGTATGAGAGATGGATGCACAATGTCCCTAGATTCTCTGTCATTATTATTCTGTGTATGCCTTCTTTATTGACATAGATTGAAGTTAGAAGAGGGAGCAAGAAGTACTAAGTTAGGGAGAAGAAACAGGATCCCTATCTTATCTTGAGGCATAAGAAGAAAGAGTATCCCTATCTTATGCATCAAGTCCAGTTACTTGTACCCATCTTATCTTGAGTCATAAGATAGGGTAACTGTTTCTTCTCCCTAACTTAGTATTTCTTCATTTAAGTCACCTTGGAGTAGAGTTCAGTCATTAAAAAGGGCTAGGGTATACCCTAGGGCTGGTGACATGGGTAAGGTTGAAGTGGGAATGGATGTTAAATTGGGGCCTAGATGAGAAGTGGAAAGTGAGCTGTGGGGTGAAGAAAGGGGTGGAGGTCTGTGTCCAGGGTGGGACAACAGATGTATGGTGGCCTCAAAGATAGGCAGAACTGGGGAGAAAACTGGAATCAGGGCCTGGGTAGCAAGCTGGAGGGCTGATTAGTGAGGCAGAAAGTAAGGGGAGTGTTTCAGGTCTCTTTGCAGCTGTGCTGTTTTATGTCCAAATCAACTCCTCATTTTGGGAATTACAATCAATGCAGAACAACCGGAATGTGTTGCAGCTCTTCAAATATATCCAATAAAAAGGCTTTCGAGTGTCTGTTTCATTATGGCTTATATTTTTGGAGTTGAGAAATTTGAAAGGAATGGAAAATAATTGCCAAGATTAAACAATTCAATGCAGAAAACACATATGAATTGAAAATACAGTGGGTGGAGGGGATTTTATATGTCTGTTACTACATGGAGCATAACATTATATTTGAAATGTAAAAGTCAGGCACAAAATATGGTTTTAATAATTAGTATAGAACATAAATGTCTGCATAACTCATTTTCTGTAGTCACAGATTTACATTTCCCTACTCAGAATATATATTATCACTGGGATTTATCAGCACAGGCTGAAGGAGTGGATTTCAGGTACATTATCCTGTGTAACGTGGTTCATGTTAGTCTTTCTCAATTTGAAATGTAGGTTATCTACTTGTGATACACCAGTTCTAAAAATTCAGTTGAATCTTATTTGTGCCATTTTTTAACATGGCACTTTATCACTTTGTCGAATGTCATATCTTGATGAAACATTTCTCACAGATGAGGATTTCCAGGTAAAAGCACTGATTTCCCAAAGAAAATGAGATAATATATAGAATCATTATGACCACCATCCTAGGCCTGAGGTCCAATTTCTCCTTGAATTGTGTGGCCATTTTTTTGCTTTTCTGCAAAGCAGTGTTTTCCATTTTTCCTGAAAATGGGAAGTTTATATTAGAAAAGAGAGGCATTCTTGGTTCTTGGGGCATGATCAAAATGTGGACTATTTCATTAAGAGATCTAAGTTGTAATAAACATTGAGCCTAAATTACAATTACCATTGTTAAGATTATTGGAAAGCAGTTCTCATGCCCTGGTCTTTGCCCTTTGAAATTACTTTTAGCGTTTATTTTCAAATGGAAATGGTATTAGCATTACTGGCTAATGACCTTTCCCACAGGCAGAGGGTAAGGGGTAGTAGTTGTCCTTGCTGATTCTTGGCTCCTATTGGTGTAAAGTTTTGGTTGACATTCTAAGGAGAGAATAGAGCTGACCTGAGCTGGGTCACTTGCCTAGTCTGCCTGCTGAGATATTAGATTCCGTCTGGACAATCACTATTTGGCCCACAGGAATTCCTGTTGTGAATGTCTGTCTTTTCCTTTTTAGATCATGTCAGTGGGGCCTGGGGAAAAATAAAAAAATAAAACAACAACTTTCCATGCAAGGTAGATATAGACAGAGGCAAAATTAGAAAATAGTTAATTAAAAATATAGTATGGACTCAATTTCCCTTTTTGTAATCAAAGTTGGACTACAGTAATATGCGCACTTCTGAAGTAGGCATTTTTCTTTTGGTACTGGGAATTGAACCCAGGGGCAATTTATCACTGAGCTACATTCCTAGCCCTTTTTGTTTTCAGACAGGTTCAGAATTGCTTAAGGCTTGGCTAAGTTGCTGAGGCTGGCCTTGATCTTGTGATCCTCCTGTCCTAGCCTACTGAGTCCCTGGGATTATAGGTGTGTGCTACTGTGCGTGGCTGGAAGTGTGCATCCTGATGAATTTTGACAAATGTTCATACCCATGTAGTCAGTACCAGTGTCAAGATATAGAATCTTGGTACCCCAGGAAGTTTTCTCATACCCCTTTCTAATCATCCCCCCACTCAAAGGCAAACTATTTTGATTTCTATTATCCTGTATTAATTTTTCCTGCTGTTGAATTACATTTAAATAGAAATATGAGGTATGCACTCTTTGGTTTTGGTCACCTAGCCATTTCCACTTTCAGTGATAGTTCCCCTGTTGATACCTCTTTTTCTTGTCTTCTAGTTTCTTCAAGGACCCACCCTGGCCCACACAAGGGCACTTAATAGATTTTTGTACCTGGTTAGACTGTAAGAAGCAGTTGTTGAACAACTGAGACAAGGCAGGGAATCCCTTTAGGCATCAGTATGTTTTACTCATCATTTGAGATCAATAAGCAATATTCCTACCATTATTACAGTAGCTTCTAAATTGATGAGCACTTGTTGTTCGATACACATTATTTTTACATATATCTCATTTAATCTTTATGACAGCCAAATGAAGTAGTTATTAGTATATAGTATTTGGACTTTGGAGATGAGAAAAGTTGAAACCCAGAGAGACTGGGTGGTTTGTATGTGGTCATGCAGCTAGTAGATTGCAAATTACTAGCACAGTGCTTAGGTGTTTTGTAGTAGTTGATAAATGATCATTGAATGCATGTGCCATTAACCTACCAAAAGTCATTGGTCCTATGCTATGTTCACTTCTGTTTTGTTTTCCTGTCAGAAGGCAGTGTGATGGAGAAAGGCTCTTCTTGGTGGCTTAATCTGATATATGTCTGGGGAAAATATTTATATTGGAACTAAGAGGCAGAGCTTTAACCCAAATAAATCAATCATCAGTGGTTGACTTCTGAACACCTAGATAAGTTGGGGAAGTAATTTTGGTTGGGATCCTAAAATAGATATTTTCTGAGTACTGTCCATATGCCAGGGGTTTGACCTGAAATATCTCATGAAAATGTTATAACAATTTATGAAGGATAGCTAGATATACTACTATTCCCATTTGGCAGGTGAAAAAACTGAGTCTCAGAGATGGAGGCCATCTTGAGGTCATTCAACTGGCAACATGATAAGCCAGGTTTGATTGACTACAAATTCAATTTCCTAATCAGTAATTACTCTCATACTGTATACCTAGACAACATAGTGAATTCTTCTCAAATCCAGGTTTGCACAAAGGTGAAATTACCATTCACCAAAGTGGATGTAATTAAGAAGAGTGTACTCTAGGTTTGTCTGCAGTCTTGATTCAGCTGAACAAATCTCTGAACGGTTCTTGTGTTACTTCTGTGCCAGGCTCTGTTCTAGTCCATGACATACAGAGAAAAAAAGAAACTGAGTCCTTCCATAAGGGTGCCCTTTCCTTCCCCTTTGACCTTGGACACTCCAGCTTTTCACTTTACAATTGCATCTCACCTCATTTGGCCATTGCTTGGAGTCTTTGCTACAAGGAATTGGCTATGTGGCTGTGACTTTCAAGATTGAAGTGTTTGCCAATTTGAAAACAATGGGACTTTTTTCCAGAGCTGTACCTGGGAGCTTGTTTCACCTGTGTTCTATAGACTACACTTCTTCTTAATTCACTGTTGTGTAAAACTCCACTTGTTTATTTTATTTTTCATTACATGGCATATGCTTTCAATCTGTCTCTCATCAGAATCATATGTTTCATTTCCCTTCTCAAGTCTACCCGGTTCTCCCACCCCCCAACTCCTTTTTTGTCAACAGATGTCTCTGGTTTTCATTAACCAAATGGGGTTCCTTTGGGTGTGCTGGGCTAATTGGAGGATTTTCATTTCTGTATTTTTCTCCCTGGATAGCTATATTAACTGTGAAAGAAATTTTCCCTACCTCCTTAAAATGTAGCTCCCTGGAAGGAGCTTTTTGCTACTTTTTATATAACTCATTTTAAATGGAAAAATAAAAAAGTGCGAGCTTTATTTTTTATACTATTTATGCTGTCTTCAGTTAGATAATATTTCCAAAAATATATCTTGTTAACAGAGACACACGCCTGGAACGAGCATATTAATTATAGTTCTCAAAGTTGGGAATCATGTAGTGTTTCTCTGCTGTGGAAACCTATGTTTAACAGCCGTAATTAATAGTGATGGGTCTATTACATGGTTATAGGTAATTTTAATAACAAACATGAAATCCAGTTCTGCAAAATCCCTTCAAATAACCTAGGTAGCATTTCTGCCGCTCAGGAACGGAGGGTTAGTAAACAGCTCTTAAAATATTTATCCTGCTGTTAAAAGTAAAAGTAAACAACCTAAAGAAGGCAGGCAGAGTGCAGTTCTTGGATCTGCCCATAGATATTTTCAGAATCTTCTTTCAACCATGACTTTGAAAGTATTGAGAATTGACCTGCTTATTTTGCCTTTGATTCTCTCCATGTACGCTTGCCTCTCCCCTCGGGGGCTTTATTGAACAGTAAGGCTTCCAGGAGCACTTGGATATGCTGGTGGTTTTCCTTTTCGGATCTCTGGACACAAACGTGAACCATTCTGGAAGCAAGGCAGGGCGCTTCTTAGATGCTCTCGTTCCAGGGAGCATTTGTTTTGCGACTAGCTGGGAGCCGGACAGTCGCACAGAACGGTCTGGTCAACCAGTGTCCCTCTGTCGCCATGTATCTGGCAGGCAGGTTTATTACAAACCTCAGTGTGCTCATTAGCCTCGTGATGTGGCAGCTGCCTAAAAAAGAAACACGGAAAAGTTGTGTCACCGAAGGTGAAACTTGGAGAGGAGCTGCGCGGCGCCTGGCATGACAAAGCTCCTTCCTGGAGGCGACGGGGGAGCAGAGAGCTTTGCCCACTTGCTCTCGGAACCATGGTGCGGCTGGCTGCTGTGCAGGCGCCGTGGAGGAGCCGCGGGACTGGGTTGGGGCTGGCGGTGCCTGCAGCTGCCTGCGGGGTGTGTGCGGGGAGAGTCGCGGTGCTCCGTGCGGCCGGCGGGCGGGCGCCCTGCAGCCGGTGGGAGGCAATGTTCAGCGTTAAGATGGTGGCGGCCGCAAGGGGCGCGGGAGTCGCCCTGACCTCCACCGAGCAGCCCTTGTTCTCCCTACACCTGATCTCCCTACACCGCTGGACGCCTCAAAGGCGGACTCCAGAAGGCCGAGATTCCAGTCAGAGGCTTGAAGTCCGGGCTTGGTCAGCACCAGAGCTTTGCCTTCTCTGTCTTCTG
Source organism: Sciurus carolinensis (assembly GCF_902686445.1). Classification (NCBI taxonomy): domain Eukaryota; kingdom Metazoa; phylum Chordata; class Mammalia; order Rodentia; family Sciuridae; genus Sciurus; species Sciurus carolinensis. The sequence continues at coordinate 117,270,106 of NC_062232.1, read as the reverse complement.
GTTAACCCACATTGGATTTTAGCCGTCCCAAAACAATCAAGGATGCATCTCGAGCAGAATGCTCAGGGCTGTTTGGAATTTCTTGGCACTTTTCTGTTGCTATGTTTCATTGCATTGCTTTTTGAGATTCAAAAATAATGCATGTTTACCAGGGATAATGTGGAATGCCGCAAAAGCATAGAGAAGAAAATATTACCCAAGGTTTTACCCCTAAATGAACTTTTTGAGTTTTTTCCTTCCACTCTTTTTTTCTCTGTTATAATAGACTTAAAGACATGGATAATTATCTTTTAGTATGTGTATGGAATCACGCAGGATATACTATATTCTTTTTCTCAACATGTTGGGGTGTTATTCTGTATAGTTAATTTGCACCATCATTTCTAGTGTGTGAACTGGGTGTGAACTTGGGTATAACAAAAGAGAGATGGTTGTTTTGTGCCTGTGAATGTGGCGGGTTTTTCTGCATTTCCTTGACATCATTCTCACTGGACTGCACAAGTACTTTATAAAAGTACATATGTGAATATGTGCATATGTGAGAGACCTATGTGCATGTATAAGTCTATAAATACAAAATAACATGTAGACAACTATGCATATGTCTAAATAAATACATAACAAATGTACTCAGACTAAATCCTGTAAGTATATTCCAAGGATCTTGGGTCTAGTTCAGAAGTAGAGCACTTGCCTGGCATAGAAAGAACTGGGTTCCATCTCTATCCCCAGCACTGCAACAAAATAAAACAAACACAATACACACACCAAAAGGGATCCTTGGGCAGTTGGATTAGAAAAGATTTGTAGGTTTTATTAATATTTTGTATTTTGTCTTCGGGGGATATATATGATTACGTTAACAATATAATTGTATAAATGAAATATTGCTTATTTTCTTCAAACTGATTTTTTAGTTTGAAGAAACCAGACCTCACCATTCCTTGATCTGTATTGTCCTTATTATTTCTACATTTTATGATCCTTCAAGTTCAAGCTGTAATCCCAGAGACTCAAGAGACTGAGATAGGAGGATCATAAATTCAAGGCCAGCCTCAGCAATTTAGTGAGACCCTCAGCAATTTAGCAAGACCCTGTCTCAAAGTAAATAAAGAGGACTGGGGGTGTGGCTAAGTGGTAGAGGACCCCTGGGTTCAATCCCTAGTACCATACACACAAAAATTTATTGAATTTTCTATGGGGCAGCTCCTACTTCAGACACTTAGTATAGCAGTGAGCAAAAGAGGTTATATCCTTTGGCTTAATGGAGCTTGTATTTTGTAAGTTTACTTATGGAAACCAGTCGTTCTGTCCCTGAAGCACTTTGCTCTTTGTTGGTGGTGTGTCAAGTAGTGAGTAACTTGGTGCACATTATAGTCATTGGGACCCTGGCCTGACCAAACTACCAAGGAGGCAAACTGAATTAATAGACTCAGGCAGGGATTATTAATCTGAGGTCCAGGGACCACAAAATCATGGTGCTTGAACCCATGCAGATATCAACGTCATCTCCCATCACATATATCGCCCACCATAAGAGTCTGATTCAATAGATGTGGGCAGGGGGCTTAGGAAGCCATCTTTTTCATAAAGTTCCTGAAGTGGTTCTAATGTCCAGCTGCTTTAGGGACCTACTGCCCCTGAGCAGTATTTCTCAAACTTGCCTGAAGTTAAGAATCACCTTGAGTGTTTGCTTAAGAACAAAATACCCATCCCTCCGGCCTCTGAATCAGGACTTTAAGAAGACAGCCTGGTAATCCGAATCATAAAAAAGTGTCTGGGTAACTCTTATCAGGCAAGTTGGGGAATTGTTTTCCTGGAAACAATCATAGGACACCTAGAAATGAACAGAAAGGGGACATTTTTATTTTTGGTGAGCAATGTCCATAGCTTTCAACAAATTCCAAAACTCCAAAAATATCACTTGAGGCAGAGCCCTGAAGTTAAGGCCCAGGGTTTTCCTCAGCTCTGTGCATTGCTTCCTCAGTTTCCTCATGGGTTGAATGAATGGTTTGGAAGCTTCCTTTTTGCTCCTCTTTTCTCTCTAATTGCTAATCTTTTCTCCATTCTTCCTCTTGCCTTCACTCTCCTTCCTGTATCTGGCAGTGGGTGGGAGAGTAAGGATCAGGCCAGGACTAGGTGCACCCCCTACCTCTTCTTATCCTTCAGGCACCAAGGAGTATTTGCTGTAATTGATTCATGACCAATCAAGTGCATTGACCTATTACTGCTAGTTACTTTGAGTTATAAATGTTTTTTTATCTCTCTTACGGAATTGGGGGTTCAGGCAGTGTAGGATGACCTGATTTGTATCACAGAGCCTTTGGGACTTTGACAGATTTCACCATTTAAAAAACACCAGCTTCCTCCACCCCACTGGACATAAAAGCAACCTTTGAATTTATGACACAAAGAACATACCTTTAAAGGGCAGCGTGCACAAAAGGGGAGGAAAAGGAAGTAAGGCAGTTCATCTTTTCTGAGACCATTGTCTCCAGACAAGTGACAAAACTGAATACCTTGAAAAATCTTGTATTGATTTTTTAGTGCATAGGCATTGCCTCCCTAGGATCTCAAGAACCTAGTAAAAGATAATAAACTTGTTCCCCTGCCTTTGAGCCAGAGTTGAGTTGCTTAGATTACATGGCTAAAAAACATGAGAGTAGTTGCTCTGCTGAGGGTGAGACTTTGTCCAGGGTACAAGTGTCTTGACCATGTCGTATAAAAGCAAAGCTCAGTTCATGAAAATCATACATACAAATTGGACTTAAACGGCGAATGGGGAGTTAACTACAATTTTGTGAGTTATTGTTTTATGAAAAGGTTTTCTTTTAATAGCATCATCTCTGGTGTACCTGAATGTTTCTTTAGGGATCAAGGACTACTTGATTAAAAATAAAGAAATAAAAGCCAAGCCTAGAGGCCTCTTGTGGAAGTATTTAAGTTTCTTGCAATTCTAATTATAAACTATTGCTCAGAGTATCTTTTTGCTTCCCAGGTTCTTTTTTAAAATTTTAATTACTTTAAATTTTTTATAGTGGTAAAACATACATCATAAAATTTGCCATTTTAAAGTATAAAGTTCCATGGCATTAATTAAGTACATTCACATTGTTCTGCAGCCTTCAACCTCATTCTCCCGAGGTTAATTCTTAATCATAGATTATAATGGCTGGAAGGGACCTTAATAATCATTTGGTCCAAACTTCCCATTTCAGAGAAGAATCAGGCCTCAGGCAGTGACCTACCCAAAGTCATAAAGCAAGGTAGTGCACGAACCTAGCCCAGTGTACTTCCACATTGACATAATGACAGATTCAATCACGTGGCCTCCCTTACTGATAGCAGGTTCAAGGAGTGGCATAGATATTTAGGATGCTTTTCTGATTTTCATTTTTGTCGAGCAAGCAGCTAGTTCAGATTTAGAGCCAGAGGCCCTTCAGACAACATCTAGTCAAAATTCCTTACTTAAAACATTGAATCAATTTGCTATTTCTAAATTCAAAATTAAAATACAAGAGGTTACTAATATAATTTCTAAGATCCAGAAGACTTCTCCTCCAACCTTCTTTCCATTGACTCCATGACATTCCATGGTTGAAACCAGGTCCTTTGTAGGTGGCTGTTATTAATAAGCTTTCCTTGGGATGTTTACAGTAACTGCTGTGACCTAAATAAGATTGCCTGTATTGTTTCTCCCCTACAAAAGCAAGAGCAGTTTTTGAAAGTACATTCATCCCTTCTCATACCATTGTACCTACCCATGACTAAAATAACTGAAGCATCACAGTTTTTCTGATTTAGTAATTAGGTAAAGAGATCTTCATTAGATGCAGTAACAATTTCTATGTGAGTTACACATTTTGGGACGTTGTGTATGTACCACAGTCACATTTTCTTGGAGTAGAGCTTAATGACAGTATACCAAGTAGCACTGTAGCATGATCTTTATTTAAAAGTACACATAACAAAATTTACCATCTTAACCATTTTAAGCATATGCTTCAGCACTTTTGAGTATATTCACATTTTTGAATTTTTTGTCTTGCAAATCTGAAAACTCTAGACTCATGAAACAACTTCCCATTTCCCGCTTCCCCAGTCCCTGGTAACCACCATTCTATTTTTTCTTTTTATGGTTTGACTACTTTAGCTATCTCATATAAGTGACACCATACAGTCTCCATTGTTTTGTGACTGACTTATTTAACTTAGTGCAGTGTCCTTGAGGTTCATTCATGTTGTAATATGTGTCAGAGTTTCCATCCTTTTGAAGGCTGAGTAATATTCCATTGTGTGTACATTCCACCTCCTTGGTTTATCCAGTCATCCATGCATATGCATGCTTTGGTTGCTTCTATTTTTTGGTTATTATGAATAGGGTTGCTGTGAACATGTGTGTAGATCTTAATTGATGGAAAAGTCATTTTAACATACTTGATGTTATTTGTCAATCTTTAGTCTTAGATTATTAAAATAACGTGGTAAATAAAATGAAAGAAGAACTCAAACTTGTCAAGGACCTGGAGTATTGATATGCCAATCCAGATGACTTACAAGTTTGATAATATGAGAAGAGAGAACAGAACTTTTCTTGGTCCTCTTAGGTCTGTGTATTATTTATGTTTATTTTATACAGTTTTTTTGTAGAAATAAGATATTTCTTCTGTGATTGCCTCCATGACCCTTCATGCCTGCTTGTAGAGTGTATTGTGCCTTTCTGTGTCCTTTGCCATTTACTTCCATTTCCCTTTGGCTTTGTATGTCTCTCCCACTATACTATAAACTTATTATACCCAAGGACCTTGTCATTCATCTCTGGATTTCCAGTACCTAGGACAGCCTGTCCCATAAAGCAAATGAAATACACAAATGCTTGTTTGAATAGAAATTTGTCTCATTCTGTCATTTGGAAAAATTTAACTTCCTAGTTAGTCTTGGAACAATTTGACATTTTTATTTGTTTTTATCTGCTTTCATGTGCGAGACATGGCTTATGTTCAGGAGCACAAATTAGGTTTAAATATGTGACAGTTAAGTTTTTTTCTTAACCCCTTGGTAGGGTGTGGGAGAAACATTTGTTGAACACTTGGCATGAAATAGAGGAAATATTCGAGCCTGGATTTTAGTTTAGCTTTGGGTAAGTTCCTCTGATATTTTCCTTATGCATTTTCCTCCCATCTGCTTCTGAAGGTGGTATGTATAGGCATTGTGTGTGACTTTGGGTTGGACAGCTAGTGTTGCTAGTGCTGTATTTGTATTAGGGCACAGATTTCCCACTCCATATGCTGGCTCCTAAGCCTTGTTTGCCACGCTCTCTGCCTTCTTCTGAACCCATTCCTGCATCTTTATAAATTTTCAGAAATAGATATCTCCCAAAGTGGACTCTGGTTCCTAGTAAAGGTCCTAGCAATGTATAACGCATTGGTGAGCAGAAATCCTGCAGATACATTTCTTTTCAGGTGATAGACAATGCTTTAGCGACATATGCCTGAGAATCTGGACTCCATTCACTCAGTGAGTATCAACCATATGGTGGGCTCAATGCCAGGCACTGGGGAGACACTGGTGAGGAGAGAATCTCTGTTCATGTTCTTCTGGAGATGACCGTAAGAGAAATAGGCAAAGAAGTTGCGCCCTGAGAAGGGAGGATGGAGAGTTAGGGAAGCTCCAGGAAAGATAGGAAAGGGAACTGACGTTGTCCTGTGGTGGTAATGTGGTAATGTTGGGATCATTAATCTGACATCGGAAGGATGAGTAAGAGCTTGTCAGTTGATGAGGAGGAAGAGTGTCTTGGAAAGTGGGAACGGCACACAAAAGGCTGGGAAATGAGCAAGAACATGGCTTACTTACAGAACTGAAGGAAGTTCAATATTCCTAGAGGAGTGAGTCACCTCACTTACATAGACAGTTCTTGCATGTGCTGAATTATGCTACTCTTATTTCAGTGGAGTTTTATTGATTCCAATTTGGAAGCAGGAATATAAGAAACACCATTTTCCCCCATGCATTAAAAGGAAGTTCCCAACTGGGTGTAATGGTGCAAACCTGTAATCCCAGCAACTTGGGTGACTGAGGCAGGAGGATCTGAAGTTCGAGACCAGCCTCAGCAATTTCGTGAGGCCCAAAGCAACTAAGGGAGACCCTGTTTCTAAATAAAATATTAAAAAGGGGGACTGGGGATGTGGTTCAATGGTTAAGTGCCTGTGCATTCAATTCCTCATACCGACAAAGAGGAAGTTCCCTAATAGGAAGAGATGAACAGCCTCAGTGCTCAGTGATAATATAATGTACTTGTTTAAATGCTGATTGTGAAGAAAAAACTTGGATACACTTTTTAAATGAATAAAACTCATTAGATTTTAAATAGAAGCCATAATTTTTGCTGCTAAGATCAGAGGCCTTGGGGTTTTGTTGGTTATAAGCTCTAAAATCAGGACTCCACATATGTATCTACAGCTGTTTTTTTTTTGTTGTTGTTGTTGTTTGTTGTTAATAGGAGTGAGGGATAACTTTTAGCTATTTGGAATGTTCAATTTTTAGCACTAAGACACAAGTAGTCCAGAAAACTTCTAAATCCACTTGATTCTTACAAAAGTACATAGTTGTATGACTGCTATTAGTAGGTCATTAATTTTTATTAAGTCAAAAAAGCCATTGATATTTAACAGATAATACAGTTCTTGATAGCTTGAGGTGTAGTCAGGCAGAACACAACTCATTTCTGACTTCATGTTAATCTCTCATGTCACTTCTCAGTTTTGACTTCAGCACTTACATGAGAGGCAGTGTGCTTTCACAATACTTGCCTAGATGTTGCCACACAGAAATTTCTAGATAGTCTGATTCATGTAATTTATTCAGTGAACATGTATGTATTGGGTACAAGTTCTTTATTAGGCTTAATTGTAGATTTTGGGAAAAGGTGATCAAACAGTAGATGATTCCTGTCCTCTAAGGGCTCACAGTCTAGTGGAGAAAAACAAAGAAATAGTCAATTAGAGTAAACAGTGTGACCAGTGTTGTAACAGGAACTCTCAGGAAGCTGTGCAAGCCTGGAGCAGGGTAGTTAACTCAGCCTTGCAGGAGCATAGGCTCCCTGAGAAAAGGGATCATCTGGGATCCCAGAAGCAAGTTAGGAGCTGGCCTGGCAAAGAGGAGGGGAAAAGAGTTGCAAGCAGAGGCACAGCACTTCTGAGGACAAAGAATTGGGAGGGCTGAGGGCAAGGGGGCGAGGGGTTGTGCATGTAGATAAAAATGTGAACAATAGGATGATATGCTTTATGACTAGAGAGGCATGGGTTGCACCCGGAGAGGTGGACACACAAAGGCAGCCAGGCCTTTGTGGATCCAGATGAGGAGTTTGGATTTCATTTTAAATGCTTTGGGAAGCCTTTGAAGGGTTCTTTGATGGGAACCCTTATGATCTTACATATGCCTTTAAAAGTATTTATTTTTGGTAGTAAGGATTGAACCCAGAAGTGCTCTACTACTGAGTTGCATCCCCATCCATTTTTATTCTTTGAGACAGGGTCTCACTAAGTTGCTGAGCCTGGCCTTGAACTTGCGATCCTCCTGCCTCAGCCTCCTGAGTTGCTGAGATTACAGGAGTGCCCCACTGTGCCTGGCCTAAATTTTTATTTTTAATTGACAAATAATTGCATATATTTATTTGGGTGCAATGTAGTATTTTGATATACATGTACATTATGGAATGACTTAATGAGGCTATATTAATGAATTATGTATTGCAAAATAGCTAAAAGGGAGGATTTAAAATATTCCGATGTATGTTTTAGAAAGCTCTGTCTCACTGGGAAAGCTGTGAGAAAGCTGATGCAGTGGTCCAGGCTGAGACTGAGACCTGGTAGGCTAGGAATGAAGATGGATGATGTCTGAAGATTCGAAAGCACTATTCAGAGGCAGAGGGAGATTTGGTTTAGTGTCAATAATAATATAAGTGGCACAGTGATATCTCATTTAATTAATGAGGATAGAGAAGTCAAGAATGATGACTTTCATGTTTTCGGAATCTAGTTCCATCCTGAGCACTTACCTAATGTGTGATTGGGCAGCATCACTTCTATCTGCGCCTCCTTTTCGTTACCTCTTAGATTTCCCCATTGTGATTGCAGACTGATTTTCAGTTCTTTTCATAATGAGTCTCAGTCCTTCACTTCTAAAGTTCATAGCTGACCCTCAAAAAATATTGGCTAAATGAATGACATTATGCAGTCACATCTTTATGCAGGTACATTTCCTACCTAGATACAGATCAGCATATTTGGTTTCTCTTATTGGAGTTTACTGCTGGGAATATGCTTTTGAAAGAAGACTAAACCAGTCAAAAGTGGAAATTAAACCTTACAGTGAGTGTGGCATCATGGTGTCCTATATTGGGCTGGCACTTAATTCATATTCCCCTCCTTTGCTATTATGTTGCCTTTCTTTAGTGTACTAGAAAGTCTCTTAAGTGCTTTATATCAGTATTACCATTTGTAAAATGTGGATAATAATTCCAGATCCTGACTTAAGTTTTCAGTGGTGTTATTATTAAAAATATAATAGCTTTAAGCATTTAGTGTTTGGGGGGAGGATTGTACCCAGGGGTGCTTACAACTGAACTACATCCCCAGCCCTTTTTATTTTGATTTTGTGACATGGTCTCACTAAGTTGCTGAGGCTGTCCTCAAACTTGTGAGCCTCCCCACTGACTGGGATTGCAGGCATGCACCACCAAGCCTGGCTGGCATTTGATATTTATAGTAAACCTCTCCCCCAAGAACATACAAGTGGTTGTTTCTGGCGGTGGGGTAAAGCAGAGAATGGAACTCCCTAAAGAGCTTTTGAGCTTTTCAGAGAATCTATGTCCTGACTCGCTACTTCACATATAACTGCAGTGCGGGTGTGGGCTGATCTCCCAGTAGGCTGCCACTGTCCAGGTCCTGCCTCTCTGCTCACTCCCAGTCAGAGACCACACTCTGCATAGTCTTGTGCAACATGGTCTTTTCTTGTTTCAGCACCAAATATAAAAATCAAAACCATAGCTGGTAAGAACCCAATCCTGGTTAAGGGGAAATGTACAGGGATTGTTATTGCTAGTAACATAAGGCTAGATTATCAGGCCCAAACTGTTAAAGGTATGGTGATTTGAAATCATTATCTCAGGGAATAGGTGTTCATCTGAATACTAGATGTAAAGCCAGTATTATATAATGGGTCTGAAGATGACTTTTATTGGGCTCGGGTTGTGGCTCAGTGATAGAGCACCTGCCTAGCACATGTGAGACACTGGATTTGATCCTCATCACCACATATAAATAAATAAATAAAATAAAGGTATCGTGTCCATCTATAACAAAAACTGATCAAAAAGATTACTCTTATTATGCACATGTATACAAAAGAATATGAATGTCTGGCTGGGAAAATTTTAAGGATTTCATGATTTTCTGTAATGAAAAAATTAAAATATTTTAAATTTTCTTTAAATTTTCATATTTTTTTGAAGGTAGCTATTGTAAGAGTGGCTGGCAAGTGTTACCATGTACTCAGCACACTCTTTCCCTACAAATAGCTAAAGATTGGCCATGTGGTACTTATGGATTCTGTATTATTGGGATGGATTTAGTAAGTTTTGCTCCAGTGGAAAAACAAAATTAATACAGGCACCTACCAGAGCTGGTTTCATCTGTGCATGGGGTAGAACCAAATGGTTTACATTGGAGGTTATGGTAATGAGTGCTAGCCCAATAAATTGTCTTAGAATAAGCATTTGAGTGCTTTCTCTGATGATATGTTCATAAGTCAAAAATGTGTTAGCAAATTAAGAAATGAAAAAGGATGTTCATTTTGAAGTAACACTTGTGGTTTGTATGGGCAAATACTTCAATTTTGAAAGCAGGTAGTTTTCATTCAACACTCATTTAATAAATGCTTCTTGAATACCTACTATGTGCCAGGTTATGTTCCAAGTGTGATAATATTCAGAAAATAAAATAAAGATCTCTTTCCTCCTGGGCTTACGTTGTAGAGAAAGTGTGTGTGTGTGTGTGTGTGTGTGTGTGTGTGTGTGTTTAAGAGAACATTTAACTGAATGTATAGTAAGAAAAATATGAGTAAAAATATATCTTATATATTCACAAGGACTTTGAAGGAAAATAAATCCCAAAAGATGTGTATATGGCAGGTGGGGTGGGATGTTGTTGTTGTTGGTGAATTGCTTCTGTTTTGAGTGTGGTGTATACTAGAGATGTATAAATCCATCATCTCAGGATGGGCTCACTGAGATGATTTTTTATTGATGCATTATAATTTTATATAGTAGTGGGATTCACATGCCATATTCATATATACATATAATATAATTTGATCACTCTCATTCCCCAGTACCTTTCCTTTCTCTTCCCTCCTCCTTCCTGCTGATCCACTTGGTATATTGATCTCCCTTCTATTAATATTATTTTAATTAGTGTATTATAATTATATACATAGGTGGGACTCATTGTGGTATATTCATTCATGGACATAACATAATTTGGTGGATTTTGTTCCCTAGTACTTCCTCAGTCCTTCCCCTCCTCCCTGCCTCTCCATCCCCTTATTCTACTCTGTTGGTAAGAGGATGATTTTTGAGTAAGTAAAAAATCTGAGAGACAGCCATGTAGATACCTGGGAGGAAAATGGTTGCCAAATTTTGCCACACTGCCTGGGGAAAAGAAAAGAACCTGCAAATAAAAAATGTATCAACCAGAAGTCATGCAGTTAGAGTTGTTTTTTATTGAACAGGACCGAAGCCCTTCCTTCTACATTTCTGTATAAATTTTGCAAGACAGAATTTCAAACGTGGTCTCCAGTTATTTGAATCTTAAAAGTGCACGAGCAGCTTTTTTCATTGCATCCTCTGAAATTTCTGTATATGCATTCATATAACATTTGCAAGTACTAAATTTGTACATAACCCATGGATATACCTGCTTTGGCATTGAAACTACTTGCTGATGCAAATGCAAATGCAAATGCAAGCATGCCAGATTTTCATTTATGCAAAAGAAAGCATGAACTAGTCTGATATCTTGGAAGAATGAGCATCTCCCTGGTACAGAGGTTCAGCTTGAACTACCTTAAAATTTGACTCCCGAAACTAGGATGAGATTCAGCTGGAGAGATCAGCTTCTTTAGAGCACCTGCAGGGTGCAGGTGACAACAGTGTTGAACCACTTGAAATGAGTAGTGTGGGAGTCAAAGTTATGGGGAGGGATGGATCCTTGGTGTGAATTACTATTAGGACTAGAAATATATAAATCCGTCTCCCCCAGCAGTGCTCTGCTCAACCCTTGCTGCTTCCTGAGAGAGATAAGGTGGGGAAGACCCATTAGGTCTGGAAGGGCTGGACCGATATTTTGGTGGGGAGATCCCACCCCCCCCCAGTGAAAAGTTATGTCTGAAGACTCCCTTGAACAAGATCTGGTCATGTGATAGTTAGCCTTTGGCATGTCTGCTTATTGTGTGCCACTAGAGCCAGGGGATGGACCCATGCTAGGACAAATATTCATAATCAGGAAGGGGCCACTGATATGCTCCTCTACTTTGTCTTAAGTGCTCATTTGTAAAATATAGACTTTGGTGGGGTGGTGGGGAAGGAAGGAACTCTTTTTAGAAAGAAGATAGGAACTGGGTGGTCTTGGATGGGCCTCTTAATCTCATTGGATCTCAGTTTTGTGTATGTTTACAATAAGAGTAATATTAAACACCTACTAAACTTGTTGGAGAGTTAAACAAGATATACTATGTGAAAGTACTTGGTATAGTACCATGCATGTCAGTGTATTTGGTTTAAGGAGTGGACTTGCTTTTTTTTAGAAGGCCTTTACTGGTGAAAGATTGTTCAACCATCCAAAGAGCACACAACCTTTTGGCAGAAAAGTCCCCCAAATTAGCAATAAACACATTTGAAATTGTATGTTTGGTTTCTAAGTTACTGTAGCCCAGATTATTTCATTTTGATACCTTCCCCACCCTACCCCAAGGGAACACGTGGACAATTTACTATTGACAAATAAAAGATAATGTACTGTGAAAGTGACAGGCCCAAATCAGCGGGAGAGCTTGCATTTCTGCTGCCTTGCTGTCATTCAGTGATGGAAATATTATAGAGCATTTAATACTATATGAACTAGAACAATATGCAATTTCAAAAGAAGCAACCTTATGACACTTCAATTTATTTAACATGGAAGGCTGATGGTCCTATTGAAATTCAAAGATGGGAAGGTTTTCAGGAAGGACGATTTAAACAATTAAGGAAATGCCTTCCAGTGACCCTGATACTTGAGATTAACACTTTATATTTAAATCAAAGTACCCTGGTGATTGCTCACTAAAGTCCCTTTTGCTGTGAGGGAAGACCTTCAGAATCTCATAATGAAAAGGAAATGATGTGTGGTGTAGTGGCTAAGCACAGAATTTGGGCCATAGTATCCCCATTTGTAAAATGTGGATGGCAATAGTACCTACCTCATTGTGTTGCTGGGGAATTCAATCAGTTAATGTAGATAGTACTTGGAATAATAACAGACACAGAGTAAGCATTTCATAAGTGTTCACTACTATTATCATTAGTACATAAACTCTCAATGCTGAGGCAGGACTTAGGTTGTCTATAGGCAGATAGAAATGGAGACCTTGGAGAATGGGATCCCACTGAAGGGAAAGGAGCAAATGAAGGGATAAAGAAGAGGTGAGGCAGCTTAACAGTAATGCAGGTTTATTTGGGACAAACCTGCGGAGGGGGCCCAGTGGAGACTGAGATCCATTTTCTTCTTGCTGCCTGGGGTAGGTAGGGAAATCAGGGAAGGGGAATTAGGGTTGCTCGGGGGTTGTTAGGGAAGGGTCTTTTTGCTGTCCCCTTCAAAATGAACCAGGATTTTCAGGATTTCAATCCCAAGTAACAGATTTTTTTCTTATGATGATGGAGTGTTTGGGGTTTATTGTCTGGGGTTCAGTTCAGACTGAGTCAGAGTGACTGTGAGATGACTCTTATTCTGAGATGGAGGATATGTTTCAAAATGGTGTTGCCTGTGTCAAGTTCTGCCTAACATGTACCACTCCTGATTAAAAACCTAGACCAAAACTCTGTTTGTTTTTGACTGCCTGAGTGGAAGGCCCCACTCACACTTGGATGCCCATACATTATATTGTTGCCCCAGGCTTCCTTGACTATCCTAACCTTAGTCCATCCCAAAGAGTTGTTTTTAACTCAAGCAATTCACTTTGTTTTAAGGAATAAGTACAGAGCAAACTCAGTTTAACAAACACAGTAAACCATCCCGTTGTGGGAATAATAAATTAAAATTGCACACCTTCAGTTGAGTCAGAGAAAGAGAACAATCAAGAGAGACTTCCCAATGAAAGGTAAGTTCCTAGTTATTATTAAAACCCCTAGATAGAGAACCACCAGTGGTACCCTCTTTGGGACTCCTCCTATCCTGTGGGGGCTTTTCTTGCCTTGCTTCTAATAAATCTGCTACTGAATTCTCACCCTTTGTCATTTGTGTACTTCCTTGTTCCCATGTGTGAGACAAGAACCCTCCAGTGCTCACAGGACCCTGTGTTACAGAGTGAAGGATGTTGGTTTGGAGAATCTGTCTAAAGTAGTATCCTAGCTGGGCTTGATGGTACAGGCCTATAATCCCAGCCACTTGGGAGGCTGAGGCAGAAGGATTGCAAGTTCAAGGCCAAGTCTCAGCAATTTAGTGAGGCCCTGTCTCAAAATAAAAAATAAAAAGGACTGGAATATAGCTTAGTGGTAGAGTGCCCTTGGGTTCAATCCCTAATTTTAAAAAAAATGGTAGTCTGTGTGAAACCTGGGCTGTTAGAAAGGGAAAAGGGAGTGCTGAAGGAGTTTTGTTCAGTAGAGAAGGTTGAAACAAGCAAAAGAGAGGTCACTTGGTACCTGGCACATAGGACTTGGCTGGTGAATGTTGAATTGAATGCTACCTGAAAGCAGGAGAGGTGTAGGGTACTTCTGTTTGCTGGGTGAATTTGGAGGTGGGAATATAGGTCAGCAACCCATAGGGCAGAGGTTCCTGAGTAAGAGGGTGAGTATGTCAATCTGTGAAGTTTAGAAGTAGGAGGAAATAGTGACCACATATAGTTACACAGTCAGTAGTTAAATCAGGCATTCTCTTCTACATCTGAAGTTCAATGTATGGCCCATTGTGATTACTGATGCACAAAAGATAGGCAAATCATCTTTCAGACTCCCCACTTGAAAAGTTAAATAAGTATATGGTATTTTTAGAATAAGTTTTTGTTTGTTGTTTAGCATCCAGAAAGAAACCGAAATAAGAAAATAAATAACCCTAAGTATTTCAGAAAATTAAGTTTTTAAGAATTCTAGAATAGGGCTGGAATTGTAGCTCAGTATGTGTGAGTCACTGGGTTCAATTCTCAGAACCACATATATATAAGTAAAATAAAGGCCCATTGACAACTAAAAATATATTTAAAAGAAAATAATTCTAGGCTAGAATTCTTGCAGTGCCTATTCCAGCTTAGAGAAGTTCATGTATGGAATACCCTTGGGGATGTAAGTTGCAGAAGAGCATCATTTAGTTGAATGTCCAATATGATACCAGTCATTGTAAAGAAAAAATATTAAGTCTTGGTCTTTATCACTTGGTTTGAGGGAATACAAAATATAAAGATAAGTTGTCTGTGTTGTGCACATGGGAGGAGTTCAGAAGAAGCATGCTAAGGGTGGGGTAAGTCAGGGAAAGATCTATGGTGAAGGAAAGTAAAGTTCAAGTGGGGTAAAGGGAGAGTTGGACATGAAAAGAAAATGAATGTGGGGTACTATTAATGGGCCAAATCATTCATTCATTCATCAGTTGAAATTTCCTTCATCAACTACTTTGTGCCAGGTCCTATGCTGCATACTAGACACATGGAGACATAGGACATTGTCTGTGTCTTTGCATGCTGTAGGGGCACACTGGAAGTACATTCTTCTACTTATCAGTCATTGATGCCTTTATCAAACATCTATTAAATCTCTTCTTTGGGTCTCACTCTGTTTTGGATGCTGGGGATACAGATATAAATCAGGCCACTCCAACACACTTCCATAGCTCAGGTAGATGCATGTATTAAAACTCTTAGCCATTTGTCATGAGCAGAGTGTTTTTCACATGAGGCAGATTTAATCTTCACAGCAATACTGTGAGGTTGTTTCTGTTTTCATCTACATCTCACATAATCAGTGAGATTATGAGAGAAGAGATTATGAATTTAGGTCATGCACTAAGGAACTGAACACTTAAGTGATTTGCCAAAGATCACACTGCTAAGAAGTAACTGAGCCAGGACATGAACACAGGTTTTCTGTATTTTTTTTATGTCCCAGAATCATAAGACTGCTCAGTGCAATATGGTATGAGCAGAAATAAAGGTCAAAAAATGATTTTCTATGGGAAGAGCTTCATCTTTCTCCTAGAGAAATAAATGATTTCTCTGAATGGAAAAATTGCCATAAACTCAAGAAAAGTTAGAGTTTGACTACATGTAATAGGAAGGTAAATAAATACTAAAAATAGGAAGGGACCAGGCGGAATGTGTTGCTTCACTAGTTCCCTGTGAGATACCACAGTTTGCTAAGATTTCTGGTACATTCCATGCTCTACTTTCTTGTCTTAGAGCTGTGATGTAGTTGTGGAATCCTTCCCTTGACTGATTCCTGAGCTTCAAGATCGTCTTAATATTTGGAGAGCACTTTTGTTACAAATGAGAACTTGTTCCAGGTGATTCAGGATACTGAAGCAGGAGGATCTCAAGTTTGAGGCCATCCTTAGCAGCTTAACAAGACTGTGTCTCAAAAAGACCTGGGGATATAGCCCAGTGATAGAGCACGTCTGGGCTCAATCCCAAGCTCTGCAAGAAAAAAAGAAAAGAGAACTTACTAGATAAGAGCCTTCCCTTTCAAAGGTCTTATCCTCACAAAAGTCTTGGGATTGTTGGGACCTATTTCTTTCTCGAATAAGCGGTGGTAAGTTGCAAACAGCATCACGGAATATCGACCATATACTTAAGTGTTCTACAAAGCAAGACTTATTTAAAAGTCACTTGTACATATTATCATCTGCATGTCTCAGTTTTTGATTTTGTTGCCTCACATTTTATAAACATTTGTAGTTTTGGTTTTGGGAATTAAACCTAGGAGTGCTTTACAACATTGAGCTACATCCCCAGCTCTTTTTAGTTTTTTATTTAGTTTATTTTATAGTTTTGTTACCAGGGATTAAACCCAGGGATGCTTAATCATTGAGCAATATCACTAGCCCTTTTGATTTTTTATTTTGAGACAAGGGTCTCACTAAGTTGCTTAGGGCCTTGCTAAGTTGCTGAGACTGGCCTCAAACTTGTGATCCTCCTGCCTCAGCCTCCTGAGCCATTTGGATTACAGGCTTGAGTTTCCACTTGCAGCATAATCATGTTTAATAGAAAAGAATGCTAGGGAAGCTGAGAATGTGGCTCAGTGGTAGAGCATTTGCATGCCATGAGGCCCTGGGTTCAATCCCCAGAGCTGCCTCCACCCCACCTCAAAAGAAAAGAAAAAGAATACTAGGTAGTTTGGTTGACTTTTTTCTCTTCTTTTGCTGACTCAATAATTTTCAGATAAGCAAAGAGATGTACAAAGAATCTAGAACACTGATGTACAATTTAATACCTTATTCTTTTCTGCAATCAGAGGATAAAGTAGTTAGATATCTGGGAAGGGTTTGTGACAAAGAATGAAAGAAAATTGTGAATACAGACCTCACACCAAAATTGTGATTATAGGTCTGATACCCAAATTATGCAGTTTTTGGCCACATGAAACACATGTTGTAATTTTTTAGGCATATAGTTCACTTGATCTTTGTTTAAAGCTCTTAGATATAGAGCTGTCAGTTGAGGTGTTTTATCTTTAGGAATCACATTCCAGATCTGCCTCTCCTTGAGGTTTTCAAGGAGAATTTCAAACTTTGCAGTGGTGCAAAATTTCCTAATGTTGACATGGTGGCTTAGAGCGTGGGCTTTGGCTCTAAGTATGTGATGAGATTGTTGGGGTATTAGAATGAAAATACCTATATACTTGACAGCATTCTCTCGGTGTTGTGAGACCCGAGAGGACAGAAATATTGATGTTTGGAAGTTTCCTCTGGTAATAAGTGATGAGTAAGTGATGTCTCTCCTATCCTTTCTTTCCATTTTCTCTCATCATCCTAAACTCAGTGACCTCAGAGATCAACCCAGGATTCTGTCTGTACAGTTGAAGGAACTGAGACCAGAGGAGGGTAAAGAACTTGCCCAAGGATTTGGGGATAGTGAAGTATACCTTCTGGAAATACTTTCCGTCAATCTATGCTTGGTCTTTAAAACAATCTTGTGAGGTAGATGGGGCAGGTTGTTTTGTTTCAATGTATGGAAGAGTCAGTCAACCAAAGAGATTAAAACGTGGTTTAGAATCTAGGAGATAGTGGCCTACCCAGGATTAAAGCCCAGGTCTTTGGATTTCTAGTAGGACACCATAATGCCTCCAGACAGACATTTCTGTTGCATTTGTCAAAGGAAGTACCTCTTGCATCATTTTTTGACACTACTCTTCATTGGCACTTGCAAATTTACTTTGAATGGTCATTAACTTTAAAAATGTTTGTTTCTCTATGTTATAATGTCTCTGAGGATTGGGGCCAGCAAGGTTTTATTTTGCTTTTGGATCTAATCTCTCTTAGCACCTAGCCTGAAATACATGCTTAATGAATATTTGTTGATTGCTTGATAGTCAAAGTCATCTGGAGGCTGGCATATGTCTAATATAAATCTGGAAATGCAAGTGTCTTTTGCTTCTTGGCTCAGGGTGAAAAAAATATCAGGGGCAATAAAATTTGCAAGTCCCCTATCCTTAATCAGGTGTTATGTAAAATTTGTCTCTTGATTTGAGAAAATCCATGTCTGCCAGCAGATTCTGCCTGTTGGAATATGAATATAAAGATTAATTTGAGGTTGCAGAGTTCTGGCATAGGGTTTGTAGAATGCTATCTAAATTGTTTTCAGAGCTTGGTGGTGTCTGCCAGTTGTGAAAAAGTGGGTTTTATTTTTCCTTTGAAGATTTGTCTTTGGAGCTTTGTGCAGAGTTTCACAGAATAATATTCTATGCCTAAAACCAGACCCTTGGAAACCAAGGATAGATCAAATACCTGGTTTGGGCTAAGAGCCAAGAAAGCAGAAGCCAGATTAGGCAAGGGTGGAAAATGGAGAGAGGGTAAGAGGAAGGAAGAAATGAAAAGTGTAAGCAATGTGAGTAGGAGTCTGGACACAAGCCTGATGTCTGAATCAGGAAGCAAGGCTCCTGTTGGCCTGGCTGATGGTCATCTCCCCAGATGACCTGCTGGCCAGAAAGAGTTAATGTGTCACTTTGCTAAGACTGGCCTTCCAACCTTCTGCAGCACTAGCCCAAGAACCATCTAAATAATCCTGTAAGAATTACTATTCAAGTTGGGTTTGGGTCCTGACACTAAAGAGTTAAAAAAATTGAAACCATTTTCAATGTTTGTCAAAATATATGAGATTTTTATGGAACAGTTGGGAATTTAATACAGATAAAATAGGAATACAGAGTCACATGTGAGTTTTTATGTTGGAATGATATCTTCATGAAGCTACTTTTAAACAGTTATATTTATTGAGCACCAACTGGGGGCAAATCACATTCTAGGTGTGATTTGTTTTTAAAGAAAGGAAGATAGAACCAGTCATAATGAAGTGACTTGACTGTTTCTTAAGGAAAATAATAGAACTATGCACATTCTTCACTCTTGTGAAGTTTATGAATTGGCTGCATGTCAAAGCAATATCACAATCACAACATAGAGAAGATAATACATTGTTTTCTTGCATAAAATTGTTAGAATTCTAACTTATTCATTCATTTGTAAATCACACATTGAAAAGAAAACAATTAGTGTACTCTTTTACATGACTGTGACAAGTCTTCAAGAAACCACTGGATAATGGGCATGCTGATTTGCTATTAATGCCTTATATGTTTTAGGAAAAGCATCTGATTTAGATATGAAATAGTTTTTTTTTTTTTAGTACGAAATAAAAGTCATCACTGGAGGGGATGAAAGGACAAGCAGGCAGAGGAACAAGGCCAAGGCAGAGCCCGAATTGTGCACAGAATCTGTTCACACCCCGGCTTCTGATGAAAGTTGAAAACAGTTTAAAAGCTGTAGCAGAAGGCTGGATTAGAACCTGGCACCAGAAGCCATTATGAGGCATTCTCCTTCCCCCAAACCCTTGCTCTTGTTTCTTTCACAAGCATATTCAATCTTCTTTGGGTACTCTGTTGTACAACCAAGGAGGAATTGGGCATCTAATAATAGTTTTCTTAAAGAGGCAAAAGGAACACAATCTAGAATTTGCATTTCACATGTTCCTAATAAGGCTTCTTCTTTTAAAAATAGCCCTGAGAGTTTATCCTTATTCTTTCAGCAAACTTGCATTAGACAACCACTGTCGACTCTGGGGACACAAAGATGAATGGGGCACACTCTGCTTGCTGGGAACTCACAATCTACTTGACTTCATGGGATAAGACTGACATAAAGACACCCCAAGGACCTATGGGAACTCAAGGAAGGAGGAAATTGATTCCTCCAAGGAAACTCAGGGCAGGCTTCATGAAGAGGGCAATTAGAGTTGGATTTTGATGGATAGGTAGGATCTGAGCATGAGGAAGTAGGGGAGGCAGAGGGAGTAGTCACATAGTTGAAAAAGAATGTAGCACATTGGCTTACCAAAGTAGATTTTTCTGGATGTCCAGGGCTTGAGGAAGGGAAATGATGGGAGGGTCAGGTTAGCAGTGTAAGTTGAAACTGGATTGGCAAAGACTGCCTTGAATGTCAGGCCAATTCCTTTTGGACTTTATTTATAGGCAGTGCTAAGACATATCCAGAGAATTAGCCAGGCAGCCTCACAACAAATAATTTACAGCATGCTATGACCATGGAGAGAAATGAATGTAAATGGGTTGGAAGCATAGAGGGGGGAACCACTCATCTGCCCAGGTATGGAAGCTGGGGAAGGGTCAAGGAAGCTTTCACAAAATGGATATGAGTCCTTAGGGGTCGAGTAGGAGAAGGGTATTGCAGGCTGAAGGTATAGCAACTGCAGAGTCCCAGGGGTCTGTGAGAGTGTGTCTCGCTGGGGAATGGAGAGGTAAAGATGGGGAGAGGGCAGGAACCAGATCCCAGCCGATCTGTGGAGGCCTAACTAAGCAGTTTGGACTTCAGGGACCATTTGCAGGAAAGGGGTGTCACATGCATGCTTTCAAAACACCGGTTTAGTAGTGGTGAGACGGATGCATTAGAACAAATGAGAAAAGCTGGTTTGGCGAGGGAGAAGGGACTATGGGGACAAAACATGTAAAAGGACACTATTTGGGGTGTAGAGTCTGGGAAAACTGGAGGAATGACTAAAAGGATTTAGAGGAATGGCTTTTATATTCTTGCTAAAACTACATCATTAGTGAGACGACTCTTTGTTCAAAGAAAACCTGACACAAATGCCAGTAACAATAAGGGCCAAGCTACATTTGATTCAGGTGGGAATGGGGCCTGAATTGATGTCTGCCTGTTCCCCCAAATTATTCTATTCCTTAATGACTTCTGAGGCATCTCTTAGAACTACAACAAATGTAGTTCGAAAGCCACTTCTCTGAAAGGATCCACGTGCTCCACCAGGAACCAATCTTTTGTCCTCCATGACTGTGGGAAAGGGAAACTGACCTCTTTATTGGCATGGTTGGGCAGTGAGAAACCATACTTGATTGGGGACAGATCTCTTTTTGAGGCTCTCACTAATCAGGCAAGACTCACTGGCTAAGTTTCTGGAAAATTCTTTGAAATCCAGAGATGTCATAGTTGCCATGGAATTCTGGATAATTGTTTGTACTTTAATCAGGCCACATTCATAGTAGGTGATCCTGGGTTTTAGGGAAAGCAGGGATAAAAGCAATATCAATGTCAGAGGTAGGTCAGGAGAGCAGGAGACAGGGCCACTGTACACAGTTATGCAGAGCCATTGCACAAGGACACCTGGCCCTTGGGGTAAGTGGGGATGTAATGCAGATAGTGTTTTGGCACCAGAGGGGAGGGTACCTTTTTAATATTTGCACAAAGACCCCTCCTGCTGTAGCAGTGGGCATTTGGGGAGACATTATGAAGAGGTGGTGGGAAGCAGGAGAGAGCTGGGGAGCTACATTGGAACCAAGTCCAGGCCCAGCCATTACTAGGTGCATGACCTCGTACAACTTCTCTAACCCCTTGGAGCATCAGCTTCATTATCTATCAAACATAAATCTCACTAGTGCCTCCTTCAGTGGGTTTGTATGAAGATTAAAGAAGATAATTTGTGTAAAGTGCTTAACACAGTGACTGTCACATAGTAAGTGCTTGATATATTTTGGCTATTAATATTCTTTATTTATAATCAGAAGACTATCTACTGAATTACAGCAGTGGCTTCAACTTCATATCTTGATAAATTTCCCTTTGCTAAGGAAGAACGCCTCTCAGTTCAACAACCTGAGCATCCTGTATTTTTAGTTATGTCTCATGAAAGGAATTCAAGGAAGTAACCCAGGCAGTGGCTTTTAAAAATTACTAGGAAGGATTTCAGATACCAAAATAGTAATGAAGAATAATTCAGTGAGAACTCGTGGACCCAGCACTTAATGTAACAAAACATTTTCTGATGCAGTTGAGACCCCTTGTACATTCCTTGCTGATCACGTTCTCTGCCTTCTTGCCTGGAGATTATGAGGATTCTGAATGTGCTGTGAATCACTCTGTGAGTGTCTTCATATTGTGGTTACGCTTGGAGCTATCTGTGAAGGATACAATTGTTTCTCAGTATCCTGAGAGGATTGGTTCCAGGACCCCCCTACTACAGTTGCCCAAATCCACAGATGCTTCAGTCCCTTATATAAAATGGCATAATATTTGTATATAATCTACATATATCCTCCCATATACTTTTAATAATCTCTAGATTACTTATAATACCTAATACAATGTAAATGTTGTAAGTAGTTGTTGTATTGTTTAGGGAATAATGACAAAAAGCTATTATATGTTTAGTAAAAATGCAACTTTATTTTTTCAAGTATTTTTCTTCTGTGGTGGGGTGAATGTGGAACCTGCCGATGGAGGACTGACTGTATATTATTTGTCCATTATTTCAACATTAGGTATAAGGCCTCTCACTGTATTTATTCTTCCTCAGCTTCCTTTTTCCACTCAACATTTATGTATTATAGATATTAATATATAGTTGTTCCTGTATGTATTATAGAGAAGTCAAAAATTGTTATTTATTAAGGAGAAGGTTGTTACTTTTTAGTACAAAATAAAAGAACATATTTTAAAGAGTAAGTACATTTGAAATTGGCTTTTTGAAGGATTTAGGAGAGTCAGTTTTTGGAATTTTATCTGCCATTCATAAGTATAGGATACCAAAACCTGCACCTCACTAAAAGCTTGATTGGATAGTCTTATCGATAAATCTTCCAAAGTTCTATTTATGTAACACTTGCTTGGATTTAGAAATTTATCATCTAGCCTACTTAGTATGAAACTGTCATGAAAAATAGTATAAAAAATAGTTCAGTTCACAAAAGGTCTTATATGAAATAGCTTGCATCTGTAAGCTGCTCTCACATTTATTCACTTAAGTGTAAAATAAGATCCTAGTTTACATTTTGAACTCCAGTTTACATTTTGAACAACTTATATTTGTAAAGTATGATGTCTTCTATATAAGTGAAATTATGTGATTTTTGAAAGCATAGATATTTGTAGTTATGTATACATATATATAATGTAAAACTGCAGTCATAGTTTGCAAATTATTACTTTATAGCATTTATACTTCAGTGTCTGAAAGGAGTTCTATGCTATTTTTTAAAGCTGTTTATGGCATACGCATTATAACATTGTCCCAAATTTTTTGCTAAGTCAAGTTTGTCTGAATTTGTGGACTGATGAATGCTGCCATGTTTATTTTCTGGATCAAACTTGTGGCTTGTTAATGAAGATTTCACCCATGGGCTATGAGATTCCCAGCTGGTACTCCAGAGACATTGGTGGTTGGAATCATTCTTATTATGTATCACTCATGAGGCCCAGGGTCATTTGAGGTTTTGACACCTGACCATGTATTTGATGATTGGCATTGTTGGATGTCATTCATCTGGCACTCTGTATTAACATATTCTTGAGTGAGATGTCCTCATTTTCAGGTGTTGCTAGCATTCATATCCTGGATATTCATGATAGAAAGTTACCCAGGGTGTGTTGAGATGATTGACATTGACTGAGCCTGTATTTTGCTATAATTAATGCAAAGTTGACATTTTAGTTTGGGATGTGTGTGCACATGCATGTAATTGCTGACTTGATTTTTGCTTACCTTTACCTCTATAATTAGAATATATTCTGTCTTGGTGTTTATAGTAAACTTATTATTTTCCCATAAACATTTATTGAATATTATTTTATGCCAGCTACTATGGCAAATACATGGCATGGTATGTACTTCATTTTTGAGGAATGCACAGTCCAGTGAAGGAGACAGTATACTTTGGCAGTTGCTGCAGTTGACTTACGTATGATGTATTAAAGAGACCCAAAAGGAAGTAATGTATAAAGGATAGGGGGACTTCTCAGAGGAGGTGATATTTGACATGAGTCTTTGTGGGGGATAGGAGTTTGCTAAACTGAAATGCAGAAGGAATATCATTTGCAAAAAGTGCAGAAGCATGAAATAGGATGATGTTTTTGGGAAGCATGTGTCAGGGTATGAGAGAGGCTGGAAATAGCCTGGGCCAGATTATGAAGATCTCACATCTCATGGTAAGAAGGTTGGATGCTATCTCTTAGGTAAAGGAAATTTATGGAATGTTTTATATGGGGAAGTAGAATGTTCAGAACAGGCTTTGGAAAGGGCCGTCTGGTGGTACCTTGGAGGAACTATAGCCAGGCTAGTACTGTAAGGTGGAACCTTATTCTGATCTGGTCTAGCGCAGAAAGTGGGGGTAAATCAGGAAGATCTGGGTTTGAGTCCTTGCTTTACCACTTACTAGCCATGTGACCTTGGGAAAGTGATAAACTGAAGTTCAGAGAAGTTATATCAGTGAAATGAAGATGACAGGATATTCTATTCTGTTCTCATATTCATGTCCCTACCCTTCAAATGCTGCCAGGAATAGCATATTTTGGTATTGGATTTTCCCAACAACCTCTGTCCACGTTTTGTTTTCCTCAGATGGCTTTGTGGTGTTTACTTAGTTCCCTTAGCATTTGACCCTGTTTCATTTATTTTTCTTTTAGTAGTGGGGACTGAACCCAGGGGTGCTTTACTACTGCACTATATCCCCAGCCCTTTTATATTTTATTTTGAGACAGGTTGTTGCTAAGTTGCTCAGGGCCTCGCTACATTGCTGAGGCTGATCTTGAACTTGTGATCCTCCTGCTTCAGCCTCCTGAGTCACTGGGATTACAGGTGTGCACCACCATGCCTGGCTCTTTATTACAATTTGACACAATGCAGTGACAAAAAGACCTGAAATTTTTTCTTACCTTAATTTATTCTGGACCTTAAAGCTTAAAGGTGTTCACTTATAGATTGTCTGTATTGCCACTGAGGGTTTGTGAGGAAGGGGAGTGGAAAGATCCCACTTCAATTTTAGTATTATTCTTGGGGCATTATCATAAGTAGATGACAGAAATAAGAGATTGGAGGCAGGGAGAAATGGCAGGAGAATATTCCATTAGTGCAGGAAAGATAAGGTGAAAGATAGACTAGTGAGGTGGCAATGAGAATGGAGAAGAGGTGACAAATGAGAAGGACTATAAGCAGGAAGATGAATAGGAATTAGGGGTCATTGTTTGGCAAAGCACAGCATCAGAGTCGCCATATTGTTAAAAATGATTGATAGTCTTGCTCCTCCTCTATGCTAGAGTTACTGAAATAGTGTCTGGAAGCTTTTGCACAGCAAAGGAAACAAGAATGTGAAGAGAGAACCTACAGAATAGGAGAAAATCTTTGCTTACTACTCTTCTGACAGAATATTGATATCCAGAATATATAAAGAACTCAAAAAACTTAACACAAAAAAAACCAATTATCTGTTCATCAATTGAAGGGCATCTAGGTTGGTTCCACAATCTGGCTATTTGAATTGAGCAGCTATGAACATTGATGTGGCTACATCACTGTAGTATGCTGATTTTAAGTCCTTTGGGTATAGGTCAAGGAGTGGGATAGCTGGGTCCTTATGTAAATATATGATTATACAAATGATATGCCTCTACTTCATGTACAACCAGAGAAACAAGTTGTACCCCATTTGTTTACAATAAAAAAACCCAACTAATAAATGGACAAATGAACAGACACTTCTCAAAAGAAGAAATACAAATGACCCACAAATACTTGAAAAATGTTCAAAATCATTAGCAAATCAAAACTACACTGAGATTTCATCTCACACTGGTCAGAATGGCACTCATCAAAAATACAAGCAATAATAAATGCTGGAGAGGATGTGGAGAAAAAGGAACACTTTTACACAATTGGTGGGACTATAAATTAGTACAACCACTGTGGAAATCAGTATGGAAGCTCCTCAAAAGATTAGTGATGAAACCACCAAAAGACCCAGTTATAACTCTCCTTGGTATTAATTCTGAAGAAATGAAGTCATCTTACTGCAGTGATACATGCATGACCATGTTTATAGCAGCACAATTCACAAAAGCCAAGCTATGAAACCAGCCTCTGTCTACATCAATGGATGAATGGATAAAGAAAATGTGGTATGGTGTATATACACAATGGCATTTCATTCAGCCATAAAGAAAAATAAAATTAAGGCATTTGCATGGAAAATGGACAGAACTCGAGACCATTATTTTAAGTGAAATAAGCCCAACTGAAAAGGTCAAGGGTTATTATGTTTTCTCTTATATGTGGAAGCTAGAGAGGAAAAAGGAAAAAAAACACATGGGGGGTGTCATGTAAATCAAAGTGTGATCAGTAGAGAAGAGGAAAGGGACTGGGGGAGGGAGGGAAGGAGGGAAAGGGGAATCCCAGGGAATATTGGCCAAACTATATTGTTATATCATGTGCATGCATGAATATGTAACAACAAATCCCAGCATTAGTATAAATATAATGTACCAATAAAAATATGGAAAAAAGTATCTGGAAGTAGGCCTTGATTTATAATAAGCTCTCATGGTTATTTTTGTGTATTCTAGAGTTTCAGAAGCTCTTCCTTAGGTCAGGGGATTTAGGGTTGAGGGCCTTGGTTTCTTACTGACCATTGGCCAGGGGCTACCCAATACTTGGGCCTTCCCAACATGGCTGCTTGATTCCTCAAAGCCAATAAGGGAGAGTCTTTTTATTTTAGCAAGATAGATATTACATTCTGATTCAATGGAGTCATATACAAATAATCACATGCATCCTGTCACCTTTGCAATGTCCTGTTGGCTAGGGATAAGCCACACTGAAAAGGAGAAGTTTTTACAGAAGCATGAATACCAGGAGGTGGGGCTCATGGGGGCCATGTTGGAATCTGTCTCCCACAGAATGTGAAGGTAGAAGGGAGATGGTGAGTTCATTTATCCATATGTGTCAGTTAAGACACTTGTGTACAAAATTAGTTTTGTTTTTTTTTTTTTTTTTTTTGTGGTGCCGGAGATTGAACCCAGGGCCTTGTGCATGCACTCTACCAACTGAGCTACATCCCCAGTCCTAAACTATTTTTTTTTGTGGAACTTAAGAAGTTCAACTTCAGGCCCTGTACTTACAGACCATCAAGGCTATAAACCTAATTCCACATTCATAGTTTTGTATTCTCTTCCTGAAAAAAGGGCTCTGGAATTGTGTAAGCTTTAGACCTCACCAAACATCAATGTGCCTGCCTGTGGGAAAGCTGAGTGAAGATGTCGGGTAGAGAGTGGTCTTTTCAGGGCTGGAACTCAACAGAAAGGTGAGTCAGTGCCCATTATCACCAAGCAAAGTAGTTCTCTGGAGACCCATTTCTGGTGGTTTCTTTGCTGGAAAAGAGTGCAGCCCAGGACTCACCCTGATTAACAGCCTCCAGCTGTAGCTTGCTAATCGCTGGCCTAGCAGCCACTACCAGGAGATGTCATTAACAGGGGGAACTCCATAAATCATTATCCCAAGCACTTTTGGAAGTGTGGAGAGGATGAGCTCTGGAAGAGTGTTTTTGTTTGGGCCAACATTCTTTGGGAGCTACTGCGAAGCACAGAGGGGAAAGTAGATGTCTTAGTCAAGTATTTTTCATGTTCTTCTCTACTCATCTGCTGTCCACCAGGCATCTGGATCTGCAGTGCAAACATGTGTCTCACAACTTCTGGGGCCAGGCTCATGTGTTTTGTTCAGTAAGAGCCTTTAAACATTTCTGCCCCTTTTCTTGTTCCCAGGATATTACAACATTCTTCCCTACCATGGTGAGTCAGGAAGTTCACAGTTAGCTACGTACTGCTTAAGCTAACTCGTGAGAGACAACTTTAAAAGTCAAAGAAGTTGTGTCACTGTATGTCTTTCCATCTGAGTGCTGGGGGGTTTCTTTGCTTCAAGTGAGGGCTTGAACGGTTTTCCTTGTAGTCTATTCCTGCTGGCCAGCACTGACCTGGAAGGGTTTTCCATAGAGAGACAGCTGGATTAGGCCATAAATTATCTTATCTACTGGCCTCTAACCTGCAGATCCTGAACCCTGAGGGTGTGGGGGTGCTCTTAACCCATTAGGTCACATCTTCTGATATGTAGTACACTTATATGAGCTTAAGGTGAGCTGCAAATATGCCACTTATGGTAACTTTGAAATAAATATTATGTCTTTATAGATATCCTGTAAAAGGGACCTAAGGGGTTAATGCTTCAGATACTAAATATGTATACCTAGTATTAGCTGTAGTTTAAATGGTTAACGTGTATATGTGCTGTTGCTTTTCACTAGTACATGCATGCTGTTTTAATGGAAAGTTAAGCATATAGTCTCTGGAACTAGACTGCTTGGTTTCAGACTCTCCATCTAGAACATATAGGCTATGTGATGTGTCATGGTGCTAGACAAATCTCTTAACTTCTATTGGCCTCTGTTTCCTTATTTAGAAAGTGGATACAACACTAGGATTGACCATATAAAGTTTCTGTCCTGCTTACATTAGATATTCCAAAAAAGTTCTTCGAATAGTGCCTGCTACAAAGTAAGTGCTGTATGTGTTAACCTTTATTATTACCAATATCCAAATAAAAGAACTACTCAATGCATCATATCCATTTGCATTTTCTCAATCAAAAGATACTAAAAATACAACTGCTATTATGTTTCTTAAATGAATGCACAGCTGGGGATAGAGCCCAGGGCCACATCATTTTTGCTGTTGTACTCTGAACTCTGTCTCTTAAACCCTTTACTTAATGAAAGACAATGGAACCTTCTGTTGTTGTTGAGGGCCTATTGTCATTTGGCAGCTACATTTTGGTAGTGGTTGTCTGGGTGTACTTTTTTCACTTCATGTGCCCAGAAGAACCCTTGTTCATAATTGTTTGCTTCCATGATAATGTCATATATTCATCCAGCCCTTTCTTGAGACAATTGATGTGTTGTCCTGGATATGTCCCCATTGCAGATTGGGGGTTGGTAAATGCATCACCTTGTTGATGGTCTTGAAATGATGAATTGTGGCCTGCTTTGTGATCAGCACAAAATGTTCAAAATAAAAGAACCTCATGATGACTGTAAGTAGGGCTATTTTTGAGCCCACTCCTGCACATGTGTTTGCTTTGTGCATAACCAGATCACCATCTTGCTAGCAGTAGTCCTAAGAACTCCTCTCACTTCCAGGATCCAGGGTATAGTCAAGGGATGTTAGATCTTAGATAGAATGAAAAAAAAAAACTTTTCTATGTTTGGCCTTTTCTTAAGATGGTTCCCAGGATTAGCTTCCTAGGACTGCAACATCAAATGAACACAGATCTGGCGCCTTGAAAAATAGAAATTTGTTGTCTATAAATTTAAACTAGAAGCCTGAGGTCAATATGCTACTAGGGCCATGTTACCTCTGAAGATTCCAGGGGAAATGCTTCCTTGACTCTTCTAGATTCTGGTAGTTACTGGCATTTCAATTTCTGCCTCTGTCTTGCCAGCTTCTCCCCTGTGTGCCTGTGTGTATCTTCCCTTTCTCTTATCCATATTTTCTCAAATTTTAACTACACCAGTCATTGGACCAAGGTCTACCCCAATCTACTGTGACCTCATCATACCCTTATTATAGCCATAGAGACCCTATTTCCAAATAAAGTCACATTCACTATTCACAGGTATGGGACATAAAGATTTGAACATATATTTTAAGGGAATACACTTAACACATGATAGTATGTATTTCCCTTCCTTTTTATTTTGATATGGGGACCTCTGCTTCTCACACTAAAAAAAAATTACTCTACCCAGTGGTATAGGAATAACTTGATTTATAAGGATTAAATGTCATAGAATGTTAGAGCAAGAGGGAGAAAGCTAGGAGAAGTTATAGACCTTTTCTATTTTGGGCCAAGGAGAGTAATTGGCTAAGGTCAGAAATCTAGTAAGGGACAGAGAAAGTTGTCAAATTCAGGTTTCCTGACTTCAAGGTAAAGACTTTTCTTTCTCTTCCTCCTTTTCCTTTTGATAAAGCTGTTGAATGTTGTGGGTGAAAAACTTAACATGGCAACAGACATTGATGCAAATTCCTATAAAAGCAGAAATAGCTGGAGAAGTGGAAGTCAGGTTTGACCTGCCAATAGTTGTAGTTCTTGGCTGCCTATACAGGGTGAATTGACTACCAAAAGCCATACCAGGCTCCAAATCAGTCTTCCATGCATTTCAGTTCAATCTGATCAATATTTTTAATGACTTATTAGCCTGAACTAGGCACTGGGGATTCACTGATAAAAGGGATAGGGACTATCCCTGCCTTCATGGAGCTCACAATCCAGTCTGAGTGCTCAGACAATGCCACACTCTAATTGTTTGCTCATTTGTGTGAGGAAGAGGGGCACCCAGTTCTAGTTTTTTGGGGGGTGAAAGTGGAGGGATGTTGAAAAACTGAGATCTCAAAAGATGACTAGGAGTTACCCAGAAAAAGAGCATTGCAAAGGGATAGAGGAGCTGGAGTTTTCTTGACAAAGTGAAGGCCAAGTGTGAGGGCTTGGAAGGGAGCGGCACATGGGGGAATGGGAAGAGATGCATTTTGGGTATAGGGGGCATCAAGAAGTGATTTACAAACTTTTTTTCAGAGATTTAGCACCCACCCCACTGCAGAGGAGTGGGAAGTCATTTCAGGGTGTCTGGGCATGAATTAGGCTTTCAGACTAGAGTCTCTAATCCCCAAATGGTGATGAGCAGAGCTTCATTCTGAACAACCTACAGGGTATCTCCATTCTGGGTAGAGCCATCTTTCCAGCCTTCCCAACAGGTGTTGATTCAGAAGTAGCCCCAGCATCTAGCTAAGGCCCTGGAGCTAGAGCACACCTTTTGTAGAGTATATAGTTTTCAGATTTTAGTCTATGGTTAAAAGCCTCTATTCAGTGCATACATGTGTGCACGCAGACATGCCCACTGGCCCACAAGAGCACTTACAACCCAGTACACACTGTCCTTGTTTTAACTTACTCATCATGATAATTGTCCCAGGGGCTGCTCCATCTTTTTGTTATACTTCACTTGGAACTCAACATTTCTCTGAATCCACTTTTCCTTCCTGCATATGATTTGAGCTGATTTCCTCTTTTCTTGATCTGATTCCAGGTGTTTTCCTTTTCAGAGAATTTCTGAAATTCTAGCACACAAAGGCAACCCTTTTGTTATCCAAACTCGGTTAATAGTGCAGTTAGTTCCTTTTCAGGCAGTAGAACAGTTTAGCTCAGTGTTTGTCAAGGCTTTTTTTTATTATTGTTTTTTACTATTGTTACCCTAAAGAGAATTTTTAGTTATTTTTTTTCCAATTGCCCTCCATGAAATTTTAATACCAGAAATATGTTGTGTATTTATGTGTTGTAAGGCTTACTTACTTTAATAACATGTAAGATTAACATGTGAGATTAGTATAACAAAGATAAGGCTTACTTACTTTAATAACATGTAAGATTAAGAATGAGTTTTATTTATTTATTTATTTTTTGGGTACCAGGGATTGAACTCAGGGGCACTTGACCACTGAGCAACATCCCCAACCCTTTTTTGTATTTTATTTATTTTATTTAGAGACAGGGTCTCACTGAGTTGCTTAGCACCTCACTAAGTTGCTGAGTCTGGCTATGAACTCATGATCCTCCTGCCTCAGCCCCCTGAGCTGCTGGGATTGCAGGTGTGTGCCACTGCACCCGGCAAAAATGACTAATATTTTTTAAGTTAAAATTAAATTACACAAAAAATTAATTTTAATGTTTTTTATTTGCTGAGTAAATTGTGAAATTTATTTAAAACTAATAGATCAAATTACATATACAAATCACTAAATTTATAGAAACATAATTATAATAGCAATGTGATTAGATTTTCCCCATTAATTCCCCATGCTCTCTCCTTCTCCCCCTCCTCCATCCCCTTTCTTTACTCTATTGATCATTCTTCTATTTCTGTGGAATATGATCAGATTTTAAAAAATCATTCAAAACTGCTATTTTTCTGAAAAAAGTAAAAAAGTTACAAAAATTAACGTCTCAAAATTTTTATTGACCTTAAATTTAACTATTTCTTGATATGGAGAAATAACTTCTAATTTAACCAGTTGCTCGATATTTATTCAGGTCTTACTAATTTTCATTTGAATTAATTAGTGATTGGGATGAATAATATTTTTAGAACTAGGATCAAATATAAACAGCATTCACAAGGCAGCCAATGTTAGCCAACAGGCACATTAGCCACCTCTTGTTATGTGACTTCTGGAATCAGCAATCAATTGAGGAAAAAATCTCCAGTCACAGCCATGTATTCACTATAGTTTTGTAGCACTACCCTTGCATACTTGCTGAGTATCTTCTGTGAACTTGATGTCGGTGCTGTTTGTGTGATACCCAAGAAAACAAGGGAAATTAAATAATAAGCCATAAGATTTTTGTTGCATAGTTGAGCTCTAGAGGGCCACGAACCATACTAATATGTAAGATTTTCTCTCCCTTCCTAAGATCCAATTTTTAACTTCTTATAGGCTCTATATAGATCAACCTCGTTGACAGTACATGGTTTATCTGATTGTGCTTTTTTAAAAGGAGATTTAACTCTCTAACATACAGGGCTCATGAAAGCATAGTAGTAAAGGGTATGGACAAAGGATGAGGAAAGATTCAGGGCATGAGTCATTGCCATGGAAGAGTGGCCCAAGAAGAGCACTGAAAGAAGAGGTCTTGGCCATTAATGTGAGGGTACTGTAGCGATAGGGTCAGTTAGGGGCCACTCCTTGGAGTTCTTGTATCTCTTGGTGTCAGAGCATCCAGGTCCTTTCTGCACTATGAGTAACTCTTACTTCATAAGCTGTCTAGTCTTCCAGCCCTGTGCAGACATTATCCTTTTCTTATTCCTTATTTCTTATTCCTGTTGGCTAGCATCTAACACGGTGCCTGGCACACAGAAAGAGCTCAGTAAATCTTTGTTGATAGAACAGAGAGAAGGCACTAGGGATAAACTTGGCCTACTTCATAGGCTATATGAGGATTGAATCCAACATGGCAAAAGAAACTTTTTTGAGAAGAATCCCAAGCCGCCATCACTAAACAAAGCCTTCTCTTTAACATCACCTCATCTTCCTGAGCTCCAGAGAGGGAGTCATTGTAGAGAACTGAATTTGACTACTTGCCATTTAGATAGCAAAACTGTTTTAATTTGAAAAGTTTGAGAGGGTGTCTGTACAATGTGCTAGTCACCACTTTGCTGTTTGGAAGCAAATATTACTGCTGAATATAATTTACCTTTTGTTGGAGGCTCAGAATCTTCCTAACAAGTATGAATTCTTGAGGCCTTAGGGTCACTTTATCCTTCATCAAGTGGTCTGAGACCAGACTTTGAGTTCTTGGGAGCTGATGTTTCTACATTTTCCTGTCTCCTTCCTTGACAGATTAATAGCTGTCACTTTTGGTTTTGTTGGGGACCTACTGGTAGCACTTGCTCTCTTTGCTCTCATTTGATAGTTCTAGAATGTTCAAATGGAGATCAGTAGCCCACCTTGTAAAAACTTTTTGCAAAATAGGAGACAGTAAGTTCTCAGGAAGCATTGAGAAGTTCTGTGAATAAAATTTTGGGAACTTTGGGTATTGCTATGTGCTACACAATTGCAGACCTCTCCACAACCTATTTTGTCCTTCTCATTATTCCCTGAGTTCTGGATGGGTGAAATGGACTGATAGGTTTTGTGTTACATAAGCAAGTGACTGGTTAAATATTTTTTCAGAAGAGTATACACGTGAAGTTTATGTTTGTCTTAACAGGCTGGCTAAGATTCCTTTAGTGGGAATTCACCCTTGAATAAGTGACTACAGATTTCCAATTCATAGAAAAAGTAACTTATGGGAGATCTGGGTTGTTTTTATACATTGTGGACACATACCTGCTCAATCTTATCAAGTAGCATGATCCAACAGTGTGTTAATTAGTAAATTAATGTTTGGTTGGGGAAATATGATTACTTGAACAGGAATTTTGACCCAGATACTTAGCTTTTATTCTTAGAGCATTTTAAACTTAACTTTTATTGCACAAACAGGCAAGATATAGTAAGAGATGTCCTCACAAATGTGAGCACTATCAGTTTTGGAATTTGTAAAGATTGAATCTCTGTCCATTTAACAAAATATTCTCAATGTAACATAGCATGTGGTTTCCCTTTTGATGTCAATTCCATGTTTCTAATTTAATTTTATATCCTTAATCTAACATATTCCAATAGTATATATTATGTAGATAGGTCTAGAAATGGAAAACCTTTCAAATGGTGCAAATTAGTGATGTGTTAAGTATCACAATTTGAAAAAGGTAGTGTGAACATTCTGAAAGAATAGAGGAAGACTAAGGAAGAGAAGAAAAGCAGAAAGAAAAAATCTTCAAGGGAAATAATAGGGTTTTGTAAATACATCACCAGATTTTCAAGACTGACAGCAGAAAAGGTTAAGGTCATTTTAATATCACAGGAGACTAAGTCCAAGTTGCCTTTGAGAAGTAATGATGTTTTGAGTAATTCAAAATTGTACCTAATATCTGGTTATTGGGAACAAAAAAGGAATCACAGCAGGACTATATGCCTGCTACCTCATTGTCTGACAAATCCTTGTGGTCTGGATGTGTGTGGGGGTTGTTCAGGACCATGTTGTATGTGTGACTCCTGATTGTCTCCATACTTCCCAGGCATCGAGGCCTCTGCAGTATGCAGGACTTGTTACTCATTTACTGTACAACTGACATTATTAGGAGCATGCTCATTACAGCTAATAGCTCAAGTGCAGGTTTCCAAATGTGGATTTTGTTACACTTCTCTGATCTTTCATTGTAAAAGATGGACAAATAATATTTACTTGTTTCTGTTTTCCAACAAACCCTTTGATGATCTAGTATAATATTTCATGGGACTTTTTAGACCAGGGGCCAATGACATTAGAAAGCCCAGTTACTTTGTAGCACTTTGGATCAGAGCTAGTTTGGAAGACATGTTTAGGGTAATTTTATTCAGAGCTGTTCTTTCCCTTTTATTCATTTGAAAAAACTGGCCTTTATAATTTATTGTGTAGACTGATTACAAGAAACATTCTGGGAAATACTGTCCTGTTACTGAGAAATTTTAACATTAAATTTTAGTCCATAAGTGAAAGGAGACACTTCTTGGATAGCATACGAAGTATGTTCTGATGGGATGGACCATGTGGATGTGGGTTGAGGGAACAAGGAAAAAATAGGGACAGAACAGTTATAGAAGGAAGACAGAGATTGGGAAGGAAAACCATAATTGACTTGTGCCATTCATTCCCTTCCAGTGGTTGCCACTTGTTTAGGAAGCATCTAAGTAGAAAGCCCTCCACCAGCACAGCTCAGCCCTCTAGAAGGAGCCTCTGCTATGCTTCTGCCTTTGCAGGTGGAAAGGAGGATGTTCACATGAGCCAGATGCATGATATTTCCTGGCACTTTCAAAGTGCTTTTCGTACTGGACTGAATAGTGCCATTCCCCGATCCTGAATTTATGTCCTCCTGGAACTTCAGAGTGAGACCTTTTTTGGAATAGGATCTTTGTAGATGTAGTCAAGTTAAGATGAGACTATAGTGAACTAGATTCAATGACTGGCATCCTTATGAGGAGAAAGAGATTTAGATACCCAGAGAGGCAGGGCCACCCGAAGATGGAAGCAGACAACGGAATTGTGCAGCTACAAGCTAAGGAAAGTCAAGGACTGCTGGTAGTCACCAGAAGCCAGAGGAGCCCTCAGAGGAAGCATGACTGTGACAACATGAATGCTGTTCAGCTCATGGCAGCCTGGAAGCAGAGCAGGCGGGGAAGAAGGGACCAGGGACAGCTGTAGTTCCTAAGGGCGTATTCCTGTGACCTACTTTCTCCAACTAGGTCCCACTTCTCAGTGGTTCATTCATCTATCAATAGATAGATTAATCTTTTTAAAAATATTTTTCAGTTGTAGATGCACACAATCTTTATTTTATTTATTTATTTATTTATGTGGTGCTGAGGATGGAACCCAGTGCCTCACACATGCTAGGCAAGCGCTCTACCACTGAGCCACAATCCCAGTGCCAGATTAATCTTGATAGATGGAATATTCCACTAATGAGATTAGAGCCCTCCATAGTCCAATCATTACTTAAAGACTCTGAACTTTGCTGCATTGCCTAACACATGAGCTTTTAGGGGACATCCAGATCCAAACTATATCAGACAACTTGATTTTAGATTTATAGCCTTCAGGACTGTGAAGGAATACATTTATGTTGTTCTTAGTTACCCAATTGGTGGTTTTGTTATGGAAACCCCAGGAAACTGATACACTCTGTTAGCAAGGACTTATGACAGCATTGGCAGGTGGATGTCTCTTGTATTCTTAGATATTCTTTTGCATCTGTAGGTCTTCCACAGGAAGCTCAGGATTACTGAGGATGTCCTGTCTCACTTGTACTGCAGATATTTTAGCAGCACCTTCAGATAGCTAGATACTTGGATTGTAGATGACTGTGACCCCAGCCCCCAGAAAGCTTCCTGCTGTATGCAGCTCTGACGACTTCCTCTGTTGTGTGTGTAGGGCGAGGGGGCCCTGGACATGGAGGAGATGGTTTTTCCCAATAGTCCCTGCTTGTCCTGGGTTACATCATCTGCTCATAGGCTGCATTGACTCCTTTTTTGGTGTCGTTTTGATTAAAGAAATTTACCAGGAAGATAGGCCATTGGGAGGAAATTCAGGTTGAGTTGTGCCCAGCTGCTCTCCCCTGAGTACTTTCTGACCTTTAGACGTTGAAGCATTGCTACCTTAATTTATCATGGAGAGGGTACTGAGATCTAAGAAGGCTTCTTAGAAATGATGACATTTCATATGGATTTTGTAGAATTTTTCCAGTTGGAGAAGGAGGGGAGACAGACAATGGTGGTATGGATAGGGAAAGGCATTTAAGGCAGAGGAAGGGAAAAGAGGAAAAATATAGAAAGGAGCCAGTGCTGGTGGGTCTGAGACACTGTCAGTAACCCACAGCAGGAGTGCAGTCATGTGACTTTAGGAGGAGTTGGAAGCATAGGAGGAAGAAATGGAGGTTGAGGCCATGATAACAAATTTTTTCTAAATATTTCTTTTTACCACTTTTTTGAAGCACAATTGATATATAACAAACAGCATATATTTAAAAAGTATAATTTGGTAAGTTTTGACATATGTATATACTTTGAAACTGCCACCACAATCAAGAAAATGAACATATCCATTACCCCAAAAGTTTCTTTATGCCTTTTGTGATCCCTCTTTTTCACCTCTCTCTGACTCTGATACTCATGTACTTATGCATCCATTTCTAGGAAGCCACCCACATCCCTTTGAGGGGGTCTGTGAAGTCTTTTCTAATTATATATCTGCATAAAACTTGAGTTTCTTCATGTATCTCAGCTAAAGCAAGTTGAATGCCAAAACAGACATGAGAATCGAGCTGTCCTCCATCAAGCTAGATATTAAGGAGATGTGCAAAAGGGCAAAATTGTGCTTCTTTGAATTGCATTTTTGTTTTTTGAAAATTATAGTTTTTTCATAAAATATAGTTATTTTCATAAAACTGTTAATTATTTATATGAACATGTAGTAAGTATATTATTATTTCAAATGAATCTATACCTGAATATTTTTAAAGTTCAATTTTCATTTATAATACAATAAATATTGGTAAATATAACCCCACCAATAAAAGATCTTGGGAATACTCAGTTTTTTCTCTAGAGATCGCCCTTTTCTTCTACCTCTCAGTTATTTTTAAGATACTGAGATCAAAACATTTGACAATAATTGCTATGTAGGACTTTGATGCTATTTTAATGTTTGTGGAATTCCTCCTCCCTCCCCCACATAAATTGTGGGCAGTCATTGAAGATCTCTTCAGCAGAGGAGTGACAGAATCTGACTTGGTGTTAGAAGGAGACTCTGGCAGCCTAAAGATGGGAGAAGACTAGACAGGGAGACCAGAAAGGAGACCTTTGCAGGAGTTCAGGCAAGAGGGGATGAGCACCTGACTATGGACTGGGCCATGGCATAGGGAATTGGAGAGAAGGGGTCTGGCCTGAGGGATCATGAGAACAGAAGGTAATGTGGATGCAAACTGTTCCCCAGACAAGGGCTTCTTAGGCAGTGGATAAGAGGGAAGCAGCTTCTTGTGTCCTTGGTTTCTGACTGGACTGTGGCAGAACACCATCAGAGTACAGGGATAGGGCTGGCCATGGCAGGGCTGAACCCCACGCCAGAGTCCTTTCCCACAGACCAGGGTGGTTCAAGTTTCTCTGCCCAGCAAGCAGCTGGTGCAGAGAATGAGACTGTGGTAAAGCCAGCAGCTTCTGGTGAGGAACATTCTTTCTTGGTTGTGTCTAGGTGGACTTCAGCTAGAAGGTTGACTGCAGATCTGACCACTGTGCAGGAAGCATGGAGGCAGGCAGGGACTAACAGAAGTTAATAACTGGGGAACAAGAGGACAGAGGCAGTCCTTTGATCCTGAGACCACACTGGACGGCAGTTGAGAAAGTAGAATGGATTTATGTGATCAGCTAGCATCAATGGACTTTGTACCTGTGAGTCCCTTGGGACTAGATTTTGATGCAACTCCAACATGAGCTCAACCCTGCCCTGGAGAAGTCTCAGTTTGGTGTCTACCTTGGAGGGAAGCAGCCTCCAGCCCCTAGAAGAGCAGCTTCTTATTTAGGTTAGTTTGTGTTCAAGTCCAGAGAAAGTCTGGGGACAAGCAGGTCCAAATTGGAATGAATGGGTGTCACATTCCTTAACTGAGCTCTCAGGTCTTCTGCAGAGAACCTTACCTGTGACGGGGTCTCCTCCACCACCATTAATGTAAAATTAATGGCCATTCAGATGGGACCAGAGTTAAAATGAATATTTTGTAAAGGTGTTATGTATTTGTTATAATTTAACATTTAATTGGACCCATATTATGACTGCCTTATAGAAATCAATCCATTTTCACACAGTATGGCACACTTGTAAATGACCACAGGCACCCTGCCGATGACTGCAGAAGCCTTGGGGTCTTCCAAACTACTGGGCCTGTTAATGTGGACACCAGTAATGTAGAACCAATAACTTAAATTATCAAATAAATATCCAAACATAAATGTGCTTAGAGACTTCTAGTTCTTTTTTCGAAAATAGTTACAGCATGCTTCTTAGAGGCAAGACATTTCCTATGAGCCATTTAGTCTCACAGGTTCCTTGTATTGTTTATTGAAAACTTTGAGAAGATAGTGTTTGCATTGCTAAACCCTATCTTTGACAGTGTTGTTATATTTTGTTGTGAATGACCTTGGGTGATTTTCCCCATGTCCCTCCTCCTCCCCCTTCCTCTTTCTCCCCCTCTGCACCCCCTCCTCGTCCTTCTCCTCCTTCTCCTTCTTCTCCTTCTCCCCTGTCTCCATCCTCTGGATTGAACCCAGTGGTGCTCTATCACTGAGCTACATCCCAGCCCTTTTTACTTATTTATTTATTTTTTTTTGAGATAGGATCTTGCTATGTTTCTGAGGCTGGCCTTGAATTTGTCATCTTCCTGTTTGAGCCTCCCAAGTTGCTAGATTATAGGTCTGCGCCACCATGCCCAATTCCTTCTTCTTTGCATTAGAAGTCTATCAAAACTTCTGCTTTCCAATATTTCTTTAGTCTTTAGCTCATATTAAATGTAGTGATGACAACTGCCACGATGAAAATAAGTGACATTGAGTGCTTATTTTGTTGTTTTCATGTATTAGTGCATTTTGTCTTTACAACAACCTTTAAGAGAGGCATTATTTTTTTTTCTGTTCTACAGATGGGAAAGAAATAAAAACAGAGAGGCATTGCCAGTTGCCCAAGGTCACATGGCTTGAAAGTGACTGAACTAGTAGTTAGATCCAGGCAGGCTGGAACCCAAGTCCTTGTCCTTAACCAGTACACATCCCTAAAAACAAAAGGACATTTCTCCTTCTAAACTATTCAGAATTAGATAGTTACTGGATTTAGCAGCTGACTGAATAACCATGTACTTAAAGTTTTCTTGGAGAGAATACTTTGTTATTTTCTGAAAATTTACACTTCGTCTATTTTTATTGTCTGTGATGCCATTTGTGTCTTTATATGGTGCTATTTTTACTTTTTTCTTTTAAGCTGTCATTTTTATCTACAGAATCTATAGTCAATTATCTGTGCTATTTTCTCACTTGCCAACTAAAATATTGACAATAAACATCTCAGTCATTGTTTACAGCTTAGAAAAATGTGGCAAAACACATTTATCATAACTCAGTTTTGGAAACTGTCTTCATATTCAGGTGACAGATGCACTTGTAAAGAACTGGTGTTTACAGCACCAATTCGGATCTCACAGAAGGCATGGGGTGGTCTTACTTTGCCTATGGAGTCCTCAGGCAGAACATGTACCTTGGGTGCTTGAGCCTTGAAATGTTGCCAGTTGGTGTGAGCTCCAGGGATCTCTTTTTCTTGTCTGAAGGCTACTCAGTGTGTGAGTCCCAGGGTGCATCAACCCATGGCCTTTAATTTACAGCCTTTCATGTGATTCAAACAGTATTATCAGTCATGCGCTTTGAGTAGTCATTTAGTCACTTAAATACTTACTGAGTACCTATTATGTACATGCTAGTAACCAAAGTCTGAAGAGGACAGACATGGTATCATCTTCATGGTTTGTTAGGGAAACAGAATACTGAGGAGCTAACTATGACCAAGTTATTAATGGGAAAAACTGCAAAAGAAATGCACAAATCCTAGGGGGTCTTGCTTTAGTCTAGGGATTACAAAGAAGACTTCCCCAAGAGAAGTAGCTTTTTCTGATGGAGGGTGTGGAGGGGTTAGTCTGTGATGAGAAAGTCTGCATTACAAGTAGAAGACTCAGTGTGTGTGAAGGCCCATCAATGGAAGTGTAATAGTGTGGTTGAGGGAAAAACAGATAGATGTCCAGCAGGCCTGGAACAGAGAGAGTACGCAGGCATAAGGAAATGTTGTGGTGTGGCAAAGATGATGCTGATGTGAACCTTTTTCTAATGGCAATGAGAAGTCATTAAAGGTTTTTAGCTTGGGATAAAATGATCCCATTTACATTTATATCTTGTAAAGGTCAATGTAGTTGTTATTCCTTCCACAAATAATTATTGAGCATTTACTACATTCCAGGCATGACTCTGGGAGAGGGGTAAATCAGGGAATAAAACTAGACAGAAAAAATCTTGCCCTTGTAGAATTTATGTTCTGGTGGGGTGGGGAGGTAGTAAAAAAATCAGCAAGTGACTATGGAGAGAATCAGCTGGTGAAGAGAGCTCGGCAGAGCAGCAAAGGTCTAGGACTGCATGGTGAGGCGTAGGTGCTGATTTACACAGGGTGGCAAGGGAAGGCCTTAAACAGAAGCTGGCATTTAAGTAAAGGCCTGGTGGAAGTGAAAGACACAACCATGAAGGAAGAGAGCTTTCTGGGAAGAGAGAAGACCAGGCTCAAAGGCTGGAAGAAGGGAGAATTGATATTTTCAAGGGTCAGTGGCAAGGCCAATGTGGCAGGAACATGACTATAGGAGAGTGGAGGGAGCTGAAATCCCTGAGACAGGAAGGACCAAGATTGTGGAGAGCCTTTTCAACCAATTCAAGAGTTTTGGCTTTCATACTGAGTGAGTTGGGAAGTCATTGTAGGAATGATGGAACATACATGGTGTTTTAACTGATCAGTCTTGATTGCTAGTCCCTTCCTCCGTCCTCTGCCAGTCTGCTTTGTTGAAGTAGACCGTAAGGGCCAAAGTAGAAATAAGAACTGCCAACTCAGATCAGGGACTTTGTGTATTGATGGTAAGATCAGAATAACCACTGTGGAACAGATTTGAAGGAAGGCAAGAATAGAAGTTAGAAGATGCATCAGTGTGCTGTTGCACTGACCTGTTAAGAAACCGGAAGAAAGCTGATGATGTTCTGAGCCTGAGCATGGGTCTGGGGATAGAGAGGTAGGAGCAGATCTGACAGGCAATTAGAGCTGGCCTGCAGGGTTGACTGATGGATAGAATGTCGGGGATGAGGGTAAAAGAGGCATCAAGGATGACTCCTGTTTGTCTGGCTGGGGCAACTAGGTGATGTCATTTACTGGGAGCACTACCTGTTCCAAAGTGGGTCAAGGATTCCACTTTGAACTAGGGTAGTTTTAGTGATACCTGAGAAACCTGAGGGGGAGAAAAAGAACAGATCTTTAGCTATTCAGGTCCGGATTTCAGATGTGTGACCCAGGCTGAAGATGTAGATTTAGGAGTCGATCCAGGAGAAGATATGAATGGGGAGGAAAACCATGCATTATGAATGAGCTTGTTGAAGAGGGGGTAAGAAAAGAAAAGGGATGATGCAAGGTGGGGAACACCACTTTTAAAGGTTGGGAAGAGTTGAATTATAAAGACACATAGAAGCAGAATGTTTAAAGGAATAGAAGGATATGCTTCACAAAAGTGAAGTGTTTAAAGGAGAAAGGAGTGGTTCACAGTAATCACTCTTTCCTCAGTGCCTTTGCACACACTATTCCCAGTACCTAGACCTCCCTTCTCACCCTTATCTGCATATTCCTCTTACATTGTGCTTTATTTTACCTTTTACATCTAGTCACTAGCATAGTGCCTGGCACTTAGTTCAAAGTAGATATATATTGACTAAATGAATGAATAATATATATATAGCTCCATAAAGATGAAAGGTCTGGCTACACTTAGGTTATCTTTTTCTCCAAGATACATACAAATAATATTAAGATAAGCAGAAAAAAACATTTTTTTTCCATTTCAATCACTATTATATAATTCTGAAAGCCTCAACATTCTTGGTACCTTTAATTGAATGTCCTCCTTTGTTAGTCTACTTCTCAATACTGAAAGGAATTTAACACTTGTTTTAACAAACCCTTTTAAAAATGTGCTAATGCGAGGACCTAAGCAACTTAGCAGAGACCCCAGACTCAAAATAAAAATAAAAACATGGGCTGGGGTTGTGGCTCAGTGGTTAAGTGCCTTTGGGTTCAATCCCTGGTACTCCTTCCAAAATATGCTAATGTCTTAATGGGTCTTGATTAATCTGCTCATTCCTGGTAAGTATATCTATATGCACATGAGGATATATAAATAACTTATACCTATTTTGTGGACACCTGAAACATTAAGGTACTCAATAATTCTTTGTCTAACTTGTCTAGCAGTATGGTGCTAACAAATGTAAGTTGGTATGGACAAACTCAGGATTTGAAATCAGAGGACCTAGGTCAAAATCCACTTTGCCCCATATATGGTGTGTGAATTGGAAAATCATTTGACATCCACAAACTTCAGTTTCCTCTAATCAGAAGCAAGAGGATCACACCTCTTTTGAAAGGTTGCCATTGGATGAGGTCATGCATGTGAACGTGCTTTGCAAACTGGGAATCTTTTCCCCATGGAAGTGATGTTTGTTATGGGAATCCCAGCCACAGCATTTGGGTGTTGGGTGCCTGGAACTCATGATCTGTAACTGGTGTGTGCTATTGTTTACACTGTACTACATGTCTCTCAAGTAGGGATACATTACCATGTGAATTTTGGTAACTGTCTCAAGGCCCTGTGCACTTGGGTCTCTATGGAGGGAGCTAGTTCTAACTCCCCATCCCTAGGCTGGTATATCAAATGGCTGATGGGCTATGTATGGGTCCCAGACCTGTTCTTGGATTGAAGTATGGGCCTGCTGTGATTTTGTTCTGAGTATAGAAAGCCCCCCGCTCCGCCATGCAGGTTTGGAGGGAGGAGCAGAGTGGCTAAATCCTGCCACCTTGCTTCTTTAATTGGCCTCTACTTTTTCACTAGCTTCTCTTAGGCAGTGAGCGCTATGGTTAAGAACTTTGTGTACTCACTTGTAATCCCGGCAACTTGGGAGGCTGAGGCAGGAAGATCGCAAAGTTGAGGCTAACTTAGCGAGACCCTGTCTCAAGAATAACAAAGATCTGGGGGTGTAGGTCAGTGGTAAAGTGCCCCTGGGTTCAATATTTAGTGTTGTGCATGAACTTGCATGCATGTGTGTGTGCACGCACACACACACACACACACACACACAAAGAACTTGGGCTCTGTAGTCAAAGAGCAATGGATTTGAATTCCAGCTGTATCATTTATTGGGTGTTTCGGGTTAAAAATTGCTTAGCCCCTCTAATCATCAGTTTCCTTATCTGCAATGTGTAGCTAATAAGAATACGTATCACAGGGCTATTATGAGGAGCAAATGAGATGTTACACCAAACATGCTTAGCCAAGTGGCTTAGTAAATGGTGGCTGCTATTGTTTTTACTGTGGTATAGATTTCAGTGGGTCCTCTCAATTGGCATTGATAGAAGACAGTCCAGAATTAGGGAAATTCTGCTTTGTAACCCTTACTATCTGTTATGGTCTACAAGGATGGTGCTGGGACTTGCTCACTCTGCC
Source organism: Sciurus carolinensis (assembly GCF_902686445.1). Lineage (NCBI taxonomy): Eukaryota > Metazoa > Chordata > Mammalia > Rodentia > Sciuridae > Sciurus > Sciurus carolinensis. Next base: position 117,225,795 of record NC_062232.1, on the reverse strand, counting down.
TTCTCAAGGCGTGGACTGGGGTTGGCCAGAGCATGCACTCAATACAAGGCAGAGAACTTAAACTGGATATGTAAATGTTGCTTCATGATGATTTGAAATGTTTTTCCTAAATGTAAACAGAAACACTCAACTCATTAGATGAGCTGTTGAATGAAGTTTGGCCCACTATTGTAGTCACAGACCTCCTCAATAGGTACTGGGATTTATATAATGGAAATGGTTTTGTGAGGACAGATTTGTAAAGGTGAGTGCTCCTTAACTAGGGCCTGAGGACTCTGGCAATTTGGCTAGTTCTAACTCCCCATCCCTAGGCTGGGTTCCAAGTGGAATCCTTTGGTGGACTTCAGTCTGCTTAGTTTTCATGAATATGGCTATGCATCTGAGACATGTGTGACTTCCAAGTGGTGAAGTAGTCTGTAACTTGGCAATCAATAACCCAGCTAAGTGGCTTCCTCTAGAGAATGGGCAGAATCCAGATGAGGACCCCCACAAGCTCTTCATAAGTTACCACATGAATGTCTCTTGAGGATTTTTGGAGACTTGTTTGGTATGTGTCCTGCAAGTTCAGTTGGCTTGCTGGTGCTTTGTAACAGTGTGATTGTGAAAGTCATAGGATAATACTGATGATTGGTCTATCTACTATCTGGCGTTTGGTATTCTTTATGCATTGCTGAATGCCTACTCTGTAGCAGGATCAGTACTAGGCATTACCAATTATACAGAAAAGAATTGACAGCAGACCTGACTGCTATCCTTTGTAAGGTCTACTTATATGATTGATACTTGGCTGGAGTCTGGGAATTTGGATTTCAGGAAGGTTCTCACCATTTTCTAAATGACAATGTATCTGACAGTACCTATACTCTTGATACAAAAAAATGTGGTTTATACAGAACATTTTGCTTCCATTGTAGGAGTCTGGAATTTTGCAATATGATTGATGGAAAGTACCTACATGACCAGCCTCTCCCCTACCCCAAAATCCTTGGCACCGAGTTTAATGAGCTTCCCCGATGGATGTAATTTCACATGTTAAAACATGCTGTGGGAATTAAGCATGTTTTATGTGACTTCACTAGAAGAGAATTCTCAGAAGCTTGCACCTGCTTTTTCTTGGACTTTGCCTGGTATAATTTTCTCCTTTGCTGATTTTTCTTTGCATGTATTCATTGTAATGAATCATAGCTATGAGCACAATTTGGGGAATGCTACAAGTCCTCCTAATAAACCACCAAACTTGGGAATGGTCTTGAGACCACTGACACATGGATATAGATGTGAATGTGAGACACATTCTTTGCCCTTCAGAGATCTAACACATTAGTTATAAAACCTAATTTAAGTATATAATTAAAATATAGTGAGTGAGGTTGATTCAGCAGACTTGGGTAGAACTGAGGATGATTATTTAATCCAGCTGTAATGGGCAGGGGCTGGGAGAGCTTTTTGGAGAAGTTAACATTTGAGTTGAATCTTTTTATTATTTATTTTTCTTTTTGTTCTGGGGGATTGAACCCAGAGTACTTTACCACTGAGCTAGCTATATCTCCAGACCTTTTTATTTTTTATTTTTTAGACAGGATCTCACTGAGTTGCTGAGGCTGGCTTTGAAATAATCCTCCTGCCTCAGTCTACCAAGTTGCTGGGATTACAGGTGTGCACAACTGCACCTGGCTCTTAAACCTAGAAGGACAATTGAATGTTACCCATGTGAAGCAGGAGGAATAGACATTACATACCTTTAAAGTCTAACTTGTTTTTCTACACTAAATCATTTTAGATTTGACTCACTCCTTTCTTTAAAAATGTTTAATGACTGTGTTCACTAACTCACCACATGCAGGCTGAGCATTGACTGTATCTTAAACCATTCTGTGTAGCCTATTAGGACTCCAAGAGTGAAAGTTTCAAACCCTTGTTTTCCAAGAGGGTCTGGAAGTTTCTGGGTTGAGTTGGTTGGATTTTGAGGAATGAGATCAAGGATGAGAGTTCCTAACCTTGTCTCCAGGTGGGTAGTCAGGGAGAGTGTTGCACTAGAGGAGATATATAAGTGGAAGGGTGGGTGAATTTCAACCTGGACAGGAGAAATGCCTTCTAGCAAGAAGAAATATAGCACATGCAAAATCCCAATAGCAAGAGAGACTAGAACACATTCTGAGAACAATAAATATTTTGATGTATCTGGAGAGTGGCAGATGAAGAGAATATAGGCAGGAGCTATATTTTGATAAGTGAACTCAAGCTTGAAGAAACAGATGAAAGAATTAAGGGAACCATATTGAGGAATGGGAGAGAATTTGGACTAGAACACATAGTCAGTTGTTCAGCAGTGTTGAATACCCAGCTGAGGTTGGGCCACATGGTTCTATGATGTATGTTCTGCCATTTTGGTCTGGGTTTAAGGTTTTATAGGTGGAGGAATTGAAAAGGAGAAGAACAGTTAAGGACATTGACCAAAGACTGATTACATTCAGAAACCATGGTATCTAACATGGAAGGCAAGAGTACCCTGATAGACTTCATAGCCCTGACTTTTCTAATTTATATCCAAGTTCTGGAAGAGAGAGAATAAAAGACTGAGAAAACTAATGATCAGAAAGTGGGCTATTTGAATTTAAGTTTTCAGAGTTGAACTGTCTCAGAGGAGCATAAATTCTAGGGGACAACATGGGCATGGGAAGGTGAACATCTTTGGAGGTGAGGAAAGCAAAGATATAAAATGCCAGATGTTGGGTTTGTTATCCACATGTACATTGAAGCCATCTAGGGTGAAGATGGGGCTTCCAGCAGAGAAGAATTCTAATGTCCAGGTGTGAAAGCCCCCAGTAGTTTTGAGAAAGCACCCATGAGGCCTGAGGTAACAGTGATGAGGAATGGGAGAGGGCACATAGTTGTATGATTGTAACCCTCAAAGAAGGTGCACATTGCATAGAATGTGAAACTGCTTTTTTTTACTTTGCTTATCTAAAGCTTACTTTGACCCAGGACAGTCTCTACTGTGGTCCTTTAAGAACACCCTTTAAACACCCTTTAAAATTTCTACAACAGCTACTAGGGCATTCCTGTCACTACCTAACCCCTATCCTCTGCAATTGCTTTGCGCCAGCCTCCTGGTGATAATTTTTTTTTTCTCCTGGTCCTACAAGAATTATTCCCAGCTTAACTTCACTGAACTTCCTGCTGAGACAGATTTGTGCATGGCTGGGGAACCAGCTTCCAGAGGCCAGGTATATAGGATATATGTAACTTGATTTTGATTTTTATAGGGACTCACAGTGAGAGTTTGACTTTAGTCTCACAGGAGACTTTGAACTTGGACTTTTGGAAAATCTTGGAACTATTAAGACTACAGGAACTCTTGGAAATGGATTAAATGTAGTTTGTTTTGTGGAATAGACATGAGCCTGTGTGGGATAGGGGTAGGATATGATAGTTTAGATATGCAGTGTTCCCCAAAAAACTCATGTGTGAGACAATGCAAGAAAGTTTAGAGGTGAAATGATTAGATTATGAGAGCCTTAACCTAATCAGTGATTTAATCCCCCCCCCATGGGATTAAATGAGTGGTAACTGGAGGCAGGTGGCGTGTGGCTGGAGGAAGTGGGGCATTTGGGGCATGGCTATGGGGTATATATTTTGTATCTGGAGAGTGGAGACTCTCTCTCTGTTTCCTAGTCATCAGGCGAGATGGTTCCCTCTAACACACTCTTCTGCCATGATGTTCTCCCTCATCTGGAACTCCAAAGAATGGAGCCAGTTGTCTGTGGACTAAGACCTCTGAAAAGTGAGCCCCCAAATAAACTCTTCTTCCTCTACAATTGCTCTTGTTAGGTCTTTTGGTCACTTCAGTGAAAAAACTGACTAAAACAAAATTCATCTCTGCCTTTGGAGAACGATACCAATAGTGTTTCTCAAAATATATTCCATTAAAATACTAGTTGTTCAACATACTGAACAATGAAATGCCCTGTGGTCAAATATTGGAAATCTATATTCCTTTTCTTAGGGATTCATAATCTACATCAGCATATAAAAAATACAGGAAAATTTGTGGTAAGAAAACTTTTTTGTAATCTAGCATCCCAGATATATTTGACCCCTGGAGCTTTTTTCCCCCCACTGAGAAGTGGACTTTTCCCCCTTAACCAGTGGTCATTTATCTAGAAGAGGTGTGTATTGCAACAGTGGTATATTTTGATACTATTAAGATGAGATCTCACTATGTTCCCCATTTTAAATATCACAAATTACTACATTTGGTTGGAATTAACACATTGAAATGTTTTGTTTAGACTAACTGTCATTCTTATGTGAAGTGGCAACATTAGGAAATTAACTAACAGCATTTCATTTTTCTTTGGAAGAATTCCCATAATTAAGATTGGAATCTAAAAAAGAAAACACACATTTTCAGAGTCCTCTTGCTCTTATTTTAATTAAAATTGACAGCATAAATTTCAAACTAATCACATTATTTACTCTTAAGATAGTGATAAAATTTCTCTGCAAATATATGTAGATCATTCATAAAAATTAATGATATGCCTGGACTTAGATACATCCTTTGTAAATATAAAAAGATAAAAGTACCAAGAGAGCATTTTATGAAGTATAATAAAATGAAAAACAAATAAGGGAAATTAACAACATACTCTCTCAAATAACACCTTGATCCTGAGAGAAGCCAGAACCTCATAACCCAGACTTTTCAAGAAGCAAAACAAACATAAATGTGAACATTACAAAATAATGTGGGACGTTGCTAGAGTGGTGTTTAGAGGAAGATGCTTTACTTTAGTTGTTTACGTTGGTCAGAAAGGAATGGTAAAACATAATGAATTAAGTTTGTACCTAGATATCATCAAACAGGAGTAATGTCAGGAGCCAGAAATGATGGGTGGGAGAAGCAATAAGCCTAAAAGCAGAAATAAGGTACTGAATAAAATACTAGTAAATTCTATAGCTGATTTTTCAGACAATTAACAACTGTTTGATTAACCAAAAAAGAAAAAGCACAGATTTATTAAATTAGTAATAAAAGAGGAGAATTGACAATAAAGGTAAAAGATTTAGAAATTTGATGAGAAGCAGTACCCTCCACTGTATGTTAATAAATCAGATAAATCAGAGTGGGAATGAATAACTCCCTGCAAAATTACAAAATATAAGATTCAGGCAAGATTAAATAGAAAGCATTAATATGAGGAAAGTCATTAAAGTCTTACTATGTAACCCATATAAGCCATGGTTGTTATCCCGAACAGATTAATAGAAAGACCCCAGACTTTCAGAACAGTGTTAATTTTTTACTGCCTCTTGTGGACTAGATCCTTTATATGCATGCACACACATACACACACACACACATATGCACCCCATACCTATATAATATGTTCTAATCCATACATCAGTTTTATATGGGAGATATTAATAAAATCAGTTTACAGTTAATGTAGCAGGTTTAGAAAAGTTCACTGACTTGCCTGAATCACATAACAAATAAGTGATAGAGCTGGGATTTGAATCCAGATCAGTCTGGATACAAAATTCATAATCTTTCCCTATTCTGTAATTTCTTTCTTTCTTTCTTTCTTTCTTTCTCTTTCTTTCTTTCTTTCTTTTTCTTTCTTTCTGTACTGGTGATTGAACTCAGGGACACTCAACCTCTGAGCCACATCCCCAGTCCTATTTTGTGTTTTATTTAGAGACAGGGTCTCACTGAGTTGCTTAGTGCCTCACTTGCTGAGGCTGGCATTGAACTCTGAATCCTCCTACCTCAGCCTCCCGAGTTGTTGAGATTACAGGTGTGTGCCACTGCACCCAGCTTCCTATTCTGTAATTTCTATCAGAATAAAAATTCCTCTCATAAGTAGTTCTTTTTATTTTTTTTTTATTTTTTTTGCGGTGCTGGGGATCGAACCCAGGGCTTTGTGCTTCCAAGGCAAGCACTCTATCGACTGAGCTATCTCCCCAGCTCATAAGTAGTTCTTAATTTATATTTTTGAGAAATATCATCAATGTTCACGTTGGGAAAAATATAAGAAAGAAAATTATAGGCCATCTTTACCTATGAATATTCAATATTTATTAAATTATGAATAAAAAGAATTCCACTTAAAAATCTATCTCTAAGTGGAATTTCATCCAGGAGCACAGGATGATAAAATGATCATGATAATCATATTAATATGAAAACAGTTAGTATAATATTTGTCTCAATAGATATTGAAATATCCAGAAAATGAACAACTATTCTTGGGGAATGTTTTGGCAACCTCAAAATGAGTCTGATTTCTAAATATTTAAATATAAATCCAACAGTACATATCATGGAGAAGAGAGTCTCCATACAAATAGGAAAAATTACAAATGACAAATGGTAGTAAAGTTCTACCATTTTTAACATTTTACTAGCAATGTGAGCTATAGCCATTAGTAAGGAAAAAGAAATTAGAAGAATGCCATCAGTAAAGAAAGATAAACCTTTCTTCAACAGACCTAGCACCTCATATGTGCTAGGCATTATGAAAGAGTGAGGATGCACCCCAGAAAGACTGTGCAGATCTAGGGCATATGAGATCATCATATGCTAGTTGATATAAATGAGCTTAGCAACATTATGAAATCCAAGGCAAATTAACACATGTTCCTAGTGGCAAACATTTGATGAATATCTTGAGGAAGGTAATTCATTTGCAGTGGAGACAGAATACATTAAATACTTGGACATTACTTTAATTGAGGACATGAGATTTATTTAAATAAAATTATACAATCCTTACGGGATGAATAAAAGACATTAAATAAATGGAGAGATACTTTGCTTCAATTGAAAAGATAAAACATGGGAACATTTTTATAGTATTCCCTGAGTTAATGTATAGTGTCAGTACATGCCAATTAAAGACCCAGTGGGATAACTGATGAGATGTGACAAATTGTTGGCAAACTTCATCAAGAAAAATAAGGCAGAAATAACTCATTTTAAAATTGATTATTAGAAGTTATACTTTGCCAAATATTTATCCTACCATGAGTTAGTCTTTTGTTTATATATCTACCCAATTCCTAGCACTGTGCCTACCTCATAAAAGTATCTGTAAATATTTGGTTGTAAGAAATGAATCCTTATTGCAGGATTTTGAAAATGGTCTAAGAACTAACTAGTCACTTTGTCCAAAACATCAGAGAATTGATGAGATGAAACATCAGGGACTTTCCTTAATTTTTAAGCAAGTAAGGGGTGAAAGATCATAGTTAGAAATAAAGGAATGTTCCTGGAGGTAGAATTTTCTTGGTGATATTTTCAATCAGTACAGGGAAATACCTAGATTTTTTCTTAGCATGTAGAGCACTTGGGTAGTGCCACCATGACACTTGGGAGGTCTCACTAATCATCATCTTACTAAAGAAAGGTAATAAGTTTGAACATGGGCATCCGTTTCTAACTGGACTGGGTATCAAAACACAAAGGAGCCTTAGAAAAGACAGATATCCCTGACTGTGGTCATTCAGATTAAATAGATCTGCAGGGATATTACATGATGACTACATTACATGATATTACATATTATATAATATTAGATATTTCATTATATCCTTCGATATGCAATTGTTTATGTATATTTGTGTGTATATGTATGTGTATATATGTATATATGTGTACGTATGTATGTAGGTATGTATGTATGTATTTCTGTGAATATTTTGCTGAAGAACCAGGTTAGGGAAAAATGACTTCATAGCATCAGAAAGAATACCTGCCCAGAGGAGTCCTCCCCCAAACTTAGTGAATAAAGAGATTAAATTAGGCACAATGTTCAGACTGGTCAGTAATGCAGGTGTTGGAATATATTGCAGTGTGTCTAGTAAAAACTTCTGGTCTCTGATCATTATCATTGCTATAACAGTTATAGGGCATTTGCTAATTTCCACTAGAATGTCAGCAGGAGAGGGGACCTCTGTATGCCCCAGTGGCTAAGTAGTACAGTGCCTCACAAACAGTGGGCACTCAACTATTTATTGAATGAATGAATGTAATATTTTCATTCTCACAATGACCTGATAAGATGGGTCCTCATCTTCTAATTTCATAAATGTGGAAGTTGAAGTAGATTGATCTGTTCAAAGCGTTATAGCCTGTGAGCCATAATTTTTTCCATGTCAAAGCCCAAGCCTCTACCAGGCCATCCAGCAGAATAAGCCTTTCTACCCCATGAACTAAGCAGGGGCCAGGTCAAGAAGGGCATGGATATAGATACCCCAGGAAGGATGGCATGGGTGAGAATGATTAGCATCAAGGCCTTGGAGAAGATTCAGAGTAGGTGATCTGGAGAGCCAGGTGGGCCCTGGGTAGATACAGGGAACTGGGGTAGAATATCATGACTGTAGGCCTAGTAAGGGCTAAGATAATGCATTCCAGGCCTTCAGTCATCTGGAAAGAATAAGATAGGAACACAGTCCTGAAGAATTGGGTAACACACTGTGCCTTGCATATAGAGAAGAAAGATGAAACTCCAGTTGCTGTGTTTAGGGGATGAGACAGGATCTCACTCTAAAAATCAAGAATAAACCTCAGCAATAAGAACTAAAGCCCAGGACCAGGGCGGTACCAACATCCCTGGTCCTGATGTTGAGTTTCATAAGCTACTGGGTGCATGGTAGTCCCTGACTGAGAATAGGATGGGACCCAAGGCTATGAGTTCAGGATAAGGAACTGTAGAGTTAGAGAAGTAGATTCAGGGCAGAGAGCCTAGGAGCTCCTTCAAAGAAGGGTGAGGTCTTGGGGTCATCAAACCCTGTGCCAAAGTGAAAGAGGATTGCAGGACTGAGAATTTTTTAAAAGTTCCTGGTGTGCTGTGGGTTGGTGGGGTTATGACTACATACCCCCTTGCATGGGAAAGTGACTCCTGCTGGCTCACTTGCTCATGAAAGGTGGTCATATATCTTGAAATTTCCAACTCCTTGAGCACAGCTTCCCAATGATGTACTAAAAATGAGTTTAGATGTGTTGGGCATATTTTCCCCCTCAGTTCTCATGACTTCCAGGAGTACCAGCCCTGGGTTTCCTGTGGCTTGCAGGCTTAGCTGTTTCCCTCATGGTGCCATGTGTGACTGGCATTCTGTGCTAAGTACCATGATATGAGAAAGTTTGGGAAATGTCACTGAAGTCCCACTCCTTGTCAGCTTCTTTCAGTGCTGTACAATATCCTCTTCCATTTGTAAAGACAAGAGTGATAATTTTCAATCTTTTTCCACCCCAGATGTTTTAGAGATAAGAACCACTGTCATGATAAAGGTAACTGACCTTGCTTTGATTCTCAGGATGGGAAGGCTGTGTTCTGGATCTTGCATATAGTTTGAAAACGCACCTCAGGTGACTGAAGTGCCTTCCTGGGTTTGGGGCATGTTCCTATCCCTTGAGAATTACTATTTCCAGATAGGAGAGACCTTTGCTCCTGTGACCTCTCGCTTCCTCTGACTGGGTGGCATTGTCATCTCCAGATTATAAAGAAGGAAGCTGAGGCTTGAGCTGATTAAGGTTTTCCCAGAGAGTGCAGGAACCTATAGTAACACCTGGGTCTTCTGACTCCAAGTCCAGGGCTTAGTTCGTGGCACTGTGCCCCACCCCTAATATTAAGATTAGTACCTAGGAAGAAAACAAGCAGGTAAAAAATCAGGTTCGTGGACATGCTATATGTGGCGAGGGAAGCAGTACTCAAATCATGGTGTGTATGTGTTGTTGTGAGCATGGGATTGGTTGGAGTTGGGGGTGATGTGCTGTGCTATGAAGGGGTTGAGAACCCAACTGCCTGGATGTGACTCAGCTAGCAGACCCCTGGTTAAGCTGTGCTCACAGCTGGTATTTGAATGGAGAAAGATTTGGAAATAGCTCTTAGAGTTCAAGGCCTGGTGGATGACTCTTTCCAGTTAGTAGCAGGGCCAGGTTGGACTCTCCTGTTGAAGTCTCTTCATCCACACCTGTCTACTAGAGAACAGCTCCCCCCAGCGGTTATTTTTCTTTCTGAAGGGCCATGTCTGCAACTTTAAATAAGTACCAAGGTGATTGTTGAATGCTGACTGGTATAGCTTTGTGTGACATTGAAAATACAAGCCAGCTAAGCCCATTCATTCAAGCAGAATTTATTTACTACAATTTCCTGGCAAGTCCTCTGTGCTGGGTGTTCAGTATCCACAGATGTATGAGTCTGCCCCCAGCAAAATTGCTGTCTTGGGTCTCAGATAATTCTAATCCAGTGTGATTAATGCTTTGATAGGGGCATGAGCTTAGTGTAAAGTGGGGAAAGCATGCATATAAGAGGAAGGTTCACATTCCCTTCAAGTATTCTCTTGGCAGGGTGAAAGATCTGGGAAGGTTTCCTACAGGGGAGAATTCTTGAGGTTAATTTGAAAGATAAGAAGAACTTACTCAAGTAGGAGAGAGAGGGGAGGGCATTATAGGTTAGGGGTCTTCAAACTTTCTATAGATGACCCATAGTGAATATTTTAGGCTTTGTGGGCCTATACAGTCTCTGTTTCAACTTACCAGGTCTACCTTGTAGTGCAAAATGTGATTGCTGAAGCATGCTGTACCAAAGAAGGTGTAAAGACATTTCTCATCCCCTTTTGACTGAGGAAACAGGCTCATAAGGGTTATTTGAATTGCTCAAGGTCAAGCAATTGCCTGTGTGTCAAGCACCTCATGTGAACAGATAAAGATTCCCAGGCACATAGGTATCCTAGCACTAGTAGCAGGTGCCAAGGGTAGATGTGGAATATGGCATTTGGGTAACCTGGAAGAAGTGGGCATGGACTGTGCCATGAGAACCATGAGTGGGCCTGGCATTCTGGATCTGTTATTACCCTGTACTCTATCCTTTCCTCCTAATGAACTACCCATTTCCAAGGTCTTGGCCCTGCATCAGCTGGGGTTCTTTTCAGTCACATGTCTTCATTTGTACTACCTCCCAACACAGATCTGGCAGTGAGCAAGTGCCCAGCTTAAGTTTGCTTCATCAATTTACCTAGCATCCAGTTAAGGGCTGTGGAACTGCATCATAAACGTACAAACTCTTCCAGATTATATTTGCACTTCCTCCAAAGGAAAAAAATAGTTTTCATTCTTCACTGATCAGTTTTTTAAATGAATGGCAAGTAGAAGATGACAAAATCCATAATTTGGCAAGCTGAAAAAAGAGCTGAACATCTTTTTGTTGCCAAAAATTTTTTGCAGGTGTTAGAGACAACGTTTTTTTTTTCCTTTTTTTGGATCAGATTGAAGATATTTATGAAATCATCAGTCCTAAATATGAATATTCCCATAGGGAGACTGTTTTTTAGGGAGACTTAAAAATATCCCTGAAGTCAGATATGTAGCCATTATGGAACTTCTTCCCTTACTTCCATGATTGGGTCCATGTTCCATGTCATGACCACCTTGTCTTCATAATTAAGAAAAAAATTAAAAGGCTTTTTTTTTTGTCTCATGGACAGAAGGGTGAAACTTGTATCATGTGATTTGGGAGTTGGGAATCATTTTGGAGCATGAGAATGTGTTTGCTGTCCATGCGGGTGGGATAGGACTTAGCAGTTAGCAGTATCACCCTCTTCCCAGAGGATGTATACAAGAGAGTTCCCATTTGGGGGCCTAGGGTGGATGTACTCATCTGTAGCCCACTTTCAGTCCTCCCTTCACCCCAGCCCAGGTTACTCCCATGAAGTATTTGTTTTCTGGCTTGATCGTACCAATAATATTAATAACTTATTAGTACCACCTCTGGACTAGGCTCCATATAAATGTGTTTTCAATTGAGCCTCAGGAAAACCTTATAAATAACTTGATGTTATTTTTATTTTCTAGATGAAAAAACTGAGACTCCCAGAGGGGTGATAATCTAGCCAGGGTGGCTGAGAGCAGAAGCTACAGAGCTTTGGTTGGACCCTAGGATTGTCTAACTCTAGAGCCTGCTTGTGGAGGGAAGTCCCTGTGCTTACTTGTAGGCTCTGTGTTCCTAGGTAGGCACGATCTGGATCCCCAGAGTTGTTTGTAAGGACTGAAGGTCTGGGAGCACACTAAGGGGATTGAGTGATGTTTATCCTGAAGAAGAAAGGACTCAGAGGGAAGTAATAGTTAAACTGTCATCATCTCCTGGGCTTTCCCTATGAAAAGATTTCTATGCTCTTTTATACATTGTTTTACTTGCCGCCTATTCAACCTATCAATGAGGGAGAAATTAGTATCTTATAGTTATGAGAGTGGCCTGAAGCGTAACAACTGACGCTGGACAGATGAAATTGACAGCAGCTTCTTAGGCATTCATACTCACCACCTAGGGAGGAGGGTACCTCATGCCATGCAGAGATACATAAGGGCTGCACATGTGAACAAAGTGAACCAGCAGGGGCTGGGGAGGCAGACTTTGTAGTATCATAGGGTGAGGTGCCCTGGTTTCCTTGGGGGGGGTGTGTGATCCACTGGCGGGAAACTGAAACTCACTACTCATGTGTAAGTAAGAACAGTATCTGGTCCACTCGATAAGGAGGATTGTTTGGTTAGGTGACCTTATTCACGGGAACAGTATGGGGAGGGGAAATTATTGTTAGAGCACTTGAGACCCTCCTGATATTGCAAAGCAGCATGTACCATTAGGCCTTAATTTTAGGCCTTAGATTGTATATAATCACATGTATTTATTCAACACCCACTGTGTGCTGAGAGCCTTTGTTAGTGTTAGAGATGCAGTGGCAAAGTAGACAGTCTCTGTCCTCATGGAGCTGGCACTCTAATACAGAGCACACACCACAACAAGTATATAATATCTGAATGTGAAAAACACCTTGAAGGAACAAAAAAGGTTGTGGGGAGAGTGCCTAGGGTGCTGTTTCAGCTAGTAAAATTGTCTACAAAGAAGTGACATTTAAATTCAGACCTCAGTATATTGACTGAGCTAGCTGTGTGAACAACTGGGCAAAAGCGTTCCTGGCAGAGAGTAGAGTTGGTTCAAAGTGTCCGTGTGCAGGACCTGCTTGTTGTGCTTGAAGACCAGCAAGGTAGCATCATGGAGGGAGTGAGACGAAGAGTGGTGTGATAGGACATAAGAGTTGAGAGGTAGGCAAGGGCCAGATCATGTAGGTTCATTTTAAGCAATAAGAAGAATACCAGGACTTTTTTTTTCATAGCTGTAAGAAGCCTTTAGAGGGTTTTGAGTGGGGAAGTGACACAATTTTGACTTTTTAAAAAGGATAAGTGGGCCAGGCACAGTGGCACATGCCTGTAATCCCAGCAGCCCAGGAGGCTGAGGCAAGAGGATCACAAGTTCAAAGCCAACCTCAGCAACTTAGTGAGGGCCTAAGCAATGCAGTAAGACCCTGTCTCAAAATGAAACATAGAAAGGGCTGGGGATTGGCTCAGTGGTTGAGTGCTCCTGGGTTCAATACACTATACCAAAAAAAAAAAAAGAAAAAGCATCAGTGAACATCCTATTGAAAATAAACTTTAGGAAGGCAAAGGTGGGAGCAGGGAAAGCTGATGGTGGCTAGGACTTGGGTAGAGATGGTGAGAAGTGATTAGTGGAGGATAGCAGTTCCCAACCAGGGGTAATCCCCTGTCCCCAGGAGCATTTGGCAATGTCTAGAAACGTTTTTTACTTCCACAGTTTGTGGGGAGGATTGCTGCTGGCATCTAGTGGGTAGAGGGTAGGGATGCTGGTAAACATCCTACAGTGTACAGACAACACCCACCCTGCAACAAAATACTAACAGCATCCAGATTGGAAAACGTTGCCCATCAGATAATGTTTAGACATGAGCTGACAGCATTTGCTGATGGGTTGGGCATGGATGTGAGAGAAAGAGAGGAGTCAAGGAGGACGCCAGGGATTTTGTTCTGAGGGTCTGAAATGAGGAAGCCTGGGCAGTGGGAGTGGGGGTGGGAAGGTTTGGATGGGAGTGATCAAGTATTCAACTTTGAACATGTTACATTTGAGCAGGCTGTTATATGTCTTAAGTTTCTTTAGAGGAGACTGTGGAGTAGCTAAAGAGGAGAATGAGAGTCAAGAGACTACTGGTCACAAAAATCATGTCATGTCCAGAAAGTGTTTTAAGTGTCAAATGCCACAGAAAGATTGAATGAGATGGGAATTGAGAATTGCCTGTTGGATTTGGCCATGGGGAAGTCACTGATGATCATGGCTCATGACATCCACAGTGCCAGTGGGGTGGTTGGATGTAAACCTGCTTGGAAAAGGTATTTGAATGGAGATGTACCTCCCTGTGATTTTTAGCCAACAGCTTTATTTCTTTGTGGCTCTGGAAGGTTATGGAGAGCCTTGACATTTACAAATTATGGTATTTACTTCTCAAACGACCCCATGCCAACATTACTATCTCTTGTTATTGAGAATGAACTTGAGACTTTGTATTAGCCAGATTTTCTATTTTTTTTTTTTATTCTTTGACATCTTGGGAACTTGAGGACCCCGTAAGGACTGTCCCTCCTAGTGTTAGCCACTTACTAGAGATGGTGAACAAGTCAACTTTGAGTGTACCTCTTATATCTCCCTACCCCAACCATGTCCCTTTTTAAACTCTTAGATTCTGGGCTGCTATTACCCACCTTCACCCTAATCACCCCAGGGCTAGGTGTCAGACAAGTGGGGACAAAAGCTCTTATGCCCCAGAACCCACTGCAGTTATGCAAAGTAGCCATTCCTAACCCTGCTTACTTTGCCTCCCCTGTTCCTTCCTGGGGAAGTCACAATAAAGGTTCTTGCTCACAATTTTCTTTTACTCCCTCTGCCTCCTAACTAACCCTGGTGCTACCCCCTCCCATGTGGCCCTGCATGGTGTGGAGAGCCTCCTGCTCCTAAGGGGCCATAAGTAGTAAGTAAACTCTTTCTTTCATTTCCATGTCAGTGTGCCTTGCCATACCTGATTATTGCAACATGCCTGGAATGAGGACTGCCTTGCCCATGATCACACAGGTGCTGGTGGAGCCACTTCTGGAATCCCAGTTTCTCAAAGGTGTATCCACACTCTTTCTTTTGCCTTGTAGACATGCTTATTTTACAGATGACCTGGAGCTGTTGGTCTCAAGAAAACACCCAAAGCATTTAAATCCTGTCTGATCTTTTCATGGGGAATAAGAATTGGTAACTCATTTTCTGACAAGCTGTATTGATGAGGAGTAGAAGGAAATGTAATAAATTATAGTGATGTCAGAATCATAACATTGGAAGCCCTTAGGGGAAATAAAAACAACAATAAATGATTATATGCTTCTCCCCATACCACTCACTACTATAAAATGGTCCTGTCGCAAGCAGAGAGTCATCCTTACTTGTCAGGAGAGTGCCACCTGAAATTATTAGTGAGTAAGGTTATAATTGTACGTTTGTGGTTTAAAAATGAGTAATACGCTTGTCATTTTTCCCTGCCTCCTCTGCCTTCATTAGTCATCTGTGTTTCAGTAGTGGATCTCATTGTCAGTTTAGGCTTGACTTGAGTCTGGGGATAGGGAAGCAGGGGTTTAGATTTTCTGGCTGGCCCACAACCCACAGGGACATGTAACTGCCTGTGGGCATATTCCAAATTAATTGAGAACAGGGTCCAAAGAGACCTCCTGGGGGAGACCTCCCAGGTGCTACAACAGTATGGCTTGAAAAATTTTTTCTTTAGTAGAACCTTTTGTAGCTGCATAGTAATTTAATAAAGGATGTAGCTGGGGAGACCCAAGAAAGCTTATAGCTCTGTAGGGTCCATAGTATATTGACTAAGACATACTTGTTCACTTGTTGGCTGAGTGAACTCAGGAGTCAGACTGAATTCCAATCCCAGATCCTCTTCCTATTTGGCTATGGGACCTTGGGCAAATTATTTAACATCTTGGATCCTCAATTTCTTCATCTATAAAAGTAGAGATGGTAGTACCTAAGTCCCAGGGATGATGTACAGAAGAAAATGAGTTAGTATATAAGAAGTATTATAATACAGCAATTGGGACGATAGTGGGGGAACCAGACTGCCTAAGTTCAAAACGCGGCTTGACTGTTTACTAGTTGTGGGGCTTGTGGCAAATGCCTTCGCCTCTTCTTTCTTCATTTACTGCCTGTATAAGATGGGAATGATGATGATGATAGGGTTGTTGCCAAGATTCACTGAGTTAGCCTAAGTCAAGCACCTGCAAGGAAGGACTATATAAATAGTTCCTGCAAGTACATGGAAGGACTATATAAATGTCTGTGGTTATCACTGTTGATAATTTATATTAGTAACCAAATGTGGTATGGGCTATGAGTTGCAAGCATGGTATGCTTCAGAGTTCAGAGGAACAAGGGCATTCTGGGAGCTGTTGCCTCCTGGAAAACATTACCGATAGTAGACCCTCAGGACACCATGTGGCATATTGGAAAGAAGCTTGGCCGTGGGCCTAAGTTTGGATCCCTGCTCAGCCACTTGTTGGCTGAGTGATCTTGATCAACTTACATCACCATTCTATGCCTCAGTTTCTCCAACTGCAAAATGGGTATGAGAGTGAACCCTTGGGACAATTAGCCAAGGCAATTACATAAATTGTCTGGAATCGTGCATGACACAGTGATTCGTGGATGGAGATATTGTTTACCAGTTGCTACTTATCCTCACAGTCACAGCACATGCAACTCTCTGGAGGAGTTTAAACTACCATTGTGAAAGGTAGCTGAGGACTTGGGTGCTCTGAGAAGGAGAGGCTTGCCTACTGGCAAAGGCAGAAAGGTGAGAGGCTCCCAGGGAGTTCTGGTGGTGATGAGCAGACAAGCTTGGACCTGTGGCAGGTTCCTGTAGCAGGAGATGTGGTTTAATGTAGGGAGTGAGAGTATTGGATGCTGAGATAAGGAATTTGGTTTTTATTTTGCTGGCTATAGAGGATATAAATCATTTAGTAGGTAAAGGAGACTTCAAGAAAGATTCTGTGGTTTGGCCTCAGTGTCAAAATTTGTAAAACTAGAGCGGGTCTGAGGCTCCTCCTTTGTGGCTTCTCCCCATTTCCATTACATACCTGGTCATGCAGGATGCCTGTTGCCTTCTCCAAGAAGCCTTCTCTCATTCTCCCACTGGCCATGGGTAGTCCTTTCCTCCTCTGGCGCTTGTAGGACTCTGTAACCTCCAGAGACTCTTATCCCAGCATATCTGGTGGAAAATTGTTCATTGTCTCCTCAATCCCCTACCAAACTAGAGTGTCCCTTGTGGACCTAGACTCTGCTTTGTGATTTTCTACACAAAATTATCCCCTACTCCAACCCTAGCTCAGCACCAAGGAGATGATAGGAAGCAGGTCAGGTAAATGAGGAAGCCTGAGAGGGGATGCTTCATGGCTTAGAGTGGGTAGTGAGTGAGGAAGGGCAGGGAACTCAACATCTGGGTCCTGAGCATCTGGGAGTTATCACCTCACGTGTATGTGGGATGCCATGTGGGGGTGGAGTGGTCTCCTCCCTTCTTATCACTACTGTGCTTCACCTAAAAATTGATGATAGAAATAGGACTTAACTGAGAGGATTATTTGCCTTTCTGAATAGTAACAGCCTCCTTGGAAAAGGGAGGAAGCACCTGCTTCAGTCCATCTAAGCATACCTGGAGATTGCAGCAGTGGTTTTCACACTTTTCAAAATGGCTGGACCTTTTATTCAAATGAAAATTTCAGCTAAGGCCAACAGATGCAAGCAAGCACAGATGCATATAAGCATGGATGCATGAATGGATGCTTGGATGGAAAGGTAGGCATATAGAGGATAAATAGGTATATAAGGTTATCTGGACAAGACATATTCCTTCTGGACCTTGATCTCCTCCTCCATTACATAAGAGGTAGAGCTCAATTAGGGTTTCTCAACCATTGGTATTTTGAACTGGTGGATTTTTTGTAGTGTGGGACTATACAATGCATGCTTAGCAGTATCCCTGGCCTTTACTAACTAGATGCCAGTAGCTTCCCTTCCCCAGTTGTAACAATCAAACTTGATTCTGGATGTTACTAAATGTCATGGGAGGAAGGGCAGTATTACCGCCAAGTTACAAATCACTGGGCCAGATGGTCTCCTGTGCTTTTTGTCCTAAGAGGTCCTTCGCACAGTATCAGGCACATCTTAAGTTCTTACTTAAACACCCATACTCGTGATCATGGGTTACTCTGAAATCTTAACAAAGGAATATAGGATGAGTGATCATTGCTAATTCCTGTTGTTCTGTTTCCTTTCAGAAGTCCTTATTGTTTGGCTATTACTCATCTAGCATTGTGGCTGATAATTTTAATGTCCAAGTTGGTAGATTATCTCACCTTGAGAAGGAAAATGGTCTGCTTTGCTTTTTCATTAGCAGTCCCCAGGGAAATCAAGCCATTGGTAATCAGGTGGTTGCCATGGTGGAGATGGGAACATGGTCACTCTGTTCTGTTCTCCTTCCTTCTGTATGTTCTTCAATTTGGTCTTTCCTTTCCTCACTAACATCCCCCCTGGTGTTCTTTTCTTTCTTCCTGGTTAACGAGACACAGTGCAAAATGGGCTTGTTTTCCTGCTCCCCTTTTTCCTTTCTTTGCCAACTAGAAGCAACAGGATCCAACCTCTAGAACAACTTCCAGTATACATTAGGTTGCCTTCACAGAAATCAGCTTTCAGTTTTGCAATGAGAAGACATACATGCCTTTTTTATATTAATATTCATATTCTTTTTCAAGATTCAAAAATGTGACAAAACAATATTCATGGGAAGGATTCAACTACCAGAATAGACAAAGCTGCAATCGAATTATTATAGTCTGTCGTATATTAATTACTCAAAACAAGTTGGTCTTTTGAGACAAATTAGAAATATTTGTTTCTTCATTTTCTTGATCTAGGAGGAAAAGTACTGATGGAAAAAAGTATGCTAGAAATGAACAAAATAAATTAAAGATATTAATCCTAATGCCATAATATTAGCATCCCACTATTTTGGATCTTGTGCATTTTTAATGAAAATTAGCAATGATCACTCATCCTATATTCCTTTGTTAAGATTTCAGAGTAACCCATGATCAGAGTATGGGTGTTTTTGTTAATTTGCAGTGAAAACTGAGAGGTGTTTCTTGTATGAAGTGCTGTGACATGAAAATTTGGGACCTGTGTCATAGGAATAGCTGCTCAACAAACTTTTTTTGAACTGTATTAACAGAACTGATTCTGGAGTAAACTCATTAAAGGGCCTTCTGCATGAGTTTTTAAAGTGGGAATGACCTAGAGTACTCATTGTATATCATACCATATTTAAGCTTGAATCATTTATTTGGAAAATATTTATTAAACTCCTGTTATGTGCTAGGAGCAAACTACATGGTTGTAAACCAAACACAGTCTCTGAAGTCATGGAGTTGATGCTTCCAGTTGAGAAAACATCAAAAGGTCAAAACCACAAAGAAATAAACAATTTAATGAAAACTGTTAAGAATTACTACAAAAGAAACAAACATGAGCTGAGAACTTGTATTAGAATAATCATTCAACTCAACATAACAGAAGACTCAAAATATGTATTTCTCACATGAAAGAAGTTGTAGGGGTGAGCAGTCCAGGGTGGATGGAGGTGGTTCCATAATGTCATCAGAATACAGGCACCTTCTAGCTCTCTGTTCCTCTAGTTCCTCCAGAATGAGAATGGGGCTTCCATCTTAAATTCACTTCATGTTCTAAGATGCCTGCTGGTCTTCCAGTCAGTCAGGAGGAGGAGGAAGAGGGAAAGCAGTGGAGGAGACAAAAGGGCTTGCCTCCCACCTAAGTCAGGCCCTTTGAAGAACAGTCCTTCGAAGTCTTACCCATGAACTGGACTACTGTTTACATGTCAGTTAGAAATGTGACTGGGACATTCTGTCTTTTCTCTTTGGGCTAGACACCTGGTTACACTGAATAAAACACCAGGATGTGAAGAATAGGGATGGATGGTTACGTTACTGATGTGGGGAAGTCTGGGAGGAACATATTTTGGGGAAAACAGCCAAGGGCTCAGTTAGGGTCACATTATTGTTGAGATAGCTGTGAGACTTCCAGTGGCGCTTTCAGGTTGACATACCACTACTTCTAACATCAACAGCAACATTTCACAAAAGAATTTACGGTTAGAAGGAGGAGCTCAGAGTTTTAATGTGAAGTTGTATTTGTATAATACACACAGTTTTAACAGATTGTATTTTATGTATGGCTAAAAATAGCAGAGTTTTCTAGACCAACTGACCCACCCTTCCTTCCTTCCTTCCTTCCTTCCTTCCTTCCTTCCTTCCTTCCTTCCTTCCTTCCTTCCTTCCCTCCCTCCCTCTTTTCTTCCTTTCTTCCTTTAGGTACTAGGGATGGATATTAAGAGCTAAACTAAAATCCCTTTTCTGATGTAAGGCATTCTAGGTAGATAGACTGGTAAGAACTGACAGAAAAATAAATAACTTCTGTAAGTCATATTCTACATAAGATTGAGAAAACATCACAGGCACTATCATTATGGATTTCTATTGTGTTCAGTTTTCCATTGGTGGCTTCAT
Source organism: Sciurus carolinensis (assembly GCF_902686445.1). Taxonomy (NCBI): domain Eukaryota; kingdom Metazoa; phylum Chordata; class Mammalia; order Rodentia; family Sciuridae; genus Sciurus; species Sciurus carolinensis. The sequence goes on along the minus strand of NC_062232.1, from coordinate 117,205,262 downwards.
TGAACTCTCACACCACTCTTGTAAGGCAGACTTCATTTTCTCTGTTGAATAGATGAGGAAACAGAAACTCAGGGAGGATGGGTAAATTCAAACTCTTGCTTAAGTGTCACCTTCTCCAGAAAAACTTCTTATTTAAGTATCTGTCCCAGGCACAAGACAATGAGATCATCATGGGCAGGGACTGATTGTATTGAGTCTGATAGCCTTATCTCCTGACCCAGGACCTATCATTTCATCTGTTCCCAATAAATGCCCATGTGTTGAACAGACCTGGCTTAGCTAGTTTACATTCCTAGCACTTAATTTTTACAACTTGGTTGGTATGCATCCATGTCTGTTGGCCTGTCTTCTTTTTTAGTGTGAACAGTTGCCCTGATTCATTTATTTTGTAAACCTGGAGTTTAAATAATCATATTTTCTAAAATTTTAAACAGTTGTATTTTCCACAGCAGAACCAGTTCTTTTTTGTCTTAATGAGTTTGTTTACTTCAAGGCAAAATAGCCCAGATCCTCACAGCAAATCTTTCTCTATGGAGGGCATTTTTTTTGCATTTCATTCCCTTTAGTAAGCCAACTTCCAGTTAACCAGGCCCTGAGGCCTTGGAAGGAGACTTGAGCACTCTTCTCTTTTCAGAGTATTCATGATTAAGTCACTTGATGACTTACTTGCCATCCAAGGCTGGAAAGACATTAATTATTTAAATTAAGTGGGTGTTAAGAGAATATGAAGTCAGTTTTGCTTTGCCTAAAGACACCAGAGAATCTGAGAATATTAGAGCCAGAAGGGCCCTTAGTCATGCCCAGTTCAGTTCCCCTAATTTTCCGGAAGAGGAAGTGGAGGAAGTGGAGATTCAGAGGAGCAAAGGCATTTGGCTAAGTCAAGCCTTTTAGTGGCCCTGTCTTCTGCCTCCCACTCCAGTGCTCTTTCAACTTATCATGCTGTCACTTATTTAACATGTGAAAGGCATTCTCACCAACTGTAAGGAATTGTGAATGGGCTTTTCCTAAAGAGTAAAGAATTAATTCAATAAAATGCAACCTTGTATTTCAAATAATAAGCCAAATATAATCAACACGCAGCCCAGTTTGTAATAGCAATATCTACTATTGAATATGGAATGGTTATATGTTTTTAGTACTGTTTTTCTACCTCTGTTACCTGCTACCATTGCATAATGCACCAAGAGGGAAGAATAATTTTCTTTTTAATTCCTGAATAAAAACCATGAATGATTCTAACAAGGTAGGAGTGTCATGTAGCTGAGAGAGCATAGGGCTTTGTTGTTAGATGGCCTGTTTCCAAATCATGCCTTTACAATCTACTAGCTTTGTAAGTCTTTGGTAAGAACATTCTCAGAGCTGTTGAAGAACCTGGAAGGCATTGATTCATACATGGGAGGAAGAGCATAGGGTAGTGGACAGAAAGGTGACAGCTAGGTGTGTAGCTCTAGAATATAACTGAATTCTACTCTGTGGATGAATCCAGACAGTGATTTTGATAATTTGGGACAGTGTTGATAGACACAGTCCTTGAATAAAATGGCCTATAGTTGGCATTAGATGTGAACATTTGCTTTTTTAATTTTTAATGTCTTACTACTATTTAAGAAACCACTTTAATTTTGTTTTCTGGAATAGGACCTGGTCTAAATAAAAAGAAATACATAGGCATGCATGCACATACACATAATTAATGCATGAAACACATATTGTGCTTACTATGCATGAGATACTGCTCAAGGTCCCTGGGATGCAGGATGCATTCTAGTGGAATGAGATGAAAGACAGGAGAAGGAAAATAAGCAGAATGAAAAGGAGAAGGAGTACAATGATGATACTGCCATTTACTTGGTACTCACTATGGGCTAGCCATGAGCAGGTACTATAAACACCTTGTCTCACTATATCCTGACTTATTTATGTGGGTCCCATTATGGCCTCCTTCTTTCAGTGAGGAAATGGAGCCCTAATGGCTAGAAAACAGTAGAGCTTGGAATTTAATCCAGTTGTGACTAGCTCCAGGACCTAGATTTTAGCAAAGTTTTATGGATATTAAAAAGGCATAATAAAACCGGGTGCAGTGGTGCATGCCTATAATCCCAATGACTCCGGAGGCTGAGGCAGGAGGATCAGAAGTTCGAGACTAGCCTCGGCAACTTAGTGAGACCTTGTCTCAAAATAAAAAAATAAAAGGAGTTGAGGGTATAGCTCAGTGATAACATGCCCCAGGTTTAATACCCAATACCAAAAAAATAAATAAAGGTATTATAGTGACTTGCTAATGGCTATGAAATTTCTTTTATGGGGTGAGAAGAATAACTTAGATTGTGGTGATGGTTACACAACTGATTTTCTTAAAACAAAAAGTGTCATTGAGTTGAATATTTGAAATGGATGAATTGTATGGCATGTGGATTATATCTCAAAACTGTTATATGTCTGTGCTAAGAGCCTACTATATGTTGTACACCATGCTGGATTTTTATAAAAAATGTTTTAGTTATTGTCAAAATAGCCCTGTGAAGTAAATGTGCTATAATCCCATTTTACAGATGAGGAAGTCAAGTCTTAAAGAGATTGAGGTATCTGGGCAAATCACGCATGTAGGCATTAGAGCCAGGACTCAACCCCGCTTGTCTTGATGTTTAAGCTTTTGTACTTTTTCTGTCTTCCTAATATAAGGAAGTAATTGGTTTTCTCTTTGGTGTAGAAAAAAAATACAGCCTCCATTTTTATTTGTCTTAGAATTTATGATTGTTTCTACAATCAAATGGTCATGGAATAAAACTTTGCAATGTTTCTGCCACATTACAACCCGCATATTTTATTTTTTCTATGTGGAAGTAGCTAGGGGGAGGGATTGTTCATCCAGTAATTTAATGATTAAAATTTAATATGTCAGGTAAAAATTGGAGATTGAAAAATGCTTCATGTGTAAGGAATTTAGAATGGGGAAAATATATGAGCTATTTGTTGTGCTCATTTTTGGCAGTACCAAAGTGTTTTATTTTAAATGTACTGTTCATTTTGGGTGTTCTGTTTTGTTTCTCTTATGTAAACTTTCCTCATTTATGACAAGCGGCAACGTGTGTTTTTTCTAGAAATAGATAGCATTCATAAACTGAAGCAGTTTCATTGGGGACATTTTCTGTGGCACTGCAACAGAACTATCTTGGCAGAAATATTGGAATTCTATAAAATAGAGTTCATATTGATATACTTTAATCTAGAATTCCTGTTTAGAAGCAGTAAAGTCATTTTGTGTTAGTCAGTGTTGATTCTATCCTTATCCTTCCTGCTAAAAACATCTTCATCTTCGGAGTCTGATGCCATAGCTTTATAGCTCCAGATCTTTCCCTAGTTATAAAAGAGATCTCTTGAGGGTTGAAGTGGTACTGAGGATCTCCCAGCCTTGCCTCAGTGGAGTGGTATGCTGTGATTTCTGATCCTCTTTAATGTCTAATAACTTGTTCATGGAGGGCATTTCTGCCAGTTCCTATAGCAGACTTTTGCCAGATGTGTTGAGACTGTCCACTCTGGCATGAGACCCCTTCCCTTCATGGTCACCAGAAGGTATCCTGCATATCACACCTCTACATCTTTGCTCTGGCCGTTGCCACTAGCTGGGGCATATTTGCTGTCTCTCCTCTCCACCTCTGCCTTTTCAGATCTTCCCCCTGTGTAGCAGTCAACATTCCTCTGTAGGCAACAGAAGATAGGACAGGTATTTTAATGCTATTAATTAGGAACTTAAAAAGTTCCTAATTGGAGGTTCCTTAATGGAGGCAGGGGCTCTAGCCAGAGTCTGCAGGAATGACACCCAGAACATCACAGAGCTGGCCCACCAAAGGCAGCTGCTGTGACTTTCACATCCAGAGAGTTGGGGGAGTTGGATTCCACCATTTCAAAGCTGGATTCCAGGACACATAGCTAATGCTTTAGCCCAAGGGGAGGAAACCACCACCATTATTGCCACTGCAAAGCTAGTGACTAGACCCTGGAATATCACAATGGACTATTCCAGTCTCTACAACTTGGCTTTCCCAGAGTAAAAATCCAAATAGCTGGGATGTGTGAATATGGTCTTAACTGTGCTCTCGTCTTCCAAAAATATAAGTATATAATGTGAATAATGTGTGAACAAAGGTGTGTGTTTGGAGATCTATCTATCTTTATTTGGATATCATGCCTGTACACATTGATTCCAAATATACAAATATGCTAAAATATCAATCTGAAAATGCACATATAGATTAATATGTTTCAGGAAATGTTCTAAACTCTTTATAGACTCAGTCCTAGTGTAGTTAATCCTTACCGTATAAGGTAGCTGTTAATATTGCCCTTATTTTTCAGATGAAGAAACTGAGGCACAGAGAGATTGAGTGACTTGCACGGATTGTAAGCATCTTTACCAATGAGATGCATTTTGTTCTCTTCTAGCACATGTTTTTGCCCAAATTTCAGTAGGTATGTCCTGGAGTCTTTGAAAATAGGTATGTGTGTTATTAGTAAACCATCTTCCCCTCTTTGAGCCTCTTCCTTGAGAAAGGAAGGGCTTGGACTAGATGGTCTCCAAATTCCAAATTCTAGCTTGAATTCTTTAGGGCTCCTTCAGTGGACTTGCATTAGGCAACCACCATTATAGTCCTCTGTGTGAGGCTCTGTTCTAAGCATTTGTCATGCAGTGTTTCTCTTTATCCTCCCACAAACCCAATGAAGAAGTTTTAGTCATTTCATATGGGAGGAGATGGGTGCTCAGAAAGGAGAAGTAACTGGTCCTGATCATACTGCTCATATCTGCCTCATTTCAAGTTCCTACTCATAATCACTGAGAAAGCTTTAGTTTTCTCAAAGAAAATGACATTGAGGGCATAGATATGTTACCTTCTTTTTCTTTGCTTCTCCCATGTATTCTTTCTCATCTTCATCTTTATCCAAAAACACACTACAGTTGCCCTGGCCTGTGTCTTATGATTCTTATTCCCTTTGTGACATGTGTTGGCAACTTGGAGCATATTTTGTTGCTGGGTTAGTTGTTAAATAAATATTAATGAGCTGATCCCATGTCCCACAGCAGGGACAAATACCACAGAACCAGTTCTAATCACTGTCAAGAGAATAAAGAGTAGAAAATATTGTGGAGATTCTCATATCATTTTGTCCTGTCTTCCTTGCATTTATTATCTAATGTTTATTTTTAAAATAAAGCCCAGTTTTTTTTGTAAAACTATTCTTTCTTTTAAAAAAGATTATTATATATCATTGTTTTAAAAATTTATGTAAAAGTACATAGAATGAATGAACTCTTAAAATATACTAAAGGGTAGTAACCAAGGTTGACTATAGTTAACAGGACACTTTTTAGTTAATTCTATTTTCTTACGTTTATATTCTGATTTTTTGTCATGAGTTTGTATGACTTTTATTAAGAACAGAAAAATGACAAAGCAAAGTATTATCCATGATCCAAATTGGCATCTTCTTAAAGGTGAACCTACCATGTGTTTCTTTGCCCCTGCCTCTGAGTCAATCAGATACAGCAGTCCTATATGTCAGTTGCCCAGACAGAGCAAGGGTTATGAGCCATTAAGGTCTCATCAGATGCCCCACAAGAGCATTTGCCAGACTGTCCAGGGTTCACAACTTTCAGTGATCAAGACTCTAGGTTTGTGACATTTGATGTCAAGAACGTACTTTTGTACATAGTTTTATATGCCTTGTTTGATGTGAAAACAGCAGCACAACTGTACCTCACTCAGATCTGTAATGCACAAGGGACTTGTAAAAGGTGCATTATTTTATGTCAATGTCAAATTATGTTCCATAAAGGGAAATAAAATTATGAAAAATTATAGCTAATATCAGTATAGTGCTATTTAGACTTTACATGACGTGTTCATTTCCATCATCTGGTTTGGACTTCACAGACTTCCTGATGGTTAGGATAGGGGGTATTATTACATTTTACAGATGAGAAAATTGAAGTCTGAATGACCAGGTAGGAAGCAGGAGAACCAAGAATTGACTCCAGATTCCTCTGCTCTTCCTACTTCACCACAGTGTCTTCATTGATTAAATGAGTAATACTAGGTATTCAATAAAATGATTACTACTGCCACCTCTTCCTCCCCTCCTCCCCATTCCTTCTTATCACCATTGTCATCTTTGCCTTTGTCTTCTCCTTCCAACTAGTATACTTACACCATTTAAAATGTTGTATTTTGGGTGACTAAATACCTATCCATGAATGGGCCCCAGAGAACCCAGAAGATGATGGGTGATATCAAAGGCACAAAGTCATCCCTGTTACATTTCCTTCTTTCCCCTCTTCCATCCTCCATCTTTCTCTTATTCTTTAGTTACTTCTATAAATATTTATTTTAAACTCTCCTTCCTAAGATTCACTGGAGGTTCAGACTTAGCCTGGCAGATGGTCTGAGAGGCCAGCTTTCATAACCCGATCCTTCTCTTTTCAGCAGTGAAGGATAAATATTTCAGGATCAGCATATTTTATCAGTGACCTAAGGCTTTTTGATTACATTCCATCTGCAGGGCCCAGTTTATTTTGTTGCCTTGGCTTTTTAAGAGGTTTCTTGCTGGTAGTGTCTTTGTGACAAATAGCCACTTTTGTTTCAGGAAAGCCATCTTACAGGAACAAGTTACAATATGCTTCTCCCCTCACAACCATAATTTTTCATGTTCACTTATTCTATAATCATCATAAGGGCCCAGGTGCCCCTTGTGGTTGTGCACAGCATGTGCCTCTACTTATCACACTGTATTGCACTTGTCAGTTTACTGGTCTACACCCCTCCTCTGCGTTTTACTGTGTACACCCTAAGGGTCTAGAACTGTGTCTTAATCACTTTTATATCCCGAGAGTCTGATACATATTAAAAGTGGAATAACAATGAAAAAGCATGGCCTCTACACAAAGGATGATTTACAAGCTTCTGAAGCCTTCTGGAAATATCCTGAGGCTTGATTTCCTCATGTGTTCAGCAGGAGTAATATTGGCCTTGCAGAACTGCTGCTCAGGGACTGTGGCTTCCCTTGCCTAGCTCTTTCTTGAAATCTTCTTGGTCTTGAGACTCTTTGGCCTTTGTGACACTGATTGCATCAGCAAATTCAGGCTCCTTTGCACTTGGCAGTGAAGAGTTTAAAACCCCTGTGAAGAATGTCAGAGCCCCATTTGAAACTCTGTGTAGTCTTGCATATATTTTCATCAGTAAATTTGGAATCCTAACTTGCTCTTAGAAGTCACCTTCTTTGTTTTCATATTTTCTGTTTTTTTGTTTTGTTTTGTTTTTGTGGTCTTTGGGATTGAACTGCTCACATATTCTTTAAATATTTCAATGAATCACTTAATTGAACCTAAGCCCAATGAAGTGATTCATTAAAATATTTAAAGCAGTTATCAGAAACAATATTGAGGATGAACATCTCAAAGGCCCAAATTGATTATTCCATGCTTCCATCCCATCTGTGAATGTTGATTTTCTATCCAGCCCTAAAAGTTCTCAATTGTAGGTTCAGTGAGACCATAGTCAGTAGGAAATTACAAAGTACTGGGCTTCTGTGAGCAAAACCAAACTGTCTTTTAGAAGTTTATGGCACTAGGATTGCACAAAGTCATGTGGAAGGTACAAGGAGAAATATCACTGGACTTGGAATAGTACCTCTGGGGCTGACTAGCTGATTGGCCCTGGGTAAGTCACCAAACTTCTCTGTGGCTCTCTTGAGTAATCTGATAAACGAAGGTAATCAGTCTCCACTGCCTCTGTGTTGAGTATGTTCCAGCAGCTGGAAGATACCATCTTTTATTTGGGAGGGGAGGGATTCATTTTGAGATGATCCTGCATTAGAAGCACAGGGTCACTTATAGTTCCAGTTTGCAAATAGATAGGATTATCACTCTTGTGCAGCATGACACAAATTAATTCTAAAATCCTGCTGTTGCCAATGGGAGGCAGTTCTGTGCATTCCCACAATGTATATCACACATGCTGCTTTTTTTTTAGCCTATTAGAGGTGATCTTTAAGAACTGAATGAAAATTACACGGTCATACAGTCAATCATGTTTGCTTGAGGCAAGTTTGTGTTTTTCCAGGAAACTTATGATGAATTATCTGGTAAAAGGAAAAGCTTTTTCATGATGTTAATAATCATCTTGTATGTATCTTTTCTATAAGTTTAGGTTGCTTTGGATAATTGTTGTCTTAGTCACACCAGCCTATAATGTATTCAAAAGCATTATAATATAAAAGAATACATTATAGGATATTCTGAAAAGATGATGATGTAATTTAAATGTTTAGTAAATAAAAAGTAAATACTGAGTAATAATGATAAAAACTGCTACTGTTTTTCGAGTGCTTACTATGTGCCCCATCCTGTGCTAGCTGCTTTATATGATCTTACTGGATCCTATTTGACAGATGGAGAAACTATGTCTCTAAGAGGGTCAGTAATCTGTCTGAGATTAGACAGTAGGCCAAATGCCAATGATACAGTTTATATACAAGTCTGTTTGATTCTGGGGTAGTAGCTCATGACCAGGAAGGTGGAGTATAGTAAATTATATTCTATGGACTTTGGTGCCTGAATCACAGAGCCAGAAGGTTACATAGAGGTTCTTAGATTCAGAAGTGGACTCTGAAGTTCAGAGAGGAAAAACAATTTTCCTTGTCACTCAGAAAGTTACTAGAAAGCAAGGGGATAGTAGTTAGACTTCCTGATTCCCACCCAGTACCTTTTCCCCACATTACCTGACCCTACAACACATGGCACCTCATGATGTACAGATGTCAGGTCATGGCATAGAAATCAAGGTTCAAGAATGAATCAGGTTTTATTTTTTAACATGTCCAGTAGCCCAGAGTTCCAGTGCCTTTTGTATCTGAGGCCTGTATGATCTTATGAGAATTGGTCAGATAAGGAATTGTATATGCCTTACTGGTAATCAATTTTGACATTAATAATGGTCCTAGTACAATAAAGAATTAAAATGAAGAAATATTGAAAGAAATAAAAAGTCAAAAAGTCACCAGGTGTGGTAGCATGCAATTTTAGTCCCAGTTACTCAGGAGGCAGAAAGATTGCTTGAGCCCAGAAGTATGGAACTGGCCTGAGCAACAAGGCAAGACCCTGTCTCTAAAAAATATTAAAAAAATAAGAAATGCATAAGGCCACAGTAGTGAGCTCATTATAACTTAAACCAGGGTTTGGAAAGCTTTTTCTAGCCCTGACCAGATAGTAAATACTTAGGACTTTGAAAGTCATATACCCCCTGTTTTCACTACTCATCTCTACCCTTATAGTATCAAAAAATAAATAAATAAATAAATTAAAAAAAGAAAGAAAGAAAGAAAAAGAAAAAGGAAGAAAAAAACTGACAGACACCATATATAAACAAATGGCCATGGCTAGACTTCCATGATATTTTATATGAACAAGCTGGGTCTGGTTTGCAAGCTACTACTGACTTAAATAATACTGATCCTACAGTTAAAAAGTATGAATTGGTGTGTGATATGACTTCTTGTGTCCTCTCCAAATTCATGTTCAATCCCCAGTGTGATAGTGTTCATGGTTGGGTAGGACCTTTGGGGGGTAATTTGGTCATGAAGGATTAGTACCCTTATGAGAAGGGACCAGAGGGCTAGTTTTCTCTTTTCTCCATGTGGAGAAATAAGGAAATGTTGGTAGTCTTCACCCAGACCCCCTCCAGAACCTATGCAAGCACCCTAATCTCCGTCCTCTAGTCTCCAGAACTATGAGAAATAAATATCTGTTTTTTAATAAGTTACCTGGTCTATGGTACTTTGTTATAGCAGCCTAGGTGGACTAAGACTGCTTATTTATGACTGCTTTGGGGTGTATATTCAGACAGGCAGGAAATGGCAAGCCCAAGATAGGGCAGAGTGGTCCTTTGCTACCAATGTCCCCGGTTACCCTTGGGTGTGCCAAAGGCCACATTTCTCTAAGGGTATTCCTTACTGATAGACTGTCTATTAAGTTTCACTCTTCTTTTTGGAAACATAGCTTAAGAGGTATTTTGGGCAGTGAAGTCATATCAAATAATAAGCATCTCAATAGCAATGACATTAAGTCCTAGCTCATGCCTCACCGAAATGAGGCTCTACAGAATGCTCCTCTGAATTTAAAGCTCCACCCTCATTGTTCTACCAATTTAGTCAAAAGCATTTATGAATAATGACAACAAGGATCATGGTGGCTAACATTTACTAAGGATCTTCTATGTATCAAGCACTTTACCCAATATTAATATATTTTCATCATTGAGTTCTTCCAATAACTTTTGGAGAAAGATACTACCTTTCCCCCTTTTTACAGATAATGGAATAGAGGCTCAAAGAGGTTCAGTGACTTGATCCAGGTCAAACAGCTAATAAGTGACTGAGGCAGATCTAGCCAGTCCATGTGATGAAAAAGTCCATGCCCTTCACCACTGCCCTACACTTCACTGCTGTTTCAGATTGTAGAGGGCACAGGGAGGATGACTGTGTTAGCTTTTTGTTGCTGTGACCAAAATACCTGACAGGAACAACTTAGAGGAGGACAGATTTATTTTGGCTCCTGATTTTAGAGGTTTCATCAGTCCATGGTTTGCTGGCTCCAAGGCATAAACATCATGGCAGAAGGTCTTGGCAAAGTAAAGCTGTTCAGCTCATGATAGCTGGGGGGGGGGAGGGGGAGGGGAAGAAAGAAAATAAATTTTTCCAAGGCATGTCCCCAGTATGACCTACTTCCTCTAACTAGGTCCCACCTCCCAGTAGTCCATTCAGCTCTCAGTGAATTAATCCACTGATGAGGTCAGAGTTTTTGTGATCCATTCTCTTCCTGAAAGCCCCACCTCTGAACCTGGCTGCATCAGGGATCATGAATTTAACTAATGAGCTTTTGGGGAACATTCTAGAGCCAAACCGTACTATTGCTTTATAATTGAGATCTGAAATTGTGCTTTCCTTTCTTGTTTTCCCATGTTGCTTGTATTTGTCCCCAATTCTCAGGCCTGAAGTATGTCATGCATGAACCTCTTCAGTAGCTCCTAACTAACCCCTTTGGAAACAGCTCTATTATGATTTAATTCATGTACCATATAATGCACCCGTTTAAGGTGGAGAGTTCAATGATTTTTAGTGTATTCACGGATGAGTGCAACCATTACCACATCAATTTTAGAATATTTTCATTACACTCAAAATGAAGAACCAAATCCTTTAGGCGCCATGCCACAATCTCCTGTTCAGCATGCTCCTTTTCCCATCCCTGAGCAGCCATGCATCTACTTTTCATTTGTATGGATTTGTCTCTTTTGGACTTTGATTTGAGTGAGCTTATATAACACATAGCCTTTTATGATTGAATTATTTCGCTTACCATATTGTTTTAAGGTTCACAGGTAGCATTCATCAGAAGCTCATTCTTTTTGATGACTGAATAATAGTCCATTGCATGGATATGCCACATTTTATTTATTCAGTCATTAGTGGAGAGATATTTGGGTTGTTTTGATCTTTTGAATATTATGAACTAACTGGTTTCTTATGTATATTCTGCACAACATTCTCAGATTAATTTTCCTAAAGTGCAGCTCTCCTTATGTCACTCCTTTGAACAGAAATCATCACACATTTCCTGTTGCTTCTTGGATATTGCTTAAGCTCTGGAGTTCAGATTTTATTATGGGAAAGCACAAGGTATCGACTGGACACTTCCACCTGGGAAGGATTGGGGAGGGAATGGTGCTTTCCCAAGTCCTTGCCCTTCCTCCTGCCCTGCCTTTTCTTACCACATCCTCAACACAAGCTCTCTCTAATGTTTACATGGATCCAGATAGTACATTTCAAATATGTTTCTCATTATTTTGCCCCTACCCTGTTCTTCATGCTTGAAAGACCTTTCTAGCTGATTGAATCAGGTCCCTCACAAACCTGCTTGTACTTAGAGCATTCCCACCTTGCTGCATCCATCAGTGTGCTCCCCTTCCTCTCTCATCCTTTGAGATGCTGTCTCTACTGCCCATGTGGTCCTTAGCACATGCTCCTACACATCGGGAAGGAGATGTTTATCTATTTCATTTCCTTTGTTGAATTGCTAACCCCATGAGGTCAGGAATGAAGTGTGACTCATAACCAAGAAATTGGAATAATAACAATACCTACCATTTGTTTCAGGAATTGTTATACGGCAGATCTTGTATTTGTTAACCAACAAGACAAGTCATCAGGATAGGAACTATTATTCCAATTTCATAACTGAGGAAACAGAGGGCCCAAATAACTTATGTTTGATGTCTCAGTAGGTAAGTGATATAGGTTAGGTCTATCTAATGTCAGGTTCATCATCATTCCCATTTTGCAGATGGGGAAATGAAGGCTCAGACAAGTTAGGTGCCTTTTTCTTGGTCACATACGTGGTGAATGTTGAAGTTGAGACTTTAAAATTAGAACTTCTGTCTCTAAGCACATTTTTCCCCCCACTGTACTATGGCATTAGTGTGTGTTGGGGCCTCAGCGTGCTGTTTGATGATGATAATTATCATGTTATAAAACAGCGGGGAGGAAGAGATGCTCACACATAAACAACACAGCAGCTAGAAGATTCTATATTGTGGTGAGGATTATAAATGTCATAGAAATTTTGAGAAAGGTCATGACAACTTCATAAATGAGGTAAGGCTCATTCTCTTTCTTGAAGAAGTGATGAATTTGGCAAGGCAGAGAGGGGAGAGGTAAAGACAGTTGGTGAGAGGGAGTGGTTCAAAGCTTCCTGTGGAGTCATTTATCTAGGCCCATCCTCCACATTGTCCAAAATTCTCTAAGAGCCTTAGCACTGTTCTTACCACTGGGACAAGTGTTAGAAAAAGAGTTGTATAACGTGAAGCGGACACATGACTTTGTAACATGCTTATGTATCTCAAAGGGACAGGTGAAGCCATGATATAACTGGATGATGTCTATAAGAATTATTTCTTTTAGAAGTTCAATTTTAAATAAATTTGCTTTGGTGAATACTGTTGTCAACTAATGTGATTTGTGAGAGAGTTCACCAAAGCATCCATCTGGGCCTCAAAGTATGAATCAGGCACAGATGTGGTTACACTGTGCTCATGGCTATAACAAGTCAGCACTTTTCACTAGGGCATGAGTTCTAAGAAAGGCCAGTGCCTCTGTAACTGCTTTTCTTGTTTCAGGTGTATGTTGTAAAATATGGAAGGAAAACCTAAACTACCAAACGAAACCAAATTCAGATAGCCCAGTGTGATGGAATGCCTTGATTGCATCCTTCCAGGTGGTTCCATAGGAAAGAGCAGAGAAAGCAGCCAGCCCATGTTAGATACCTGGGTCTGTAACTGGGGCCCAGGCTGGGTAGGTAACTTAGCATTGTTTGGGGATCTACCATGCATTTTCCTCAAACACCTTCCTCTTTCCTCAGATCAATCTGGTTGTAAACCCTAATATGGAATTCTGAAGGCTCTATCATTTTGTGTCAACCTATATTTCCAGAGCATTGTTTCTTCCTACCCTCCTCTTCAAAACCGTTCTGTACCTCGCTGTAGCCAAGTTGTGTGTTTTGCACATCTGGTATTCTGCTGAGATATTAAACTCGATTTTAGAATCTGCATTTGCTTTCACTTACTATAATAGCTTGGTGCCTTAATTTATTTCTGTTTCATTGTAGATGTATTTGGTATTTTTTCTGAAGATTTTATACTTCCTAACATTCTAATTTTATTTCTTGAGCTCTTTCAGTTTTCTTGAAAGGCAAAGCAATATCCAATCCCATTGAACATTCTTTTTCAAAATTGTAAACCTCTTTCTCACTTAAAAATATGATCTCATGTCTGATTATAAACCACAAATAATAGCATGTGTTCAAAACAAATGCTGTAGTTGGAACAGCAGTAAAATAAATCGGGCAGGTTTTTAGGTATTTACAGCAGACTATTCAATAGCTTTTGGCTTCAAGGATGATTAAAAAGTACATTTATTGATTTCTAACAAAACCACAGTATTAATAATCTCTGGAGGGATAGTGGATTATTGGCTTCTTGTCACAATGGCTTTGAGGAGAGTGTGGCCTTTGGTACAAAAAGCACCTTCTCAGCAGAGATACAGAACTGGGCCTCTGAGCCCAGTATTTGCATGATTTAGTAGTAGAGTGTCCCTGGTCTTGATGGACTCATGTTACCATCTAGGGGTGCTGGGTTCATCGTCTCCATTCTGCAAATGATTGAAGAACAGGACACAGGAATAGCAAGAAAGAAGTAGGTTCATTATAAAGGTGACAGAAATACAGAGATAGACTTCTTCAAAGAGAAGGGGGCCAGAGCTGGGAATCCAGTGGGGGAGTTTTGGCCTGCTCTTTTTATGGTCTCTGGAACCTCCTCCTTCCTTATCTCCTCCCCTGTCCACGCTAGCTTCACTATTATTAATTGGTGCCCCCCTGCATCCACATATCTGTTTTCATTTTTCTATTGGATCTTCCACTTAGGAACACGAGTACAGAAGTATCTATCTGATTGGGGTCCCCACTTGTGTCCAAGAGTACTTGGGTCAAGTAGGAAGTTGACCTCATCAGAAGACCCTCTCCATGCTCCTTGCTCTGGCCCCCTGCCCTGGGCCTCCTTACTTGCCATCTTGCCCTGGCCGCCAAAACCCTTCCATATCACCCTCACTGTGATCCAGTCACTTCTCAAAGCCCTACCTCTGAACATTGCTGCATTGGGGACCACATCTTTCTTCATCATATGAGCTTTTGGTGGACATTTCAGATCTAAACCATAGCATCTTTTATGCATCAAGTTTTTTTTTGTTTGTTTGTTTTTGGTACTGAAGATTGAACCCAGGAGCACTGTACCATTGAGTTATATCCCCAACACATTTTATTTTTATTTAAAAAAGTCTTAGTGGTTCTTGTTTGTTATACATGACAGTAGAATGTACACAACACTTTTTATATTTTGTTTTGAGACAGTGTCTTGCTAAATTGCTTAGGGCCTCAATACATTGCTAGGGTTGGCCTTGAACTTGCAGGTCTCTTGCCTCAGCCTCCCAAGTCGGGATTATAGGCATCAAATTTTCAGGTGATACTGCCTTTCCCTTTTGGGAATTGAGCTTCTTATGAAATTCTTAGTATTGTTTATTCTCATTTCTATTCAGTCTCCCATTCTTGTTCATATGTGCCTATTATCCTCCCTTCTATCTCCTTCCCTCTCTCCTGCCATTCCTCTTTTCCCTTCTCTTTTTTTTGGAGGATGGGGGCATACTAGGGATCGAACCCAGGGATGCTTAACCACTAAGCAACATCCCCAGTTCCTTTTTTTAAAGTTTGAGACAGGGTCTCACTAAGTTGCTTAGGGTCTCACTAAGTTCCTGAGGCTGGCTTTGAACTCGTGATCCTCCTGCTTCAGCCTCCCAAACTCATGGAATTACAGGTCTGAGTCACCATGTCTGGCCCCTCCTTCATTTTATCTCTCCCCCTCTCTCCTGCCTGCTATCTCTTAATTTTTATCACTTCTGTTTTTTGGTGGGGTTACTGGGGTTTGAACTCAGGGGCACTTGACCACTGAGCCACATCCCCAGCCCTGTTTTGTATTTTACTTAGAGACAGTGTCTCACTCAGTTTCTTAGTATCTCACTAAGTTGCTGAGGCTGACTTTGAACTTGTGATCTTCCTGCCTCAGCCTCCTGAGCCCTTGGAGCCATTTCTGTCACTTCCAAATGTTAGCATATTCTCACTGAGATATCTCTTTGGTACCTTTTCCTCAACTCCTTTATCTTCTGCTTCTGTGTCCTTCGTACCTGGCCTATAGCACATTGGAAAGCATTGTTCCAAGCTAGGGCCATTTGCTCCACAAACTCCAGCTCATACTGAGTCTTTGATATGCCATACTATGATGGGTTCCTGTTCCAAAGAAGTTCTTTTGCTTCCTTGATTGTTGCATGTACACACACAGGGAAGACCACCCCCACCCCCAACTTTTGCATTATTCTAGGAGTGTGGATGGGCCCTATTCACATTCAAGTCTGCTTCTCATTTCCTGCCAGTAGTACTTCAGGTTATGGTTCTGGGATTTTAGGACTTAATGATCTAGAAATATGTTGTTTTCATGACTATAGGTCTTCTGATACCTACAGTTTTCACACCTTATTTTAGATTGGTTTGCTTTCCTTTGTTTTCTTCTAATAGGGATTTTTGGGGGGGGGGGTGTAGAGAATTGAACTTAGGGCCTCACACTAGCTAGGCAAATGGACTACCACTGAGCTGTATCCCCAGCAGTTGGGTAAAGTCCAATTTTTCAAACAGGTCAGTTGGAGCAGCTGTGTTTAAAATGTAGGTGGAGAATTCTGCATTTTCCTTGCTCCTCCCCATCCTCGTCTGCAGTTCACTGGAGGAGAACTTGATAAAGCCTAGGGCTGATTCTGTTTCCTTTCAACTTATATTGGAAACCAAGATAGGGGAAGGGAGTGGACAGGAACAGAAATGGTCAAGGGTGGAAAGTTGAAGTACTTTGTAGCGAACAGGTCAGTCATTGGTCCTGAATAAACCAAAAAGACAATGCCTTGGTTCAGTATTCATGTCAGTATCTAACAGCCGTCTGGTCAGTATGGAGTGTTAGGATGTAGAATCTTTATTGTTTTAAGACAGAAAAGATCCTCTCCACTACTATCCCCTGTAGCCAAAAGCCCCAGGCAGAACCAGCCCTGATAGCAGTTTGACAGGTTATGATGTCTTTAATAGGGATTATTCAAGTGAGTAAGATCTGTTCTGTTCTTATAATGAGGGTGTTATTTCCAACTTTTATTCTAAGAAGCAAAAAGCTGGGTCACTCAGACCCAGTAGAGGCATATTTACTTGATCCATTTGGCCATGTCATTCTAAAGCCAGGGCTAAAATGCTTTGTGCCCACAGGCAGGGAGTGGCCAGAGGAAGCAGATCAGGGAACTGAGATGAGACTGTCAACCATTGGCCAAGAGATTAGCTCCCACTGTCTCTAAGAGGGTGTGTGTGTGTGCGCGCGCGCCTGTGTGCATGCTCTGGGGCAAATGTTGCTAAGGGAGAGTTGTCCTCATAGAGAGGTGAGGGGTGACTCTATTATGCTCTATTCTGACCCTCTTCCTTTCTTAGCTCCCATCAAGTTCTGGAGTGGTGATGGTGGACTTCCTATAACAGCTCTTAACTGGCCCATCCTGTGCTGCCCAGTGCAAGATCTCCCCTCTCTTACCTACAGTATCAGGAAGGCACAGCCCTGATCTTTCTGACTTCAAAGTTGTCATTTGTTTTTAATGTATGGTGAACTATGGATGCAAGCGCATATTAGCATATACATAGAGATTGAAAACAAAATGATCTCCTCCATATCTAACGTATAGCTTGAGAAGTGGAATATTATCTGTATTTAGACAACTATATTCGGCAACATGGCTGTGTACTCTTAATAAAATTCCAATAATGTGTAAGATTCTTTTATCCTATGTAGCCAGTCATATTGTATACAAATAACGACACCTACTTCTTCCTCTCCAGTCCTTATGCCATCTTTTTCTTTGTTTTACCTTACTGTACTAAATAGTACCTGTAGTACAATGTGAAATCACAGTGGTACCAGTAGACAGTCTTCTTTTGTTCTTGAGTTTCAGTTGGAATACTTCCAACATTTACTTTTGAGTTACGATATTTCCAAAATATTTCCTGTAGATAGCTTTTATTGGGTTGGGGGAAATTACCACTTGTAGTTAACTAATATATTTTATTGTGAATGGATGTTGATTTTACCAAGTGTGTTTTCTGTATCATTTGAAATAATCATTTAACATAGTTTTTTCCCCTCTTTCTCTTTTGCTCCTTTAAAGCAATGGAGCACTTTAGCCTCATAGATTTTTAGTGATAAAACAAACTTAAATTCTTGGAATAAATCCACCTTGGTCATGATTTGCTTTCTGTTTTATACATGGCTGGATTGCATTTGCTAATACTTTGTTTAGCATTTTTGCATTTATGTCCACAAGTTATATTAGTATATATTCTTCATTTGTTATATTATTCTGGTCTATTTATGGTGCCAGGGTGTGAGTAGCCGAAAAATAGTCCTTTTTTCCCCTTTGGAAGAGTTTATATAACATTGAAATTATCTGTTCTTTTAATATTTTGTAGAATTTGCCTGCTGCTTGCTTAATGGTAAATATAAAAAAATCATGGTTATAGGAGCATTTTGAGTTCATTTTGAAATTTATATTTTTCCAGTAATTTGGGTATTTTGTTGAAATTTCTGAATTCCACTGTGCTTGCAACATTGTCAGATCATTTTTATTCTCTGCTGCATCTGTAGTTATGACCCTTTTAATTCTTAATATTGATATTTGTGCCTCTGCTTTCAGTATTACTCCCTTTTATTTCAAAGCCCACATAATCACCAAAAAATGTTATTAAAACGTGGAACTAATTGTATAATTACCTTCCACATTTACAAATCATAAGAGGACTTTCAAGGCCCTTTTTGATGTACTCCCAGCTAGCTTTCCATTGTTTTGAAACTATCATTCTATTCTTTGAGTTTCAGTCACACTGGACTAATAAAGTTCTCCTGATATGTTCTAAACTGCTATAAGCTGGTACCTTTGTTTAGCACTCCCCACCAGTTTTGTTCACCCTTTCCTATACATCTCCATCCGTTGAAATACTACTTATTTCTTATGGCTCATCTCAAATTCTGTGCATGAATTTCCCTATTTTCTCTAAAACAGAATACAGATTTCCTTCTCTTTCTGGTGCATGTTCCCTCAAACTGCTCCATAGCAAGTATCATGTGGTTTATACTTAATGAGTTGCTTATGTGTCTGCAGACTCCTGTAGGCTGTGAGCCTGTGGATCATACTAAGTGAAATAAACCATACCCAAAAACCCAAAGAATGTTTTCTCTGATATGTGGATGCTAACAAACAATAAGGGGGCAGGAGGGAAGAATATAGATTCATTGGATTAGACAAAGGGGAATGAAGGGAAGGGAGGGGGATGGGAACAGGAAAGACAGTGGAATGAATTGGACATCACTTTCCTGTGTTGGTATATGAATACATGACCAGTGAGACTCCACATCCTGTACAACAACAAAAATGGGAAGTTATACTCCATGTGTGTAGGATATGTCAAAACATACTCTATTGTCATGTATAACAAAGAGAACAAATAAAGACCCTGTCCTCTATGGTTACATTCTAAACACATAGCAGGGGTCTCCTCAGAATCTGTTATTGTCAATGGAAATGAAAAAAACGGAGTGTAATTTAACAGGCATTCTTTCTGGAGTAATATGAAGTGGTCCTTGCCTCTAAAAACTCCTTTGATAACTGGCTAAAGTAAGAGTCTCCCATTTGAGCTCCATTCATTTGTCTCAATGGGTTTCTTCCTTGTTAAAATACTAACTGGTCTGGTAAAGTGGAAAAGTTGTTACTGGTCATTGACACCCAAATCCATGCAGTTCTCTCTACACTCTAATATGCAATTGGATTTCCTAGATCTTTTTGTGAGAACAGATATACTAATGGGATGTGGACAAGGAACATCTCTAGGGGACAAAAATGATGGAGAAAGTGATGGTTAGATATGTTCACAGTTATGTTAACTTTTATTTAGTCTCTGCTGCATTCTAAGTGTGGTCCTAACTCATATGTATTCTTTATAATAACTACAAGAGTTTGCTACTATTAGTCATCTCTAGTTGTCCAGAGGAGAAAACTGGGGTTCAGAGAGTTTAACACATTTAGCTTAGATCACTCAACTAGTTAATGCATAGTTGAGATTGAAAACAATTTTTGAAGGTCTCTGTTCTGCTACACAAGCTATCTCTTCTTTATTACCTCATTTCCAAACCCCAGCTATTTGTTAAGCACTTTTTTTAATGAGTAGCATTTGCCTGGCTCCATACTATCGTTGTCAGTTTTTCTGATACTTTAGTGGTCAAAAGTGACTTCCTGTTTGCTGACTGCTCTTGGGAGCTGCTGGAAAGAGGCCAAGAATGCATGCAATTTCTTGGACTGCTTCCAGTACCCACAGCAGCTCTTTCTGTTCCCTGAGTGAGGACTTTTGGGTTTTGAAAAGACCTGAAACCTCTTTAAAAACAAACTCTCTGCTTTGTCATGTCATCCCAACCCCATCTATAGACTGTTCCTGAAACCCGATCACACCAACATCCAACTTTTAGAAGCAGCAGCTTCCTTGTTGAAAGGAAAGGGAGACAACTGTCTCCAAGGAAGCTGGGAGTAAGAGTGGCCTCAGAAAATAGCTTAGAGGGCCAACCAGAGAGCACAAATATTTGGAGACTGCATGTATTTGTGGGCATGTTGTAGTTGTTTTCCAGGAAGTCCTCAGCTGGCCCCTGAGACCACATCTTTTCTATCCTCACTCCCCCAATCCACAAAACTATTTTAAGGCTGCCAGGTCTATAGTATTATAGGGCATCTGGTCCAAACCCTTCATTGTGAAGATGAGAAGGCAGCCCAGAGAGAGGGAGGGTCTCATCCATGGTCACATAACACAGTGGGGGTCAAGCCTGAATTAAGATTCAGGAGGTTTTTCTTTTCATTTCTTTCTATCTTTCTTTCTTTCTTTTTTTATTGTAATGAGGGATTGAACCCAGAGGCACTTAACCACATCGCCAGCCCTTTTTTGTATTTTCTTTAGGGACAGGGTCTCATTGAGTTGCTTAGTGCCTTCTTAGGTTGCTAAGGCTGACCTCAAACTTTTGATTCTCCTGCCTCAGCCTCCAGAACCACTGGTATTACAGGCATATGCCACTGTGCCCAGCAAGACTCAGGAGTTTTTATGGAATTTCCTAGACTGGGAGACTTTCTTTGGTTCTCAGTGGAGACTATGCTTTCTATTAGCTATCTCTTCTAGGGAACATGATCTTTATTTTCAGTTAAGTACCTTGAAGACTGAGAGCACATTTTGTAATTGATTTTGGACTCCTTACCATGCCTTGCACACACTTGACATCAGTGAGAGTTTGTTGGCTTAGTTGGGTTAGCCTCCTTTTCTGAACCTTATTCCACAGGACTCCCAGTGTCTCTGGCCTTGCCCTCTGTGTAATGCCACCTTCTGTTTATGCAATTCCTCTCACCTGGTTGGAGAACTTTCACAGTCAGTCCTTGTACTAGCTCCAGTTCCCTGAAGTCCATTCTAAACTCTGTTTCTAATTTGTGCACAGTTTTATTATTTTCTTTTTTGGTACTGGGGATTGAACTCAGGGGCACTTTAGCTCTGAGCTACGTTCCCCACCCCTTTTTATTTTTCAATTTGTTTTTACTCTTTGAAAAAGGGTCTTGCTAGTTGCTTAGGACCTTGCTAAGCTGCTGAGACTGGCCTCAAACTTAGGATCCTCCTGTCTCAGCCTCCTGTGTTGTTGGGATCACAGTCATGGGCCACCGTACCTGACTGACTGATACAGATTTTTATTAATGCTTTTACATTGCATACATATGGTTTGTAGAGGCAATTTTTCATGCAGTACCATAAGAAAGGTGCACAAGTATGTCTACATTGTCCATAAGATACAGAATAATAGGGTTATGAAGTTTGGTTTTCTAGGCCCTTCCTCAGCTTTAAGAAAGGAAGCCTCTTGGAATATCAATATATAATTGAAACAAATCAACAGGCACTGGGAGGAGGGTGGGGGCTGCATGAAGGACAGATGATACCCACTGAATAGTGTGTCAGGTTTGCTAGTCTTTTCTTTACATTCCTACACTGGTGCTATCCCTGTCATCCTCTAACAAGCAAAATGACCTTGGTGAAGTCATTTCATCTTTCCTAGTCTCAATCTCCTCACCTGTTGATAGAGATAATAACCCTTGCCATGTTATGTTGGGAAAACCCCAAGAGGTAACCATGTCTGTCAAAGCAATGGGAAATAGTGTTTGTAGTTCTCTGAGCAGTAACGGTACAATTGTTTATTATTGGAGAGGTTGTAAAATAATAAATCATGGTTGTAGGGGATGTTGTAAGGGCAGAGACACTGTTATATTCTTGTGCATGGCCCCTAAGCCCATGCCCTGGGTGCTAGCTAACACATGCATCTTGTGCTAGCTAACATATGCATCCTTGGAAAGCCAGCCTGCTGGAGACACTGGCACCTCCTGCAGTCTAAGGGAATCAATTGTCCTGCCCTAGAAGAGGAGTTTTAAAGGTAACTCTGATGCCCCCATTGTGATTTCTGAGCCACACCTTCCTTTAATATCTAAAGTGGTCACCAAATACTACAGGAAGTCCAGGGTCCTATTTAATACCTCCCAGAATCCCTCCCTGTTTGGTGAAAGGTGGGGCTTAGCTCTTTTTCCTGAGTCGGTTCCAGCTGCTACTAGCTTCTCCACTGTCCTCTAGCTCTCTTAGCAGTAGCAGATGTTTAAAAGCACATATGAGCATCTCTGAAGGCAGCTTCCAAGGAAGAACTGCCTGAAAGTCGTGAGAACAGGCAGTAAGCTTGAATTGGCAAGGGACAATTCTGAAGGCAAGAAATCATACAGCTGTGAAAGCTGGGGTGTAATTGTGACAATAGCTATCCTCAGTCCACTAGAGCTATCCCTTCTACCTGGTGTGCTGCACAAAGCTGGCTGGTCCATTAATTTTACATCTCTTTTTGTAGGGATGACTCTGCTTTGCATTGGGTTCTGGTAAATAGAGCTCCACAAGTGTTTGCAGCATGCTCATCCCTGGAAGACTGATGCCTCCTTCTTTATTATTCTTGTCCCTGCTGATCGCACCACACTTGTGGTTGTTCCATTTTTAGTCTTTGCAAGAGCTGTGAAACAGATTTTGTTATAGGAAGATTTGAGATGTGTTCTACTGGTACAGATATGGCTTTATCAAGTATTATTGCCATATCCTAAGATCAGTAACTCATCTTAGGGGAGAAAACTAAATCCATCTTGTTAATTTTCAGCAGATATCTCCACTGAATAGTGGGAGAAATTGTGCAAATTTCTCTGAGTAGGTTAAACATAAACATGCAATGCAAGGATTAGTTTCTTTGGTGGGGACTTTGGGTTTCTTGGAATGTCCAAGAACGTGGTGGAGAATTAGTCAGGGATCTCCCATTTCTCTATACCTTCCAGCTACTTTTTTCCAGATTTTACTGGGTAAAATAGTAGCTTCTGAATGGACATATGTCATTGCTGAGTAGCTTTATCTGTTAGTTCCAATCCTGGTACCTTTGGTGTTTGACAGTTGGTGCAGCAAAAAGCTCCAGCTAGGAACCAAAACCCAGGCAAGGGGAAGCAATTACAGACGTGATCACAGTAAGGACTGTTGTTTGAAGTACCTGACTTCTGCCTGTGCATCCCACTCCCATACTCCTTGCTGAAGAAACAGCAGTCTGTAGGAGTGTGTCGATAAGGTCATAAAATTTGAGATTTGAGAATGTTATGAAGGGCTCAATTATGCCAGAGTTTGACTGGATGCAGCTCAGTGTAGCACTGAGTAATCAAAAGCTATTTCATTAGTGAGACCCTTTCAGGGAGCAAAAGCCTTCAAAGAGTAAGGAGAGTTTGAGCCAGAACTATTTACTGCTTCCAATCACTTGGGTGCCATTCAACGATTAAGCACAGATGGAGTAGAAGAGAAGGAAAAGTATATCTAGTGGCCATCTTCCTCTCCCTTCCCAGGCTCTTGCCTAATTTTAGGCAGATTTTCAACCCCGCTTCTCTGCATATTGCAACTAATAGCCTCCTAAGTAACTGTTCTCCGGCTTCCTACGCCTCCTTCTCTGGCCCTTTCTTCTTCTAGCCCTTACCATAATGCAGTGTAGCATACATCTTTCTAGGGCCCAGTCCATCACTTAGTCCTGGACTCAGACTCTTAAAGCTAAGAAAGAGTCTCTCCTCCTCAGTTTATTGGCTGTGAACTTTCCAACCAACTGAAAGCCCATTCCCCTCTATTCCCTTTCATTTGGACTCATTTCCAGCCAAATTTGCAGAACACACCCTGAAGTTTTCTGCCCCTTCTACAGCTGTCACCTATTTCTGCTTTTTCCAATTTTACCTGTTCATTAATATCATGTATTTTACTAAGCTTTCCTTAGTGCTTTATCCCCAGTTGGAAAGGGTGTTCTTCCTCTGAACTCACATAGCCTGGTGATTGAATTTCTTTCTTGGCTTTGGTTCAAGTGCTCCTGACTTTTCTGCCCTCACCCCACAGTAAGACAGTGAGGTCCTTGAGGGCCAGGGTCTGTGCCAGATTCATCATCACATTCTGCTTTGGAGCCTTAACAGAGAGCCCTTGGTAAATATCGGCTTGACCTCACCTGCCACACTGGCTAAATGCTTGCCAAAACCCCGAGAGTCTGCAGGAGGGGAGGAAAACATATTGCTTCCTTTCTTAGGATTTAAGTTTTCTGGTCTAATAAACTGGGAGGAGGTGTTGCAAAGTTAACTTTTAATATTTTGAGGTACTGGCTAACTCTAGGATTCTATGACCCAACTTCCCAATAAGGGTTCTTATAATTTCTGCTTCAACCCCAAATTGTTTCCTCTGCATCCAGGGCTGGTGTTACTTGCTTCCATCTTTGCACAAGGGCAGAGACCAAGGGATAACCTTTTTTATTTTCTTCTTTTTGTTAGCCTTCAGAGTCCTCAGGTCTACAAACATTTCCAGTGCCCCTCTGATTTTTGTCCCTGGAAGCCAAGGCAGTATAATCATTGTGAATCTGCCTAGCATAGTTGTAATGCATGTTTAACTTTGGGTACAGTGTCTGGTACATAATTAGAACTCAA
Organism: Sciurus carolinensis; assembly: GCF_902686445.1. Lineage (NCBI taxonomy): Eukaryota > Metazoa > Chordata > Mammalia > Rodentia > Sciuridae > Sciurus > Sciurus carolinensis. Next base: position 117,180,464 of record NC_062232.1, on the reverse strand, counting down.
TGAAGCTTTGCTATTTTTTTATATTATTAAGAGTCACTTTCCAGTAAGTCAGACTTGAGTTCACATCCTAGTTTTGTCACATACTAGTGATATGACTAGTGATATCAGTTTCTTATGTATGGGAACCTTTACTAGGAACTTATATAGAACATACATTACTAATATCATATAAGTTATTTCATGTAAATCTGCTTACTGTGATCATGGTGCATGACACATTATAGCTCAATAATTAGCTATTATTATAGTAGTGATATTAAGTGAAATATTGAAGTATAGGAAGTTAATAAAGTTATTCAAAAGTCAATTTAAAGTGCCTACTGTATTTCAGAGTCATAAAAAGCACCTTCATAATAATAAAAATAACAAAGGTAATGTTTCTATTACCCATCACTAACATTTATTCAGCTGTGGGCAATTGAAGAGCTCTCCAAGTATCATTTCATCAAATCCTTAAGAACGAGTATAGGAAATGATTATTATTATTATCCTCAGTTTATAGACAAAGAGAGCATGCCCTAGAGAAAATTGAGGAAATTGCATGATGGTGCTTCAAGATTTGAGTGCAAATGGAGAAACTGAGTCATGTAAAACTTATCCATGACAGAAGCAAAATTTGAGTCCATATCTTTTGTCTCTAAAACTAATCAGTTCTATCAGTCCACAACCATCACATGGAATTAGTGATGTGGAAATCTATGAGGACATGAACAAGGCTTCTAAAGCACTGTTTTCACTGCTTCACACAAGTTCAGGTGGATATTATATATAGACATGGCCACAAGGAAGTCTGGATATTTAAAGATCTTATAACAGTAGTACTCTTTTTGATTCAATTCAACCATTTTAAAGAGCTCAAATGACCTTAGTATTTATGTAGTTGAGAGGTTTTCAACTTTGATTTATCTTTTGAAATGAATTATATTGCACTATCAGAGTCCATGAGCCACTTGCTGCCCTATGTGCCAGGAATTCCCCTGGGGTGCTTCAGCCACTTTCTTCAAGCTGCTCCCTGGTCTTGCTCCTCCATCACACACACACACACACACACACACACACACACACACACACACACGCACACGCACACATACACATGCAGAATGGAATTTACTTTGGGGTTTTATCATAACCTGGGCCAATCCCTGTCTTGGTCTGTTCAGGCTACTCTAATGAAACACCATTTACTGGGTGGGCAGCTTGTAAACACAGAACTTTATTTCTTATAGTTCAGGAGACTAGGAAGTTCAAGATCAAGATGCTGGTAGATTTGGTATCTGTTGAAAGCCCATTTCCTGCCTCATAGGTGGTTCCTTTTCATTGTATCCTCACATGGTGGAAGGCATGAGGGAGTTTTCTACGCCCTCTTTTATGAGGGTGCTAATCCTATTCATGAGGGCAGACAGAGGTTTCATGATCTAGTAACTTCGCAGAGCCCCTACCTCCAAATACCGTCACCTTAGGGGCGAGGATTTCAACGTGTGAGTTTTGGGGAGACACATTCAGACCAGAGAAGCACCACTGGTATATTTTCCCTAAACGTGTGTCATTGTAGGAAAAATAGTTGTGAAAATCACAGCAGTTGTTCAACCTTCTAATTTTATCTCTGGATTGCAGAGTCTGAGAGGGCACATATCATTGGCATTTCCTTTGAAGTTTGGTCTGCATCTATGCCCATGTATAGTGGCTAAATTTAGTATCAGGATTTTTTTTTTAGGGGAGGCAGGAGTGGTTCATGCCAGTAACGCTGAGTAAATCCTACTGTAGCTGACTTTGTTAATTCTGCCTAGGAAATTTGTAGGTTATTTCCTTGCATTAAAATCCCCACCATAAAGTTGACTTTGGCTCTAAATTATGTGCATTGATGAGGATATGTTAATCAATAGGATTCCCCCATCTCTGTTTCCTGCTCAAGTTACTGCTTGGTATGTCATCATTGGCTCTGTGGTAGGTTGGTAATAAGTTGGGATCTTGTTTTATTTTTATTTTTTGGAGGTGTCAGGGAGTAAACCTCTGGAGGCTGGCATCTAGATTCAAATCAGATCATTCCCTCCAAATATATCTGAATCCTCACAATTCCAGAGCTCTCCATGTTGTTTTGAAACCTAGCTATTTTACAGAAATGGCACACTTCAACTCAGACTACAAATGGCTATATGGAGATGTTACAAAACTGCAAATTTATGCCATGCAACTTAACAACATGTTCCAGAAAGTCCTTGCAGCCTCCCTCATGCCAGTGCTTCTTAAATTTCAAGGAGCAGGTCACTGGCAACCTTGCAGTCCAACTGTGGAAGGGACACATTCAAGAGCCATTTGATCATATGCCTTCTCAGAAATTAATCTGTACAAAGGACAAGTAAGGTATAATTTTCTTGGCTGTGGATGGAAAGATTTTGTCCCTCAAATAAATGATGTAACTGTTTATTGAGTCAAAGCAGTGTAAGGAGCACAGATACAGAAACTGCTGTGTTAATGACAGTATTTTCGAGACCCAGGTGCAACCCCAATCTTCAGCTTTCCCAGGGATAAAGTGGTAGATCCAAGAAGGTGTGGAGCATTACTGAGTTAATCCACAACTCATCACCTCCTCCTCACAACTGAATTAACTGTATCACACAAGGATGAATTTGTTCATTTCAAGTACCAAAACATATGGCTAATGCAGAATATATTGAAAAATTTTGAGTGTACAAAGTAAATCCTGGATAATGGCATGAAGGTAGAACATATGATCAAATAGTTAATATTTAAAAATAATTTTAAAGAGTCCCAGAAAATTAAATGAAGATGAATTGTAGGTTATTGTGAAAAGAACACTATACAAGCACCCTTAAATTCTAAATCTGGTTTTGTAATTTCCTTATGTGTTCAAGTCTCTGACTTCAGTTTTCTGTTCTATAAAATGAAGTAGCTAAACTGTCTTTTGGTTCTAATATCCTATAAGCACAATGACATGATGAAAACTGCATATTGGTTAATACACATTTATTTCCCCAAAACAAAATGAAAAGACTTCTTTAAAAATTCAATCTATTAGTGGAGAATATTTACATGTTAGACACAAAAAACTAAAAGGCACTATTTTCACACCCATAATAAAGTTACCTCCACTCATGTCCATGATTTAATTTTTAATTTTTTTTCTCTGAGTCAAAATTCACACAACATATAATTAACCATTTTTAAAAAATATGGACACAATGTCATTATTTTACTTACTTATTTTTTATGTGGTGCCTCACATGTGCTAGGCAGGTGCATTACCACCGAGCCCCAGCCCCAACTCCTAATTAACCATTTTTATATGTGCAGTTCAGTAGTATTTAGTATGTTCACAATGCTGTGAAACATCAGTTCTATCTAGTTCCAAAATATTTTCATCCTGCCAAAATGAAATCATAGTTTTTGATTGAATTGTTGCTTCTTTTCTGCTCTTTGAGTTCTTTATGTATTCTGGATATTAATCCTTTGTCAGATGAATAACTGGCAAAGATTTCCTCCCTTTTTGTAGCTGTCTCTTCACTCTGTTGATTGTTTACTTTGCTGAGCAAAAGCTTTTTGGTTTGCTGTAATCTCATTTGTCAATTCTTGCTTTTGTTTCCTGAGTTATTATATTCCTACTCAGGAAATCATTGCGTGTGCCATTATCTTAAAGTGTTTATCTTAGGTTTTCTTCTAGTGGTTTCAAAGTTCAGGCCTTTGATCCATTTTGAGTTGATTTTTGTACATAATGAGAGAAGGGGGTCTAGTTTCAATCTTTTGTATGTGGATATCTAGTTTCCCCAGAACCATTTGTTAAGTAGACTCCTTGGTCTTCAAATCATGTTTTGGCACCTTTGCTGAGAATCAGTTGCTATAGATGCTGTAGATGGGTCCTCTATTCTATCCCATTCGTCTACATGTCTGTTTTTTTGTCAAGACCATGCTGTTTTTCTTCCTGTGTCTCTGTAGTTTGTTTTGAAATCAGGTATTGTGAAACCTCCAGCATCACTGTTTTTGCTCAGGATTGCTTTGATATTCGGGGTCTTTGTGCTTCTATATGAACTTGAGGATCGCTTTTTCTAAGTTATTCAAGAATGTCATTGGTACTTTGATGGTGTTGCTTTGAATATGAAGATCACTTTTGGTCGTATAGCCATTTTAACCATATTAGTTTTCCCAATTCATGAACATGGGACAGCTTTCCATCTTCTAATTTCTTCTTCAATTTCTTACTTTAGGGTTTTGTAATGTTCATTGTTGAGGTCTTTCACCTCCTTGGTTAGGTTTATTCCAGAGTACTTTTTTAGGCTATTGTGAATGGGATTGCTTTCCTGATTACTTTCTCAGTGAGTTCATTATCAGTGTATAAAAAAGATACTGACTTGTATATATTGAATTTGTATTCTGCTACATTGCTGGATTTCTTTATCAGTTCTAAGAGGTTTTGGTGGAGTTTTTAGGGTTTTTAAAATATAGAATCATTTCGTCTGCTAATGGGAATAATTTGACTCATGTTTATAGTAGCACAGCTCACAAGAGCCAAGTTATGGAATCAGCAAGGAGCCCATCACACAGATAACTGCTGGGCACAGTGGCAAACACCTGTAATCCCAGTGGCTGGGGAGGCTGAGGCAGAAGGATCACAAGTTCAAAACCAGCCTCAGCAATGTAGTGAGCACCTAAGTAACTTATTAAGACCCTGTCACAAAATGAAAAATAAAAAGGGCTGGCGATGTGGCTCACTGGTTAAGCACCCCTGGGCTTAATCCCAGTACCCAAAACAAAAACAAAAAGCAAAAACATAACAAACAGATAAAGAAAATATGGTATATATACACACAATGATTCAGCCATAAAGAATGAAATCCTATAATTTTAGGAAAACAGATGGAAGTAAAGAACATCATGTTAAAGCAAAATATAGCAGACACAGAAAGACAAGTATCACATGTTTACTTTCATATGTGGAAAAAACAAAAAACAAAAAACAAGATGACCTGAAAGTTTGAAGACAGACTATTATAGAGTAGGAAGGGAAACTGGAGATGGGGAAAGAGTAGACGTCAATGGAGCATAGAAGGGAGGGTGGATATGACCAGAGTATGACAATATATATATGGACATATCACTGTGAAACCTATTAATTTGTACAATTAATATGTTAATAATAAAAAGGAAATCCCATATACATTTATGTAGTCACTCCCCACTCCTCCCTTCCTGCAGAATGGCATAATTTTTAAATGTAATTTCTGCCTTTATCTCTCTGACAATGTCAATTTGGGGGACAAAAGGTAGGTGCCTGTCCTTTATAGGAGGCTCAAGGCTCCCTGAAACTAGCATATCAACCTCTGAAAACAATTTTTACCTCTTTTGAGAGAATTGGGGTGATTTAGGGCTAGGGACCCTATCTGTCATGATATCAAACAACTACAAGTTCATTGTTTAAAACAAATCATAAAAACAATGCTAATTCCAAGGAAAAAGTAAAAAAAAAAAAAAACACGAAAATTCCTGTTATCCAGAGATAATCACCAGTTACTGTAGTGTCTTTGGGAATTTTTCTTTGCATTTTAACCTATATATTTGCAAAAGTGAGGTCATGTGGTATTTGCTTGTAAAACCTGATTGTTAAAATTAATGCAAGATAGGTTTATAAAGTATAAAATAGAACATCTTTTTAAAAACCTTATTTTTTTTCATTCAAAAGTATGTTTTGGTCACTGGATTCAGCTATTGACTTTGGTGACTCTTTTTGTTTTATACAGAATTTTTGTATCTATTACTTTATGTAATACTATCAGTGTCTAATAGCTAGTACTTATTATACACTTATGCATAATAAATGTATTATGTATCAGGCACTGTACTTTGTACTTTAGGGCTGAAGCCCTTCTTTAATGAATTATTATCTTAATTTTAGAAATGGAGAGAATCAGGAGGCTCAGAAGAATTATGTAAATTGCCCAAAGTGCTATAAATGGAAGAGCCAAAATTTTACTTTGGTCTTTTGGACTTAAGATTCATGATGCTTTCTAGAATACCATAAGTCCTCATTGAATTATGATATTCCAAGGCTACACATGGGCAAGAGATTTAGATTCCACACTGGTTATCTTGGAAAGATATAATAATAAGGAAGCCACCTGATATTCATAGACAGGGCTCCCTCCTTTTCCCATACAGGATAGCTTCCTCAGAGATGCCTGCCTGTGGCTAATTTCTGAGGAACTGTAAGTGTGGTGCTTGCCATGTTGGATTCTTTTCCAAAGTAGAACAAGAGTGTCTGTGCCTGATGTGACCAGTTGTGATTTATGGAAGTTTGAAAGGGGCTAGGAGTAGAGATTGGGAGGAGTCTTATTTGCATTGAGAGTCACTGTGAATTAGATTCTGTTGCCAAGTGCTCAAATGAATTCATCAGTAAAGAGTCAATAAAATTTATTAAAAAACAAATTGGCTTTACTTCATTGGACTGTTTCATTCTGTGCTGAGGAACAAATGATAGTTTGTGCTGATCATTTTCCAGGAAAAAGAAACTGTAAAATGAGACCTAACATTGTTGTTAGGTTCCCAAGCATAATATCTTCCTAGGAATAAAGGTGGGGGCTATGAGAAAGTAGTTAAGCTTCCATTCAGAGACTGAAATAATTTTGGCACTGAGAGCCTATGTCTGTTTTCAAGGACATCTGCTAAATCCCCAAACTGTGTCCTGGTTGGCCTTAATGTTTGGTAGCTCCACTGACCCAGATTACAGAGCCAAACTGGTGACTGCAATGATTATGGACTATAGAGGTCAGAGCTGCAAAGGTCCTTGGAGACCATGGAAGGTACCAACTCCCTGCACTGACTGGCAGAGTAACCAAGGTCCAGACAGGGAAAGGGATTTGTCCAAAGTGCCCACACTGGGACCTGAGAGAATATCAAGAGATAGTGGTCACATCTTCTTACTTCAGTATAGTTATACTCACTCATGCCATGTACAACTAAATTATTTTACCTTTGTGATTTATCCCTCCTTCCCTAACCTTCTCCCTTTCCCTACTTTCCCTTCCTCCTCCTCTTTCATTTTGTTCTTCTCCATCCTCATATTCATAACAACCTCTCTGTTGTAGGCCATGTGTGCTATTGAATTAATAAGCTGCTATGACATCAGTGATCTCAGTGGGTTCTTTATTCATCCTGGCTGCAGTGCCCAGACACTGCGTCTTACCCTCAGATAGAACGTTCAAGTGAACAGAAACTCCTCACTGAGGCTGACTTGCTTCAGAAGCAAGATGGTGTATACAGCCTCCAACTTCCTCTCTGGGATCTCTCTGTACATGTTGAAGGTTGGAACTTTCTCAGGTGCATCCTCAGGTTCAGTGATGAGAAAGGATGGAAGGCCAGAAGCTTTCCTGTCACTGGATCAAGATCCTAAATAGAATATTCCTTGATGAGCATGCTTCCTATATTCATTGACCAGCTCTCCTGTGTGGGTGAGGTGTCACTCACTGACAGTCTTTTTAGCTAAGGCCAGGTTATGTGCAGGCAGCATCATTTATATGGATGCTTAGGAAATGCCTCCCTAAAGAGTATTACCTTTTAATATCCTAGCCTCCTAGTATATTGGGTTTCTCTCCAAAAGATGTGAGGGAGGGAGAGGGAAGGAAATAGAAGCATGAAAATGGGAATTTCACACATTGTGAGACATTTGTTTCTCTTTTCTTCATGCATCTTTTCATTCATTCCACTGACATTCATTGAGTGTCTGATAATTGTCCAGAACTACTTTAGGCTCCAGGGCACAACATTATCCTTAAGGGATTTATATTCTAATGAGGGAGGCAGTAACCAAATAGATATTAAATTATCGGGTAATTGCTATGTTATGCTAGGAAAAGAAACAAACAAAGCTGTTGTTTTTTTTTAAATTTCCTAAGACCACCACAAACCAAGTGGCTTAAAACAATGGAAATTTGTTTTGTCATAGGTCTGGAGGCTGGAAATCTGAAACTAAGGTGGCAGTAGGATCACACTCCCTCTTAAGGCTCCAGGAAATCCTTCATTGTCTATTCCAGCTTCTCATAGCCACTGGCAATCCTTTACATTTCATTGCTTATACGTGGATCATTCCTGTCTTTTGTTCCAACTTCACATGGCTGCTGTATGTTTGTCCTTTTCTCTCCTTATAAGGACTCCGGTCATGGGATTTAGGGTGCAAACTTATCTAGTATAACCTCTTTTAATTTGATCACATCCACAAAGACCCTGGATTTTAAAAATAAGATTATATTCTGAAATTCTGGGTGGACATGAATTTTGGATTAGGAGTATACTATTCAGTCCACTATGGCCATAGAAAGAGAAAGAAAAATAAAGTCTGTTCTTTTAGATAGAATGATCAGGAAAGATCTTTCTGAGGAGTGAATATTTGAGGAAAGAACCAAGGGAAGTGAGGTGACTAGCCATGAGAATATTTGGGGAAGAGTGTTCTAGACAGAGGAGAGACAAAGTGCAGTGATTATGAGGCTGAAGTGTGCTTGGTGCTAGGGGAAGAACAAAAATACCAGCACCACTGGAGTGCAGTGGGAAGGCCTAGAGGAAAGTGATAGGAAATGAGGTCAGAGAAGCAGCCAGGGATCAGATGATACAGGGGTTTGAAGCTCATGGAAAAGAATTTGGATTTTATTTCAAAGACAGAGGAGAGCCCTTGGAAATCTTTCAGCAGGCGATTGATATAATCTAACCTTCATTAAAAAAATCACTCTAAATAGTTTGAGGGAAAGAGTAGTATCCTGGTGCAAATTTGGAGATTACTATAGAAATCTACCAAAAGGTGATGGTGGCTTGTAATAAGGTGGTAATAGTGGAGGTAATAAAAATGGTCAGATTAATAAATATCATTTGAAAATGGAGATGAAAGAATTTAATGGAAGGGATAGGAGAAAGAGAGAGAGAGAGAAAGAGAGAGACAGAGAGAGAGAGAGAGAGAAGTCAAGGATGGCTCCAGATTTTCCAGTCTAAGCAACACTGTAAATAGCAGTGCTATTCATTGATACAGAGAAGACTCCAAAATGAGAGAGTTCATGGGAGAAAATCAAGTCTTCAATTTTCAGAGATGAAGGTGTCAGGTAATGATATATAAGATTGAAGTTCATGGGGGCGGGGGGAAGGAGGGCGGCAGAATTTAAATTTGGAAGTCAGCAGTGAGAGAGGACTGGATGAGTTCATAACTGAATTAGAACTGAATTAGATGGAAAAGTCATGAAGTTCAGGCATTGGATTCCAGGACATTGTAATATTAAAAGGCCAGTTGTTAAGGAGTGGATGCTGCTGCTGATGGACAATCAAGAGAGTGAGACATTCCACAAACAAAGAAATTATTTCAAGGGTGAAGGACTGATCAACCATATGAATGTTGCAGGATTGAGTCACATAAAGGGAAATTTTCTCCTCACTGTGACAACAGGGAGGTGGCAGATGATCTTGATCAGAGAATTTCTAGTGGAGTATGGGGATAAAAGGCTACTTGGTAGAATGTGGGAGTGCATGCATTTCAAAAGAGAATAAGGAGATATGAATTGGAGCACTAAGTATGGGTGGAACAAATCTTTCAAGGAATTATTCTCTAAAGTGGAAGGGAGTCATTAGTGTGGTAGCTGAAGGAAGCAGAATGCATGGTTGAGGAGTAACTTTATTGTTTTAAGGGTGGTAGTTATAGTACGCTGAGCATGGTACAGTGGTGTGGACATGAGTGAAAGTAATTACAACAGCAAAGTCTTTATGTAGCCAAGAAAGGATGGGAACTGATGTACAGATGCTGGTAGGTGTGCTAGTTGGAGGATGTGGGATTTCTCTTCTAATAGCTTCCATATTCTCATGAAATGGGAAGCCTGGACATAGGCTAAGAACAGGAAAGGGAAAGGATAGTTTGAGGTGTGAGCAGACAAGAGATAATATGAAACAGTTTTCTAAGAAAGTAGGTGGCAGACTGCACTGAAGGCCCCTATGAAGGCTACAGGTCATGAGTTTAAAGGACAATAGGCAGCATGGTTGTGTGTTTTCCAGTCACAGTAAGCTGCCTGAGAGCAGGCATGGAGTCATTGGAATTGGAGCTGCGGTTTTTCAGCATATGTGTGATAGAGGAAGAGAGGAGCATGGGAATTGAGGGCATATGCAAACCTCTTCCAGGATTCATCTCCTCACCCTTTTAATGGTTCCTCCTTATTTTTTACACTGTTTCATTTTAAAACTTGGCAGATAACACTTCAACATAGGTATAGTTATAAACAGCTATGGGGAGGGGAAGGAAGAGGGAATGTCAAAGCTCCAGAAGAACCATGTGCATGTCAGCAAGAGAGATGGGCACTGTGCTTGTACAATATTTAATATTAAAAACTTCATAATCCCAGTGGCTCCAGAGGCTGAGGCATGAGGATCATGAATTCAAAGCCAGCCTCAGCAAAAGTGAGGTGCTAAGCAACTGAGTGAGACCCTGTCTCTAAATAAAATACGAAATAGGGCTGGGGATGTGGCTCAGTGCTGAGTTCAATCCCAAGTACACCCACTCAAAAAAAAAATAAAACTTCATAACAGATATTTTGGGGAAAACTCACTGTGAGACTACTTTTTTTGTGTGATTTTTTTTTTTTTTTTTTTTGCATTTGCAGTATCTCTGTTTTGCTCAGTGCAAAAGCCTTCTGGTCTTTTGATGTTGATGATGATAATAATGATAATAGCACCAACTAACATTTATTGAGTACTTACAATATAGAAGGCACTTTACTAAATGTTTTAGATGCATTAACTCATTTGATCCTCATGACAGTCATAGGAATTCAGACTATTACTCTCATCTTTGGATGAAGCCAGGCAATTTGTCCGGTATGACTTAGCTAACAAACTGCAGATCTAGGTTTTAAACTGAGAACTTTATGATTCACAGTCCACATTCTTAACCACTCCAGCATTGCCTTTCAGTTCCCAAGATTTCATTTGTTCAAATTGGTGCACTCATTCATCTCTCTATCCACTCACTCAAACTCCCCCAATGCCCACTCTGTGCTAAGTGAATGTGTTAGTTGCTGATTGGGGTGAAGGTGTGTGTGGTGTTCAAATGCAAGTCCTCTAACCATTCTCTGCATAGAAAATCTATAAGAGGCTAGAGAGAGAGTGATCTTTGTTCTGGAAACTTGTATTCCATGTTTTAGTGAGTGTTCTGATGACTAAGCCTGTGGGACTGTGCCTTTGCCCCCTTCATCTCTGAGACTTCTGTATCTTCTTGCTGTGCTGTTCCATTGATAATAGGATACCATCTTGCTCTTCCATGCTATCATTTTGCCCCCCATCCTCATTCTTTTCTGTAAGTTTTCAACTCAGTATGATATCTGCTCCTGGCTCCCACTTCATCAGACTTGGCATGACAAATTGCCTTTTTATCATACTTAAAACCAGCATGTAAAATAGAATATGCTTTGTGCTCATATACTGCCACCATCTCCTGTATCTATCCAGATTCAAGAGACCTATTTCATCAGCATAAAATCCATCGAAGCAATGCATGCTGGGAATCAGTCCTCCATATCAGAGCTGATCAGGATGGATTGGTGAATTCTGTAGATTGCATCTGTCCTAAGCAGCAAATTAACTATGCTTGACTTCCGCTACCACACTTTGCCTGCTGTGAGCTTGCTCTACCCTCCTATGAAATGTGTTTTGTAACAGTGCAGAAGAAATACATAAGATTGATTAGAGTTGGTACAATTTGTGCATACTTCTGTGGTTATTACTGTAGTAGCTGCTTTAAAAGACCAAAAAAACCTTTAGCCAATTTTTCTCCTCTATAAAGTTTCATTGAAACTTTAGTGGGCATATTTATGTGTAAATCGGATCAACTTCCGATGATAGCCCCTTATTGTTAGTGTTTTGATGTTCTGTTTGCCTGAGCAGATTGATTTGCCATTATGGGAAAATGTTTGAACTGAAAAGGTCCTCTGAACTTTGTTCACTAATCTTATCAAAGAAAATAGAAGCAGAACATGTAGACAGAAACCTGCAAATTAAATTTACTTTTCCAGTTCCATTGTATTTGATCTGCATTTATTATGGAACTAGTTACTTCTTGGTTTTGTAGACACATTGAGGTTTAGACTATTTTCCACAGTTTCTATAAATTCAATGGGGAAAAGTATTGAACAGGTTAACTATGAATAACATCTATTCTTTAGTATTAAGTTTAGGATACTGTATAGATTGTGTCATTGTCCTTATGGTCCCATCTCTGGAAATGGCTGAACCATCCTTGCTACACTGTGACCGTCAGGGCAAGCTAATGGAAGAAGTGTTAGCACACTTACAGAGAAGATTCACAGCCATGTGAGGGTCCAGTTACTTTTGCTCAACTTACAGGGATGGGCTATTTCAAATAGCTTTATTCAGATTATTTGAATAACTGTGCTAATGGTCTGAGCAGTCTGCCTGCATGTGCTCTCTCTCTCTCTCTCTCTCTCTCTCTCTCTCTCTCATTTTATTATTCCCTAAATTACTATTAACTAGGAAATTTAATCAGAATCACTGTGAAAACTAAACAAACAAACAAAAATCCCATAGGCTTAAGCCTTGATGCTAGTTGAATATCTCAAGTAGATGGAAGACAGTGGCTAAGAGGAGGTAAGAAGGACTTCAGTGTGAATTCTGATTTTATCACTTGCTGCTCTTGTGCCTTTGGGCAAGTAACTTATTCTCTCCAAGTTTCTTTACTTTCTTCATTTGTCCACCAGGAAAGCTCTGCTTCCATAGGATTTGGAAAGAGTGAATGAGATAATGCATAGTGGCCAGTATATAGCTAAAAAAAAAACTTTATTTTTATATCAGAGATTAAACCCAGAGGTGCTTAAACACTATCCCCAGCCCTTTTTTAGTTTTTTTTTTTGAGACAGTGCCTTGCTAAGTTGCTGAGGCTGTCTTTGAACTTGTGATCCTCCTGCCTCAGCCTCCTGAGCCCCTGTGATTACAAGTGTGCGACACAGCAGCCAGCAAGAATTGCTACTCTTAAAAGGTTCTTCTTCCCTTTATTATTTTATTTTATTAGCATGTATTAATTGCACATATTAATGGGGTACAGTGTGTTATTTCAGCACATGTACCCAATGTGCATTGATCAATTTAGGGTAATTAACATTTTTCTCTCCATAACCCTTCTTCATGTTTGGAAACTTCAAGCTCCTCCCTTCTATATTTTCATAAAATATATAATAGGTTGTTGTGAGCTATAGTCACCCTGCTGTTTTGTGGAACTCTTGAACTGATTGCTTCTACCCATTTTTTTGGTACCTATTATCCAACCATCCTTTATCCACCCTCACGACTCAACCCTTCCAAACTTCTGCTGTTCACTACTTTACATTCAGGTTGACATTTTTGTAGCTTCCACCTATGAGACAGAACATGTAGTACCCGTCTTTCTGTTAAAAGATGATTGTATGAGGCACTGCCTCATGTCTATGTTCAGTGACTGGTTTCGAGTCCATTCTATGATGCTACCTCATAAAAGTATGTTTTTGTCCCCCCCTATATATATATGTGTGTGTGTGTGTGTGTATATATATATATATAGTGGATGTTTACTCTGTGCTTGGCACTGTGCTAGGGACTGGGGACACAGAGATCATGAAATAAGGTTCCTAAACCTTTAAATAGAATTGCCTGAGGCTGCATCCTGCTCCATAATGAAGCACCACAGTATTTCCAAATATACTATAATAACAATTCCTATATATTTCAAAGATGAGTTTTATGTTAATAAACCTAAACTTCTTCAAACAGAAATTTTGGTAAACTAATGAGTAACAGCCATTCCATTGGTAATCTTCAGTTACATTCCAGTGGCTTTTAAAATGGAGATATATTTTGTTAAGACTCAAGTAACATTTATTGACTACTACAAGGGATCTGATAAGTGGGAAGTTGGAACCCACTAGAAAGTGGTGACATCAATGTTGAATCAACACACGTGAATTAAAGCTCTGCTTTCCATACCAGTCAGCCCCACAATTTCCTGTCATTTTGCAGAACAATGAATTGATCCCAAATGCAGTTTGGGTACAGTGATATGGGAAAATATGTTCTGTAGTTCCATTAAAACTCCCTTTTCAGCCGGGTGTGGTGGCTCATGCTTGTAATCCCAGCAGCTTGGGAGGCTGAGACAGTAGGGTTGCAAGTTCAAAGCCAGCCTCAGCAACTTAGTGAGACCTTAGCAACTTAGCAAGACCCTATCTCTATAAAATATGAAAAAAGGGCTGGGGATGTGGTTCAGTGGTTAAACTCTGCTGGATTCAATCCCTGATATCAACAACAAAATCAAAACAAAAACAAAAAACATAATCTCTCTCTTCAAATCTGAACATTTCAGAAAGAATGCTTTCTTTTTTTCTTTGTCATCAAATAAATGTACTTGTGCTATGCATTGCTTTGTTTGTGGGACTTCAGTGGGAGGTAGGCTTAATTTCCTCTGATACTTTTAGACAAATCTCAGAGGCATAGTCTCTCACGTGTGCCAAGTGGCCTCATCACCCTCAAGATGTTGAGATCCCAGAAAGTTTCAAAAAGATCACAGGATCATTAGATGGGGCACTGATAAAAAAAGAAATGGAACCTTTCCTCTTGCACAATTCCCAAGTGAAAGTCAGATTCCATCCTCAGTGAAGTGATCAGAACTTGGAAATATTATGATAGCATGGAGTTGCATGTTATTCAGATTTATATTTAATGTTCTATTTCACTGATCAATGAGATGACAGAGAAAACATCAGATCATTAAAATAAAAAGATACCACTCAGTAATGTTGATTCTTTAAAACAAATTAATCTCTGTACTTGTAGAATTTTCTGTGGTTCCCCCCTTCTTTTTACTTTTTCTTTTTAGGATCTAGTGAACATGAAAGCCAAATACTGCAAAAGTAAATAGCTAGGTATCCAAATGAGTGCAAATTACACTTCCATACCAACTTATTTATTCCAGTGATTGCACTGATTGTATTTGACCATGTGATGATTAGGCCACATTCAGGTCACAAATTTCCATTTTACACTTTTTGGCTTTTCTAATCCAGAATGCACTAATGGCCTACAGAGTGCTTCAGTGTTAGGTGACCAGAGAAGCCATTTATGTGATGTTTTTGCTAATGGGGAACTTTAAATGTAAGGGAAGCCTGTCTGCATGCATGGAGCTCTAAATGACAAGCAAAGGGCATTGTAGAATCATCAGAAAGCACCTCTTCTTATGGGTAATGTTGGATGATTATTATTGATTCAAGCTATATAAATAAAGGTACCTGGAGAAATACACATACACACAATTTGCCATCAGGTTTGATATGGGTAATTTAATATAAAGGTATATGCAGGTTTAAAAACCAAATTACCCATTCCAAACTAATGGAAAATGGGGAAATAGGCAGGAAAAGAGAGGCCCATGGACAAATTGAAAGCCTTCTCTTTCTCTTCCAGTTATTTGGATTTCAGTTTCTTCTTTCATCTAATTATTTGAGTACCTCAGCCCACTTTCAGCTAGGTGACAAGAGTAGACTCATAATAATATGAACTCTGAGTTATGGATAAGGCAAACAGTAACTTCACCACAATAGGCTTATGGGCATTTTGAAGGAGGGCTCCATGGGAACAACCATCCTTATTAGAAGGAACACTATCTCTAGTAATTAGAGAAATGCAAATTTAAACAACTCTAAAATTTCATCTTACTCCAATTAGAATGGTGATAATCAAGAACACAAACAATAATCTATGTTGGCGTGGATGTGGGGAAAAAGGCACACTTTTACATTGCTGGTGGAGTTGCAGATTGGTGCATCCTCTCTGGAAAGCAGTATGGAGAATCCTCAGAAAACTTGGAATGGACCCACCTTTTGACGCAGTAATCCCACTCTGCAGTTTATACCCAAAGGACTTAAAATTAGCATACTACAGTAACACAGCCACATCAATGTTTATAGCAGCTCAATTCACAATAGGTAGATTGTGGAACCAACCTAGATGCCCTTCAACAGATGAATGGATAAAGAAACTGTGGTATGTATACACAATGGAATATTATTCAGCCATAAAGAAGAATAATATTATGGCATTTGCAGATAAATGCATGGCATTGGGGAATATCATGCTAAGTGAAATAAACCAATCTCCCCAAACCAAAGACTGAATATTTTCCCTGATAAGTGGATGATGATGTACAATGGGGGTGGGGGGGTTTGGGGATGAGAGAAGAATGGAGGAACGTTAGATTACATAGAGGGAAATGAGTTGGGGTATGAAGAATGGTGGAATGAGACAGACATCATTACCCTATGTACATGTATGATTATACAAATGGTATCAATCTACCTCATGCACAACCACAGAAATGAAATGATGTACCCCATTTGTGTACAATGAATCAAAATGCAGTCTGTAAAAATAAAAAAAAAATATAGAAAGAGAAGGAACACTACCAGGGTTGTCACATTTTAGATATTTGCTGAAGGCAAATATCTGCCTATCAGGATAGGATATCTGCCTATCAGGAAGGATCTCCCTGGACAAAGAACATTTGCCAATGTGTATCTAGATGGAAGTGGGCATAACCCCCCCCACTGAGCCATCAGTAGTATCAGGCAACACTTGTTGAAAGGAGCTCATTGGCCAGACAGGTAGAGAACAGAGGAACAGAGAATAGAGAGAAGCAGGGTGGGAAGTTAGTCTGAAAAAAGAATGGAATAGGGATAGATTGAATTCTTGAGTTAAAGCCCCAGATCTACTATTTAACCAGTGATCTTTTTTGAGCCTACCATCTAGTCAAAAAGAGAACGATTTATCAAGTGATTCATGTATTTGCCAGATAGCTATTGAACTTACCCTGTTACAAACATTATAGCTGCTATGAAGAAAAAATATGTGTTATGGGAGACCTGGCCTTATCTGGTATATCAATGAACCTCATTGATAGAATTTCACATGCTGAGGAAATAAACTTGAGTTGATACATGAAGAATTATTATGAAGGAAGAAGGAAGAACAATTATTTTGGCAAGGATGTGTAACGGAAACATTTCTGGAAGAGGGAAGAGCAGACTCAAAAATTCTAAGGCATAAGAGAATATAATAGGTTCTGGAGCACAGCAATGAGGGATAAAGTGTCAAAAACTGAGACTGAGGGAATAAGAAGGTGGAGCCTTGCAGGCCTACCTATCTTTGGTAAAGACCTTGAACATTAGTATAAGAACAATGGGAATTCCTTGGCAGGTTTTAGGTAGAGGGAATATTTGGAAGTATAAAGTGGAAAATAGAGCTGGAGCCACACTGGAGGCAGGGGGACTATTTAGGTGGCTGTTGACAAGTATTCTAGACAAGGCATGGTGGTACATTGGTCCAAGGTGGAAGTAAGGCAAACATGAAGGAATGTGTGATCTTGGGCAAATTGCTTCACTTCTCTGAACCTAATTAGGTTTCAGGTTTAGCTTAAGGTTGAGCTTAGCTTAACAATTTAAGAGACACTGTGCTTTACTGCTCAGATTATCTGCTATATGTAACCTCCCTTTAGGTGGCAAACACATTCTCTCAACACTTGATTTATGAAAGGAAGATAGAGCTAGCTTGGAGTCTTTAGAATGTCTTCTGAATTTTATTAAGTTCAGTCCCTTCAGGCTGGTGATCTGGATGAGTTCTACATTTTTGTGATAAAAATTGGCTTTGAAATGAATAAAAGAACACTGATGTGATAACCACATTATTCCTCTCATCATAGAGTACTAAACAAGAGGACCAACAGAAGTCTCCCCAGCATCCAGCAGTAATTAAACACAAATACACTTATTTAGAAAATGGAAAACAGTAAAGAGAATTTTAGTGCCAGCTATCTGACAAAAGACAGCCCAGGGACTGCATTTTGTTTTGAGAGTTACAAACACTTCCAAACAGAATTAAAAAGAAAGTGCCTTTCAGGATCTTAGCATCTTCCCTCAGACCTTTGAAAATTGACAAACATTTCTTGCCAGCTCATCACACCAAAACCTGTAATAATTTTGCACACTTTCCAATTGTGATAGGAAACAAATAGCTCTGTGAGTGAAGATTTTGATTCTGGGTGCCCAAACAACATTCCCAATGGAGAGGAAGAAAACAATGCCATTAGACACATGTGTCTTTGAAATGGTTCACTTGTGAAACAATAAAACAAAAAGGGTTTCAGCATATGTATTTTGAGTTGATAAAGTTGGGTCCATAGCATTATATTGACTTATAAATATATTTTGACATGAAAAAATGGAGGAATTTTATGACTAACAGAACCTTGACAAAAGTATTCTCACAGGATGTATCATACTGGAAATTGATTAAAACACATAAAAGAATGTATGAGATGCAACAAACAGTGGGGACCAGTGATTTTCATAAGCCAAGTGTAAATATAAACATGGGCTAGAAATAATCAATATATTGAGAAGGGTAAGACAAGATGGGTAAGAAAATCTAGAAGAAAATGTCATGTAAGATGGAGAGGAGTAATAGGATTTAAAATACTAAGTCCTTGCATTGTTCAGGAGAAGAGTGATGCTGATTGACTTCACACTTCTAAAAGTCAAGTATCATGTAAGAAGGTTATGAGTACTACTAAATGAATGGCAATTAAAAGTAAAGCCTTCAAACCAACAGAAGACAGAAAATGGAAAATTCTGTCAATATAATGATAGTAGAGAAATGGAACCAATATGGTTAATATAAAACTCAAAATTTGGT
Source organism: Sciurus carolinensis (assembly GCF_902686445.1). Taxonomy (NCBI): domain Eukaryota; kingdom Metazoa; phylum Chordata; class Mammalia; order Rodentia; family Sciuridae; genus Sciurus; species Sciurus carolinensis. The sequence goes on along the minus strand of NC_062232.1, from coordinate 117,161,714 downwards.
GGTAGAAATAATCATTAATTATAATAAATGTAAATTACCTGGTTAAAGATGAAGATTCTCAGACTGATTTCATGAAGAACCCAGCCCTCTGTTCATTATACTAGGCACTATAAAAACATAATGACAACAAAATGGGAAGTATATAGATGGAAAAATAGGTACCACACAAACATTATCTTTAAAAATCTGGTTTAGGCAATGACTGAGTAAATGTATATCAATGACAAAAAGCATCACTAATGATAAGGATATTACTTAAAAATAAAAGGAAGAATTCCATACATAAAGTAAGCATCTTTTACCTGATCCACCTAACAATATGTATTCAAAAATATGAAGTAAACATTTGCAGAATCATAAGGGGAAGGTGACAAGTATAGTGGGTGATTTTAGACCCCTTTTAAACCCACAGTGTTCATAAACTGATAGATCAAACAAACAAATTTTTGTAGTGTAGAAAATTTGGGTAACACAGTGGTTAAACCAGATCCAAAGGACATGTATAGAACCAGCATCCAATGATTGAAAATAAAAGTGATTTCTAACAAATAGGAAACATGTACCAAAATTGAAATTGAAAAGAAATCTCTAGTACCAAAATGGTAGTATCATATAGACCAGATTGTTTGAAAAAATGCCAAAGTGTAAAACTGACAAGTATAAGCTACATTAAAGAAGGAAATAAAACCATACTGTAATATCAATAGGTACATAGATGATTCAGTCAACATTTATGATTAAAAACAAAAATCTACCTAACAAACAAGGAATTAATCCTTCACCTGAAAAAGACAGTCTACTCAAACCATATAGCAAATATTATGCTTAATGGTGAAATATTAGATGTCTAGGTATCCCTTTCAATTTAGGAAGAAGACTGACAAGAAAACTAAGAATTTATCATTTTTATTTTGGATTATAAATGATTTCATTGGGAAAAGATAAGGGCAGAAAATATATATTGATTTTTCACAGATAGAATGATTGTCTACACAGATAATGTAAGAGAACATGCAGACAGACTAAAAGAACTGATAGAGAGTTCAACGTCTTCAGAGCATATGATCAATATATAAAATCAATAGTACTCTACACCAGTAAGAACCAAGGAAAAATGTTTTAAAAGACAATTCTCACAACCAATATGGCACCCATAATTTTGCATTAGTGTCTCTTCTCCTCTCACCTTTCATATTATTTTGGGTCTTAAGTGGTTTTGTAAAAATTAACACTACTCCCTACCCTCATCTACTATAATATGCTTGGGCTGTGAGATCTTCCCTTCCTTTCTTTCAGTTCTTCAAAATAGAAATTAACTAAACAACCAAAAACAAATGAAGATGAACAGGATTGTTGGGAAGGACCTAGAAAATACTCCTCTGCAGTAGTTCCTATTCCACACCCACAGTGGCTGTAACATTGAGTGTCAAATTGTTAACAGTGATTCTTCTGGTACCAGCTTATTCAAAATTTAACTCATTTTTATTTCACCTAAGTAAAGGATTCAACATCCTTTAGGAAAATGTGTTACTTCCCTTGAGTGTACTCAAGCAAGAAGTTCACCTAATTACTTTTCCTTTTAACCAGTCCCATTAAAGAAATTAAAGATACATATAAATGGAGAGATATCCCATGTTCATAGATTGGAAGAATTAACCTTGTTAAAAATGTCCATACAACCCAAAGTGATCAAAAATTTTAGTCTAGTCATTATTAAAGTATCAATGACATTATTCACAGAAATAGAAAAAAAACCATAAAATTTGTATGGAATCATAAAAGACCCCAAATAGTCAAAGTGATCCTGAACAAAGATGGAGACATCATACTACCTGACTTCAAAATATACTACAAAGTTATAGTAATCCAAACAGTATGGAATTGGCATAGAAACAGACATAGACAAATGAAATATAGTAGAGATCCCAGAAATAAATGCACACATTTATAGTCAACTTTTTTTCCTCAGAGGTACAAAGAACACATAATTGGAAAGGGATAGTCTCTTCAATAATTACTTCTGGGAAAACTGAACCTCCACATGCAAAAGAATGAAATTAAATCCTTACCTCATACTACATACAAATATCAACTCAAGATTAAGGACTTACATATAAGAACCCAAACTATGAAACTACTAGAAGAAAAAATAGGGGGAAATATCCAGGACATTCATCTGCATGGTGTTTTTTTATATGGCCCCCCCAAAAAATCCCACAGATGAATAAAGCAAAAATAGATAAATAAGTTTACATCAAACTCAAAAGCTTCTGCTGAGCAAAAGGAACAGTGAAGAGCACATACACAAAGCCAATAGGTACATGAAGAATCACTAATCACTATGGAAATGCAAGACAAAAGCACAATGTCACCTCACTGCAATTAGAATGACTATTATAAAAAATGTTAACAGGTGTGGGTTAGGATCTGGAGAAAGGGGAACTCTCAGACACTGTTGGTGTGAGTGTAAATTAGTACAGTTATAAAAAACAGGATGGACGTTACTCTCCAAATTAAGAGAACTGTATTATCCAACAATTCAACTACTGGGTGTATACCCAAAGGAAGTGAAATTGGTAATTGAAGATATATTTTCTCTCCCATATTTATTACAGCATCATCAATAATAGCCAAGATATGAATTTGATCTATCAATGTCTATCAACAAATTCATGGATAAAGAAACTGTGTTTATTTGCACAAAGAAATATTATTCAGCCATTAGAAAGGAATTCTGCCATTTGTGACAACATGGATAAACATGAAGGACATTATGTTAAATTAAATAAGGCAGATACAGAATGATAAATACTGCATGCTCTTGCCTCACATGTAGAATCTAAAAAAGTTGGTCTAACAGAACTAGAAAATAGAACTGTGGTTACCAGAACCTGGGTCAGATCAGGGTGAGGGGTTGGGGAAATGCTAGTCACAGGACACAAAAATGTCAGGCAGGAAGAATAATCTTCCAAAGATCTAGATAACTGTACTCTTGACAAATACTAACAGTGTGAATGTTAAAATGTTCTCAGCACAAAATAATATATATGAGGCAATAAATGTTAATTAGCTAGATTTAGTTGTTCCACAACGTTGTGTACTTCAGAACATCATGCTGTACATTATTAATTTACATGATTTCATTTGTCAATTAAAAAATCAGTCCCGTTGACTTTTAAAAGCTAATTCAGAAATTTTCAAGAAAAAGAGGGTAAGAAAAAAACAGAAGGGGAAGACCATAAGAAAATACAAATACCTAAAAAAAATTTTAAATAGGAAACTATTTAAAGACAAAAGCCTTAGATATGGTGACAGGCACCCAAATTTCTAGCTATTTGGAAGGCTGAGGCAGGAGGATTGCTTGAATCCAGGAGTTCCAGGCCAGCTTGGGCAATATATCAAGACCCTACCTAAAATGAAAAAAAAAAGCCCTTAAATTTCTAAAATTAGATTTATAGGATGAAAGGAAACAATTATTGTGAAAGAAAAATTTAACCTCTGAGCAAGGCATTGCAAGAGAAATTTTAACTATTTTGAAAACGTTAGGTATGCTATCCTCTCAAGGAATTCTTGAAACTTATGAATGTTGCTGAAGATTGAGGAAATGATCTTGGAATTTTGCAGATGTAAGTATGGATCCATTTCACCTGTAGGAGAATCTATTGCAGAGGACACAGGTTATCTTGAATTTACAGAAGAATGTGACATAAAGATGGTGGATGTAAACCGAGGAGTGGGATAACTTGGTGCAAAGTTGGGTCCATTCCAAGTTTTCTGAGGATTCTCCACACTGCTTTCCAGAGTGGCTGCACCAATTTGCAACTCCACCAGCAATGTAAAAGTTTGCCATTTTCCCCACATCCTCACCAACACCTGTGGTTGCTTGTGTTCTTGATAATAGTCATTCTAATTGGAGTAAGATGGAATCTTAGAGTTGTTTGAATTTGCATTTGTCTATTTACCAGAGATATTGAACACTTTTTTATATATTTATTAATCACCTGTATATCTTCTTCTTTAAAGTGTCTGTCCAGTTCCTTGGCCCATTTATTGATTGGGTTCTTTGTATTTTTGGTGTAAAGTTTTGTAAGTTCTTCATAAATTTTGGAGATTAGTGCTGTATCTGAAGTGCATGTGGAAAAGACTTTCTCCCACTCTGTAGGCTCTCTTTTCACATTATTGATTGTATGCTTTGCTGAGAAAAACCTTTTTCATTTGAATCCATCCCATTTATTGATTCTTGCTTTGATTTCTTGTGCTTTGGGAGTTTTTTTTTTTTTTTTTTTTTTTTTTAACAGTGACAAACTCATATTTTTATTTACTTTGTTGAATCAGAGGGTCATAAAAATTATTGCTAAAGTTGTTATCAGGCAAACAGACAGGTACTTTAGAAGTCCAGTTACCTTGGAATTGATTTAAACTAAGAGAAAAAGGTCATAATGTTTTCATGCAATACACACTTGGTTCTATAAATAACAATTGTGACAAATAACAGAAAGAATTAAGGAATGCTGCAGGATGATTTTTACAAAACACCAACATTGTAGGTTGTATTAAAGATTAAAGAAATATCTTAGTTTTCAAAATACTGAAATAGCCAATATACAGAGGCATGTCTTAGGTGGGCATAGGAATGCACTGCTTTGGGAGTTTTGCTAAGGAAGTCTCATTCTAAGCCAACATGATGAAGATTTGGGCCTACTCTGTCTTCTATTTGGTGCAGGGTCTCTGGTCTAATTCCTAAGTCCTTGATCCATTTTGAGTTGAGTTTTGTGCAGTGAAAGAAGCCAATCTCAAAAAACAAAGGCCAAATGTTTTCCCTGGTAAGTGGATGATGATATATAATGGGGGTGGAGAGGTGGGGAGTGAGAGAAGAATGGAGGAACTTTGGATTATGTAAAGGGAAATGAGAGGGAGTGGGGCATGAAAAATGGTGGAATGAGACAGACATCATTACCCTATGTAAATGTATGATTACATGAATGGTATGAATCTACATCATGTACAACCATAGAAATGAAAAGATGTACCCCATTTGTGTACAATGAATAAAATGCAGTCTGTAAAAATAAAAAATAATAAAAAAAGATGGTGGAACACAGTTATTTTACACTACATACTGAATTATAAAGAACATGAATCTACATGTAAAATAAGAGAAAAACAATAAACTACTTTGTCTATAATAAGCCTCATTCAGAAATGGAAAATTGAAAATAAAATAAGAACAAAATGACTCCACATGGAGAACAGTTGAAAAGGAAATATAAATGAAAAGCAAGGCAAATAGTATTTGGAAAAAGGACTTTAATAGGAGAAAGAAAAAGCACAAGATATGAGGGACATGTGTAACTAAATAGTATTCTCTAACACTAAACTTTCTAAGGAGAAAAATATTTAACAAGTACTTAGAGCAAATGAAAATTAAGCACCAACACACATTCTATAAAACAAGAAGAAAACATTTCAGTTTAGAACTATGAAGATGGAGGAGTTTCCTGTAGTAAACATAGCTTTTAAAATTAAAAATTATTATGTTTCAAATATGCTTTGAAGAAATAGCATCATACAAACTGAAAAGTCATCTCTGAAATAATGGGAATTGTTCTATTTTGTTTAATGACAGCAAAAAATTGACTAAAGTTTGATGATCTCAGAATGTCAGTTGCTTTCAAGAGCATAGATCTATTTCCTTAGCTATTTAATTTGTGAAATTACACCAGAATTAGAGTTTATTTGCAAGATAAATTACTAAATTGGAATGGGAAAAATACCATTTACAATAGCAGCAAAACTCAAATCTAGAAATATCACTCACAAAATATACCCAAGTTCTTTATTTTTACAGAAATATGAAATATTACTTGAAATAAAATGAAATAAATTGTAAAATATTTTCTATAAGGAAATAAATTTTATTGAAGAACTTAATCATGAACAATTAAGGGATTAATGATTTGGAAGACAATATCATAAATAAATCAATACTCCACAGAGTAATCTCTATTTCAATGCAATTCTGATCAAACCTCACATACTGTTTTCATGGAACTTAATGAATTTATTCTAAAACTCACATGAAATGAAAAAAGGGAAATCCTAGGCAAGGTTATTTTGATGAAAATCCATGAGATGGAAAAGACCAGTTCTGTCAAAATTAAATATTATTAGGCCATATTAATATAAAGTATAATTTCAGCATCAGAATGGATAAGTCTACCACTGTAAGGAACACAATTGAAAGTTCAGAAAGGAATTCACAAGAATATAAGAACTTGTTATTTGACAGAGGGAATGCTACAAATTAATGGGAAAAGGATGAATTAGTTAACCAGTAATCACATCATAATTGGCTATTCATATGGAAAAATCCCTCACCCCATACTATCCACAAATTAAATTCAAGATGGATTAAAGACCTAAATGTGAAAAGCAAAAATTAATTTGTTTTACAATGTTTTGAAGAATATATATTTATGATCTCAAGATGGGGAATATTCTTTCAAAGTACAAAATGGAAACCATGGAAGAAACCATTGATAAATATGACTTCATTTAAATAAAAATGTTTCAAAATGTTTTCATTAGTGCATTATAGTTATACCTAGCAGTGGGGTTCATTTGACATATTTGTGCATGCATGTAATATAATTTGCTTCATTTCCATCCGTAGCACTTCTACTTTCTTTCCTTTCCTCCCCAATCCCCTTCTTCTCCTCTAATGGTCTTCCTTCCGTTTATTTGCTCTTTTGTTTTAATTGATACTTCATAGATGAAATACCAAGGTGAAATTCTCTGTGGTATATTCATAGACTTCCTCATGCCCCTTCCTCTGCTCCACTGATCTCCCTGCTATTTTCATGGCCCCCCTCCACTTTGCCCCCCTTGTTTTGGTCTAGCTTCCACATGATAGAAAACATTAGATCCTTGACTTTCAGTCTGGCTTATTTCACTTAGCATGATGTTCTCCAGTTCCATCCATTTACAAGCAAATGACCTAATTTCCTTCTTCTTTATGCCTGAGTAAAACTTCTTTGTGTTTATATACCACATAAAATAAAAAACTCTTATATGGTGAAATATATTACAAAGAAAGTTCACAATAATGAGCCATAGGCTGTTGGGAAAGTAGTTTTAGCTTCTATAAATAATGAAGAATTAATATTCACCAGCTATAAAGTACTTGAAAAACCATTATGAAAATGACAAACAATTCATTAAACAATGTGCAGAGGATGTGACCAGGGAGTTTACAGAAGACAAAACCTGAAAAAAGGTGCCTAGCCTCACTAGTAATGTGAGGAATGTGAATTAAATTCAAAGTAATTCACACACATCAAATCAGCAATCATTACAAAGTGGGATGACACCAAGATCATACACTGGGAAGATGTGTGCTGGGGGAGTAGGACTTCTGAAGGAGTATCAATTTATATACTTGCTTTGGAAAGCAGTATGGCAGGGCTGGGGAGGTAACTCAGTCGGTAGAGTGCTTGCTTGCAAGCACAAAGCACTGGGTTCGATCCCCAGCACCGCAAAAAAAAAAAAAAAAAAAAAAAAAAAAAAGGAAAGCAGTATGGCAAAAAAAAATAGGTGTATCTTCTTATAATCTTCAAATCCCTCTCCTAGGTAGTTACCTTGGAGAAATCTTTGCATGTGTATAATAGGAGACATGGAATGTTTATTGCCCTATTAAACAAGTGTTATCCGGGACTGGGGTTGTGGCTCAGTGGTAGATCACTCGCTTAGTACACATGAGACTCTGGGTTTGATTCTCAGCACCACATAAAAGTAAAGATACTTTATCCACGTACAACTAAAAATTATGCATATAAAAATCAAGAAAACCTCTATTGTCTGATATACATATTATATTTGTATATATATGTGCATAAAGTACCCCTTTAAAAACTATAAATAGAAAGATGACTAGTAGAGAAGAGAAAGGGAAACAGGGGGCCAGGAAGAGATGGAAAGAGGAAATCCTGGGGAGCAAGTTATATTCCATGCATGTGTGATTATGTCAAAATGAACCCCAATATTATGTACAACTAATGTTTTAATAAAAACGTTAATTGCCATGTATGGTGGCTCATGCTTGTAATTCCAGTAATCAGAACACTGAGGCAGAAGGATCACAAGTTTGAGACCAACTTCAGCAATTTTGTGAGGCCCTGATTCATAAAAGAAGAGGTTAGGATGTAGCTCAGTGGCATCTGTGTTCAATCCCCAGTACCAAAAATAAATGAATAAATAACTAAATCTATTGTCAAACAATATGGGAAAGGTTTAATATTATAAAGAGCACGTTTTAAGAATGAAGAACATATGGCAGTTTAAATTAACTGTATGCATATGCTTCAACAAAGATGAATATGGAAAATAGTGTTGAGTGTAGGAAGCAATTTGGAAAAGGATATGCAAAAAGATAGGAAAATTGGTCATGCCCAGAGGATCTGTCAGAGCTTTTGTATAGTGAACCACACATGACTGATAGAATTCCCTGAGGAGACTCTTGGAAGAGTTCAGACTTTGTTCCTTGTGCCTAACAAACCTGAAGCTGTGAAGTACAGAGAGCCCCTCTAGGACATTTTTACTTTGAGGAGAGTTTTCTCCCTACCCTTGAAGAAAAGTCTGGTGGAACACCATCTATTATTGTGGTGGCGATTCAGGTGGTCTGTGTGGTGGTTCTCTGCCAAGGAAAGTTGAAGGGTCAAATGACTCAGGATTCTAGATTAAAAGTCTCAGTTTATAAACGGAAGCAAAAAAACTTATATTGTGTGCTTTTCTCTTTTCATGGTGTATCACTGAAAACTTTTTGAAAGAAAAGGGCCCAGTGGTTATTTTTTTAATCACTTAACATTTGGTTGGTTTTGTTAAAGAATAGAAAGTCATTTCTAAACATTCAGAATTTTCAGGCTTTTGGTCATACTGATAATGAAAGAAAGTTATACTCAAAAAATCTTTTCTCTATCCTCATACCCTGCTTTCTTTCACTCTCAGAACATGAAAGATGAAGGCATTTCTGAAGAGTAACTTTTTGGTTGATTAATCCTTTTGAACTCAGTGTAACTTTCAAAGAGAGAAAAGGGAAGGCCAACAGATCAAATCAGGAACTCATCTCATGTGGCTACCCAAGCAAGCTCCCGTCACCATAATTTAGATGGTAGGGTTCATAGGTCCTGCTGTTTGATCTGAAATCTTCTCTGCATATATGAAAGAGCATAACTGAATTATATATTCCATTTGGAACATTTTCTGTTCATTCTGGGAGCTGAAATTATCATTATATACATTAGTTGATGTCAGCTTTGTGCCAACACATAATTCTAATATCATCGATTAATGGATTTTGCCCCATCTTACTTTGGCATGCATCTAACATTATGTTGGGAATCATTGTTTTAATATCATTGACTAAATTCAACAACTAATATAGGAAATTGGACCCAGTTCACTGCCTAAAAAGGGATATTTTAGTCATCTGTATAACTAGATCTATGGCTGTGGAGGCTTAAAAGGCAGAATATATTGAATACCTGGATAGATGGATGGGTGGATGAATGAAGGGAAGAAGGAAGGGAAGAAGGATGGACAAACAGAAGGGAGAAGTCTGAAAAGAGTCTCATGAGGAAGGTATTCACTTTATAGGAAAATTGCCTTTTATATTTTAAATGCCTGCCCTCTTACTTGGATACCCAGAGTGCCAGCCACAGGATACTTGCTATTTATGATCTTAAAAATGTTTGAAGTCTTTCCAGGGAGGAAGGAAAGAAAATCACATCAAAGCTACACGGCTTCTTTCTGGTTTTGTGTTCAAACACAGCATTCAAGATGATGCAGGTATTTGATTGTGTAGAGTTAATATTCCCTCAGAAGATAGAAGCAGATGAATTATAAATAGCCTCTTTAGATTTTTTTTTAGCAAAGTTCTTTAGGAGAATGCCATTCACAGGAAAGTGCACAAATCCTAAGTGTGTACTTCATTAAATGTTTACAAATTGAACAATTCAGAGTAATCATCACCCAGATCAAGAAAGATAACATATTGAGCATCCACAAAGTCCTCCTCCATCTTCCAGACGTTCCTCCTCACCACAAGGGTAACTGGGTTAACCTGTAACACCAGAGATCAGGTTCACCTGCTCTGGACATTTCATATAAATGGGATCATACAATATGTAGTGCTGTGACCATCTTCTTTTGCTTAGTATAATGTTTTCAAGGTTCATCAAGGTAGCAGCTTGTATCAGTACTCATTCATTCTTATTGCCATATAGCTCATGATTATATGCATTGATCAATATTTGTTTATCTATTCATCAATTGATGGATAGTTGGCCTGTTTCTACTTGAGGCTGTTGTGAATAGTTGTGCTAATGAACATTTATGTACATGTATTTGTGTGGACCTATGTCCTCAATTCTCTTGGGTACATGTCTAGTAGTGGAATTGCCAGATCATATGTGAAACCATTTTCCAAAGCGACTGCAATGTTTTACAGTCATACAGTAGTGTATGAGTTTCAGTTGCTTCATATCCTTGCCAACATGTGGTATGGTCAGTGTGTTTAATTTTAGCCACTCTGGTGGGAGGTCTATGATTGTTTTTGTTCTCTGCAGGTTCTTCTATTTTGTCTTGTTACTCAGAAAATAACTCTAAAATAAGTTCTCTCAATTAACTAACCTTACATCATTTCCAAGGCAGGGTCTTAGGTGGAACAAGTATTTCCCTATCTTTTCTAAAATGTGGACAGAGCCTTCAACATTTAGTTCCATTACCACTTCTACTGGGAAGCATTCACTAACTCTTTCTTAACCTGTCTACATTTGGTGGCTTTGTCCTGAAGACCCATTTCTCTTATGTCTTTCAGCACAGAGTTGACACAAAGTAGGTACCCAAGAAACTTTGTTGATCAACAGTATTTCACAGTATTCTACACCCTGTTATCTTATAGAATTTTTGCATTCAAGTACTCAGAGGATCTTAGAGGTCATCTTTGCAATCACATCATTTGATAGATGAGAAAGTTGAAGCACAGAGAAGGAAATGAATGTGACCAGTCAACCTGGGCTTAGTGGGCAGCTCTCCTTTTTTAAATTCCAGGGTTCTTTCTACCTCCCCAGATAACTTCCTTCTCTTTTCTTTGATTTCTCTCTGCTGTTAATTTGCAGAGATTGAAATTTATCTTTGGCAGGAAAAATACTATTTCCAGGGCTTAAATTGAAAGCCAAAGAAGCACCTCTCTTCCCATTGAAAGTTTGCATGCTCCATCATTGACAACTACTATCATTTAAGCTAGAGAAAGAAAACTTAAAGTGACTTTTCAGCAAATACAGTTTTTAATGATATACATATAATATCTTGTTCTGTTTTATTCTCTGATCATGATTAAGAATTTCAAATAGCTCAGGAAGAATTAAGAAGATTTACACCCACATTATTACTCATAACCACTTAGAACAGAGAAAGAAATCTTTTAAAAAGATGTTTATTACTTTCATTCCAAATTAGAATCTGAATTAAAATGATTCCCAGCACAATCTTTCGAGTTGAAAGTACATTCAGCAGTTTTCAAAATCCCTTGTAATAACAACAATGCTTTGTAATTTCACAGAGTTTGTATTTTGTCAAAGAAGATTAGAAGGAATGCTATAAACATGAACTTTCTAATCCTCATCATGTGCCAACTGCCTTCGGTCAATCTTGTTATCCCTGCTCTTCACTAACACTCTGACTGGCTATTCAGGTTTCAAGGTTTGATTCTTTGGTTTCCTGTGAAGTTACTTCAAATGGAAGAACACTAGTTTTGCTGTGATTATTTCATCCCCAGTTCTAAGGCTATAAAGTTTAATGATTATATATCTGTTTCAGAGAAATTTGTATAAAGCACCTACTGCTAGCAGATCTTCCTTATATGGTACATGCTGAAAAATGGCTGTAGACTAGAAGCTTATTATACAGTTGGCTTTGCCAATTTCCTAAATCCACCTAAATCCAAAACTTTTCTCATCATTCATTTTTTGAAAAATTACAGATTTATTAATTTTTTTTTGGTATTGGGGATTGAACTCAAGGGTGCTTAACCACTGAGCCACATGCCCAGTACTTGTAAAATTTTATTTAGAGACAGGTCTTGCTGAGTTGCTTAGGGCCTTGCTTACTTGCTGAGGCTGACTTTGAACTTGAGATCCTCCTGCCTCAGCCTCCCAAGCTTCTGAGATTACAGGCACGTACCACCATGCCTGGTGATTTATTGATTCTGAATTATGTATCTGTGAGATGTCTGTGTGTGTAACTTCTACATTTAAGCATACCACTTTCTGTTTTTATTATTTTTAACTTGAGATTTTTATAAGTGATCATTATTACCAATGCTAGGGTCTAGTGTACTAAAACAATTGCTAACACTGTTGGGAAAATGATTTAATAGAAGAACTGTTATACTTTGGATCTGGAATGTTCCCTAAAGGCTCATGTGTCTCCATTTTGGTCCCCAGTTGATGGCAATACAATGAAGTGGTCGAAAATTTAGGAGGGAAGGTCTAGTTGGAGAAATTAAGTCACTGGGAGTGTCCTAGAAGGGTACAGCTTGTCCTCAGCTCCTTCCTCTATTTCTCTCTGTATCCTGACTACCATGTGGTGAGCAGCTTTGCTTTACTATGCTTTTGCCATGATGTTCTGTCTCATCCTGGGCCCGGAGTAATGGGGCAAAGCAACCATGTGCTGAACCCTCGGAAACCATGAGCCAAAATAAACCTTTTGTCCCTTTAATTTGATTTTCTCAGGCACTGTTTCACTGCAATGGAAAGCTGACTAATATAGTAACATATATCACATATAACATAAAGATATGAACAGATGAATGAACTATTAAAGGAAGTCCCACTGTCTAAGCTAATGTAAGGAATAAAACTTAAGAATAGTTTGCAAATTCTTTATCCCACTCTGACATTTGTCTGTTTACTCTGTTGATTTTTTCCTTTCCTGTGCAGAAGTTTCTTATTTTGATATAATCCTGTTTGTCCATTTTTTCTTTTAGGGTCTTATTCAAAAATTCTTTGCCTACACCATTGTCTTGAAGTGTTTTCCTTATATTCTAGCAGTTTCATTGTTTCAGGTCTTAACTGTAGGCCTTTGCTCCATTTTGAGTTGATTTTTGTGTATGCTAACAAGTAGGGATCTAGTTTTATTTTTCTGCATACATATATTCAGTTTTTAATACATATATTGAAGAGACTTTTTTCCTCCAATGTATGTTCTTGTCACCATTGTCAAAAATCAGTTGGCTTTATGTATGTGGATTAATTTCTAGGTTCTTCATTTTGTTACATTAGTCTATGTGTTATTTTTATGATAGTACCTTATTGGTTTGTTTACTATAGCTTTGTAGTATATTTTAATGTCAGGTATTGTGATGCTTTCAGCTTTGTTATTTTCGCTCAGGATTACTTTGGCTATTTGTGGTCTCTTGTGGAAAAGACTTGTAATTTATACCAACATCTGGATCTTGGATACTTGCTGTTGGAGCAATGCTATAAAAGAAAAGAAAGATCTAGTTTTGTGAGTGGGACTTTCAGAACATGGCTGAAATTAGTTACATGCTGGGCATAGATGGATCTTTCAGAAACCAGACCCTATCTTATTTTCTAGGGCAAATATATGGTAAGAGAAACTGTGGAGGCAGACTGGTAGGGATGGAAAATACCCTTTGGCAGTTAAGATACTTGGCGTCTAGTTTGAGATCAGTCACTGCTTTGTAGTGAGCCCCTGAACAAGTCACTTTGATGTTGTGGACTTTACTTTCCTACCTGAAAAACTAGTAGTTTCATTAGAACACTTAAGAATAAGCTATGTTTTGCAGTCATGGGCTTTCACGGAGGTACACTAGAACTCACAAAGGAAGGATTCAGAATTCTAAGCCTCCAACTCCAATCAGTTCCATTTTCCATTGGTATATACACAGAGACTCTTCTTAATGTTTCATTTGAATTGAGGATTCTAAGGCCTAAGTAAATGGGAAATCATCAGACTAACTGATCCTTAGGTTTCTTCAGGTGTTTAAGATTCCTTGACATCTGAAAAACAAAAGCAAGTGTCTGTGACTTTCTGTAATGTATCTGTCTGTGATATGTTACCCATCCCTAGAACTGGAATAAAAAAGGTACTAGATATATCTAGTGATGAATAATGGTACTAGATATGTCCAAGCTACTTATGTGAATCTTACACTAAGATTACTGGAGTCAATAAGTTTCTGAATCATCAGAGAAATAATGAATTGGATTTGTTGTGATTTTACTGTTGTACATTTCTGTGTGTGGCATATTTAATGGGGCTCTAAGTATAGTGTTGGTTCTCAGTGACAAGGATTTTCATTAAACCATATATGCCATTCCCCAGTTACATTGGGCAGTTGAATGTCTATTGAAACAGTGAATGATCTGAATTTGGGATAGTGCTTCTTATGATTCTTATGCTATCATGCCAAAAAGCCAGAGAGGAGTGTGTATAAAGTATTGATAATTTTTTTATACACATAGAGTAAGTGCTGATTTGAGTCATAAGAGTTATTTCAGGCAATCTGAATTCACTATGACTGAATATGGTTTTTCTGAGCTGTTACATTTCCAAGTGCATTAAAGGATACACCCAAGATCTCCCAGAAAATAAACTGGAGGTGTATAATACATTCAATTTTAAAACATAGTTCCCTCCCTCTGAGAGACAGTGGTGCTATTAATGTCATCTTACTTGAGGAGAAAAACTGTGGCACTGTTGCTGCTTTTATATGAATTTTTTAAATTTTCAACTTCTTTGTCCATCTATTTGTTCATCCTTTGGTCTCTACTTCTGTAGTCTCTAATACTGTTGATATTTGATTGCCTTCACAAGTGTGTGGAATCCAGAACATAGTCAAGGCATGCACTGATTCAGAACAAGGCTCTGTTTGGTGCTGCTGGTTTTTACAGAGAGAATGAGCCACTCTTCTTTTATGATTTTGCATTTTGGGAGGTATTGTCTTGAAAGATTATTGCTTTGGGTGAGTTTCCTGTTTAAGACTAGAGAAATTACTTTATCAAAGATGGAGGCCCAAAGGGAAGACTTGAAGGACATGTGTCCAGATCTCCTTCTTTTACAGCACTTTATCTCATTATATCACATTGAAGTGTTAATGTTTGTCTCTTGCCTATTAGATGGAGTGCCTTTACAGCATGCTTTTGACTCATGACTCTGTCCAAAACCTAGCACACTGCCTATGGCATTGGCTAAGCACATATTCAGTGAATGACAGAAATGAGCTGAGCTATAACTTGGGAAGAAATGTTCTAGAAAACTGGGATATGGTAAACATATGTCACTATGCATGTTTTTAAACTTTTCTTCACATCCAGGAGCAAGTTGATTTTCATTGAGCTCGGAACCAAGGCAAAAAAAAAATTCATTTTCTTCCTAACGTGTTCATGCCAGTTTTATCCCAAAGGTAACCTCTATTGTTCTCCTGACTGCCCATTATACAAAGGTACTAATCCTGAAATCAGAAGGAATGCCATGGGATTCCAAAACTCATTGCCATCTGTGCCAGGTATGACCAAACTATGAAAAGTTATTCAGTCAGCAAGATAGAAATAACATCTGCATAGGCAGACAACTTAGCAAAATCAAAACAGCTTCCCTCTGAAGCCCAGCTGCCATTGTGACTCATGGCAAATTCCCATGTTGAAAAAGTCAAAAATTGCAGAGCAGAGGCACCCTATGTAGTATAGAGACCAGAAAGGACAGGGGCAGCATATTAGGCAATTTTTGACATTGCCAAACAAATAGGTTCCCATTAACTCATTGATCTCCATGGGCTCAGTTTGACAATTGAACAGAAAAGAGAAAGAGTTGAAGGGAAAGAATAACAGGAAAAATTTTAAGTCAGGTTTATTATAGGAGTGCAAGGCTTGTTCAATAGTTGTTAGTTGTTAATTAATGTTAGTTTACAACTGACATTTTAATTAATTAAAATTTTAAAATTCAATTGTTACTTGTTGATAATATGATAAATTTGAATGAGAAAAGTCATTATTCACAGTGGATACAGAAAAAGAAAACACTTTTTAGAGTTTTAAAAATTAGAAATGAATGGCAAAGAGTTAATAAAATGGTAGTAGAAAGCTACTTTTTAAAATTGTTTTATATATATGTATATATGACAGTAGAGTATATTATGACATAATAAATACATGGAGTATATCTTATTCTAATTAGAATTCAATTCTTGTGGTTGTACATGGTGTGGAGATTCATGAAACATATTTACTATAAACCAATAGTAAACATCATAATAAGTGAAGAAATGCAAATGGTATTTCCATGAAAATCAGGAACAAGACAGAGATTCTGTTTTTAAAATATTTTTTAATTGTAGATGTACACAATACCATTATTTTATTTATTTTTATGTGGTACTGAGAATAGAACCCAATGCCTCACATGTAAGAAGCAAGTGCTCAACCCCAGCCCAGGACAGAGATTCTTATTATTTTTCTTATAACGTTATTCTGTATTAACACTATATTTCAACATTATTTTGTAGCTGTTCACTAACATTACATAGCAAGGAAATCAGTATTATAAACAAATATGATAGCCATCATTATTTGCATAGGATATCATATCTAGAATATCTATCCAAGAGATTCAACTATGAAATCTTTAAAATGAAGAATTTAGTAAGTTGGCTTGATACAAAATAAATATTTAGAGAAATCAATTGCCTTTTATTATACTTGTTCTAATCTGTTATAAACAGGACAAAATCCCATTTACCAACAAGGTAGTAATTTAAAGGTCACATAGGAATAGACATAATTAGAAAGATACCATCTCTGTGAAAAAATTATAACATAATATTCAATAGCAAAAAACTGGACTTCTATAATGTGAGGTGAGAGATATACCATGCCCCCCTGCATGACAGGAATGATGACTTTAAGCACTTAGGATATTTTTTAAAACTTGAGATTGTAATTTCAAGTTCATATGAAAGGACCAATGTGTTAGAATTACTAGGGAAATTTTGTAAGAAAAGAAGAATGAGAGAAAAGTTCCCCCTTCAGATATGAAATTAAATGTAAACAAGTGAATATGAACAATCTCATCAATGGGACAGAGTGGAGAGTACAGATCCAAGTTATATGGGAAGCTGCTCTATGATAAAGGGATTAGCAGAGAATAAAAATAGAACTGCTTCTTTACACGCAACATAAACAAAAGAAAATTGAGTACTTTAAAGGTGAAATGGAAATTGAGAATTATTGAAGTATTATAAAACTAAGAGAATACGTAGATGACTGTAGGGTGATATACATTAAGTCAGACATGGATCCAAACTCTTTGAAGCAAAAAAAAAAAAAACAACAACAAAAACAACAACCCAAAAATCTTTATAGATTTAATTACATAAAATTAATCAATTGGTAGAAAACATTTTCATACATCTGAAGTAAAATTTGATGTTACTAAAATACAAAATACTTCTACAAATTCGTAAGGAAAAAGAATTTCCTAATGAAGAAATGATCAAAGAATTGGAACATAGAATATAAAGGAGAGAGGACCAGTTTGTTAGGACATTTATTTGGAACATGAAAAAAAAATAACTAACTGAAAGGAACCTGAATGAATAAGAAAAATACAAAGATAAAAAGTTCTAAATTTCACTTATCATCAGGTAGTAGCAAATCCAAATGAGATCTCATCACACTGACCCCAATCAAACAGATTAATAACATATTTGTCAAGGATGTGAAATGAAAGTTCTCTCTCCTATGCTACTGTTTGAATTGCAAATGACTACAACCTGTTGGGAGATTCATGGAACAGTATTTATTAGCTTCTATATACATATATGCATTGATCCAGTAATTCTACTTCTAAAATTCATTGGATAGAACATGTAGTATTCCATAAAGGTATATTTACATAAAAAATCATCAAAGCATTTATTTGGAATTTTAAACTATTGGAAGTAACCTGAATGGCCATCCATAGGGAAATAGTTGAATAAATTGTGGTAATTCTCTATGTTGGAATAATATGCAACTAGGAAAAATGCTGATCTATCTAACTATCTAAAACCAAGATAGGCTTTCCACTATATATAATTAAATAAAACTAGCAAAATTTATACTTGAATGTATAGTGTGATCCCAGTTTGTCAAAAAGCAAGCCAAAATATAGATATGTTTTTCTTTGTTGATATGGAAATATTAGGCATGTAATGTTGATGGTTGCTACATAAGGGTCTGATATTTGATGAGGGAGGAGAATACTATCACTTTTACATTAGTTAATTCTGAATTGTGAAAAAGATTACAATGAGCCATGAGTACGAAGAACAGTATCACTGTCACAAAAGCCAAAAAGATCCAAGAAAGCAGTCCCATTACAGAGAGAATACATTACCACTTGTGAATATCCCACGTGGACCAGGTATTATGCAGCAACATGGGATGCTTCTGCTTATTCATGCCTTCAACTCATCTTGTGTACTGCTGATTTCGCCACTATACAGGCAAGGAAATTGAGGCTCAATGAATTTGACTGACTCTTCAGAGGCTATACAGCCCCAAAGTGGCAAAACTGCCATTTGTATTGGAGATCTGCTGTACAATGTGGTAACAATAATGTATACTTGGCACTTGCGAAAAGAATATAAGTCCTCTGATCACAAAAATAAGTATGTGCTGTGGACAGATGTGTTAATTTGCTTGATTTACTCATTCCACAATGTATACATATATGGAAACATCATGTTGTACACCAGAAATATATGTAAATTATTATTTATCCAAAATTAATGAAAAAGTTTAAAAAGATACAATACCTTGATTTTAGAGATTCAGTTTTGCTAGATAATGAAATTATCATGGCAAAACAAGTCATAGAAATAATAAAAACCATAATTCTTTAAAAATCATTTTGAATACTATACTATACTCTTAGAACTTGGGAATGTGCGCTAGGTGGTGGCATAGTTAGGTGGAACTTAGATCTTTCAGAAAACATACCCAGACACTGTTAGTGTTGAGTGGATATGATTATAGTTCAAAGAGGACTTCACGCAGCCAGGGAATTCAGTCTATTGATGGTTAGTTGACCACGAACTCACAGGGATACCCTGGGCCATGTCACTCAGATCCCCCCAGCTGGATACATAAGAGGCCTGAATCACACATCTGGAATGGCAAATGAATGGATGAAGGCGTTGTGTCTATAGTGTCACAGATTGTTTTCTTGTTGGCTTCTCAGGGCAGATGCTCATCCTGCTTTTTGTAGAATTGGGGAAGTTGGGTTAAAGTGGAAGGGGGCCCTGCTGGCCCTGCTTCATCTTTAACCCTTTATCATTCAGCCTGTATGTCATCAAATTGGATGAAGCCACAGAAACCATGTCTGTTAGGTTTTGCAGTTTTGTTGTTGGGGCAGAGAATATCAATCAATAATTTTCCATTCTTTCCTTTCCAAGTTAAAAGTTAGTTGAGAAATAAGATTCAAGAGTTAGATGGAGGACTGGGGAAATAGCTCAGTTGGTAGAGTGCTTGCCTTGCAAGCACAAGGCCCTGGGTTCAATCCCCAGCACAGCAAAAGAAAAAAAAAAAAAAAGAGTTAGATGGATAGAGGCAGAAGGCCGACATTATTATGGATGAGGCTGATAAGAGAATTTGGCTTTAGGTCTGTAGTGAAAGGTATTTGCTAACACCATTATTCCACTACATCCTCCAAATGCCTCAGGCCTAGATTCTGGGACAGCAAACCTGGGGGAAAGGTTGAGTCAAGAGGAGAAGCTACCACTTACCAAGGTTTCCAGCTCTCACGAATCTTGGGCAAAAAGGAACAGAAGAAAATGAATCCCTCATACTTGTAGCCTGTTGCATTTATTGTTACAAAATATATATAAAATAAAATTCTCATGTTCAACCACTCAAGTATACAATGCAGTAGCACTTGGTGTATTCACATGTATGATCACTACCTCTATCTAGTTCTCAAACATTTTCATTACCCCAAAAGGAAACCCATACCCACCCAACTCCCCAACTTTCCTTCCCTTAAACCCCTTGCGACTAGGAATCTCTATTGGCTTTATGGATTTGCCTATTCTGGAAATTATATATGAATGGAATCATATAGTATGTTGCTTTCTGTGTCACTTCTTTGACTTCATATAATCCTTTCAAGGGTTCGCACATGTTGTAGCATGTATCAGTACTTTATTCCTTTTTGTGACCCAGTAAATTTCCATTGTCTAGATATATAACACATTTTGCTTATGTATGCGTCTATTTATGGATATTTGGGTTGTTTCCACTTTGTGGTTATTGTGAATAATGCTGCTGTGAACTTTTATCTTCACGTATTTCCTTGAATACAATACCTGCTTTTGAATCTGTTTTGGGTAGATGCCTAGGAATGGAATCCCTGGGTTATATGGTAATTCTGTGTTTAACTTGATAAGAAATCACCAAACTTGTCCATTCTTGTGGTCTTTCAGTATTCTTTTGGTCTCCTGAATTGAGAAGTTTAGTCCAGGTTGTTGTTTCCCACCAAATTGATAATGAACTCTTCCTTCTCAGGGTGGGGTAAGTCACAGGTGTATAAAACCTAGGACTGTTACTCCAGCTGAAATCTCTTCACATGTACACATAGAAAAGAGAAGTGGAGCATGTCATACTCAAGAGATGACCTGTAGCTGGGAAGAATAACTAATATCCCTGCATTAAACACAAAGTTATTGAGGACCTATGATGTGCTAGGGAGTGTGACATACACTGAATGCCTAAACAAAGAAAATTTTCTGTCCTGCATAGGTGCAGATTCTAAAAGCTGAGTATAAAAATTTTTCAGTGAAATAATAATGCGCTAATCAGAATCAATGATACTAATGCACTAATAAGAATACAATTCTGTGAAATACAAATTCAACATTATACAGTGATATCTCTCAATGATAAGTGACCTCACTTTCACATTATGTCAGTTCATAAAATATTTAAAGGGTCATGTCCAAAAAAATTACACATAATTCAGCTGAGATGAACACTGCATAAAACCGAATGAATTACAGTGGTTCATCTGTCTTTTAAAATAATATTTAAATTATGAAATAAATGGAATCATTAGCTGTACTTTATTATTAAAATCAAATATTTTTACATAAATGGATGTTAATAGGTAGGCAATGTACAGTGCACTAATTATGTTTTGTTTGTCAGCTTCAATTTTTTTAGCTAAGAGAATTTGCCATCATAATGTAATATTTGAACTTGTCCCTAAACTCCTGAGGGCAGGTACTATCAATGAGCTGATTGTATCTCTGCCTACTCCACTTAAATATTGTCAGGGATTACCAGCAAAATGTGCCATTCTCAGGATAATTCCTCGTCCAAATAACTCATTTCTCATGGATCTGCCTTTATGTGTCCTAAATCCATGTTCAGAATGACCTGGTTACCCCATCAGTGTGGGCTACAGAGAATACACATTTCTTATTAAGCATAACAGCACTATTCTATAGACAAAGCATAGCCTGGAATTTTGAAATGGAAACGGACATAGGTACAATGGTTCCTTTATTGCTCTGTATAAATTTCATTTAAATTCTTAGATAATTTAGACATACCCATTCTTCTAGTTAATGGCCAAAAGCCCAGTATTGTCAAAAACCTAGATGGAATATTCTGATAGGTCAGCAGTTTTACTTGTGTGATAGGATATTCAGATCATTTCCTCTCCATGACAGGTTTCTAAGCATCGTGAATAATTTTTTTTTTAGGTTCAAATTATTTATTTAAGAAGCAATCCAAGGAATTAGACCAAATGAGATAGGGAAAATAAGACTGGTAAAAAGAAAAGTCAGCAAAGGTAGTGTCAGTGATTGGTTTACAGAGGATAACTTGAATTTTTTTTTATTATTATTGTAAACAAATGGGATACATGTTGTTTCTCTGTCTGTACATGGCATAAAGGCATACCATTTGTGTAATCATAAATTTACATAGGGTGATGTTGTTTGATTTATTCTGCCATTTTTTCCCTTCCCCCCCACCCCTCCCACCCCTCCCCTCCCTCTATACAGTCCTTCCTTCCTCCATTCCTGCCCCCCTACCTAAACCCAGTTCCAACCCCAACACTAACCCCTCCCACCCCCCATTATGTGTCATCATCCACTTATTAGTGATATCATTCTTCCTTTGGTTTTTTGAGATTGGCTTATCTCACTTAGCATGATATTCTCCAGTATCATCCTTTTGCCTGCAAATGCCATAATTTTATCATTCTTTATGGCTGAGTAATATTCCATTGTGTATATATGCCACAGTTTCTTTATCCATTCATCAACTGAAGGGCATCTAGGTTGGTTCCACAATCTGGCTATTGTGAACTGAGCAGCTATGAACATTGATGTGGCTGTATCTCTGTAATATGCTGATTTTAAGTCCTTTGGGTATAGACCAAGGAGTGGGATAGCTGGGTCAAATGGTGGTTCCATTCCAAGTTATCTAAGGAGTCTCCATACTGCTTTCCAGAGTGGCTGCACTAATTTGCAATCCCACCAGCAATGTATGAGTGTACCTTTCTCCCCACATCCTCGCCAACACCTGTTGTTGCTTGTATTCTTGATAATCGCCATTCTAATTGGGGTGAGATGGAATCTTAGGGTGGTTTTGATTTGCATTTCTCTTATTATTAGAGATGTTGAACATTTTTCCATATGTTTGTTGATTGCTTGTAGATCTTCTTCTGCAAAGTATCTATTCATTTCCTTAGCCCATTTGTCAATTGGATTATTTGCATTCTTGGTGTAGAGTTTTTTGAGTTCTTTATAGATTCTGGAGATTAGTGCTCTATCTGAAGTATGATTGGCAAAGATTTTCTCCCACTCTGTAGGCTCTTTCTTTGCATTGTTGATAGTTTCCTTTGCTGAGAGAAAGCTTTTTAGTTTGAATCTATCCCAGTTATTAATTCTTGCTTGTATTTCTTGTGCTATGGGAGTCCTGTTGAGGAAGTCTGGTCCTAAGCCGACATGTTGAAGCTCTGGACCTACTTTTTCTTCTATAAGATGCAAGGTCTCTGGTCTGATTTCGAGATCCTTAATCCATTTTGAGTTTAGTTTCGTGCATGGTGAGAGATATGGGTTTAGTTTCATTCTGTTGCATATGGATTTCCAATTCTCCCAGCACCATTTGTTGAAGAGGCTATCTTTTCTCCATTGCATATTTTTGGCCCCTTTGTCTAATATGAGAAAATTGTATTTATTTGGGTTTGTGTCCATGTCCTCTATTCTGTACCATTGATCCACCTTTCTATTTTGGTACCAATACCATGCCGTTTTTGTTACTATTGCTTTGTAGTAGAGTTGAAGATCTGGTATTGCGATAACCCCTGCTTCACTCTTTCTGCCAAGGATTGCTTTAGCTATTCTGGGTTTTTTATTCTTCCAGATGAATTTCATAATTGCTTGCTGTAAGGTCCATCATTGGGATTTTCATTGGAATTGCATTGAATCTGTATAGCACTTTTGGTAGTATGGCCATTTTGACAATATTAATTCTTCCTATCCAGGAACATGGGAGATCTTTCCATCTTCTAAGGTTTTCTTTAATTTCTTTCTTTAGTGTTCTGTAGTTTTCATTGTAGAGGTCTTTCACCTCTTTTGTGAGATTGATTCCAAAATATTTTATTTTTTTGAGGCTATTGTGAATGGGGTAGTTTTCCTAATTACTCTTTCTGAAGATTCATTGCTTATGTATAAAAATGCCTTAGATTTATGTGCATTGATCTTATATCCCACTACTTTACTGAATTCACTTATTAGATCTAAAAGTTTTCTGGTGGAATTTCCTGGTTCCTCTAAGTATACAATCATATCATCAGCAAATAGGGATAGTTTGAGTTCTTCTTTTCCTATTCGTATCCCTTTAATTTCTTTGGTCTGTCTAATTGCTCTGGCTAGAGTTTCAAGGACGATATTGAATAGAAGTGGTGAAAGAGGGCATTCCTGCCTTGTTCCAGTTTTTAGAGGGAATGCTTTCAGTTTTTCACCATTTAGAATGATATTAGCCATGGGCTTAGCGTAGATGGCCTTTACAATGTTAAGGAATGTTCCCACTATCCCTAATTTTCTAGTGTTTTGAGCATGAAGGAGTGCTGTATTTTATCAAATGCTTTTTCTGCATCTATTGAAATAATCATGTGATTCTTGACTTTAAGTCTATTGATATGGTGAATTACATTTTTTGATTTCCTGATGTTGAACCAACCTTGCATCCCTGGGATGAAACCCACTTGATCATGGTGCACTATCTTTTTAATATGTTTTTGTATGCGATTTGCTAAAATTTTGTTTAGAATTTTTGCGTCAATGTTCATTAAGGATATTGGTCTGAAATTTTCTTTCCTTGAGGTGTCTCTGTCTGGTTTAGGAATAAGGGTAATATTGGCTTCATAGAATGAGTTTGGGAGGGTTCCCTCCTCCTCTATTTTATGGAATACTTTGAGAAGTATTGGAATGAACTCTTCTTTAAAGGTTTTGTAGAACTCGGCTGAGAACCCATCTGGTCCTGGACTTTTCTTTGTTGGTAGGCTTTTGATGACTTCTTCTATTTCATTACTTGAAATTGGTCTATTTAAATTGTGTATGTCCTCCTCGTTCAGTTTAGGCAATTCACATGTCTCTAGAAACCTTTTGATGTCTTTGAAATTTTCTATTTTGTTGGAGTATAGATTTTCAAAATAGCTTCTAATTATGTTTTGTATTTCAGTTGTATCTGTTGTGATATTTCCTTGTTCATTCCGAATTTTAGTGATTTGGGCTTTCTCTCGTCTTCTCTTTGTTAGTGTGGCTAAAGGTTTATCAATTTTGTTTATTTTTTCGAAGAACCAACTATTTATTTTGTCAATTTTTTGTATTGTTTCTTTTGTTTCAATTTCGTTGATTTCAGCTCTGAGTTTAACTATTTTCTGTCTTCTACTACTTTTGGTGTTGGTCTGTTCTTCTTTTTCTAGGGCTTTGAGCTGTAGTTTTAGGTCATTTATTTTTTGAGTTTTACATCTTTCATTAAATGCGCTCCATGAAATAAATCTTCCTCTAAGTACTGCTTTCATAGTGTCCCAGAGATTTTGATATGATGTTTCTTTGTTCTCATTTACCTCTAAGAATTTTTTAATTTCCTTCCTAATATCTTCTGTTATCCATTCATCATATAATAGCATATTGTTTAATCTCCAGGTGTTGGAGTAGTTTCTGTTTTTTACTCTTTCATTTATTTCTAACTTCAATCCATTATGATCTGATAGAACACAAGGTAGTGTGTCTATCTTCTTGTATTTGCTGACATTAGCTTTGTGGCATAATATATGGTCTATTTTAGAGAAGGATCCATGTGCTGCTGAGAAGAAAGTGTATTTGCTCTTGGTTGGATGGTATATTCTATAAATGTCTGTTAAGTCTAAATTATTGATTGTGTTATTGAGATCTATGGTTTCTTTGTTCAATTTTTGTTTGGAAGATCTGTCCAGTGGTGAAAGAGGCGTATTAAAATCACCTAGTATTATTGTGTTATGGTCTATTTGGTTTCTAAAATTGAGAAGGATTTGTTTAACATACATGGATGAGCCACTGTTTGGGGCATATATGTTTATGATTGTTATATCTTGCTGATTTATGCTTCCCTTAAGCAGTATGAAATGTCCTTCTTTATCCCTCTGACTAACTTTGGCTTGAAGTCCACATTATCTGAAATGAGGATGGATACTCCAGCTTTTTTGCTGAGTCCATGTGCATGGTATGTTTTTCCCCATCCTTTCACCTTTAGTCTATGGGTATCTCTTTCTATGAGGTGAGTCTCTTGCAGGCAACATATTGTTGGATCTTTCTTTTTAATCCAATCTGCCAGTCTATGTCTTTTGATTGATGAATTCAGGCCATTAACATTCAGGGTTATTATTGAGATATGATTTGTATTCCCAGTCATTTGGTTCATATTTAAAATTTTTGACACATCTTGGTTCCTCCTTTATTTGACAGGTCCTTTAGGATAATTCCTCCCTTTGCTGATTTGCTTCTTTGTTTTTTATCTCTTCCTCATGAAATATTTTGCTGAGAATGTTATGTAATGCTGGGTTTCTTTTTGTAAATTCTTTTAGCTTTTGTTTATCATGGAATGATTTTATTTCATCGTCAAATTTGAAGGTAAGTTTTGCTGGGTATAAGATTCTTGGTCGGCATCCATTTTCTTTCAGAGCTTGAAAAATGTTGTTCTAGGCCCTTCTAGCTTTTAGGGTCTGGATTGAAAAGTCTGCTGATATCCGTATTGGTTTCCCCCTGAATGTAATTTGGTTCTTTTCTCTCACAGCCTTTAAAATTCTGTCTTTATTTTGTATGTTAGGTATTTTCATAATAATGTGCCTTGGTGTGGGTCTGTTGTAATTTTTTATATTTGGAGTCCTATAAGCCTCTTGTACTTGGTTTTCCATTTCATTCTTCAGATTTGGGAAATTTTCTGATATTATTTCATTGAATAGATTGTTCATTCCTTTGGTTTGTTTCTCTAAGCCTTCCTCAATCCCAATAATTCTCAAATTTGGCCTTTTCATGATATCTCATAGTTCTTGGAGATTCTGTTCATGATTTCTTACCATCTTCTCTGTTTGTTCAACTTTGTTTTCGACGTTAAATATTTTGTCTTCAATATCTGAAGTTCTGTCTTCCAGGTGTTCTATCCTATTGGTTATGCTTTCTATACAGTTCTTAATTTGGTTTATTGTTTCCTTCATTTCACGGATTTCTGTTTGGTTTTTTTTCAATATCTCTAACTCTTTATTGAAATGATCTTTTGCTTTCTGAATTTGCTCTGTTAACTGTCGATTGGTGCGATCATTCAATGCCTGCATTTGCTCTTTCATCTCATCGTTTGCTTCCCTAATCATTTTAATTATGTACATTCTGAACTCCCTTTCTGTCATTTCTTCTGCCATGCTGTCGTTGGATTTTATCGATGTAACATCTAGATTTGTTTGGGGCATTCTCTTCCCTTGTTTTCTCATATTGTTCAGTAATCAGTGGGTCATTAAGATATTGCAGATTTCCTCTATCAACTTATAATGTCCCTGAAGATTGCTAGTATATCCCCTCTTATCCTTCAGTAGCCTGAAGTCTTGGAGGAGGTTGATAATGCAGAGCTCCACGAAGAAGCTGCCTCTCTAGGGGTGGTGACCCTCAGGTGGCGTATATTCCCTGCTAGTGGGCAGAGGTGCCTCCACTTGTTGACCAATGGTCATCCAATGGGGAACTAGACTGCAGGCCGAGGCAAGGCCTGTTTGTGCCTGTGTCTCTGGTTTTACTGTCCCTGTGGGAAAACCTCACCCGGCAGGGAAGACTCACTCGGTGGGGACGTCTCACTGGTCAGTTGTCCTCCTAGAGGTTCCCCTCAATCTACAACTACCGCCTGGGCTGGGCTGTCTTCCTCTGCAACGTTCCCAGGGGTCCAGACCTACGTCCTGGGCCTGGGAGCCTCACCCTTCGCAGGCGAGTCTCCTTAGGCTGCCTCTCCCAGAGAATCTGCCCGCAGTCCTGGAAACTTCACTCCGCCCCTAGGCGTGTCTCTGTGTGGCTCTTCCAGCAAGAAGCCACCTAGCTCCTGGGACCCTGCTCTGCACCAATCGCCTGGCTATGCAGCCCCTCCCCTGAGCCACCACCTGGAGCCCCGTACAATAGCTCCGAGACCCAGAGACCCACCACACACCTCTTCCTGTGGACAGCTGCCTGGTTTCTGACGCAGTCACTAGGAGTCCAAGCAACTCACTTCGTGTCTCCTCCTCCCGCCAACCGCCTGTAGCCCTAGGTAGTCACTCCAAGTCCAAGTGACCCACCCTGTTCCTCCTCCTCCTCCTCGGGGTAGCCCCCCTGGGTGTTCAGGAGTGGTGGCTCCGAGTCCAAGTGACCCACCGCGCTCCTCCTCCAGGCAGGCCACCGGTGTTCAGGAGCGGTCGCTTTTAGTCCAATCAGCTCACCACTCGCCTCCTCTTCTGACAACCGCCTGTGGCTCTAATGCAGTCACTCCTAGACCATGCGACCCACCGCTCTCCTCCTCCAGGCAGGCCACCGGTGTTCTGGAGCAGTCGTTCTGAGTTCAAACAACTCGCCACGCAGCTCCTTCTCTGGCAACCGCCTGTGGCTCTGATGCAGTCACTCCTAGACCAAGCGTCCCTCCGCGCTCCTCCTCTTCCTCCGGGCAACCCCCCAGTGTTCAGGAGCGGTCGTTCTGAGCCCAAACAGCTCGCCATGCAGCTCCTCCTCAGGAGCCACCCGGAGCCCCAGTCGTGAATAATTTTTGAATGATTTTGACAGAATAGTCATCATTTTCTTCTGAGATAGCATATCCTTTAGTGGTGTTTGTGGACATATACCTTTAGCTGACTTTCCATGTTGTTTGTCTACCCACAATCATTAAGGCTTGTGATGCTATTATCAAATGCCAACTTTTATATTAAATTAAATTTTTTGTTGGTATGTGTTAATGTAATTTGAAAATACTTATTCAAGTTACCTGAATACAGTGAGGAACTATGATTCAATTAGGACACAGAGTGAGATTTATCCAAGCAACTGATGTTACCAAGCAGAGTGCTGAATATGCACTAAATGCTCAGTTAGCAGTTAAATGATAGCAATTAATTAAAAAGGAAATCCATCTAGAATATAGTTTTCAGTGTCAGGGGGAGGAGTCCATCTATGTATCCATATATAGATAATATACTCCAATTGATGTTTTGGTCAGTGATGAACTGAATATGTGATGGTGATCACATTAGATCATATCCCTTAGTGATATTGTAGCCCTCTTAGTTTGTTTATGTCCACTGTCTGATAGTTGTACAATGATAAATTTCCTAACGATTTCATGAGCATCAGTCCCTTTTGGGGGCAGGATTGGGGATTGGCCCAGGGCCTCCTGCACACTCAGCAAGCATTGTTCTACCACTGAGCCACATTCCCAGTCCCCCACCAGTGCTTTTTGTATGCATGTTATAATCCTACTTAATCCTCTCAAGAGTGCTATCCCATTCATTTAAATGTTGTAATAGGAAAGGAATCTGACAAGTCTATTATACCTAATAGGAAAATTTGAAAAAAACAACCTTTGTTATGTTAGCATTCACATTATATTGGTTAACTGAACGTGCCTGAGCTTCTATTTTCTTGGACAAATCTTGATCTTCCTCTACTTCTCCAAGGATTTGGAATTTCTAAGTTTCTTGATGTAGCCAATTTAATATATATTCTATTTCTAGCTGCTATGTGTCTCTCTTGCATGCTCTCAAAGCTCCCTTCCCCCCACACAAGTAATGCTTCAGTTAATCTGAAGTCCTTGTTTTGTGTTTCTTAATTGATTTGTATGACTGGAGATTATCTCCACCATCTTTAGCACATTTGATTAACTCAGGGATTAGATGGGGCTGTAATGTGGCCAAGTTCTGGAGTCAGACTGGGGCAAGTGGCTCAACTTCTCTGTGCCTCACTTTTCTTAACTGTGAAAAGAGGAATAATGATAGTACTTACTTATAGGACTATTATGAAGATTAAAAGAGATAAAGCCCTTGAAATGCCTCATATGGTCCCTGTACAAATGAAATGTTCAATTAATGTAACAGAAAATGATGGTAAACACTTGGGTTCTTCATAGGTAATTTCTTCTAAACCAACCTGTTAAAGAAACCACTCTCAGAGTATCCCACTAAGATCATTCAGTTTGTTTAGAAATGTAAATATTCAAACTTTTTGGAAATTGTTTGCTAATTTCTAGTTTCTGATATGTTTCACCTTCTTTTCCTTTTTTCAAATTACATAGGGTCACTCAGAAATCTAGTTGGTGGGTGCTTTTCTGCCTAGGATGCCATCTAAATGTTCCAGGAGACCAAGTTTTTTTTTTTTTATAACATATTGATTGAATGCCTACTGTGTGACAGTTGCTGTTTCAGGGATCTAGGGTGAACAGAATAATTTCCTTAACTTTCTGGACCTTCTACCTCAGTAAGTAGAAATCCTTAGAACAGCCATGGACTTGTTTCTAGTCTCCTTGCCTAGCTTTGTCCACCCCACCCCATTATTCTCTTAATCTTCAACTCATTACCTTTGATGAACAGAGAAGCAAAATAGGAATTGGAAATTTCTGCCTTTCCCTTTCTTCTGATTACAGTATGTTGTTGTTCTCAAGCACAAGCCTAGCAGTTCCTATTTTATCCTTTCTGGAAAATATGAAACACATTCTTTTTAAGGAAAGCCTCACTTTATTGTAGGCTTCAATGTTTGTGACACTTCTAAGGTCTCTCATGCTTCATGATGCAAAGGAAAGGGATTTGGAGTTAGACTGCTGAACTTAAATCTCAATTCCACTGCTTCCTAGCAGTGCTTTCAGATCCCTGGAAAGCCATTTCACATCTCTGAGCCTTAGTTTCTTGACATAAGGCTAATAATTACTAACATGTTGTCATGAGCATTAAAAAGAAAGAATGCCTATAAAGCACTTTGTACAAGCCTACCCCAAACTAGGTACTCACTAAACATTATCTATTATTAGTGAGAATCACAGAGTAAGGGGTGCCTGGTTTCTAATCACTTTTACAAATTTAATGATTAATCTTCAACAAGTTACTTACCTTCACTCAATATTGGTTTTCTTTCTATAAAGGGAAATTTACAGATGTTTTAATTATTCTAGCCTGATGTTCTAATTATTTTGCAAGACTATACCTATCCTTTATTTTGAAAAGTAAGGAAAAGATATTGACATTTTAAAATAATCCAGAGAGATCAAGAGAGTAAGAACAGGCAATAAGGATGCCATGGTAAGCCTCTAAAAAGTATTTTCTGTATTTTTATCAGTTTGGGGTCCCATCAGGAAATGGGTAATCCATGCAAGGGTGTGGGTAATTAGAGGATAATTTAATAGAATCTTTACAAAGCTCTAGTCAGGATTTAGAGTTCATGCTTAAATGAAACCAACAAAGAAACATTCTACCATAAGCAACTGCATTGAGTTATTTTCACTCCTGGTCCTGATGAAGCTAAGGGAAGAAGCAGTTACAGAGCCAAAGAAGGCAGCAACTTCATGCAATGGCCTTTGGTAGAGAAACACAACTTTTACCAACCTAAAGGTCAATACCAAGGAATTTGATGGTAGGAACACATACCTTGGTTTTCACTCTCTTACCAGTACCTCCCTATTGGCCAAATTCAATCGACAGCTAGAGCAGAAGGGAACTGGGTTGATGTAGTCTGTAGAAATCAGCCTTCTGAACATAGAGCACATGAAGAGGGGTGAAGTGTACAACTGCAGAGACAAACTGAAACCATCCAGCACAGTATCTATTATGTAACTGTGCTAAGTGCATGTCCCTTCCCCAAAAGATGTCCATGTCCTAATCCTGGAAACATGAATGTGTTACCTTATATAGTAAAACACATTTGCAGATGTGATTAAGGATTTTGAAATGGGGAGATTTTGCTGGAACATCTGGGTGGGCCCAATATAATTACAGGGGTCTCTGTAACGGTGAGGCAGGAGAGTTAAAGGTGACAATGATCACAGATGCAGAAGTCAGCAAGGTAGGGGCATGAGCCAAGGAATGCAAGTAGCCTCTAGTAGCTAAACAAGGCAAAAAACAAATTATCTCCTAGAGCATCCAGAAGAATCACAACCCTGTTGACACCTTGATTGTGACCCAGTTTAAACTTCTGACTTCCACAACTATAAGACAATAAATTTATGTTGTGTTCAGGCACAAACTCTGTAGTAATTTTTTATAGCAGCAATAGGAAACTGACAATGTAGCTTTCTACTTGTAGATTGATTTTTAGTTCTACAGAGCAGGTTCATGAACATTACTCTAATATTAACAGGTTAACAAAGGTAGTTGGTGAGGAAGGAATTGTTTCCTTCATTATATAGAGGGAAAGTAGGAGTCAAAGATTTGAAGAAGTCTTGCTTGTAGTTAGAATACCTAGAGATGGAACCCAGTGCTCTTGACTTTAATTTTAGTGTTCTTTTCCTTCAGTGCCACACTTTCTACTGGAGAGAAGTAGCAGAAGAAAGCCAGATTTCAGGGACTTATCAGATAAGTAGGTGGTGATGTCTAAAGTGGTAAATCAATCCAATGATAGTGGTAGAGCTGACTCTATTGAACCTAACACGTTCTGCTGCTTGAGTTGAGCTCACTTTCAGTCTTAGGACATAAAGCCTCACCTAAACCTGCATTTACTGCCAGGCAGGGTTTTTTTTGTAGATGGGGTACTGGGGATTGAATGCAGGGTACTTAACCACTGAGCAATATCCCCATCCCCTTTTATATTTTATTTAGATACAGGGCCTCTCTCAGTTGCTTAGAGCCTCAGTAAGTTGCTGAGGCAGGCTTTGAACTCACAATTCTGCTTCAGCTTCCTGAGCCACTGAGATTACAGGTGTGAGCCACTATGCCTGACTCAGGAATTTCTTTTTGAGGCGTGTATATGTGTGAAATGATGGGTTCCTTCAACCATAGAAGGAAGCATAGAGGCTCTGTGCTTTTGAAATATTTAACTTCTAGGTTAAAATTCATTAAAACAATAAAAGGATTCTGAGGCTATAATGGTTGAATATAATGATGGACATGCTATAGATTGCCACCATAGATAATAAGAAGTACAATCCCTGGGGTGATGGTTAAGCAAATCCTATGTATCTCACAAAATAGAGAAGGGGGCAGAGCACACTTTTTGGAGACCCCAAGAGGCCTGGCCTTTAAGCTTCCAAGCAGAGAATGGCTTTGAGAAGCAGCAGAATGCCATGCATATGACAGCATCTGGGCTGTTATTTTATTTTTAAAGTGTATTATAAAAATTGGAGCTTCATAACCCATGAGGCTTAAACACACCTGTGATGATGGGGTGTTTTTGTTGCACTGGCAAAGGTCAAAATCAATAGAATTCTCAAATCACCCCCTATTTCGTAGGTCAGGTGTGCTATTATTCCATAGATCACTAGTGGCTTTCTCTATGATCCTTAAGCATTTGCTTGACATAAAAATGACTTTTAAGCTTTACTTACTGGTCCCTTGGCAAACTAAGGATGTTTCATATCTCTAATGCCTTAAATATATCATCTGGAATGATTGCACATTGAGCTATTTCTTTGCCTGGCTGCTGAGAAATGTGCTTGAGTTTCAAAGGGCTTCTCTTTTGGGGGTTGGTAGGTGAAGTAACTCTATTTTTCTGTCTGCTTCTCTAAAAAATGTCCTTTCAGATGAAATGAACACAACACAGAGCTGTGTCCCTGCAATGCACCTCAGACCACCCGCAATCCTACTTTCTCTGAATTTAGCACTACATGCTAGACTTCTGATGGAGTACTTTCCAGGAACTCTTTATGAGAGACTGCCATTGTGTTTATGGTAGGGATGGTATTAGGACCATTGCCCAGGACATCCCATTCCATACCTTTAGAAGAACCCAAGGGAGAGAAGAAGTTTGCCCACTCCTCATTGCTAAGAAAAGCTGTGTTTCTCTTGAGCAACTAGATTTTATTGTTGTTCTTGTTGTCTTGGTACCCGAGATTGAACCCAGGGGATCGTTACCACTAAGCTACATCCCCATCTTTTCTAAATTTTATTTTGAGACAGGGTCTTGCTGAGTTGCCCGGCCTGCCCTTGAACTTGCAATCTTCCTGCTTCAGTGTCCTGAATTACTGAGATTACAGGCATGCACCACCATGCCTGGCTCTAATATGTTTTTAAACTTATGGGCACTTGAAGTTTTGGTATTCAGTGGTGAGGCCAACCAAATAACAAAATATATTAGAAATAATAATACTTGGCCCCACTATCAGGAATTTATTGTTTCTACAAGGAGGATAATTTTTTCCCAAAATCCTCCTTCCACCCTCCACTGATTCTAATGAGTGGTTATAGTTTAAGATTACTATTAGAACTGATTGGGCTCTCTGTACTTTGGCTACTGGAAAGCTCAAAATTAATTTGGGAGCATTTTCTTAAAGCTGTATAGGACTTCTAGTGTGCATATCTGAATTCCAATCTCATCTGGACTTGATTTTAGTGACATTATAATCTACATTCCTTCTTCATCACCTATTTTTAAATCATATTTTCATTATGCCTTTATTGGAACAGATTCAAATAATCTTTGAAATGAAGCAAAAGATGGATCAATGAGTGGAAAGATGATAGGAAGACCATTGCCATTCAGAGTTTATAACAGGTCTACTCACTGCTGTGGGATATTTCCACAATTTGATACTGCAGATGGCACAATGCTGATCAGGTCTGCTGTAGAAATGATAATAACATTGTTCTTTGTGATGTTATGAGATATTCCCATAGTTCTTTTATTTTTTGATCAAAAAGAACAACTATTAGCACTAATATTAGGAAGAACAATTTAGAGTGTAATTCCTAATTCTAATCTCCTAACATGAAAAAACATTGATTTTTGTTTTCCAGAGTACTAATTTCTCCTCAGAGGAGTTTTCTGTGAGTAAAATAAATAGGAATAGAAAAACTAACAAAGCAAATATTTAAGAATTAAAAGTTCAGTGTTTAAGATACTTGGAATCTACAAGTGTCACCTATGAATTATGGAAAAACAAGCCTTTTGCTTTAGTGTCTTCCCACTGGGCTGCAGACATCATTGGCTATGAGGTCCTCCAAGAATGGGCTTGTTATTACCTGTTCAGCTTTCAAGTCTTTTACTACTTCACTCTCCTCAGCCTCCTCAGACAACTTTAGTCAAAATGTACTTCTTCCTGTTTCCAGAACATGCTCTTTTCTTTCTTCCTCTATGCCATTATACATGCTGTTCCCTCTGTCTGGATCACATTCTCTTCCTTCTCCCCCATTCACCTAGCTTACTCCCCCATATTCTTCCCATGTTTCAGTTTAGATAGTACTTCATGCTGGAACTTATCCCTGAGTTTTCAGACTTGTTTCCCTGTTGTAATTTTTCCTGTCAGGCAGTTCATCCCACTGAGTGGTGATTACTTGGTGAATGTCTGTTTCCCCTGCTAGACTATACACTGTGGACACTGGCTATGTTTTATCATTATATTTCCAACTCTTAGCATACTGCCTGGGACAGAGTAAGTAAGTATTCAATAAATAGATTTGGCTGTTGTGATTATAAAGTATATGTTTTCCATGTTTGAAAGTCACTTGGCAAATGTTTATAATGCTGATAGAAGTCATTTTGGGAGTACAGCAGACATAATCCTTTAGTGAGAGAAGGAATACTGCTTAGGCAGCATGAGCACTGTGCTGCTGGGCAATATTTTGCCCTAGTAATGTTTTTCTCTTCAGATATGTTCAAGATCACAATAAGATTTGTAGCAATAGAGAAAAACCATCTCATCACAAATTTTCACATTTAATACTTGCTGTATACAAGAAAATATCTTCTTGGGTCATAACTTGAATGCTTCTAATACCATTGCTTATTTCAACCATGCAAAGGGACTTCTGGACCTTTGTCCTGTGTTACAGTCATTTGGTCAGGAAGTGGAGGGGGCTGAAATACAGTTGCAGGTAGAAGCACAGAGTTGGGGATCATGAAATATCTTGTGTGTTCACATGACTTATTTTTTGTCTTCTAATGTCATTTTGATTCTATCCCTGTAAGAAAGAACTGGGATATTAGAAATAGTTTTAAGTTTGGAGTCAAAATTTCTCATCATTTTAGTTTCTGAAAGTGTTCCTTTGGCCAAGTCAGTAGATGATGCTAAGATTTTATTTGTCATTTCTAAAATGGAACAGGGTAATGTAAGTCTCATGATCACCTGTTGAAAATTCTCTTTCACCTAAGTAGATGATTGATAAAGGTTTGTTAAATCCAAATGTCAAAGGAGAGACCCTTGTCAGGATGAATAAGAAAGCACTTTTTGGCTTTTCTCTTTCTCCAAGTCTGTGACTGAATTTAATCATTTTATTATTATTGTTAGCATTACTTATTTATAAACTTTTGCAAATCAGATGTGAAAAGAAAAAAGTGTCAAATGCAAGTTACCTTTTCAAATAAAATTGATTTGTTTAATAAAGCAATAGCTGCCAGAGAAACTCTAATTTTGCTCTGTTTTGATATAATTCAAATGCAGTCTGGGAGTTTCCCCACAGAGCTGAGGGGGAAAAGAAGGGTCACAAATCTCTTCAAATTAGCCCCAGAATATCAGCCACATTTCTTTTTGACTTTAATCAGATATTCTGATCCTGGTCTTCTAATTATTTCACCAGACCAGGAAAGGAGAACTGACAAATAAACCTGAGTCTTTCTTAGCACCATGAAATTCAAAGAATAGAAAGTCCTCCTTAGTGCCTTTGAAATGTTTGCCATCTGCCTCTTGAGACTGCAAGGTTATTAACTTGCAGCAGGAAGATGGTAGCGAACTGAGTGAAGAAGCATCTATCTATCTCAGTTGTCATGGTTTCTCAGCCATCCAGACCCCAGGTGAGCAGGAAGCAGTGGGCTGCAAAGTGCATACATGAGCCTTCTCTTGTTTCTACTGCCACATTAAAACTCCTTAGGCTACAGTGACTTGACTGATGCCTGCCTTCTAACCCATGCATTCCAGTGTTTAAGCCAAGTCCTCCTTTGTCTATGTGTCTGAGGGGTCTTCCCTTTCCTTCTTGGACTGTCTTGTCCTCATACATTCTCAGTTCCCAATAATTTCACCATGTACCCTCACTAAGAACAAATTATATGCTTTTTTTGGTAGTTAGGAACAATGTAGAGGCATAGCACTACAGGGAAGTAGAGAAAAAAATGGGTTCTCAGTGACCATCATAATAGTTATAGTTGCTGGTTTTCAAACTGTGCTTCAAAGAGCCCTAGAGGAATACTCTGGAGGAATTTCAAGGACTCCATAAGGAGGAATTCAGAAGATTTGTGAGTTTGTGCCCAAGAAAGACCAAACCTATTGTTGCTTCCACCAAAGAACTTCCATTTTATCCCAAATTTGACAACAGTATGTGATTTTGTTTGAAGAGAAAGGTTCTGTGACCAAAACAGTTTAGTGGGGAAAACATCTGCTCAGCCCTGTTACATATCCATAGAGTGGGAGGGACCTGCTCAGTGTTACTTACATTATTTTGTGCCTTCTGTGGTTGCATAGATGCACTTTCTCTCTGCTCAAGTAGAATGTGAACTCATGAAGATCATGGTCCATCTTTGCTATCTTCATGAATAGATACCTGCTCAGCTCCCATTGGTCATAACTGCGTTCTTTTAGGATTTGCCTATTTTTAAGAGTCTGATTGAAGTTGTAGCCCTACTGCCATAAATTACAACTGTAAACCATATAATTTACACATTATTGAATTATGGTGCCATTAAACCCCAGCCATCTCATGCTGAGGGTAAGAATCCCTGCAGGAAAAGATTATTGACTGATCACAAAAATTGTTGAGGCAAATCACTAAGAAAGCATTTTTTCTAACTAATATTGGAATGAACTATTTCATGAAAGAATCAATACTTGATATTCTTAACATGTACAGGTATTGGTTTGGCCAGAGAAACATGGTGGCAAAGTAGAAAAAGTCACTGGATTTTACATCTGCCAGATGGACTTTAGATTCTGTTGCTGCTAATTCTTATATACATATCCTCAGGAAAATCATGACTTATTTGAGCCTCGATTTCCTTATCTGTATAATGGGAATAATGATGCTACCTACTTTGTAATGACCTCATGTCGTGAGAAATTACTGAGATATTATTTGAATCATTTACCATGGTATCAGGGATGGAGTACTTGGTAAAAATGTTAGTTCCCTAA
Source organism: Sciurus carolinensis (assembly GCF_902686445.1). NCBI lineage: Eukaryota > Metazoa > Chordata > Mammalia > Rodentia > Sciuridae > Sciurus > Sciurus carolinensis. Next base: position 117,123,852 of record NC_062232.1, on the reverse strand, counting down.
AATTTATTGCAGAAAAATTCCTGTTTTGTGTAGAAAATTGAATTAGATGCTCTCTTGGGTTCTTTGTAATTCTGAGATTCCCTGTTGGCTTATCCTTGCTGCTATATTTTTGAATAATACAGGAACCATTGTCTTCTTGCTTTGGATTTACCTTCAAACAGGTTTCATGGGTAGAATCTTGAGCAATGATTGCTTTTCTCCTGAAAAGTCAGCTTTAAAAAAATGTCTCAAATATATTTAGGGTCTTTGAAGATATTTTACATCTTTATTATAAAGTGACTGTGCGTGTCCCTTAGGAAAGTGAGGAGACGTTGACCAAAACTTCTGACAAGTTTCATCTAGAGCCAAATAATCTAAGGAAATACACATTTTTTTTGTGTGTGTGTGTTCCAATAAAACTTTATTTACAGATACAGGCAGAAGGCCAAACTTGGCCCATAGACCTTGATTCATAGACTCCTGATTTACAGGAAAAGTAGTAACAATTCTGGAGAACAAGTTGTCCAATATATTTCACCTTAAAAACACGCTTATGATTGACCAAGCAATTTCCTTCTATAAATGTATTCTACAGAAGCTATTGTGCTTATGATATTGATTTTGATATTGACCAAAGAATTTCTTTAATGTTTAACCATGCAGTTTTAGATAAACAAACCATGCTTGACCACACCATACCCCCAAATTTTATGTGATAGAAAAACTTAGTGACGTCAAGAAATATTTATAACCAATTGAAAAAAAGCAGGTTTCCTGGAACAGAGGAATGACAGGGTGACACTAAATGTCTTCACACACACATATATATCCATACACAGATGGTGAGGTGAACAACACAAAAATCACTAATCAGACTGCTTGAGTTCAAGTTCAAGCTCCACTACTGTCTATATGAATTTGGTCATCATTTAACCTCTCTAAACCTCATTATTTTCATCTGTTATTTGGAAAAGGTAATTGTGCTTGTCTCATTGATGTAAACAAGATAATATATTTGAACAATGTCCTAGTCCTCTCACGTTGCTATAAAAATATCATAAACTACAGAGCTTATAAACTACAGAAAGTTATATTTCACAGTTCTGGAGACTACAAAGTCCAAGAGTAAGGTGCTCACAGATTCAATGCCTGGTGGAGGCCCACTTTTTGGTTTAGAGATGGTTATCTTCTTTCTGTCTCCTTACATAGCAAAAGGAAGTTCTCTGGGATCTGTGGACAAGCCCTTGCATTAATCTCATTCATGAGAAGTCTGCCTTTGTGACCTAATACCTTCCAAAGATCCCACTTCCAAATACCAGCACACAGGGTATTAGGTTTCAACATATGAATCTTAGTGAGACACAAATAGAAATATTCTGCAAATGTCATAATTTCATTCTTCTTTCAGGTTGAGTAATATTCCATTGTGTATAGATATCACATTTTATTTATAAATTCTTCTGTTGAAGGGCATCTAGGTTGGTTCCACAGTTTAGTTATTGTGAATTGAGTTGCTATAAATATTGATGTGGTGCGTCACCAAAATATGCTGATTTTTAAGTCCTTTGTGTATAAACCTAGGAGTGGAATATCTGGGTCAAATGGTGGTTCCATTCCAAGTTTTCTGAGGAGTCTCCTTTCGAATTTCCAAAGTGGTTGCACCGATTTGCTGTCCCACCAGGAATGTCTGAGTATACCTTTTCCCCCACATGCTCACCAATATTTATTGTTGCTTGTATTCTTGACAATTTCCATTCTGACAGGAGTGAGATGAAATCTTAGAGTAGCTTTGAGTTGCAGTTCTCTAATTGCTAGAGATATTGAACATTTTATAGTAAACAGTGTAATCTTGGAGTTTATCATGTGATTTGGCTTTAAGCTTCTGAAGAAATCAAACAAGTACTGCTCCAAAAACTGGATATTTGTTTTTTTATTTGTTCCAATGAGTTATACCTGACAGCAGAATGTATTTCTACTCATTGTACACAAATAGAGCACAACTTTTCATTTTTATGGTCGTACATGATGTAGAGTCATATCATTTGTGCAATCATACATGTAAATAGGGTAATAATGTCTTGTCTCATTTCACCATCTTTCCCATTCCCATACCCCCTCCCCTCACTCCCCTTTGTCCAACCTAATGTTCCTCTATTCTTCCCTTGCCCCCTCCATTATTCACCATCCAGTTATCAGAAAAAACATTTGGCCTTTAGTTTTGGGGTTTGACTCATTTCACTTAGTGTGGTATTCTCCAACTCCATCAATTTACCTGAAAATGCCATAATATCATTCTTCTTTAAGGCTGAGTAGTATTCCACTCTGTATATATACCACAGTTTCTTTATCCATCCATCTATTGAATGGCATCTAGGTTGGTTCCACAGTTTAGCTATTATGAATTGAGCTGCTGTAATCATTGATATGGCTGCATCACTGTAATTTGTTGATTTTAAGTCCTTTGGGTACAGACTGAGGAGTGGGATAGCTGGGTCAAATGATGGTTACACTCCAAGAAAAATTAGACATTTGAACTGGATGCCTTTGGTGAGCTACGTATCCTGTATTTAGCCTTCCCTTTGAACCTATGGTGGCTTAGAATAGAACAGAATGTGGTGAAGATGACACTTCATGATTTTCTAGGCAAGGTATTAAGAGGTCTTGCCACTTCAATCTCAGTCTCTTGGAATCAACTTCCTAGTGGAAGGTAAGTACCAGGTAAGAAGTTTGATTACTTTAATACCACAATGTTGAAAAAACTTAAATACAAAGAGGCCACATGGAATAAAATGTCTGATCAGCCAAGTGCCATATTTGTTATCTTTCTGAATAGATATCATATGGGTAAAGCATCATTGGATAGTCATCCCAGGTGAATGTTTACAGGTCTCTGGCCAACAACAATTGCAGGAGAGACCCAGATAAGAACCTTTCTGGTTAACTCAGTTAGCCCACAGAACTTTGAATTAATATAGTGTACAACTGCTTTAATAGATCCCAAACTCAAAATTTCCCTCAAACTCATTATAGTCTGAAACTAATGTTTTGAGCCTTATCTTTTAAAATCCATTTTTAACTTGATACTTCCATATGGATGGAGTTTTATAAACTAATACTAAAATTATGTTTATGAAGATATTTAATGATGTGAGAAAACAGTATATAATGCTGATAAAAACAACTCAACATGCATTGTGGTTTAGCTTTCTAGCCATGATGTATTTGGGTGGAGATATGTGTGTGTGTGTGCGAGCTCACTTTCTCCTAGACAAATAAAATTGAAGTACCTTGAGCTTAAGTATTGATAGTGATCACTGGGTAGACAGGTTTTATGTGACTGATACTGTTTGTCTTAGATCTTTTGGTATTGTCTGTTCTTTTGAAAGCATGTAGAACAGTTGGTTTGCCAAAAATAAGTATCTGTACATACTGCATAGTGACACTTATGATATTGTGTTCAATAATTTGAGAAGAAGTAGCTATCCTGGGAAAACAGATGCATGTTGGTTCCAAAATTTCTCATCCATCAGTTCAGCATTGTCTTTTCATTCTTCTTATTCCTGCATTTTTATGCCTTTTCATTTATAGTGACATTAAGAAAAGGGTAAAACAGGCCCTTGGCCATTTATTTTAGCATGTTTACAGGTATATCTGCACTTATGGCCTATCAGTATTGAATGAAAACTTGGTTTCAAGCAAACTTGTGTTTGGAATAAATGAAGCACAGATATTTATTGATGTTGCACATTTTAAATGTCAACATCAGTGTATACATTGTGATGTAAACGGAATTTAGGCAGTAGCTACAAAGTATGAATGAGATGATATTTAGGTAGATAAATGTCTTGAGAATTTTAAAGATTTACAAGTGAGACTTTTAAAGTCATAAAAGATAATGTGTATCATGCCCTAGAAGTGTCTCACATCATGAAGTTTATTAACCATGTAGATAAGTTTCTAAGCATTGATAATTTTTGGAAGATGTAGGGGAAACAAGCTGTATTCCATTATGGAAACGTATTATGCCTTAATGCCACTCCCAAATTCAAAAAGATCAGTGTCACATTATGTAAACATTTCTGTACCAGTTAGATTGCAAGTGACAGTACATTTTATAAGGTCTAAGGAAGCTTACATAAGAACAAATATTTTCCCAAACAATCAAATGCCACTTTGAATAAGGGGCACAGTAGAAGAGTTGCAATGGATATGTGTAATGTGTGCTAAATTCGTGATTGCCTTGGGCACTACTAAAGCCATACTGGGTAATTTCACTTGACAGCCAAAAAAGAGGAGCTAAAGAAATGTGGCAGTTTCACCTCCTGTGTCTATTCACAAACTCCCATGGTGACCTCATTAATCTTGGGGAGGAGAAGCACTCAAAGAGTGACTGTATAATGCCAAAATAACTGCTTGCAGAAATCAAGATCCAGTCCATCTGCCACTGGTTTTCTTTATGTTGGTACTTGGCCACATTATAAAGGGGTGTGCCAAGGTGTGCTGGTTACAGCTGGGAGAGGAGGATGCTGACTGCACACCAATTGGAGCAAATGTTTCCCATGCCTCTTGTGCCTGCCAGCTGTGAGAGATCAGGTTCCAGCTCTCCAGCTTTCTACCTCTTTAATGCTACTCATTCCCATTGTGCTGCTGGAAGCAATGGTGAGGAGGAACATGGAGAAAACCACTGGGCCTCCCACCAAGACCACAGACTAGCATGTTGTCATTTGCATGCTTTGGTACATCTGCCAGAGGGTATTGACCTCTGACCTTAATTTGAGTACACCAGACAATTTGTTGGACTGATTTCCTTTAGTTGCCTTCGCCAATTGGTAAATGGCCAAGGAGATTCAATGGCATTATATTTGGATTCAACAAATATTTATTATGTGACTTCCTTTGTTCCAGGTAGTATTTGGTTACTCTGATACTTTTATCACATTTAATCCTCATAGTATTGTGAGTTACGTTGATATTTTAAGTGTTTCAACCAAAACCCTTTCTAGTATTTCATGCTGTGGCTTTCCTAAATTTAGGCAGAAATAGAGTTACATTTTTATGAATAAAATTATGTTACATAATGTGACATAAATATGATAAGGGCATTGTCTTTTAAAAATTATTTATCATTGTTAAAATCTTAGGCATTGAAAATGTTAGCAGGGATATTTCATTGGTGGAGTGGTATAAAGGCAGGGAAGTTGGGGCAATGGGACTTTGAATATAATGATCCACATTAAGCATACGCGTGCCAAGACTTGTCCTGAATTCTGTGGCAGGCATTACAAGAGTGGCTATGATTTTGACAGCTACAGATAGTACCATGAATATGCATTGTGATGGTTGCCAGAGGAGGAGAAAGTTTCAAGATGGATCAAGTGTTCAACATGGTCAAACATATAAGAGTGGTTCAGAATGATAAAACCTAAAAATAGGTATAGGATTTTGCAGTTGGGAGGTCAGTGCTGACCTTACAAATATCCCCTTATATTAAATCGAAAGACCAAGAAGCAGAAATAAGAAATGAGGGGTGAGTAGGAAGTGAAGGAGGAGAGAAGACTGTTAGTGAATAGTCTGGTTCTTCCAGAGGTGGTTTCTAGAGGGAAGACATCCTTAAAGAGAGGATACATTTTTAAAACTTAAGGCAATAAGGAGACTCTAGGGCTGGGCATGATGCTGCATGCTTCTAATCCCAATGACTTGGGAGGCTGAAGCAGGAAGATCACAAGATCATAAGTTCCAGGTTAGCCTCAGCAACTTAGCGAAACCCTGTCTCAAAATAAAACATAAAAAGGGGCAGGGGTTGTGGCTCAATGATAATTATAGTTTGACAGGAGAAGGAAAGAATGGTTTGAGACATAGGAAGGAAATTGAGGACTGATATCCCAGAGACAACAGGCAGGGATGCAGGCCAGTGTACAGGGGAAGTATTGAACTTGAATTAGAGGAGTGACTCCTTAGTCCTCAGTCTTGATTTGTAAATATTTATTCTGTGATGGGAGGAGTATTATGGAAATGTTAGCTCAGCTGAAGGCCTCAATTATTTTAATTAAGCAGGGAAACCTGCCAAATATTAAAGTTGAAAGGGGCAGAGATTGAGCCACAGGTTTTAGGCAATGTACTAAAGGCTTAACAAGGTCATGGAGAATAGAGAATGAACCAAAGTAAAGTATAAAGGGATGTTGCTGAGATGAGATCATAAGTTTGTGATGATGCTGAATTTCCTGGTTTGCCTGACTTCCTTGCTTTGTAGAGCAGAAAAAGTAAGTCATGGGATTGGACTCGGGTTTGGGATTTGGGATTGTGGCAGGAGAGTGAAAGAAAGAAGGTGAGGGTCCTGGAGATCAAGTACTTTGTATTTGTCACTATCAGATCAGGCAAGGCAGGGAGGAAAGTGAAGAGAGGAGCAATGTGTTGACTGGTAGCCTGGGAGGAAATGCAGACAGCAATAGACTACAGGACTCTCTGAGGCTGCTATGAGGATAGCATGCAGGAGAGTTAACTATGCTGCAAAATCATCCTGATAGGTTGTGAATGTGAGAGAGTTTTTAGGAAGCCTAGGGAGGTATATAGCTGAGAAATGAGCATTTCAAGGGACCAGATATTTTTGCATACAAATTCAGGAATAGTGATCATTATGTTGGTTTAGTAAAAACAGGACCAGATTGCCAACAATATTCTGATGCTGAGATGTGAGAAGTAGATGGAAGAATAACTAGTCTTCCCTTGGGACCCTGCTGGGAAAGCAGTGTCATCAGAGGAGAATCAGGTTCTTATAAAAGTCTTGAGTTGGAGGAACATTCTATCAAGGTTCAGGAAAGAGAAGAATCTATTTGCCATGGTCTTAAGGGTCCAGAACACAGTGAAAAGCTTTAGGGACAAGGGCAGCTGGGGGAGCTGGAGGCATAGAGAAGCAGGACAGTGGGGTGAGAATGAGACTACAGGTGAGGAAGGGTCTTACATTTTGGGCAATGAGAAAGGATGACAGGGGCAGGATGGAGAAATATTGAGAATTTCTGACCTTGATTTTTGTATAAAAGGCTAAGGGAAAGCTTTGTTGAGATTACTTGCCATCTTGTGAATTGTGGAAAAGTAAGTCATGTGCAAGAACTCTTCCAGCTTAAAGTTTAAGTTTAGATAAGAACTCCAAACTTTAAGCTTTAGAACTTTATGTCAGTATTTCTCACCAGGCTCTTAGTTTGCTTGGGTACAACTTGCAGATGATTAACTTTGTAAGTCTTTTAAAAATGGCTTCCAGGAAAACTTCTGGCTCAAATTAGGTTTGGGCCACTAGATGTAGATTTCATGGATGACTGCTTTCTTACTGCTTGGTAACTTTACTATGTACCTGATGATCTTCTGTGGGTTTTGTCACCATAGCTGGAAGAACCAGTCTATCAGAAAAAATTGATTTTTTCACAGACATATGCCAAAAATATTTTAATTCAGGAGAAACATAGAAACATTTCAGAAATTTTATAGTGCTACCTAATTCAGGTGGAGGCAGATGTTTGACTTCTTTTTTTCTGATTATGAAAATAAGACATACTCATTATAAAAAATATTAAAGATGTAGAAAGTAAAGATAAAGAAAAATAAAAACCACTTTTAATCTCACCAACTGAAGATCTTCACTGTTGGCATTTTGATGCATATTATTGTCATTTTTCTCTGTGTGTGTGTGTGTGTGTGTGTGTGTGTGTGTGTGTGCATTTTAGCAAAACCGAGACTATAGCAGCATATTTTCTAGTTTTTCCTGATTATCTTATGGACATGATTATGTCATTAATAATCTTCCACAACATGATCTTTAATATAATAGTCCACTGACCTACCACATCTATTTAACCAGTCCCCTCATACAACTTATCTGGGTTATTTTCATCTTTTCACAATTATGAATCCTGCAGGAATGGACATCCTTGAGGAGGAATTAATATGGCACACAGTCATGATAAGTTAAGCTCTTAGAAGTACAATGACTAACTCAAACTGTTCTCTCTCTTCCTATTATTTTCTTTTTCATATCTTCCTCTATTTCTGTTGTTTCTATTAAAATTTACACTTGGAGTCAGATTCATCCTTGAGATCATTGTACTGTGAATTTTCTATCAGACATGTTACTGATTTAGTGACAGTCCATAGGTCAAATCCAGCTTGCCTCTATTTTTGTATGACTCAATGAGCTAAGAATGCATTTTACATTTTTAAATGGTTGTGGGATCTAAGACAATGATTTCTGTGATATGTGAACATTATATGAAATTTAAGTTTCAGTGTCCATTAACAATGCTCTGTTTACTGTTGCTGCTTTCACACTGCTGTGGCAGAGCCCAGTAGTTGTAACAGAGCCTATATGGCCCACAATGCTAAACTATTCATATTATTGGGCTCTCTACAGGAGAGCATTGATGAGCCCTGATTTAAGCCAGAGAGGTTTAGAAAGTTATAGATAATGCCACTCATTTAATTTGTATACAGAGTAATTTGCTTCCATGGTTTACTCTAAAATTGTAAATCTAAACACCAGTTTTCTCATCTATAGAATGGGGCTAACGGCAATCACAATCTCATAGCTTTTGTGAAAAGTGAATGGGTTAAGACATTGGAAGCACTGGTAATGGTACCTGGTTCAGAGGTGGTAAGTAGAATCACAAAAGAAAATGTAGCCATTTAGCTGAGTGTCGCATTAGAAGATCATGCATTTGTTTCTCAAATGAGAGAAGTCTGAACATGATTCTTTTAGAGATCCTCATATGTGTTTAATACACATAATACCTTGTAAAATCATTGGAGATGCTCCCAAATGGGCGAGATAGAAATTATTCTCCCTGATGTAGAAGCATCTCTGGATGGCTAGCCCTGGTGGGGTGATCTTGGGTGCTTTTGGTGGTTGGGTGTGGTTGTACAAGTTTCACTTCTTCCACAAAGTGACTATCAGAAGCACATAAGATAAAACAGAGTGCTTTGTAAAGTGACTGTATTAAAGTCATAGTCAGAAGCCTCTGGAACAATGTCAGTGAAGAAAATGATAGGAACTAACTTGGGTAAGAGTCTATAAAGAGAAAGAAGAAGAACTTGACAAAGAAGAGGAAAGCAAAGGAAATGGAAGATACTGAAACATGATGACTTTTTTTAAACTTTAAATAGATGTAGGAAAGCCATTCTTAAAATTCCTTATGTATTGTGTGCCTAAAAATCATACAGAAAAATTACAGAAAACATAGGCTTTTATGTACCTCAGGAGAAATCCCTTGAGTAACCAAATGTTGCCATATACCCAGAAGTTGGAGTTATTGCCTTTATATATATCTTGTTATGTTCATGCTGTGCTTCTTTCCATATCAATCCTTTTTTCTTCTTCTTTCATGTGCTCCTGTCCCATCCGTACCTGGCCAGTCTCCCACCTTGCTTCATCACTTATCCCTTCTATCTCTTATAATCTTCAAGCATTCCAGATGATAATTTCTCCAGGAATTTTATCACAGGGTCATCTCTGGTATTTGGAGGAACACAAAGCAGAAAGTTTCATTTGGATAAAAGAAAACAAGCACTTATGTTAGTTCTCAATCATCCAGATTGATGGAATGCAAAGTTAATATGTGGCTGTTTGAATTGTTCATCTTTTCAGCATTTACCATGCTTAGTTTGTTCAAACTATTTTAAAAAATTACAATATTTCCTTGGATCCACTAATTTCAATTTCTTTTTCATTTTCTGTCCATACAAGGCAGTAGGTCTCTCTCTTGGCTTCTCTCTTCCTTGTTAGCATTTGTTATTGGGTCTTGCAATGTTGGAAAGAGCTTATGCTCTTTATCAAAGTATTTATTTAGAATTTTTGGAAGTTCCTTTATGACTAATATGTGACCACTTTCCCAAGTGTCCTTTGTGGGCTTGAAAAGAAAGTGTATTGTCTAATTATTGTGTTCAGAGTTTTACACAACTCAGTTAGATCAAATTTGTTAATTATATAGTTCAAATCTTATATAGTTCAAAACTTTATTCATTTTGTTACCTGATCGATCTGTCACTTTCTGGTAAACATGTATTTAAACCTCTTGTGCTATAATTATAGATTCATCAAAATGTTTCCTTATGAGCATATCATTTTTGTAGTTTATTTTTAAAAATATATTGCTACTTTACTGATATATTTTACATTTAATCATTGTGTGTTGTGCTGGTGATTGAACCCAGGGCCTCGCACATGTTAGAAAAGTGTTCTATCGCTGAGCTATACCCTCATCTCCTATGTGACAAACCTCTTTATTACTAATAAATTAATACAAAATAAAAATTTAAATAGGCATTTATTTACCTTTTAGAAGTATTATAATATTTCAGAATGTACCTCCTAAAGTAATGTTTTAACTTGTAAAAAAATATGCTTGGTAATTGTGAGAATTTGAATTATCATTGGTTTCTTTTATGTATGTATACATTTTTAATGGGCACATTATAATTTTACACATTTATGGCACACAGTATGATATTTTGATACATGTGTAATTACCATATTTATCATCTCGTATATGTATCTTTTTGTAATGATGACATACAAAATTCTGCTTTTCAGATATCTTGATATATACAATACATTATTGTTAGCTGTAGTCACCATACTATGGCATGGAACTCCAGAACTTATTATTCCTATCTAACTGTGACTTTGTGCCTGTGAACCAAGCTCTCCCCATCCCCCTTTTTCCTTCTCTTTCCAGAAAGAAAAATGTACTTACGTCACTTAGAATCCCATCATATAGTCATAATTACTGCCAAATTTTTACTGTACAGTCTTTTATTCTTACTTCTGTACCTTTTCTCTGGTCAAAATAATATATCAAATTCAATGTTACTTCTCAATTGGTTTTCACTATCATTGTGTCATAAACATTGCCTTCTGTCATTCCAAACTCTTTGGAACTCATGCCTCCCTACTCCTAACCACCAAGGAAATTACAGTGAACTTTGAGATATGGGCAAATGTACCTAAAACAATAAATACAGAAGAACAAAATTGTGAATTACAGAAACTAAAGAATATGACTTGAGCTTCAATCACATTATTTGAGTCACAGTTTGGAAAATTCAAATGACAATTTCAATGATGTTTACAGTCTTTGGGGAACATACACGGCAGAAGTGGAATAAACGCTGATCTCTTCCTTAATGCTAAGCCAACTCCTATTTAGAGGTATTGGGGCAGCAATGATCCAGACTTCATAATACAGATTGGGTGATGGAAGGTGGATCAGGCATCAATAATATAAAGGAAAACCCATTAGTTTCACTCTTGAGAAAGACAGGGATAGTGTTCACTTCACAGGATGGGACCAAATTCTGGAGAATATAGATTGTCAAGCAAGTTGCTCTGTGCAAAACAGAGGGACTTATAGCTGTTTTGCTGCCACATTGAAAGCTGGAAGTTGGAGAGGAAGAAAGAGGGATTTTTGTGCCCCGCACATCATATTGTCTCAACTGTAAATTCCTGTCTGAGGAGAAGGGAAGGACAGAGCAGAACTACTTTTTTTGGTAACCAGGGATTGAACTCAATGACACTTAACACTGAGCCACATCCCCAGCCCTTTTTTTATATTTTATTTTGAGACAGGGTCTCATTAGATTGCTTAGGGCCTTGCTAAGTTGCTGAGCTGGCTTTGAACTCATGATCCTCCTGCCTCAGCCGCCTGAGCCTCTGGGTTTACAGGCATGTGTGCCCGGGTAGAGCAGAACTACTTTAAGAAAGGAAAGGAAAGACATTAGGCTGATTCTGCTGGTGAATTTGTAATTCTCAATAAGTATAAATTGTTTTATTATTCTTACAAAACTATGGGAAAATATAATTATCTTGACATTAAATTGGAAACAAAACAGTTGAGTACTTTCATATGACTAACACCACTAGCCAGATCTTAAAGCACCTAGTCTGATGGTTTTCCCATTATTCTGTACTGCTTCTCTAGGGCTCGGTGTGATATTTTTCTTGTTTGTTTTTGCTTTTGGTACCAGGGACTGAACCCAGGGGCACTTAACCACTGAGTCACATCCCCAGCCTATTTACTTTTATTTTCACTTTGAGAAAGGGTCTTGCTAAGTTGCTGAGGACTTCTCTATATTGCTGAGGCTGACCTTGAACTTGATATCCTCATGTTTCAGCCTTACAAGCTACTAGGCTCAATATGGTAGTTTTTAATGAGGATAATAACGGTTGCTAGTCTCATTATTACACATACATACACAAATATACGTACACCCTATTTATGTAGTGTTATGGTTTGGATATGAGTTATCCCCCAAAAGCTCCTGTGTTAATGCAGGAATATTCAGAGGTGGAATGATTGGATTTTGAGAGCTGTAACCTGATCAGTCAGTATTAGTTAGAATGAACTGACTGGGTTGTAACTGTAGGCAGGTGGGGTATGGTTGGAGGAGGTGGGTCATTGGGGGTGTGCCCTGGAAGGGTGCATCTTCCTTGTGGCCTTTTCCTCCTTTTTCTCTCTGCTTCCTGGCACACTCAAGGTGAGCAGTTTTCCTCTGCCACACCCTTTGTCCATAATGTTTCCCTCACCTTGGACTCAAAGCAGTGGAATTGGCTGCTCATAGGCCAAGACTCTGAAGCCATGAGTTGAAAGTAAACTTTCCTTGCTCTGCATTGTTCTGGTCAGGTATTTTGGTCACAGCAATGATAAAGCTAAAACATCTAGTGCAGAAATCTTTACTTATTTTGCCTGGAATTTGGGGAACCCATTTTATCAGTATATTTAGCTCCTTCTTCAGTTCAGGAAAGTTATCCTCAGTTATACTTTTAATTATTATCTTCCAGTTATTCTGGTTTCATCCTCAGGAATACCTAGGGATACCTAAGTCAGCTCTATCCTTCCTATCTGTTTCCCTTTCTATTAATTACTCTTTTATGTTTTACTTTTTTACTTTTGACCTCTGGAGATTTTCAGAATGTGAAGAGATGGTTTTATTTTCTGTGGCATTAGTCCGAATCTTCATCTTTTTCTCTTGCCCTACCTTTCTCTCCCCCTTTTCCCTTATTTAATAAGTGGGACTTTCATCCACCCAGTTGCTTGAGCCAGAGGCTCTCTGTGACTGAATCCCTACAGACAAATCCTAAGTCATTTCTATTATGCATATGATATGTGTCGCATCATTTTATTTCATAAGCAAAATGTTGACTAAGGCAGACTGGAACCCAGGTCTTCTGAAAGGTGCAGGATGGAAAGATAAAAGCAACATTGGGTTTACATTCAGACAACCCTGGTTTTGTTCCTGGCTTCATCATTTTCTATCTATATGTCCCTGGGAGAATTATAACTTCTCTGAATGCTCATTTGCTTTTTGATGAAAATTGAAAATATCTACACTTCAGAGTTACATGAAATGTCCAGATTAGATAAATCTAGAGAGACAGAAAATGTACCAGTGGTTTTCTAGGGATGAGATACACCTGGGGGTCCAATGGGGTGTTCACTGCTATAGGATATGGCGTTTTTATAGGATAAGGAGTGATAAAAATATTCTAAAATTAACTGTGATGGCTCCAGATGTGGTGGCACACACCTGTAATTCCACAGCTTGGGAGGCTGAGGCAGGAGGATCACAAGTTTAAGACCAGCTTCAGCAATTTAGTGAGACCCTAAGCAATTTAGAAGACCCTATCTCAAAATAAAAAAATAAAAAGGACTGGGGATGTGAGTCAGTGGTTAAGCACTGCTGGATTCAATCCTGGGACCAAAATTGAATAAATGAATAAATAATAAATACAAGGCTTTTATATTAAAAGCCAATTAAGATGGTTGGACAACTTGTGAATATATTTAAAAATATTGAATTGTTCACTTTAAGTCATGAGTTACATGGTATATAAGTTACATTTCAAAGACGATTTAAAAAATCTATTTTAAACAGAGGGGAAATTCCTGAGATGACCAACAATGGAGTCCCTTTGACCTCAATGGACCAGTTCAACCTTTCTGCCTACTTGAGGTTGGCCATTTGGGTCCATGACCCAAAGAAATACCCATAAATACATAATCTTAGGTCTGCTCTCCTCAGCTGCAAGACAGTGGCTTCTCTGTCAGGATTGCCTCCTTTTAGAAACCACAACTCTGGGTGTGCTGGATCCCTTTGTGGATTTTGGCAGTTACTTTCAGCATCTACCTAGAGTAGGTACAGTGCAAAAATAATTTGCCACTTGGGGCTTCCTGGCCTATGAGGGCAAATGGGCTTCCAAGTTCCTAGCTGAAGAGTTAAGACATACCTCTGACCTTAATTTTGGTTTACTTGTCTTCAATATAAACCATCCTGGCCTGGCAATACTGGCAAATCTGGTATGGAATTGAAATAATAAAGAGTTGAGGCCATACCTTCCCAAGAGTTGATTTACCCATTGCCACTGGGAAAGCTACTCCAAGGTGAATTTTACTCAGTGCAGGTTTATTAGAGACATTTGACACAATCTGGAAGATCTAAGAGTTGAGAACATGACTTAGGCCTTCATTTTGTAATGGGGTCTCTTCATCAATCTCTACAGGAAACCATTCTGGCCTACACTGAGCCATTCTACATGATGGAAGGATAAAAGGAAATGCACATCTTGTGCCTTGATTTTATAAGGAGTTGGATCTATTCATCTCCACTGGAACCATCAAAACTCTACTCCCAATAGCATGGGTTTACTCTAGACATTTGATGTAATCTGCACAACAGAGTTTGGAACACATCTTGTATCTCAGTTTTGTAATATGTTGAGTCCTTTAATCTCCATCTGAAACATTCTGGCCTGTCACTGTCCCATGCTGAATTACTCCAGTTGTTTGGTTCTAGCTGGAAGATACAAAAGCAGTCTCTGCAATTTTTTAAGGAGTTTTATTTATTCATCCCTACTATTAATCATCCTGAATTAGCATTGCCCTGATGCAGATTTACTGGAGATTATCAATCTGTACAATCAGAGGAACTGAAGTGGGAATATGTCCAGTAGGTCTGGGAGACCAGTGCCATATTGTCCCATTTCAAGGGTTACTTTGAAATAATACAATTATAATACCTGTATATGGTAGTCTCTTAATGAGTGCCAGCTCCTTTCTTGCTGCTGCTATACTCACATCTAGTGCCTTCATTCATGCAACATGTGTCTACACACACTCATTTATGTATACATATATATTGCATATGTATGTGTATGTGTGTATGTATATGTATTTTTTTCTAGGGTAAACTTGATAGCTATTTAAGACTAAATCACTTGAAAGAATCCTGAAGCTTTTTAGCAAAAAGATTTGTCTTGAGTATTGAGTATGAGGGAAGAACATGAATATTTTGGAAGGACATAAAAACATGTGACTTTGACTGAAAGGAAGTAGTACATTAGCATCTTTCTTTCTTTAAAAACACAGAAACTAAAATTAGGAAATGAGCGTATTTTTATGGTGCAGGGGAAAGCAACTGTCTCTTGAGTGGCCCATTTCTTCTTGGATCTCCATGCAGTATGCAAACTGGAAGCAAGCTGGGACAAGGGGGGCCAGAGCAACCTAGATAGGACATCGGCAGGGAGGCCATGTGATTGGCCCTGAGGCACCTCACAGACTGTCATCTCAAGTACTGTTGTGGAGCCAAATTCTGAAGCGAATAAAATATGTTCTAGTTATGCATGGGAGACCTCCTGAGCCCAGCTGCCTTCTTTCCTCCTCCCTTAACATTCTTTTGCCAAGATGAAGCTAGAAGGGAAAGACGAGAGATGAGGAGAGGGCTGGACCAACTTCATCACTGAATTATATCTGTTATGTTTTTATTTGCAATTGGAAAAGCTTGGATTGCCTTCCAACTCCATGTTTACTTAGCAACTTCAAGTTGGAAGGGAACTAGGAAGAGCGCAAAAGGCCTGAACTTTGACTGACCTTGGGAAAACTGCTTTTGACTTTCTGAGCATCAGCCTCCCTATTTGCAAAAACAGGGATAGAGGTAATACTTTTCCTGCCCTTTTCACTTACTGCTTGGTGTCACCATAAAATACACAACCAGATGTTATTCTAACCCCTTCACAGGTTCAAGTAATTCAGATTTAAATGGGACTAAAATGTTTAGCTTGACTAAAAAGAGAAAATATTGACACGACTGAAATATTTTCTACAGATTAAAATAGCAGACATTTTTAAAAGATGACACATATTGATGAGAATAGAGGGAGATAGGCACTTTGATAGTCTTCCAGTGAAGTTTGAAATTATATTATTTTTCTGAGGACAGCTTTGTGGTAGGTATCAAAACCTTGAAAAGTGGGGAAGCCTTTGATCCGGCAATTCCACTTCAAGAAATTCATTTGAAGTAAAAATCAAAGATGTGCATAAAGCCTCTTTTTACAAGCAAGTTTGTTGTATGGTTATTTCTCATAGTAAAACATTAGATACGACCTCTCTAATAACAGAAAATCAGCAAAGAAAAATGGAACACATGACAAAATACAATGCAATTATTAAAAGTTTATTGTAAAAATATTTATTGATAGAAGGAAATGTTCTCAAAAGTGGAGATTCCTTTTTATGCATCAACACATTATATTATTTTTATAAGAATTATATTGGGTGAAGCAACCATAAAACATTGAACAAGAGGATTAGTTAGAACTATAATACATGTTGATGAAATATTAAACAGGATTAAAAACCATAAATTTCTTGTGTTTCCTAACTAAGTATATAAGGATATGGATATAAATGCTAAGTGAAAAATCACACTGTACAATGTAATTCATAACATCTGTAATATATATTGTATGTGAGATAATTATGCCTTTAAAATGTTTTTTCTAAATGTAAAATAAAATTGCCAAGTAAAATGAGGTTTGAAATTTAAAAATGCAATAACACTGCTATGAATTTAATGTTTTTCCTATCAAATTGGTATGTTGAAGCTCTAACCCCCAATATCATAGTATTTGGAGGTGGGACCTTTGTGAAGTCATTAGGTTTAGATGAGGTAATGAGGATGTGGTCCTATGGTGGGAGTAGTTCCGTTCAAAGAAGAAGAAGAGACACTAAAGCATCCCCTTTTTACCATGTGGGAATTCAGCAAGAAGGCAGCCATCTGCAGCCAGGAAGTGAACCTTCAGCAGAACCCTGACTTTGAACTTCTAGCATCTAGAACTGAGAGAAATAAATGGCTCTTGTTTAAGCCATCACATCTGTGATGTTTTGTTATAGTAGGCTGAGGAGACTAAGACAAATAAGAGCAAAACTGGAGGGAATGTTTCCTACTTCAGTGATTCAGTAATCTAGTCTGATAGAGGAGGCAAATCATGATATCTCTAATCATCAGAAATCATTTTAAGTACCTTAATCCTGAGATGATAGGTTGGGTCATTTGTCATGATTAAAAAATTTGAATGTATTGATCTGAAGAAGAAAGGTTGGGTCAATTGTCATGTTAAAAATATTGAAAATAGCGGTTATTACTTATTTACCATTTCCTAGGTACCTGGCACTGTGAGAGGCACTTTTAATACCTTAACTCACTTAATTCTTATGACAACATGGTGTGCCATTTAATCTTTATTACACTTTATAGCAGGGTAAGGATTGTGTCAATTTGACAGATGTGGAAAGTATAACTCTGAGCAATCAAGTCACTTAAGATCATATAGCTATGACATATGAAATGAGGGAGAATTTGGTTTGTCTGTTTCCCATGTCTTTATTCTTTGCTCACCACCATGCCAACTGGGTATAATGAAGGAAGATTTCCTGGAAGGGGTGTTATTCAGCTATCACAGTTAAGCAGTAACGTGAGTTTAGGCCCGAGCTGTCTATTGTCTTAGATGCATGTTTTTGTTAAGTATTGATGATGAAAGCTGCTTCACTCCTTATGCTGTTCATTTTGGATAAAATAGATCAGATGGCAAAGAGGAACTTTGCCTAACTTTTTATTTTGAAAACACTTAGGCTTATGGAAAAGTGTCAAAAATAGTACAAAGTTCCCATATTGCCATAGCAGAATTTTTTAAACTAGGTGTCAAACATTGACATAATTAACTAAGCTACAAGTTTTACTGAGATTTTTCCACTTAGACCATTAATGTTGTTTCCTAGTTGGGAATCCTACTTAGGATCTCATGGTGCATTTAGTTGCCATTTTTCTGTAATTTCTTCTAGTTCATCACAGTTCTTAGTCTTTTCTTGTATTTCACGATTCTGACACTTTTGAGGCTTATTGGTTAGGTATTTTTTAGAATGTTCCACAATGTGAGGTTTTTATGAAGTTCCTTCATAGTTAAATTCAAATTATGAATATTTGACAGCATGATCACAGAAATTATATCATACCATTTTGTGATTCATGTCAAGAGGTCTACATATGGTTTTGCTAAGTTGTCTTACTGGGGATGTTAACCTTGGGCACTGGGATGATATGGTGCCATCCCATTTAATGATACTAGGTTTCTCTCTATATTAATTCATATCATTTAGGAAAATATTTTGGCACTATGTAAATACCTTGTTCTCATCATGTTTGCTTATTAATTTTACCAACCATTGATATTCCTTGGCTATAACAATTGTTTTTGTGGTATTTGACTAATGGTGGTTTTTTATTTGTGTAATTCCTTCTACATATATTAATTTGAATTCTCTATTGATTCAATTATCTTTATCAGTATGTACTCTGATATCATTATTTTGTTATATGGATTGTTCCCCATTACTATAATCATCACTTAATTAAGCTTATATTTCACACTGTATAAAATAATATTTTCCTGAGTTTACTATTCTGTTCTACTGGTCTACATGTCAGTTTCTGTGCCAGTATAATGCTGGTGACTGTAACTCTTTTTTTCTTTCTTTTGTGTGTGGGGGGTACTGGGGATTGAACTCAGGGCACTCGACCACTGAGCCACATACCCAGCCCTTTTTATTTTTTATTTAGGGACAGAATCTCACTGAGTTGCTTAGTGCCTCGCTAAGTTGCTGAGGCTGGCTTTAAACTTGTGATCCTCCTCCCTCAGCCTCCTGAGTCACTGAGATTACAGGCATGCTGCACCACACCCAGCGACTGTAACTTTTTAGTTTGTTTTGAAGCCAGGTATTGTGAAACCTCCAGCTTTATTACTTTCTTACCATTGTTCAGGATTGCTTGGGGTACTTGGAGTCTGCTATAGTTTGGATAAATGTTCTCCAAAGATGAGTGTTTTGAAGGTGTGATCACTTGAGTGGTGGTACTGAGAGATGTTGGAACTTTTAGGAGGTGTTGTCTAGAGGAAGTTCCTTAGGTCCTTGGGGACATACTCCTGAAGGTAATTAGGGGACCCTGACCTCTTCCTCTCTCCTCCCTGTGCCATGATGTAAGCAGTTTTGTTCTACCACGCACTCCCACAAGCTGTGTTGCTTCATCAGAGGATCAAAGCAATAGGCCCCCAGTCTTAGACTAGAATCTCCCAAACCGTGAACCAAAATAAAGCCTTGCTCTTTATAAGTTAATTATCTCAGGTATTTTGTTGTTGTAATGGAAAGCTTACCAAAACAGGATATTTTAAGGGTTTCATATGGATTTTATGATTGTAAACAGCTATAAATGTAAAAAAACCCACAAAAATGCTTGAAGAAAATATAGGTGAATTCCTCTTAAAGTTCACTGTAGGGAAGGGCTATACATAAAAGACAAACTCAACTATGTGAAACTAAAAAACAACTGCATTTTAAAACCATGAGCAGAGTCAAAAGACAGCTGACAAACTGGAAGAAAATATTTGTGCTATGTTGCAAAAGGCTCATATCTCTAATATACAAAGAACCCTTAAATTGAGGACTTAATGACTGAAAATCCAACAGAAAACTAGAAAAAAAGATAATTCACTATATATAAAATTCACTATATATTGTGAATATATATACATATGCCATGTATATCACATATATATCACATATATGCCATATATATATGTATACACACCATATAATATATATTCCATAAACATTAGGAAACTGTTTAAGCTCAATCATAATTAAAGACATGCAAATTAAAGCAATAGCAAAGTATCATTTAACACCTATCAAACAGGAAAGTATGGAAAGTATGACCACATATTATTTTGGCAAGGCTATGGCAAACAGGTGCCCTCATCACATCATTGCTGATGGAAATGCAAACCGGTAAGGGAAATTTTCAGCTAAATAGTACAGAGGTTATTCCATGGTGGAAACAGAAATGTATTTCTTTTCTGGTGACATTTGGGAGAAAGCTGCTTTATAATGTTCCTTAAGGTCACTGGTAATATAAGTTGTATTACATAAGATTGTCCAACCAGCATTTATAGCTTGAAATACTTTCTCAAATCCTCCTTTCTTCAATTTTTTTGTCTTTAAAGAAATAGAGTCCTGATTGAGAAGCCTCAAGATGCCAGTCATTTTTATTGTTACTGATATTGACATTTCGACACTTCTGCTTCCCACCTGAATCAGATATATGACCTCTCTTTAAAAGGAAAATAGAGCTATAGAGTCATAAAGGTCGAAGCTCAAAAGAACTTTAGAGATGATCTAGCCTATCCCTGGATGATTTTGAGGATGAAACTAGGTCCAGGGAGGGCCAGTAATGTACCTACAGGTCACACACTGAGGCAAGGTTGAAATAAATGGGTCCTGACCAGAATGCTCCAAATCTTGTGCAAACTGGAGGTACCAGACCTAAATCCAGCATACAGTGTATGTATTTGTATGTATTAGAGCAACAAATATCATTTCCTTTGAATGGTGTAAGGGTTCCCACTTTCTTTTCATGAGAGCAACTTTTCTAAGTATCAAGTTGAGGGAAAGTATGTACTCTATTTTTGTGATCATCCATAATGCTTCTCCGAGGATCCTTAGGCAGCAGCAATTCATTAGCACGTACAGCCAAATCATGTAAGTGTGTGTTGATTACTAAGTATCCTTTTCTCCTGGTCACTTGATAATGCATCCATGGGTCTGCCCTGGGTCTGGAGCATCCATTTCAAATGAAGCATGGGCATTGTATAAAAATTCACAAAGATACCTAGATTGGGAACCTATGGAAGCTAGACCCCAGCCTAGTTTATGCTAAAAGGAATCCTCGATGGGGGCTTTTTGCTCCTAAGGAAGGGACACTTTTTCTCCCAAAGGCTCATTCTACATGTCTATAGGATCGAATCTGCCTTGATGGGACAGCTGCTTTGATTCATGCAGAAGTAACTTATAGGCTAGCAGAGGCCCCTGGTGAGGATTCAAAACCAATTGTGTCTAAATATGAGACCTGTGTTTCTCCGTCTTTACCAAAAAGCCTGTTTCCTCCTCTTATTGAGAAACCTGGAAGAGACTTTAGAGAATATCTAACCTAATCCTTACACTTTATAGATCAGAATTTTGGCTTCTAATGGTTAAGTGCTCTATACATGGTTACAATGTACAGATCAAAAAGGCTTACCCTATAGTTATCATGCAGTACATTTCTAGAAAAAAATAAGAAACATGTAAGTTCTCCAATGGTAGGACATCTGTAGGCCTGGACACATACTTTCCAGGCAGATTCTTTTAACACACCAAAACCATACTCAGTATTCCATTATTTTTACAAAGCATTTAAGAATTTCTATTTGGTAATTTTAAAGGGAAGTGTTCAACAGCAACATATGTACCTTTATTCACTGTCATGTAAATGAAGGTTAATTCCAGGAATTTATTTAAAAATTTTAAAAATAAAATTTTCTGCTTCGAAATTTATGCAAAAGCTTCATTGACTTAAGGCTGGTGGGTATTGCAGCTTATTTGGAGTCTCTACCTAGAGTGTGGATCTTTAACGTAATGAAGGGGCATGAACATGGGTTGGGGTTAGATAATCTTGGTTCTTTTCCTGGTGCTTTCTCACAGTAGTGATGTAACTGGGCCAGCCATTTAACCCCACCAAGAAAAATAACTTGCTCTTTTTCTACTTAGCAGCAAATCATGACTATCTTCCCATGTCATTATCCTTTTACATCATTATTTTTATTTCTGCATAGCATTCTTTGTGTGGCTCAACTCTTAAATTTAATCAGTCTCCTATTATGCTTAGATGTCTGCACCAATTCTCATAACTGTGATGATTTCCCTTGTAGTTCTATCTCTGCCAGACCTCTAATTATGAATGATATTTTCAAATTGGATCTGCCTACCCCAGATATTTATGACAATATTAGGAATTTCTATATAAGAAATAGGAATAGCAATAGTTTCTTTTTTATTGAGTATCTACTATGTGTCAAGTTCTTTCTATATAAATACTTTGGGTTAGGAAATTTTCAAGGTGAGTATTGCTAGCTGTCCCCCTAGCTGTGGAAATGTCCAGTGAGGCTCTTGAGAGAAGCATGGCCGTGATCAGCATGGCCTCTTGCTGTTCTGGCCAGGACAAATTGGCAGTAGGATAAATCCCAGGACACAAAATAACTTGCTAAATGTAGTTTTTCTGTATTCTCCACTTGTTTCTAGGGAGGGCATGTTTCATTTCTATATAGTTACTAAGGAGTTCTTGCTGGTAGTTAAATGCAAGTATCATTTCTCAGTTTTCTGTAGTCATCACTCCTGGTTGGAGATATTAAAAATGTCATAAGCATAAAGGAAGAAATTTACTTCCCCACATTATGTAGCAGGAGAGCATAGTTGATTCATCTACATGTGGTAGCAGAAAGCCATAGATACACATTAAAGAAAAGAATGTACAGACTTCATCTTCTAAAATTTTACTTTAGCCAGGTGCAGTGGTGCACTCCTGTAATTCCAACGGCTCAGGAGACTGAGGCAGGAGGATTGTAAGTTCAAGGTCAGCCTCAGCAACTTAGTGATGCCCTTAGCAAACTTGGTGAGACCCTGTCTCAAAAAATAAAAAGGGCTGGGATGTGACTTAGGGGTTAAGCACCCCTGGATTCAATCCCTGGTACCTAATATTAATAACAATAATAATAGTAGTAAATAAAATCTCATTTAATCATTATTAATGTTTTTTCTCCTCAGAATCACTGAGATATTTGTATATAATTCAGAGAGGCCAGAAAAAGGAATATAGAAATTCACAGACACACCAGCTATAACATGGAAAGGTACCAGCAAATGTGTTTAGAGTGAAGCATCACTGTACAACTATCTCTTTTATCTTTTACTTAAACATCATAACCCTATTTATAATCAGGCATGGTGGTACATGCCTGTAATTCCAGATACTCAGGAGGCTGAGACAGGAGGATTGCAAGTTCAAGACCAGCCTCAGCAAATTAGAGAGACCCTTAGCAACTTAGTTAGATCCTGTCTCAAAAAAATACAAAATGACTGGGGATTTGGCTCAGTAGTATAACACCCCTGGGTTCAATCCATAGTACTAAAATAAAAAAATAAGTTTAAAAGAAGGGAGAGCCATAGAGTATAGGATAGAGGCCAGGGGGAGGGAGGAAAAGAGGGAAAGGGGAGGTGCTAGATTATGAAATTGACCAAATATTATTATTATATTATGTGCATGTGTAAAAATATAACAATAGATTCTGCTATTATGTATAATTATTATACACTAACAAAAAATAAAGGAAAAAAAATTATGGTAGTTTCAACACCTGTTTTCTATGATTATATTTTTAAATGATCTTGCTAGGTGGATGGGCAGTCCCATTCACCTAAGTTGTAAATGAAGTGCTTGAGTTCCAGAACTGGAGGACATTGGGCTCCCTGTATAAGGTACATGTTATAATTATATGCTCTCATGTTTGCAAACTCCTCAAACACCCTCCTTCTTTATGCTAATAGAAGAGCTTTTTTGAATGAAAATATTTATATTCAGAAGCCAGGGACTTTTTAGAAAAACACTAACAAACTTCAGTGTATTTTTAATCTGTTTCCCTACATTTTTATACAACATGATTTGGAGATAGTAACTGAGTAGCCTCTGATGGTAGCTTATCATTTTGAATAGGTTCATTCATTCCTTCAGCAAATATTTATGGATCACTTCCTATGTGCATTTTTACTTGTAATAAGAATTAAATCTGGGTCTAGGGAGATAGCTCAGCTGGTAGAGTGCTTGCCTCGCAAGCACAAGGCCCTGAGTTTGATCCCCAGTACCGCAAAAAAAAAAAAAGAATTAAATCTGGCTGGAGGTGGTGGCTCATGCCTGTAATCCCAGCAACTCAGGAAGCTGAGGCAGGAGAATCTCAAGTTTGAGAGCAGCCTCAGAAATTCAGTGAGGTCCTGTGTCAAAATAAAAAAAATGGAAAGTGCCAGGGATGTGGTTTAGTGGTTAAGTGCCCCTGGGCTAAATCCCCAGTATCAAATAAAATAAAATAAGTAAAATTAGAAATCTGAATCTGATTTGATGACTTAATTGTCAATTTAGTTTACTATAGAAAATAGACCATTTGAGAGTCCTTAACATATGGATAGTTGAAGCCAGAGAGCAGATATTCACAGCAGGAGATAGTATAGAGGTAGAAGAGAAAGGAGTTAATGAAGGAGGCTTTGGAACACCAAGAAATAAACCAGGGTGTATAAAGAAGAGAGCTTACCAAAGAGATTTTGGAAGAACATTGTGAGTTAGCTGGAAAATGATTCTGCTTGTTGGTAGCTAGGGAACGGGAAAACCAGAGAGAGCAGTGATTATTCTTTCCACATCAAACTTTGATTTTTATGTGTAATGATAAAACAATAGTCTATTTTCAGATCAGGATGGGAAACTTAGTTGCTATACTCAAAGGTATTTTAAGTTATGAATAAAATTACATAGATGATTGTGTGTTTGTCCCCTCATCAACAGTGAGTGAACTAGTAAATTAATAGTATATTTTATATATACTTAATTTATCACTTATACATGTGGAACATGTATTTTATAGCTCAGTGTTGAATAGTAGCTGTTAATTTTTTTTTAGCCTGCCACTGTCTGCTGAAATTACAATATGATTTTAAGAATTCATTAATCTTCCTTGATGTATTTGACTGTTATCATCAGCTAATTTGCCAATGTTAACATTTTTTAGAAAGCATTTGGACTAGTGCTTTATCCATTCTCCAAGCCAATAAGAGGTCATTTTTGTCAATGTGAAGATTATTCAACTAAGTGAACATCAGCCAAATCTTTGCTTCAACTGAAAATTATCCAATTTGCAATTTCAAAATTTAATTAAATGAATTCCAGCCATGGATTCCTTCTGTGGAGTTGCACATCTCAAGATACTGGCAGGATTTGCACCTTCCATTTTGCTGCTAGTGCTGGTTCAAATAGAATGGGCAGTTTATTTGGAATAAATCAGAGAGTTATTAGTAGATTAAGAGTAGCATTTAGGTTGGGCATAATGGCATATACCTGTAATCCCAGCAGCTCAGGAGACTGAAGCAGGAGGATCAAGAGTTCAAGGCCAGCATCAGCAACTTGGTGAGGCATTAAGCAACTTAGCAAGACCCTGTCTCTAAATAAAATATAAAAGGGGCTGGGAATGTGGATCAGTGGTTAAATGCCCCTGGGTTCAATCCCAGTACCAAAAAACAAAGAAGTTGAGTTTAAGAGAGAACATTCTAAGGGGAGGGTGCTCACTCTCATCCCTACCAAAAACTGCTGCTGACTTGTGGATATGACACAATATTGGTGTTGTGCCCAAGGGAAACCTTAATTGGGCCTTTTCTGTCTTTTGCCCATACCTGCAGTTCCTCATTATGCTGGGCTCAAATCTCCTGGAAGGTAGAATGACTTGGCCATTCAATTCAGTACTTACTTCTATATATTTCAAAAGCTGTGCTGCTTTCTTTTCTTTCTTCCAAAGGTGTTTTTGAAGTTTTGTTCATTTTAAATATTTGTTGCACAAGCAGCATTATCACAGCATTAAATATTTGGCTTGAAGAGTTGGCAGTGTAATGGGAGATTTAAAAAAATTGTTCCTTCTTTTTCTGTTCAGTTGCCATGTTTCCTTCCTATGACTCTTTATTTTGATATACTTTTCATAATATCATGTGACAAGAAAATTGAATGTAACACATTTCTATTTTTAAAATAGATTCAATAGGAAAATGGGTTGCTTCATAGAATTTTACTCTAGGGCCAATTTCATTGATGTTAATTTTTTCTTTAATAATGCTTCAGTTACAGGAGGACATGTTCCCTTCTCCCTTTCCATGAAGGGCAGTACATGCAATACATGGTCCTAATATTGAAGTGATTCCTGTATTTGCTAACTCAGCAAATGACATATCCAATTTCAAGTGCATAATATAGACTAGGGAGAATGTGTGTATGGCATTTAGTTTGAATTCCTGACTTTGCCATTTACTCATCCTTTAATCTTGAACCTGGCTTGGGCCTTAGTTTCCTCTTGAGTAAAAGGAGAGAAAATGTGCTAGATGAGCTGCTAGTGCTACTTTGCTTGTCATTTCCATTTTCAGTCATGGAGTTAGGCTCTATTGCTTTTGTGGTGCAAAAGAAAAGAAAATAAACAAATATCCAATCACAACTGGTAAAATTCCATGCATATACGCAGAAACAGGTAGTATCTAAGGGTAGGAACTCTGGAGCTAGCCTGTTTGGATTTGAATCTTGTCTTTGTCTCATACAAACTGTGTGATCTTAGGTGAGCTTTTTACCATTCTTATGCTTCAGTTTTTTAATCTGTCAAATGGGTGTAATAATAGTGCCTAGTTAACTGATTGTTTTAAGGATGAAATTGAGTTAATGGTGGTAAAATTATTCATATTCAAGACTTGATAATTAACAGAGTGCTTATTTTTTTCCATTTTTCAAACTAGATGGTATTTATAAAGATTACATAACTCCAGCAGCTTTTTAAATCTTTCAGGACTCCTTGTAGAAAGATAAGCAATGTTTAATTTTATGACCATAGAGCTTTTATTTAAAGAGGTGATAGTCTTTTCTCTTAAGATTATTTAAATGCTAATCATTTTATTGAGGAGATAATTTATGATTTTACTTAAACAATAATTTGGCTAATAGCCCATTTCTTTAAGCTTAGTATTTTGCAAAATGGGAACAACATTCAGTAATTGGTCATATTTTGGATGGCCACTTTCCTGGGGGTTGGGAATAGCTAAGGTCCTTTCTAATTGCTTTGGTCAGTGACTAGTCTGTTTCTTTCTTACCCTGGACTCACAGCTTGAAGGAAACACATATGGGGTTCAGCAGCTCCATGGTGGTTCTACTTTGAGCTCACACTTGCCCTTGGTTAGAGCTGGAAGCACTTTCAAGTTCTTCTAGCCTGTTTGGCCAGAATATTTCTCATATTCTGCATTGTATTCACAAAGGACTTGTGGGAGGTGAGTATTAACGGTCCCTTTTATTTTAATCTCTGTAATAGACAAAAATGACTGCAGAGATGTCTCAGGGAGTTCCAGTTTATCAGATATGTTAGGTAGGGAGAGGCATGGTGGAAAACCATTGACCGAGAGTCAGGAAATTCCAGTTCTCTTCCCATCCTAGTACTATTCACTATCCCTTTGTCTCTTGGTGTCTCCCTAAAACATTGTGATTCTGTGCAAAGTTGTTAGCTTGGCTGCTAAAGTACCAAAGAAAAAACTGAGACACTAGTTCCTATTTGCGAATCTGCATAACATTTAGTTTTTTGCCATAACATGTTTGTTGTGATCTAGATACTGCCTCATCTTTAGCTTCCACATAGGCCTAATGGAAGACACTGATGATTTCCTTTCTTTCTTTACAGGGATAAAGTGGTGGTACACAATTTGAACTCTTTGGGAGGAAGCTATTATCTAACTAAAAGACATTAGTATGATTAGGTGTGATGCCATTAAATTTCCCTTAACTGCCTTTATTCTGTTAGTGCTGTAGGTAAGTTTTGTGGCTGGAGAATATATTCAGCCATGATTTCATTTTAATGAGATTTGATGACCTTGTTGCTTTATTGCTCTTACAGGAAAAAAAAAAATACAAAAATATCACCCCCAAAACAACAGCAACAACAAAAACAAAATAAAAACCTCACATAGTAAACTGACACATCACATTTCATTTTTACTTTGTTTTTGCTAAAAGAACAAAACAAGACCACAAACAATATGCTAGTCTTCATCATCTAGCACTCAAAGCTCTTAATTTGTTTTTTTTTTGGGGGGGGGTGGGTATTGAACTTAGGGGCACTGGACTGCTGAGCCACATCCCCAGCCATATTTTGTATTTTATTTAGAGGCAGGGTCTCACTGAGTTGCCAAGCACCCCACTTTTGCTGAGGCTGGCTTTGAACTCATGGTTCTCCTGCTTCAGGCTCCCAAGCTGCTGGGATTACAGGTGTGTGCCACCGTGCCTGGCAAAGCTCCTAATTTTCTATTTTGAAAATAATACATAACATGATACTCTATCCTTTTAACGGACTTTTAAGTGCACTTTATTGATAACTGTTGGTTACAATGTTGTACTGCTTGCATAACTGAAACATTGTGCCATTTGTATAGCACCACCCAATTTTGCCATCCAGCCCCTGGCAACCACTGTTCTACCCTCTGCTTCTGTTTGTTTGACTATTAAGTATAATATATAAGTGCAGCATAATTCCTTCTGTGACTAGCTTATTTCACTTTGCTTAATTTCTTCAGGATTCATCCATATCATAGCAGATATCAGGATTTCCATCTTTTTAAAAACTGAACAATATTCTATTGTATGTATCTGCCACATTGTTGCTATCTTTTCATTCATTGATGGACATTTGGGTTGTTTCCCTATCTTGACTATTGTGAATAATGCTTCGATGAATATGATAATGTAAATATGCCTTCAAGGTGCTGATTTTAATTTCTTTGGGTGATAGTGCAGGGTCATATGGTAGTTCTATTTTTAATTATTTGAGGAACCTGTACACCAGTTCCCATAGCAGCTGCACCATTGCATATTTCCACCAACATTGTATATGGGTTCTAATTTCTTCACATCCTTGCCAATACTTCTTACCTTTTGTCTTTTTTGATAGTAGCTATGCTAGCAGGTGTGAAGTAATATTTAATTATGGTTTTAATTTGCATTTTCCCAGAAGTAAACCCATGTATATATGACTAATTGATGTTTGATTAGGGCACTAAGAATACACAATAAGGAAAGGATAGTCTCTTCAATAACTAGTACTGGGAGCACAGGATCTCCACAGACAACATAATGAAATTAAGCCCTTTTATTATACCATACTCAAAAATCAATTCAAAGTAGATTGAAGGCTTAAATGCAAGATCTGAAATTATAAAACTCCTAGGAGGAAATGTAGGGTAAAGCTTCTTGACATTGCTCTGTACGATAGTTTCTTCTAAGATATGATCCCAAAAGCACAGGCAACAAAATCTAAAATAGGTAAGTGGGATTCCGTCCATCTAAAATGTTCTGCGTAGCAAATAATCAACAGAGTGAAATCAGACAGGTGACAAAATGGGAGAAAATGTTTGCAAACTATAGACCTGATAAGAGATTAATGACCAAAGTATACATGGAACTACAATTTAATAGTAAAAGAAACACAGATTTTCTAATTCAAAAACTGTCTAAAGACTTGAATAAACATTTCTTCAAAAAACAGCATACACATAGCCAACATGTATATGAAAAGTTGTTCACAATCACTCCTTATCAGGGAAGTGCAAAACAAGGCTCATTACTTGATCAAGAAAGAAATGGACAGTCAGAGAGTAATGTAATTTGCCCAAAGACACTAGCCTAGCTGGTGGCAGAGCTGGGATAAGAACTTTAATCTCCTGATTCCTGGTCCATGTTTTTTCTATTCCATCTTGTGCCATTTTCTGCTGGGCTACTGGGTCATGTTTACTAATATTTCTCTTCTACCCAGTCTGTGAAGACATGGATTCTATTATATTTGACTGAAATGATTATTTACCTTTCTTGTATAATTTTTGATCGCTTCCTGAGTTTCTGTGCAGAAATCTGTTATAGGTTGAGTATCCCTGAATCTAAATTTCCTAACTCTGAAATGTTCTAACATCCAAAACTTTTATAGTGACAACATGAAACCACAGATGGAAAATTCTGTGCAATTAAACTTTGTCTTATGCACAAAATTACTAAACACATTGTATAAAATTATGTTCAATCTATGTCTATATGGTATATGTGAAGCAGAAGAATGCCATATTTAGACTTGGGTCCCATCCCCACAACAGCTCATAATATATATGCAAATATTCCAAAATATGAAAAAGTTTTAAATCTAGAAGACTTCTGGTTCCAAACTTTTTGGATTGAGGATATTTATAACCTATATGACATACAGAAGCCATTTTGCCCCACTATCAATAATTTGTTCCTCATTTAGAAACATACATTCTGAGTTTGTATTTTATTCTCTTTGGTTTTCCTTAGCATATGATTTTGTGGAGTACTACACAAAAAATATGAAATAAATATGAAATGTGATAAAATAGGAGAAGTGGATATTGGTAAAGTAGAGAAAATGGTAGGGCTTGAAATCAGAGAAAAAAGAAGTGTAATGGCTCTCTGTTCCTTCTATCATGACGTCTTCCAGTCCTCACCATATTCTAAGCACAAAAACACTTCTTGAATCAGATCCCTGAATTCTGCCAAAATACCCAAGAACTCAGATCTATCCGCACCTTCTCTTTGGTCATACTTGTATTCCTGACTATTAGGACTATCCCCCAACCCTGATTAAATTCATCAATTTCATGGAGCTTCTTCAACTAAGAACAATCTGCCACATCTACTGCTATCTATACCCTTACTCTTTCAGGCAGAGTATTGAACTATATTGAACACATCCTTCCTCACCCTTCTTCCAGATCTTGCCAAACTTCTGGCCTCTGATCAGATGCCCAATCTGTTCCTTGATCCTGATCACCTATTGGTGACAGATTGTGGAAGCCAGATCTAAGGCAGGGGATGAGAGTAAATGAATTAAATGAATCAAGAGGTATGTGGAAGGAAGGGAGAAATAAGAGGTGAAAAAATGAATAATGGAACTGATTATAACAGGGACTTCATCGTATGGATTCTGAGCCCAAAGTTAATGCCCTGTGTGTGTGGGTGAATAAGGTTGGCTGCTTCTTAGTTTTCACAACTCTGTGGACTGTGGTTCAAGTGTCACCTGAAGGTAAAGGGAAAGACTGCTTGAATATTCTCTAGAACCCTGTGTGGGTGAATGATAAATGCTCTGTGGGCCCTTCAAAAGGAATATGTCTTCCTCTTCTTGCCTAGCATATTGGCATACAGGTGGTACTTAGTTGTTGCTCAATATGGGATCATTTTTTCTGGATATTTCTTGCATTCCATAGCATGAGAGATAGAGATCTGATGCTCGAGTGCCTACTTTTTCACCACAATAAGGCTGCTCTCTAATATTCATCCACACACATGCATCCCTCGGTTGGAACAGCAGTACTCTGACTGCACCAGATTTTTTCATATCCCCTTGCCTTTGCACCTACCATTGCTCTACCTCTGTCATTTCCCTCCAACTCAAGCAGCATCTTGTCCACAAATCTTTTCTTGATGACCCTAGATTGTCCCCACATGATCCTTTTCTGTGTTCTCAGAGCATTGCATCTTAAGATATCATTGTCATAAGAGTGAAATGAGCAGAACTTGACCATTTTGTTTCTGATTTCATCTCATTTTGAACTGTGAGCTTGTAGAGGACAGAGGTTGCATTTTCTTCATCTTTTTCTGTCTCTGGTGCTTAACCTGAGGCCTGGCTCATATTAGACTTTCGGTATCCATTTCCTGGATATATGAATGGAAACCTTCTTCCTATTTACCCAGTCTGCTCTATTTGACCCTTTTGCTCATCTGGATATATAGATCAAGAAGTCACCAAAATTAATGTGCATCAACAAGTAAACTGTATTTATTCTTATCCAGGAAACAAACTGGTTCTCTTCTAATATGACTTTCTTCTATGCTTTCCCTGCCATTAATGCCAAAAAGTGCTTCTGGAAGCATCCTTAGTGCTGACTATCATTACTATTCTCTAGTGATTATTAGCATTTATCAACCAGCTGTTTCATGGGAAGAGCTTTAGCAGTTGTCTCACATTTTGTAGCTAATTGCAGGAACAAAGTGGCATCTAATGTAAAATTTGGTTTTTAAAAGAAAATGTTCTCTTCCCTAATCAAGTCCACAAGGTAAAGAAAACATTGTATTTTTCCTGATCAGCATTCATGAGTCAGGAGAGAGATGAAGTGTTAGATTCTTTTTGATTTCTAGTTAAGAATCTGAAGGATAAGATGTTAGTGTTTCAAGGAAATTTGCAAAATTCAGTGATACAAATGCTGGAAACTTTACATCAGGTAAGTTTTGGCCCAGTGATTAAAAGGAATGAGTGAAAAGTAGTTTGGAACTTTACAGAAATCTAAACTGACAGGAAAGGCTTTAAGTATATCTTGTTCAGTAATCCTCATTACTTTTATCTTTTCTTGTTTTGCTTTTCTCTTCCTTTAAAGGATAAAAGTATTTCAATAAACTACATAACTGTTCAGTTATATTTATATTGAGATATGTGTGTATGCTAATAATAAATTTAAATGGTTGTGAAAAACATATTTTTCAGCATATTATGTATTTATTATATACTTGACATACCTTGGCATTACTCAGCTCATTTAGTTTATGGGATATATCACTATGTAATGTCAGTAATGAAACCAATTCTTATTGTTAAACCCATTTTGCCAACTCAGATTAGCTTTCTGTTTGAGAGTCTGATTTCATTATATTCCTCTGTGACAAGCATGCCATCACTAAATTCTAATGTGAAGCAGATACACAAGGCCCAGAGCCGTGCCATGGTTTGTCACATGGGTGAAATAAAACACTCTTTCTTCAATCCTTCTTATCCATTTATTCTGCCTTTCTCTCCAGGGATCCTCTTTGGAGATCCCGCATGTTCTTGAATCCTTCATTTGTTGTTGGTACCCAAGTGGGAGAATTTTTCCCTGGGACAATGTTCCACACTAACATTCAGGATGGTCCAGATGTCTGCCCTCTTTTGTCAAATGGGAAAAGGGACATGTGGAAATGGCCAGTCAAAAAGGAG
Source organism: Sciurus carolinensis (assembly GCF_902686445.1). Taxonomy (NCBI): domain Eukaryota; kingdom Metazoa; phylum Chordata; class Mammalia; order Rodentia; family Sciuridae; genus Sciurus; species Sciurus carolinensis. The sequence continues at coordinate 117,090,836 of NC_062232.1, read as the reverse complement.
AATCTAAAATAATGGGCAAATATTGCAGGCTACTCACCCTCTGAAAATTTGGACCCTCGAATGTGGAAATACTTGATTTTGTCTACCCCTCCTCCTTTTCACTAATGGGCCCAGACCTAGAACGAAGTGATTTACCTAAGGGGACCATGCTTATTAACTTGTGACTGAACTAGTGTTGGAATATAAATATTTTGATTTCACAACTAGTGTCTTTCTGTCCCATGAGGTCTTATTAATCTGTCCTATAGTTAAGTGGTTGTAATGTCACTATTCTGTCACAGTTGGAGTTTTGTAATAGAAGATAAGAGATATGACCTTGACATTTCTTCATAGGGAGGTATGTGTACACAGAGAACTCCAGGGTAGTAGTTATTTTTTTATATCTGCTTTGACATTACTTAGAGGTTAAGCATGTAGAATGAGTACTTAACAAGTCTTCATTCAGAAATCTGCAATTTAAGAATTCTATTCTATATTAGAGGAAAAACCACATTACTTAGGTGCTAAAACTTCTTGGAGATTATCAATTATTTGATAGTTTACTATTTACCTCATTTTGTCAGCTTCCTGGATTTAGTTGTAAGATCTCAAAGTACATAAGCTCTATCTTTTAATTCTTTATGTCAAAATCCTCTAAATCACTAGTAATCTGGCCCATGATGGCTCTGGAGTCAAAAGTGCATCCTTTCAAATACTGGTCTGCCTTCTGCTAGCAGTATGACTTTGGACACATTGTTAACCTTTTAGTAGCCTAGTTTCCCTCTCTATAAAATGGATTATGAGGAATGAATATGTAAGTCTAGTGCCAGGAAGTACCTGGTATAATCACAAGTCTTCAATAAATGTCAGCTCTTGTTATCATCATTGTTGACTGAACCTTCAAATAATCTAACACCAAAAGCAGCAGGGTGACTTGCCCATGGGGACTAAAGTACGAAATTCACACACAAGCAATCTCCAAAAAAGAGAGCAGACCTGCAGTATAGTGTCACAGAGGGTTCATGAAGCCATATCTGAGATAATGGTTTAGGATAATGCTGTCCAGTGGAACTTTCCATGATAGAAATATTCTGTATCTGTACTCTCTTGCCTGGTAGTTGCTAGTCACATATGCTTCTTAAGCACTTGAAATGTGGCTAATCCAAATGAGAAAGTGATTTTTCCATTGTATTTAATATTAAGTAATTTAGAGTTAACTTTAAATAGCTGCATATGACTGAGTGTCCTGTTGCTGGTACCAGTGACTTGGAATTAGGGGCTTCTTCCAAATGGGACCTCATGGGTCCCTCTTCCAGCTCAAAGAGGTTTCTTCTTTTGTTATTCCCTTTATGTCTTGCTTTAACTCTGATCCACTTTCTCACCTTTCAGTTCTACTCTCTGCCTTCATTCCTACTTGTTTTCTTCCAGCCAGCTTCCTCAGCCAAATGTATTTTGAGACCTGTGCCTGTGTAGGCAAGTTCATAACAATTAAGGTCATTAAGATATCCTTGAGGATGCATATTAAGATGCCTGTGGCGCAAAGGTCAGTTACTTAGGAATGGAAGGTGATTGTGAAGTATTTGCAAGCTGTGGCAAAAAGAAAGCTTTTCCTGCACTATTTTCATGCAAAGAGTTACCCTACATCAATTTTGTATTGATCTCGCCCACCTATTAAGTAGTAGATCATGGGCAAGATCATTTAAGATGTGGACTGTCATTAAAAGCTGCCGCTATTTACCAGAACTGGATGCAGATATTTCAGTACCTCTCTCATTTTATGACACACTGTATTTTGAAAAGTTAACTAGTTCTCTAATGGAAAGAGAAATACTTAACATAAAGCCGAGAAAATGAATTGTACCAACTATATTTGGAAGGTGAAGAGGTAGTGCCTGGACCACGTGAGCTGAGAATCACTTATGTTATTGTCCAGGTAGTGTTTGAGGCCAGTGCTTGTCATGTGAACAAAGTTACAGACCTTCTAAAACAACCCCTTTGTGCATTTCTAACATCCAGGTTAAAACCACTCATTGTTAGTATTTTGGATTTTTTAAATGTGCACTGAGTCATAGTTAATATCTTAAACGACTTGAACATTTGCTATTGTAAAAGAAGCTATTTTATAGAGCACTGTAAAACCTCTTTGTATTTGTGGAATCCATCCATATTAAAATTATAACTTCAACAGCTTTCTGTAGAGAAAATGGTGACTCTGACCTTTTATTCCATTTGGCTAGGGAGAAAAGGACTATAATTTCAACAATCAAATCCCAAATGTGTTATTGTGCCTGTTTTCTTTATATAAAATGTCATTTTGTCTATCTGCTAATAATCCACCTTAATCCATTTTCGGTGGCCTTTTCTTCCCCCTCAGGAAATTGTCACAAATACTTTTTATTTTATTTAAAATATGAACTGTTGAAAGCTCTCACACATGTTCATAGAATAAATGTGTTTATTAAAACTGATTCATTCACAAAGTCATGGGAAAGTAGGCCTTGCTTTGAGCCATTCCCCAGGGGCCAGGAGCTTTTCTGAGTTTTACATGTAACACAGTACAGTGTCAGCAGACCAGACTAAAAACAGCAGTCATCAGTGACTGGCCATGAATGCAACCCAGGCTTTCTTTTTTCTATTAGAGAGTGTGAATTACCAATGGACAGTGGTTCAAAATCTGACAGTGCAGGTTCTAGGCAACCCCCTCAAGCCTCATACTGCCACAACCTTAGGCTCCCTAAAATATAGCATAGTGACCTTGACTTCTTGACTTCTGCAATTGTCAAACTTTTTGTAGCTGCTTATTGCCCACTAGATGCTGTTTGTTTTTCCTGACCTAAAATGTCAGAGTCCTTCATGATTTTGCTCTTCCCCCTCATTCTCTCTCTGCCTTTATTCTCACTGTCCTATTCCTGTGCATCCCCAGCACCTGTTCTCAGCTTTGCTGTCATCCCCATACTTTTTTGCCATCTCCCCTGGCTCACACCATTCCTCCTCCAGAGTCATTTCTCTCCTTCAGATCTGCCAGTCCAAAAACTATTCATTCTTCTAATCACAGTTCCAATCCTACCTCCTCTAGGGAACCTTCTCAGAGCCCCCAGTCATACTGAAGGTCCTTCCTCTCTGTGGTTACATAGTCCTTTAGGACTGTGTGGTTAAACAGCTTGGAAGCAGAAACCCTGGCAGTGAATCCCATTTCTGCCATTGTCTAGGCATGTGATCTTGGATAAGACATTCAACCTCGCTATCAGAGCCTGTGCCTTCATCTGGCAATTGGACATAATATTTCCTTCTTTGCACATGGCATGGGCTTGCTGTGACTCTCAAAGGAGCTAATGCTCATAAAAGTTATCTGTGTACAGCACAGAGCCATGTGTATAAGCTGCTTTCACTATTGTTTTCCATTGAAAAAGCAGCCAAGGCTGCTTTGAAGCAATCAGTCTTAAAAGTACAAAGGAATGAAGCATGTCAGACAGTATTTGGGCATAATCATCAAAATGTCCCAGAAACTATGATATTTTAACCTCCAAACTTGAATTTCCAGAGTTTGGAGGCTGGAGGCAGAAGAAACATGGACATATTTAGTCACACTGTATGTTCTGATTGACGGGTTAAAAATCAGGGTGTCTGTAATTACAGCACTTACTTGTGTGGTACTTAACACCACACCAGCACTGGTACACAGAATGTGCTAGTTCTCAGTCTTCTTTTCAGAACTGTGATGAATGTAGAAAATAACTCATGTAATATGTGTAACTGAAATCCTAGCTGTTAGATTCCAAAATACATACTGTGCCAGCTTGATGTACTGTTAGACTTCTCTTTCTTTAGTTTTCTTACACAGTTGAGGGGTTCTCCTAACCTTCACTGAACCTTCAAGAATAGAAGACTTAGAAGCAGGGAAAGGAGATAATGAGCCAGTGCAAAGTTTGAGAGGTGGGAATGAGGTCATGGAATGGCAAGTTGGCAGAAGTATAGTAATGGGGCTTCTGTGGTGACAAGTGTTGCCTGAGCCCTTTTTCCCAGGGTCAGGAGATCCTAAGTAGGCTGTATCATAAAATGAATAAAATGACAGTAGAAAGTTCCACTATATATTCCACTCATATTCTTTTCACTACCTTATGTATGCAGCATCTGTAGTAAAGAGTTATGGGCAGCCAAATTCTTTTAACACCTTAGTCTCTTCAGCTCCCTTTATCCTTCTAAGTTTGCTACATCCCATCTTTTCCAATTCTTCACTCATGTCTTTTCTGGCTTCTGACCCCTATTCCTATTTCTGGCCCTTAACTACCTTTGACCTAACTTGGCTGCCAAGGAGGAATTTTTAGGCAGAGCCTTCAGTGTTACCTCAGGCTCAATCTAATTCAAGTTGTTCCAACACTAGCCCCCAGCTTTGACCCACAAGCCTCACCCTTCTGACCTCACTGAGTTAGCCCCCAGAAGAAAATTAGCACCCACTGCATCTGGTGATCATTTGGGGCTATCCGAGAAGCAAAAAATGGTTCGGATCTAATAGGCCTGTAATAGGACCTGAGATTGTATCCTGTGTTAGTGTAAGTCTAGTTGTTTTTTGAATGAACTCTACTGATCATAACCTTAACTAACTCTTGTGGGCTTTTTCTGCCTCTTATATGGAACTTTTTTCCATTCATTAATTTATTCATAGAATAAACCTTTACTCAACATGTACCATTCAGTTGGTATCTCTGGAATTGTCTTATCTGCATAGTAAAAATATAAGCTCTTTGCTGGGCACAGTGGTGCACCCCTATGGTCTCAGTTACTCAGGAGAATGAAGCAGAAGGATCACAAGTTTGAGGCTGGCTTCAGCAACTTAGCAAGATTCTATTTAAAAATAAAAAATTAAAAGGACTGGGGATGTAGCTCAGTGGTAAAAATGCCCTGAGTTCAATCCCCAGTACAAAAGAAAAAAATTATACTTTCTCTCTCTCCCTCTCCCTCTCCCTCTCCCTCTCCCTCTCCCTCTCCCTCTCCCTCTTTTTGAAGGTTTGAAGGAAGGATTTATCTAAGTAAAAATATGGTACTTTATTCACATGATTCTGTTAATGTGCTCAAGATAATTTTAAAGACATCTAACATTTATTATATGCTGACTACGTACTTTGCATTGAGTTAATTGCTTTATGTGTAATGTATTTAATTCTAACAATATTCCTATAAGTGAGGTATTGTTCCCTCAAAGGAAATTGAGGTCTTGAGGGGATAAGTAATTTGCCAAAAGACACACAACTCATAAGTACTGAAACCAGAAATTAAATCTGTCTGTTTTTCACCAGGCCTTTGGCAATCCCCTGTTCTACCTCCCACCAGAGAATACCCATTGTGGTGGACTGAGGTCAGTGGTGCCCAAATTTGCCTATATTCTCTTTCCTTACTTAGAAGCACTCACTTTTAGAATTTAGGAAAATAGAGTTTATCATGAACTGCATTAATATTTGTTAATGCTCAAGCCAAATCTTCTGAATTTTCTTCTGAATCAAGTTGCCAATGAGTTTGCTGAAAGCTTAAAGGACTTTAGTGCTACTGTTATGTGGTCAGTTAAATTACTTAAGCATCTAAATGTGATATTTATCTATAATTTCTTAACTATAGTACCTAAAAGCATGTTATTCCTCATCACATTTGAAAATAGGATTTGATTACTGCAAAGAGTATTGATGATGGGTAGGAAATTGGGCGAATCAGAAAGGCTTGATGAAAACTGAAGTAGATAAAGGCCAGTTTAGAGGCCAGCATTAACTCCCAAGTGCACTTTTGCTAGTCACTAACCAATTATCATGGGTCCTGTTGGTTTTTTGTGGGAACAGAAATTTCTCCTCAAATCGTATTAGGTATAACTAGAAACACTTCTGAACTGGAAACATCATGGTGCCCTCAGAATTGAGGCCTTTTTGAAAGGCTGTCATTAGGAGCATCAGAAATGGAACTACTTCTGTAGGCCACCAATCCCCAAACAAAGCAACGCATTGTTCCTCTTCTCCTGCTTCAATGTCGTTGTGGAGAACAGTGTTGCCAAGAAGATATTACAGGGTCTAAGGGAGCAAAGAGCATATAAATCCCCACTGTGTTCCTTACTAAGTGCATGACTCATGGTAAAGTGCAGCTTGGTGACTGCCCACCTTCCTTCCCTCCACGAAATTATTTTTTAAAATACTTATTGAGCACCAGCCTTATGCCAGACACTGTGCTAGCCACAGAAATACAGTTGCCAATAAAATAGACACTGTCTTTGCCTGCATGCAATTTAAATTTAACAGGTCGTTCCTACCTTCTGGTCAGTAAGCCTGCTGTGCGGATTAAATAAGAGTGGTGCATGTAAAGTACCCACAACATATTTAGTGCTCCCAAACTGTGGATTTTCTTTCCTTCTGTTTTGGCAGCATAGTGTTAGGACATGACATGTATATGCAGTATAGCATCAGGTGTGTGTACACACACATACACTCAGATCTCTGTGCCTTGCAATTATTTTACTAAGATTATTGTCATTTTCATGTATAGCCTGAATGGCAGGAGAGTCAGTCAAAACCAGGCTTGATTGATTGGCTTTCAGTGACTTGCCTGTCAACAGAGCAGGATGAATGTATGGATATAGTCACCAAGTCAGGTGGCTTTAGGAGTTTCTGTTGGGTTAGAATTTCAAATTTAGTTTCCTGCTACTGCTACACATGGGAGGCAGTAACAAGTTATCAGCTCTTTAATTTGTTGCAGTGATGTGCTAATTAAAAGGCATCCCTGATACATAGCATTTTGGGCTCAAAGGCCAGTGATCTCATAAGGAAATGCTAATAATGGAAAATTGCACCATGCTATCTTATGGCAAGTTTCATGTATGTGATGTCCCACAAACTCATTTTATTTTTGTAGGCATTATACAAGCTATGTCATGATTATATATTCCAGTTGATCCTCTTCCTCCTAAATTGTTCTGCCCTGTGTATTTCGAATCTTTGTGTGTGATACCACCAAAGAAGTCAGAAACCTGGAAGACAACCTAGATGTTTTATTCTCTGGAATCCAGATCCCATATTTGTCCTGTTGCACGTTCTCTTCAGTTTCCCATGACTTTAGTTTCTGTTTTCTTTGTCTCAGACTTATTTTGTGACCATAACTGAACACATCTCCTTACCTCCAGTTCCAATCCTGCTCTACCTTTTCAACCTTCTTTACTGCACCCTCAATTTTCTGACAAGCATTTGACCTTGTCACTTTCCCATTTGGTTTTTGAATGGTTCCACATTGTCTGTACAGTATAACACAAATTCCACAGCATGACATACAATGGCCTGCCTGATTTGTTCCCTCTCTATCCAGTATCAACTCTCATCATCCCTCTTTATTTTCTAGCCATCCAAAATACTCATAGCACTGGAATATAGCATTTATTCATTTGGTGCATATGTGTGAGCCAGGTACTTACCTTGTAACTGGGTATATTGCAGTAGACAATACAGACAGAAGACCCTTTCTTCATGGAATTTGCATTACAGTGGGAAAAACAAACAAGAAATACACACACATTGTTTCATTATTACAACTTTTGTCTTTTCCTATGCCATTTCCTCTGCCTGAAGCAATTTCCTCATCCTCCATTTCTCTACAAATTGCCTGTTCCTATTTCAGGAATCTGCTGGTAAGCATTAAATGGAAGGTAGATTTCAGCTTTCTTTCTTTTTTCTCTGTGCCTTTATCATAGTTTTAGGTTGTTTTCTCATTTGCATGTCAGACATAGCTCTCCTGAAATTCTTTATTTAAGGGGACAATATCTTTTTCAGCTCTTTCTTAACAATATCCAATTCTGTGTCAGCACTTACCAGAACTCTGAAGAGGTCTTAGAGTCCATGAAAGAATGAATGGGAAAGAGAGAAAAGGAGGGCAGGAAGCAAGGGGAGAGAGAAGAAAAAGAAGATGGTAAAATGGGAAAGAAGGATGGAGGGAGGGAGCACAAAAGGAAGAAAGAAAAGATGGAAACCAGGATGGAAGGAAAGGAAGAATGGGGGAAGGAAGGAAAGGAGAGAGAAAATCAATATAATTCCACTTTTCCCTGTCTTGAAAACATACTAGTTTTGTATTATGACCCAACAGGTTTGCATAATCAAGAAAAGCCACTAAATTTTACAATGGATATATTTCCTTTAAAATATGGAGAGAATGAATATTTCTGCCTGTGATTTGGTTTATAAATCATTATCTACAGCTTAATATTAAACTGAGAAATTAAATGAAATCTCCCGTACACACAGGTGAATTAATCTTTGCCTTCACATTCTCTTGCTATGTAATAATTGTCAGAACTTGCAAGAAGTATATTTTATTTCATTTTAATCATTTTTCCAAGAAGCACCAAGAAGAAATAGAACAGAATCAGGAGATCCAAGGTATAATTTTGGTTCTGACATTTGGTAGGTGGATGATCTTAGGCAGATATTTTCACTGTGGGGGCTTTAGTTTCCACAGCTGGAAAAGTAAGGAGGTAGACCAACTGTTCATTGTCTTGCTTCTAGTTTGTCAGTTCTCATTCTGAGCTCCTCCTTCTGGGAAATTCTATGGACATATCAATTGAATGATGGTTAGTCATAGACCACCATAGTTTTTCCATTTCATCTTTTCCAAAAGGTACAGCCTTGTATTTTCCTGTGGTTATAAATAAATCCTATCATAACCTTATATTCTGTTTGCCATAGTTTGTCTTAGCCTTTGTCAAGGCTAGATTCTGAAGGTATCATGCAGTTGGATAGTGACTTATATTCAAAATCGTGATTTGAGTCTCTCCACTGAGATGTTACTGATATGGATTGTCCAGGGATTTTGACCCCCTCCATCCAGGACTTGCCAATTCCTTTAGTCCCTTTGTCCTTCATACCTGCCTTTCTTTGTCCCAGGTACCTTACCCAGCTCCTCTTCACTTCATCAGGGTGTCTGTAATGGTGGAATATAATGGAGCATTCAGAGTCTAGTATCACCCAAAATTCTTTATTTCTAAATGGTGTTCCCTTTTAGAGGATTAAAAATCTCCCTCTAAATTATGCACATTCAATTTATGATGCAATGATCTTTTAATTTAGGAAAATCTGGAAAGAATCACAAAAGGACCAGGAAAGGAACATTTAATAGAGGATTTCAGGTAGTTTTCTGGCTTTCAAGGACAAAATAAAATTGGATTTCTTAACCCATTGATTGCCGATTTCTGATCTAGAGTTAATAATCTCTTTCAGACTCCAGAACCTTTGTTTGCATTTGTTTTTCCTCTTCCTGGAAAACTCTCCTTCAATCCTCTTCTGTTGTATGCCCCTCTGAACTCCCAGGGAAGCCCTCTTGCTCTGTAGATTAGGTAACAACTGTTGCTGTATGTCTGTGTAGCATCCTTGGGACTTCCTAATCAAGTCATGCATCATTCTTATAGGCATTGTTTTCTGAAAGTTTAAGGATTCTTAAATTACTGGACAACAAGGGAAGTAGAGTCTGTAAGCTGCCTTTAAGGAAAAAAAACCTCTAAGGGGTGGGGTTGTAGCTTAGTGGTAGAGCACTTGCCTAGCACTTTACAGATGATAGCACATGGCTAATCCCCAGAGTGTTTGAGTGGGGCAAAGGCTGCTATGGCAAGCTGAGAGCAGAGAGATTAGAGGTGCATGTTAAAATAAGCTGGGGGTGTCAACTACACTTTGTGACTCCAGAGTTTACTTACCTGAAGATTGGCCAGCCAATGGGAAGTGAACATTAACCTCTAAGGCAGGTATGTAGGGACCTTCAGAATTCTTTGCCAGGTAATATGTTTCCTAAACTGCCACACACCACTCTGTAAGTGGAAAAGTGCTGTCCAGCAGTGGGAGTGGTCAAAAAGCCTTGCAAGGAGGGCGATTCTAGTAGCTGCCCAGAATGTTAGAGGTGGCATCTCACGACTCCTGGAAAAAGACTATAAGGGCCTGAAAGAGTTTAATTTTCCTCCCAGTGAGTGATTTGGAACAGCCTCTTAAGCCATCAGCAACTTTCTTGGCCTACTATGTTCCAAGAAAGTCAAATGGGGTTTCTATTTCTAGCAACTGAACTTTGATTTCTCATCTGTTTTCTTCATCTTCAATTGAACATAAACCTGGTTTGGAGGTGAAAGTGGATATCTTCTTGTGCTTGTTCATTCGTCATCCACCTTCTACTAAATAGCACCCAGCAGATGTACCGAGGCTTTCTGAATACTATGAAGTCATGTATACATTTTGCCACTGCATTATGATGTATTAATTGTCTCTCCTTATTACAGTGTGTTCTAATAAGCTTGCTCCCAGTCTCCTCCTGGAGGAGACTGTGTGTGACTTGTGATGATTTCTCTTATTCTGATGTGGTAGATTAGCTGGGAATGGGTCCCTGCCTTGCTGTCCCTTCCTATTCGTGTCTTCTTTCTCTATAAACCTATACTAATATCCTAATTTATGCCTAATCTTGATTTACACTTGTAAAGGATTTAGAAAATATGGGGCATTTTGAACATTCCACATGTCTTTTAGCAGGGATCATGAACTCCTTTGAGAATCTGAAGAAAGCTGTAAATTCTTTCCTTAGAAAATTTCACTGTTCCCTATGTGTGTATAATTCAAAATCCAGTTACAGGGGGCTCAAGGACTTAGCCCACCTCTGGATGCGTGCCCACAGTCCAAGAGGACTATGGGATTTCAGTGCTGGCACAGCTCTACAAATCATCAGGTTCACTGCTTTTCAAAATTATTTTAACCACAGAACCCCTGAGGAGCTTCTGAGGAGCAGTGTGAAAGCTAGTCATCTAGCCCAGTCTCTTTATTCCTTCATATGAAAAACTGATTAAAAGGGAGCAGAGCTGACTAATCCGAGGTCATGCATCTAGTCAGTGGCACTGCTGAGACTGGAACACATGCCCTTGACTCTCAAGGCAGAGCCTCAACATCTCTTATATGTCTTCCAATTGCCACTCTCCTACCACACATACTCGTTAGCCTCACAAGGAACCTGGATACAACATACTGTAAACCTATAATAACGTATAATCACCACCTCTTCCAGCTTGAATATGAGGTTTCCCCCAAAGCTCACGTGTGAGACAATGTAAGTATGTTCGAAGGTAAAATCACTACACTAAATTATGAGAGCTATAATGGAATCAGTGTGTTAATCCACTTGAATGGATTACCTGGATACCAACTATAGGCAAGTAAGGTATGGTTGAAGGAAGTAGATCACTGGGGGTGGACCTTTGAAGTTTATATCATCCCTGTCTCTGCTTTCTCTGCAATCTCCCTATCTTGTCCTGGGCGACTTTGCTCTGCCACGTCCTTCTGCCATGATGTTCTGCCTCACTTTGGGCCCAGAGCAATGGAGTCAGCCTAGCATGGACTAAAACTTTGAAACCGTGAGCCAAAATAAACTTTTCTTCCTCTAAGTTGTTTTGTCAGGTCTCTTGGTCACAGCAACAGAAAGCTGAGTAAAGCACCACCATTCATACAGAAGGAAATGAAAATACAACTGACTTGTGTGTAGTGGTCTTCCCAAGGCTTTCCTTCAGTCTCCTTTATTTCTGTCACTTTTCTTGACTTTGTGGCCTGCTTCAAAGCATGTGCTTTATTAGAATACACATCATAGTCTAAAGCAACCTCTTTGTCCTCAACAAAGTGCCATCCTGTTGGCTTTCCACATATACACTCTCTGCCCATAATTCTTAAAGAAACGGCAGCTGGCCATAAGCCTGGCATAGTGCCTGCTTGGCTTTAGGCCACTGGCTAGACAACCCAGGCTATTATTGGGCTGGTCTCCACCCCAGTCTTTCAACCTACTTTGTCACTGTCAAGAAACTCGACTGAGTCCCAGCTGCAGTATCTACCTTGGACCTGACTATATACAAGCCAAGCCTAGTCTGCTCTGGTCTCCCTTTTTGTATACTGGTTCAAAATGAGGACATTGCTTTAGGATATCAGAGTGGACAAAGAAACAAACAAAATCAAGAAGGTAAAGAGGAAGTTCATAAATTACTTTGGAAATTGTTATGATTTGGATTTGGAATTGTCCACCCAAAGTCTCATGTACTGTGCAGCAGAGTTCAGGGGTGAGGCTTCTGGGAAGGTGATTGAACCTTTGCCTCTAACTTTATCAGCGTGATTAATCTATTAATGCATTCATAATGGCATTATTAGGAGCTGGTGGAAAGTGTAGGAAGTAGGACCTTAGTTGGAGGAAGTAGGTCACCAGGGGCATGACCTAGAAGGGTCTATCTTGTTCCTAGCCCCTTCTTCTTGTGTTCTCTCTTTCTGCTTCCTGGCTGCCATGAGGTGAGCAGCTTTCCTCCACCATGCCCTTCTGCCATCATGTTTTGACCTTGCTACAGGCCTGAAAGCAATGGGGCCAGTGGACTATGTACTGAAACTTCTGAGACCAGGAGCCAAAATAAATCTTGTCTTCTTTGTTTCTCTCAGGTATTTTGTCAGAATACTGAAAAGCTGATTAAAAGAGTTAGAGGAAATACTGTCTGTTTCATTCTACTACCTCATGTACATATATGACTGCATGACCAATGTGATCCTACAGTATGTACAATCAGAAAAATGAGAATTATACTCTATTTGTCTGTGATTTACCAAAATGGAAAAATGCATTCTGCCATCACATATAACTAATTTGAACAAGTTAAAAAATAAGAAAAAATAAAATAAAAAATCTTTTGACGATTAAAAAAAAAAAGGTTAGAGGCAAGGTAGTCTCTAGACTTCCTGAGTTGAAGACTAGTGTTTCTTTGGGTGAAATTTCTCTGTACTACATCAGAAGCAAAGTTGGTTCATCTGCCAGGCCAGAGATCTATTTACACATAGCTTCATCCTGTACAGGGAACTGAAAACTAACAAAAGTTTGCCATGCTGGATTTCTAAAACAGGAGAATAGCACAGTGTAGTGGTTATAAATATACATTTTGGATTCAGACAGATATGAATTTGAATCATGGTTCTTACTACCTGTGTGGCCAGATAATTTATTCTTTTGGGGTCTCTATTCCCTCATTTATCCAAAAGAGAAAAGAATAACATTGGGAGAGTCTTTTGAGGAAACAGACTGAGCATTAACCATTTGTTCCCCTTCCCTATCTTCCTCAGAGCCCCACATCAGACTTTGTATTCTGAATGTTGTATTCTCTACCAGTGGTTTCTATTGCTACTTGATGGAGGGGATACCAGAAACGTAGTGGGCATTGGTATAAAAAGAACTGTTTTAGCCACAAACTATTGTGTGAACCATGATTTGCTACCCTTCTTTCTCTTTGGTCTGAGAAGTTTACCCTTGAGCAGTTTTTCTTTATGCTGATGCAGGACGTGAATGTATTAAAATCATCTTAAGAGTTATTTTTTTAAGTTAAATGCACAGTTGTCACTCTTAGAGTCTGATTGAGGAGATCTAAGGTCTGGTCATAGGATCTGTATTTCAAGTCCTAAAGGCAATTCTGATGAGTGTGGCACTGATTCAGAGAATTCTAAAGGTTCTCTCTTCCCTGACTTCCTCCCATCTTAGAACTTCTGACTCTCACAAAAATTGTGTGCATTAGTCATGCCTGCCACTTCCTACACCACTCAGACTTTGTGATTTTCACACAGGAAAAAATGAGAGTATTTACACTATTTCTAGATAGACCTGAAGATGAGATTTTTCCTATGGAAAATTCATTTTGGTTTTGCTTTTATGACTTGATGTCAGATTCCAGGAGGTATAGTACAAAACGGAGAGAATTTGAGGGTTCTGCTTCCTGTTGGCCTTCCCAGCTCATTGCTGTAATCATTTAAACAATGCATTTGCTCTTTTTTATGACTGAAGTCTAAGAAACTTTCACAATATATGTCACAGAGTAGAATTATTTCAGGGTAGATAGCTACTGAGGACGTTCTAAGTGTCAGTCACTACCTGTATTTCTGTAATCTTTATGATATTCTTTGAGGTAGGCATTAATATTTTCTTATAATTTTAAAACAAAGACGATAAAGCTCAGAGGGGTAAGTTGACTTACCTGAGACCACACAATTAATAAATGATTTTCATTTGTTGAACATGTATGGGAATGATCTTTTACAAATGCAGATTGGGTCATTTTATTCTCTGTTATAAAATCTGTCAGTAATATTCTTTATACTTAACAAAGTATCTAAATGACTTTGTGAGACCATGACATTTGTCTGTTTTGGGTACTACTGTATCCTCAGCAATGAGAGTAGTGCCTAGCTTGTACATATGACTCAATAAATAAGTGTGTGTGGAACATATTAAGTGGTAGGGCCTGGATTCAACCCAAGTCTGTCTGATTTTAGAGTTCACTTTTCAGTAATAACACACACACACACACACACACACACACACACAAAACACTTCTTTCTCTTAGGTTAAACTTACATACCATGAAATGTTCCAGTGTTTGGGATATAATCTTATAAGCTTCAACAAATGCTTATACCTGTAAAACCTATATCCCTATCAAGAGATAGAACATTTCCTTCATCCTAGAAAGTTCCCTCTTGTCATTTCTTGTCAACTGCCCCACTCACTCTGAAAACAATGGCTTTTCTTAGTTTTTTCATCATAGGTTGGTTTTGTCTTTTCTACAATTGTATGTGATACAATTGTATATTATAAATTTTTGTGCATCTGACTTCTTTCTCTCATCAAGATGGTTTTAAGATCTATTACTTTTTGTGTCTCATTATTTCCTTTTTATTGTTAAGTAGTGTTCCAGTGTATGAATATACCCCAATTTGTGTATATTTCTTCTGTTGATGAATATTTGAATTATTTTCAGGTTTTGGCTACTACGGATGAAATTGCCATGAGCTTTTGTTTAGGTCATTTTTTGCAGAATGAAGTATTCATTTCTCTTCCGTATTCACCTGGATGTGAATTTCCTGAGTGCTATGGAAAGAATATGGTTAACATTTCAAGGAGCTACCAAGCATGTTTCCAAAGAGGCTATACCATTTTACTTTGCTTCTGGCAACATGAGTGTTGCTGGTGTGCCACGTCCTTGCCAGTATTTGATATTTCTTTGGTGTTCCCCTGATAAGCATTATTTCATGTTTATTGGCTATACATGTATGTTTTTCTGTTAAGTATCTGTTAACTCTTTTTCCTATTTTTTAGTAGATTTTTGTTACTCTTATTATTGAGTCTTGGGAGTTCTTTATATGTTCTGGATATAAGTTCTTTGTCAGGCATATTTTTTGGTGAATATTTTACCTAGACTCTGACATCCTTATTAATTTTATGCTATTTTGATGTGCGTTATCTTTTTATTTTGATGAGTTCTAACATCATCTTTTTCTTTTTATGGTGCATACATTCTGTGGCCTAAAAATTAGTTGCCAACCCCAAGGTCATGAAGATATTTCCTTTGGTGTCTTCAAAAGCCTACATTTTCATAATAACAACATGCCCTCTATCTCTGCCCTTATATTTTTTATGGTGGATACGTTTGTTCTTCAGACCATTTTTATCGGAATGAGCTGATGGGAGGTAGTATACTGCAGAACTCAATAAAATACCTTTGATGTTCACTGGAACTACTTAAAAATCCTCTCTCCAGTACTAGCAGTGTGACCTTGGGCAAGTCACTGATCTTTCTATGTGACCAGTTGTCTCATTTTTATGTCCCAGGTTAACGATGAGGCTTTAACAAACAAGGATCCAATCAATTCTTAGCACAGCGCACAGCATATAGTGAGCCCTCAACAAATAGTATCTTCTGTAGTTATATTTTTCATTCATACTGTACCAATCTTACAAATAAGTTTTAATGCCAGAGACAAATACATAGAAAGTTGCCCTTCCCCACTGCCCATCAGCCTTTAAATAGAACTATTGAACAGAGATGACCCACTAAGAAGAGGTAGGCTATATTTGCCAACATAGTTCTTTGTATAGAAGTAAAAAATCATGTTTATAATTTTGAGTAATAGTAATAACTGACTTTTTCTCTCAGCAAAATGGTTTTAAGATCTATCTCTTACTTTTTGTATCTGTCCAGCACAGATATAATGGATATGCTTATATGACTCACTGGCACAGAGGACAATTTCGTTGAAAACTGATATTATATGAAATAATAAATGCAATGCCTTTCCATACATGTGATGGGCTAATTAAATATGCATAAATGCAGATGTTTTCTAGAAGGGTTTATAGTTAGTGTTGTACAGAGAAAAGGCCAGAAACTTTGAGATGTGACATTGAATGCATGGATTATGTTACTTGGTTATACTGAGCCTTACTTCTGTCATCTGTAAAATGGGGCCTATTTAGGAACTACAGAATATTTTATGACTATTTAATAGAATATGAATATACTTTCTGGCACATAGTAGATACTCAAGAATGACACTTAATTGTTAGCCTCATATTTGTTGTAACTTATACTATTAGTTTTGTATGTGATAGCAAACTAAGGAGAGATTGAGTTTCAAATGAGTAAGACCTTAAGAGAGGTGAAGGATAGTTCTTTTAGATGGATTTCTTCTTTGTATTCAAAAATTATATTCACAGAATATATCTCTCTGATATGTGAGGTCGTTTTCTAGATCGTTCATTGATTTAGTGCATTTCTGAAACATACAGGCGGTCCCCTGGCTATTTATCATGTCTGAAAGATGGAAACATGCATTCAAGTGATTTCATGTAATGAGGAATAATGTTTACTCCATACATTTCTCCTTTTAACATCTTGCTGTTGTGGTGGGGAGGGAAGAGAAAGAAAAGGATGGTGCCCATGATTTTTTTTTTCTGCTACTGCTGCTGTTTTGAGGGTGAATACAGTGACTAAATCATATAAAACTATTACTCGGACATATTACTATTGATCAAACCCTCAGATCCTGTCATGACTGCAGCCAGCATACCCCCTTGGTCATCCTATTTTTGAGCTAATAAAGTCACTTTGTTGCTAAAGCTAATTTGACTGGACATTCATTTTTGCTTTTTTAAGCTTCAAAGATTTTGATCAAGACTTTGGAAGCTACTCAAACTGATGTTCTTCCCATGGGTACCATTCTAGGTCTTTCATGTTCTGGTCTCAACCTACCTATGTAACTTTACCTCTGTTCTTGCCGTGGTAAACCACTTTTTTGATAATTCCCATGTTTAACTGTTTCTACATCTTTATCCATGCTGTTCCATCCTGTCAACCCACAAAGTCTTTCCTCCTGTATCTACCTACTAAAAGTATCCATCCGTACTGAGTTGAATCATATTCTCCCAAAATTCACATCTACCTGGAACCTTGGAATGTGACCTTGTTTGGAAGTAGGGTCTTTGCAGATGTAATTGGTTAAAATGAAATTATTCTGGGTTTGAGTGGGCCCTAATCCAAGGACTGATATCCTCATAAAACATCATGTGATATCACACAGTCACTGACACACAGGGGAGAAGGTCATGTGATGACAGAGGCAAAAATTAGAGGGATGTGTATAGAAGCCAAGGAAAGCCAAGGGTTGTCAGCAACCACTGGAAGTGAAGAGGAGGCAGGGAAGGATTATTCTCTGGAGCCTTGAGGAGGAGAATGGCCCTTCCTCAAGGTCGGGCCCAAATATGGCACCTTCCCAGAGTTCTTCAACTAGACGTAATTTCTCACTCTTCAGCTGTGGTAGAAAGATCTCAAACTTTGTTGCCAGAGAAATTTTGGCTCCAATCCTGAACCCGCTTCTGACTGGATTTCTTTATATGTATAACAGAAATAATAATGTCGAACTAATAGGGTTCACAACATATTTCTTAATGGATTTACTTATTCTGTCTCATTGTAGTAATTTCTGAATAAGAGCAATAATTCCATTTTTAGTAGTTCAGAGGCTAGAAGGAGCATAGAGAGACATGTGGTCATCTTTGTATATACAAGCAGAATGTGGTCCCTACCAATGGAAGAGATAAGCAGTGTTCAAATTGAGGGTATCATAGATCCATTTTTCTACTCTAGGAGTTCTGACCATGATCTAGGGCACTGAGTTTTAAAAGAAAATGAAGTTTTCTTTTAGTCCTTTACCTCCAGAGTTTTAAGATGTAGGGCAGATTTTGTCTTGATGGCTAAATGTGGACTAGAAAATTGGAAATGTTATGGTACTTTATTGATCAAATAGCTCCTATACATGGCATTGGAACATCTGTACACTTTTTCTGCATGTTATGAAAAAGTCAAAAGTCTACCAGTTGGTATTGTGTCTCTCTTCTTCCAGGATAATTTCCTGAAGGGCTCAACTCTGGAGAATCATTTTTTCCTCTCCTGGAGCCTTCACTACCTGGCAACAAGTGGGGACTCCAAGTAAACTTGTCCTGAGCTCTTGGTATCTGTATCAAACCCTACCAATCCCCTTTTTTGAAAAGGTCAATGATTAATATCATTCCCTTACTTTTGGTTCATCATCTCCTTTTCCAGGTCTATCATCAGAATTATTTAAGAGCAAGCTTTATGTCAAATCACACTGGAGCATTTATAGACATTGACTTGGACTATGTTTAACATGGGCAGTAGTTAATAAGCATAGTACACCTGCTTCATCTGGGTAAAATCCTTGTACTAATCTACGCGGACTTACATAACAAAAATACCACAGACTAAGTGATTTAACAACAGAAATATATTTCCTCACAGGTAAATATGTTTTCTCACATTTCTAGAGGCTAGAAATCTGAGATCAAAGTTTTCCAAAGTTGATTTCATTTTGAGTCCTCTCTCCTTGGCTTGGAGATGGTGGTCTTCTCTTCTCCCTTTATCTTCACACGGTCTTTCCTCCATGTACTTGTACACAGCCTGTTTTCAAATTTCTTTTCTTGATGAGGACACCAGATTGGATTAGATCCCCACCCATATTGACCTTATTTTACCTTAATTACCCTTTTAAAGGCATTATCTCCAAAGTTACCTTTTAAGGTACTAGGTATTAGAACTTCAACATATGAATTTTTGGCAGTTAACCTTCAGCCCATAACAGTCCTGTAGTAAGTTTGCGATCGAGATCAATTGGCTTTCCAATCACTTTTTGGTGGATTTTTTAAAATTTAGTCTTGGTTAGCCACACATTAAGTATTCTGAGAGCTGGGACTTCAACTTTGTGGTGTATACATAGAAATTACTTGAGCACAGTTCTCAAGCCTTCCTTACTACAGGAGAGGCAAATGGATCACAGAAGGTAATGCTTGGTGAACATGTACCATCCAATAGGCACTGTAATAAGATTTGTTTTTCTTTTTCAGAAATGGGGATTGAGCCCCGGGATGTTTTACCACTGAGCTATATCCCCAGTCATTTTTAGTTTTTATTCTTAGATAGGGTCTCATTAGGTTGCTGAGTCTGGCCTCAAACTTGTGATCTTTCTGCTACAGCCTCCCAAGTTACTGGGATTACAGGCATGCTCCACTGTACCTAGCTGTAATAGCATTTTTTATTTACTCTTTCAGTCACTCAGCAAAACGAATGCTTTACACCTTCATTTTTTTCAGATGAGGAAAATAATGCTCAGAGAGGCCAAAGTGATTTCCTCAAAGGTACAAAACAAAGAAGTATTGAATTTGAGATTTGAATATCAATCTGCCTGTACTTCCCATATGCATTCTTTATCTGGAATTGGAGGGAAAAGGTTTTCTTCTCATTTCAAGCTATTTTATTAAAATGAAAAAGAAAAACAATTTCATGAAGGAGTTTCTAAATGTTCTCAGTCCTGGTTTATTCATATATCCATTTGTCATATACCCCATACTTGACTCTGCATTCTGTGTAGTATTGCCTCACTTGCTGTCTGTTTCTGAACTTGTCATACAAACTTGAACAACTGAAGAATCAGAATATGATGACAGCAAAGTGGTTAATTATAAATTGAGAGAAAGAATTGGGGGTGATTGTGCAGGGAGCCCTTTCAGTCCTGCTGGTGTAATGAAGTGATTCACATTTGTCCTATGGCCTCTGCAATCAAGCTCCAGTTCGCTTTGTAACAACACATTGCTTTGCAGTACCAAAAATGGTCTAATTATGTGCACTGTTCCATATGCAGTTTTGTTCCCAAACTCTTAGAATTGATCAGAGATTATATGGGAAAAGTCAGGACCAGCCCAGTTCTCAGAACATTTTGTGATCCTCTTTCAGCCTAGTGAATGGTTTGGTTCTTAAGGATTGATTCCTTGCCTAGGGCAGGGGAGTGTTAGCAGTGCTAGTGCCAGATAAAATACATTCTAGGGGCTTGGAGGGCCCTTTAAAACTCATGATTGTGGTGAGAATAACAATGCCTTCTACAGTTGAATTCTTTAGGGTTTATACAGACTTTCTATATCTCCTTTGATTTTCACAAAATCATATTGAAGTGATCAGTTAGGGATTGTGATATCTACTCTGCAGATGGAAAAATTGAGGTCAAAGAGGTTAAATGGAGGCAGAGCAATCATCCAAGACTTTGGATCACCCCAACTCACTTCCCAAATTTTTCTTTGTATGTTCAACACATTGTGTTCAGTTGCTTTCAACTATTGTACATTTTGTCTCCCTGGAAAAATTTGTAAGTAGAATTGGGGCCATTAATAGTGACTTGCTTATTACCCTGTGTACTTGTATGATCACACAAATGGTGTGAATCTACATCATATACAACCATAGAAATGAAAATTTGTACCCCATTTGTGTACAATGAATCAAAATGCAGTCTGTAAAAATAAAAAAAAAGTGAAAGAAAGAAAAGAATTAAAAAAAGAAAAAAAATAATTGCTTACTAGATTCAAATGCCCAGGCCAGTCAAGATATTGGGGCTTATTTCTCACTGTGCTCTGGGAGGCAGGGCATTTAGTGAATTTGGTCCTTGGTTCAGTTTTCTATCCCTGTGTTTTCCTCTGGATGCTAATGCACAATGAACAGCCACAATGCACCACATTGGATGCTGGCTGTACACTATTTCTAATTCTCACAATAGCTCTGTAAAAAGAAGTATTATCATACTGGCCTTATAAATGGGGAAACACGATCTAGAAGCTATCAAGTAAACTTCCCAAAATTTTGCTAATATTAAGTGGTATAGTCAGAACTTCAACTAATGCAGTCGTGCTCCAGACCATGGTTTTTAATCATTGTACCTCTTTAATTCAGTGGAGTGATTTTTTAAACCTACGTTATTTGGAAGTTACAGTTTGTAGGAGTCATCCCTTAGAAAATAGATTGATAAAAATAAATAACAATTTTAGAAAAAAATCCAATGAAACATGTGCCTAGAAAAGCTAAATTGACCATTTAACTACATCATCTAATTAGGTAATAGTTTTCTACAGTTGGTTGGAAAGTTTAAAAGCCAGGTTCCTCTGAGGGTCACTCATAGGACATATGAGTGCAGAGAGAATACCTTATTTGCTCATTCTGGCTACAAAACTATTCCTGGCCTTCTATTTCTCCAACCCACTGAATCTTTTTTCATTTTAGTGCATGCATAATCACTTATTTGAAAACATACTCACCCATATAAGTCTCAGTCCCTGAATGCTTTCCTGACAAGGGTTCATTGGTTCTGTTGGCAAATAATGTTAATAAGTACCATAATGTAGATCCCTTATGTAAGTAGATCCCTTCTCCTTGAATGGGTTCTACTGCTCATTCAGCAGGCAGAGTGCTGAACTAAACTGGCTTCCTTGAGATCCACTGCCTATACATAGACATTTGACTGCCTCTTCTGTTGCTACCTGCAATACACACCTCATCACGTTCATGTGATGGGATCAGCATCTTTGCTGGAGGTGTACAGGAGCAGTCCTTACAGAAACCATCCTAACATCTCCACTTACTTTCAGGACTCACAACTTCACATCATGTTGAAAGAGGTTTGATGCATACCATGGACTTCTTACTGCAAAGCACTGAAGAATACCATTTTGGACATAAAGATGTAGAAAATGAAAGTCCAAGCACTTGATGGTACTATAGGTCCATCATGAATTCTACAAATTCTGGCCACTGCATCTACCATTTACTAGGTTGTTCCTGCCAGGTGTTCTCTGATGTCTCCCCAGTTTGGGCTGCCTCTATATGCACCACCTCAGCCTACCTTAAAGCAATGGTACCAATATCTTTCATGGTAGGTCAAACTGGGAAAAGAAAACTGTATGTGACAGGTAGAAGATGATATATAACTGAAGGGAAAGAAGGTAGAAGGTAGGATGGGTGTTTTCAAGATTAAAGTGGATTTATTAATCCCATGGTGGTGGGGGGTAGTAGTAGATGTTCATTCTTCAAACATTAGATTACCCATTTCTTGAATAGGAAAATATTAGTGAGAAAATTGCCACTGCTTTTCAGCCACTGCAAAATTTAATGTCTAAGCATATTTGAGGAACAGCAATACAGAAGCTGCTTTTTAATCTTTCATCCTGAAATTAGCCTGCCTGGCTCTAAGATGCAACCCATGATCTATTGGCTATTCAGGAGTACATTAGAGGGTTTTTGATCTGGAAGGACCCTTAGAGATGATCTAGTCTAGTGGTTCTAAGTTCTCATCACCAAGGGCATTTACCCCTGCATTCCATGTTTTGAAATATCAGTCCTATGGAACTAATTACCTCCATTGCCTCTTAACTCCTTTTTCTATTCTCTGTTGCTCAGAGTCATTGATGATTGCTCATTAAAGCATCTGATCAGCATGAGATAATCAGTGTGACCACCCTAAGCTGATGTAATTCCTTCTCAAAGCAAAGGCAGGAGTTAGTCCAGTTAGCCTGGTGTGAACTTGATCTTGGGAAACTTTGCTATCCATCACCCTTAGGCACATTGAAATGCTAAAAATAGCTTATGGACTCCCATTGTCACCTTCTCAAGATCTTTAAGGAGAACCATTTGTCTTATCCTCCCATAAGGAAAGCTGAGGAGACTAAGATTTAAAAGACAAAGTGATTGACCCAAGGTTAAAAGCACCTTAGTGGCAAGGAGGACCAGAACTCTTGTCTCCTGATTCACAATCCTCTTTTTCCACATCCCCAGTTTTCATGTGCCTTAAGTCTAAGACCTTAATATTGTGATATACTCTTTGATGACATGGGCTTTTCATTGAGGAGTTTGGAAAGAGGAAACAGTGAATTATATTTGTGGATCTTTGAGAATGGCAGTTTTTGGAGACAGAACTTTTGGATAACAGAAGGCATCATGGAAGCTGGGATGAGAGTGTAGTCCTGTGGAAAGGGCACAGGCTTAGGAGTGACAGATATATGGGTTCACTGTATGGCTCTGCCATTTAGTGGCTGTGTGATCCTGGGTCAGTTCCTTATCACACTGAAGTTATTTGTCTGGCACATGAAGGCATTACATAAATATTTATTCTATGAGTCAGTAGAATAGGAACTTTAATACTTTCCTTGTGGGTTTACCTTGGAGGTACAAAGAAATTCATGATGAATTCATTAAATAACCTGTAACATAATACTAATGGCCAATTGTCAATCCTGAATTTCTTACCAGTCTCTTTCCTTTTCCCTGAATGATTTCTGGCCTCTCTCTGTAGACTGTCACAAGTTAATTTAGGCAATCAAATTAGTGTCCATGTTAAGCTGTTATACTTTGTCCCTGAGGGGTGAAAAAGGCACAGGAGTATTCTCAGCAGTGAAGTTTACTCTCTTCATCTGCCTTTATCCCCTTTACCATGATGATATCTAAAATGATGCCCCATTCCTAGTCCTCTTGGTGGCGTCATAGTGAAGAACCCTTGGGTTTTGGATTTTCCTCCCTTAAGCTCTAACCATTACTATTCAGATGCCCTACATTTAACCACGTGGGCCAGCACATCCATTGGTTGTTCTTTGTTAATGACATTTTCACAGATAGATTTACCCACATCTTAGTAAGTCAAATAATAAAACATCAGTGGTGTATAATGTTATACGATTTTCTTCAGAATTCATTTGGGAGCTCCAGCAAGTTCATACTCTTACCTTAGTGAAATTTTGAGAACTGGACCCAACTGCAGGACTTTTGTTGTCACATACCATCCTACATGTGGGATTCTAGTCACATCAACCCGAGTGAGTTTTGCACAGCTTGCAGCAAAACTAGATGGTGAGGTCCTACTGTACATTCCACACTGGACCTTGAAGAGAGTCTCTCCAGACCCTCCTTGCAGAATGTGGGCTGTGGAAGTGAGCCAGGAACAATCACATGCACAGCCCTGGAGCCCTCTAATACCCAGGAGAGAAACAGATGGCCCAGTCATGGAGCACAGTCCCTCCCATGTCCCCCATGATGCAAAAAATATATATATACACAGTGTGGATCTTCAGAAGGGTTTAGAGCCAATAGTGAACAGGGTGGGGGAGTTTTGGGTGATGTTGATATAAATTTCAGGAGCAAAGTAGAATCTTCAATGGTCTAATGCTTGCAGAAACTGGTTTTTTAGGGTCAAATAAAAAATGTGCCATCTTATAAATGGCCTAGAGCAATTCCTAAGATGAAAAGTTATATATTGAATGGCAAAACAAACAAGATAATTGAAGAGTGCAGTGTACAAGGACTCAGTATAATGAGAATTTTCCCCATTTTGTTTCACTTGGAATTTTGAGGGCTTTCTCCCCCATGTGAACTAAGAAGATAGAAAATACCTTTGAGTCTAGTTAAGAATGGATTCTTAACTAACTGCTCAGAGATTTGTTGTTAGAGGTAAAATTCTGAGAAGAGTTCTTGCCATGGATAGGAAGAATGAGCTCAATAGCAAGAAAAAAGAAGGATGCATTTTGTCTTAATGACTTTTCCAAGGAAGCTGGAGAAGTAGAGAAGAACCAAAAAGGATAGTATCTCACTGCTCAAATGACCAGGTTCATTGACACAGAGCTTTGGCTCGTTCGCAGCCTTCAAGATGTCCCTTTCTTTGCCAATTGATTATGCTGTTGTGTATGTGTGCAAAACATAATCCAGCCTTCCAGCCCTGGCTGTTTATAGGACATCCTTCCTTCTGAATAGAAATGGCATTTTGTGCCTAGACTCAGGCAGGCACTTTGCCCTGGAAGAGAAAGCATGGAGGTATGGGAACATGGATTCTGGTGTCTTAAGTTCTGTCTGTTATTCCATATATGCCCTGGGAAAAATGACTCACTCTCTCAGCCCCAGTTGGCCTTCCGAGGAACCGGAGAGAAGACTAATACCAACTTTCAAGGCTTATTTCATGGATCAGATGAGAAAAATCATATAAAAACCCTTCTCCTCATGCCAGACCTATTGTAAATAGTTGCTTGAGGAAAGATTGATGATAATGATGGCCTTTGGCAGAACAAGGACTGCCTGGGTTTGTTGAATTTGTTTTTTTGAACATAATACTAATGAGAGGGCCTCCTCTTTTGAGTCATTGAGTCTCATTTAGGAAAGACAGAAGTTTACAGGTTGCAGATTAAAGCTTTATCTGGAGTTCTTTCAGAGTGTGCCTTGATTTCGAGGGACTCTGGGTGAAAGACAGCTTGAGCACAGATACACTAGTGGAGAGGCGGCATCAGATGCCTGTAGATCAACCAAAGTGCCACTTTTTCAAAGGAATGAGAGACCATGGATACATCCCAATGTGGCCTTGAATTTCAGGAAAGGGACCTTCTACTTAAATGCCATCCTAGAATGCTTAAGGGCTTTTTTGTACAAGACTGGAGTTTTACAGTTTGTGAAATTGGAAGCAACATCTGTTGTTTCTTACTTTTATCAAATAGGTAAAGGGAGACATTGATTTTGGTTCTATCCTGATCAGATGACCTATGGCCTGGGTTCATAAAGACATTCCACTTGCAGCTTAGGCAGTGTCAGCAAGAGGCCAAACCACATCCAGCTTCATTATGTCCTGGCAATATCTCAATTAAGCAAGAAAATTTAGAGACAAATCTGATTTCAGATTCTTTGTTATTGTTGTTTTAGGAAATTGCTTTAAATACCAGGCTCTGTTCCCCAAGCACTTTGAAGCAAAGTAAAATTAACATTACATTTAAAGCTAACCACTCCAACACAAAGGAACTTTAGCATATGCTTCTAAAGGTCCAATGGACAAGCCCCTCAATAGAGCCTGTCTAACCCTAACCTTACTCTGCACCCCAACCCCAAGGAGAAACTGTGTAGAAAAGATATTGTGTTGCATATGAGAAACTTACCTAAGCTTCTAGGTTTAGGACCTAATTTTTAATTAGACAGTTTCTTGGAAGTACATCAAGCTCAGCCTCAAAATCAGAACATCTTTTGGGGAGAAATCTGTATTTAGATGTTTCATTTAAAAATTCATCGTTGAATAACAAAGTATTTTGTTGCAACTCCTACTTGATGCATTCCAAATTCTCCCTAACTCTTTTTTGATTACAATGATGTCATTAATAATGGATGGAATGGGTAGGGGCTGGGTGAGAACTTGCCAGGGGCCCAGCACAAAACAGGGCAGCACAGGGAGAAAAGTCATGGTTCTTTGGAGCTGCAGAATCCAGTGAAACCCAGGCCAAGAACTTGTTACCCTGGCTCTCTTTTCTGGATGCCTGCTTTGTGCATCCTAAAATGGCTCTGATTTAGCCAGGAGAAGTATCTTTTCAAGTAGTGGGCAGGAAATGAAGTACTAATGGTGTTTGGGAAGCAGAGTAATTTCCCCGAAGGTTGGTAGAAGGGCTTACTCTTTGTGGCTATACTAGCAGCCTCCACTTCTTCTGTTTTCCTCCTCATCCATTCCACTCATACCTTCATTGAGACTGCTCTTGTCAAGGTCACCAGTGCATATCCAGGGGGCCCAAGAGAATGGTCTTCTCTTTTCATGACTCATGTAATCTCTTAGCAGCATCTACCAGTTCCTACTCTCTTTATTGCTTTACTTGACCTTGTCTTCTCCTAAATCTCCTTGTTAATTGTCCCCTTCTTCTCAGGCTCCTCTTCTATCACTTCCCCCTTAACCTTTCTCTAACTGGTAGGACTCCTCTGAGCTTGCTTCTCTCCACATACATCTTTTCCTAGTGGACTCACATGCCACCATTGCTTTAATATTTATGTAGTTGACTTCTATACTGCTGTCTCCAATCCTAAATCTTGCTCTCAGATGTGTTGTGCTAAATATTCTCTTGAAAGCAGAACAGTGAAGTGAGGTTAACTTTGGAGAGTACTGATTTTTCTTTTACTCCTTGGCCTTTGATGTCCTTTTTTTCCCCTGAGGAGTTACTCTTTCAACAGATATTACCAGGTAATCTACGCTGTGTCAGACACAGTGATAACTGTGGAATTTGGGGGTTGGGGGATAGAAAATTCCAGTATGCTGGGATATGTGATTTCATTGGATAGCAGACATGTATTCATTCATGCAGTCATTAGTATGTACATAGTCACATAGAAATATTCATTCAATAAATACTAACAGAGAACCTTCAATATACCAGGTGCTATGCCACGTAATCAGGATGCTGTACAGAGAAGGGCACCAATTCTGCCTATGTGTAGCCTGTAGGTTAGTTAGAAAATCAAAAGGCAATCACAATGCAGCATTAAGCGTCACACAGAGATGACTTGGATGCCAAAAATGAGTGTAGATGGGGCTCTCACATTTAGCCTGCTTATTGTTATATGCACATTATAAGTTGTGTTGGAAATACTGATGTTTGTCAAGTTCATGTAGTTTTCCCCATGATATACACAAAGGAGCACTTCTAGATCTTTGGTTCCCCACAAGAATGTATAACTCCAGCCCTACTCAGCTGAACTTGACCTAAAGGGCTCATTTGTCTAATCCTGGTCTCTGAGTTCCTATTAACCTCTCTAAGTGTGCCTCATGCAGGTCAAAATGAAAGACATATCATATAGGTTCTGTCTTTCATGTTATATGGCAGTTTTGAAAAGACACAACTCTAGTGTTGGACACCAAAGCAGTAGTTGTGAGGAGTTGGGGGCAGGGGAGTGGTGTGGCTGAAAAGGGGGAGCATAGGGGAGTTCGGCGATTGACTGGTTGTGGTGGTGGTTCCATTAATCTCTATGGGTGCTAAAGCCCATAGAATTATACACCAAGGAAAACCAGTTTTACTGTTTACTTTTTAAAGTAAAATTTAAGAAGAACAAAGCACACACCATCTTGTGTGTTTAATTGTTTACCTTTCAGTTCCTGTACAAAAGTGTGAACTCTCAGCATTTGATGATTTGTTTGGCTGGATTGGAAGAAGGATAATAAGTGGGGAGATTGTTTGAACTTGGCACTTGATTCTATTCCAGTCATAAGAAAACTAGTTTATCCTCACACGTACCATTTCTCATGTTAAGCTACTGAGTGCCCTTATTTGGAAAAGGTCCTGCAGGCAGTATGGGATTGTGTGTGATCATAGTGCACACTCTCCAGGGAATGATGTGAAGTTGGGTGAAAGAGCATTTTTGCCCATGCTGTGGACCACAGTCCTCAGACACACAAGCTTCCCAGCTTTCTATCAGTGTTTAATATGACTCTAGTTCTTGTTTGTATTTGCATTCCAGAGTAGGCAGACCTTGACTTACACAGGCCCTGACCTAGTAAATAGGTCACCCACAAAGTTTTCTGCAGAGTAAAGAATGGAACCTTTAATTCTTATGCTATGGGGCAGAAGGACCAATGCATCTCTGCCAAATTTTGGGGGGAGTATATCCCTCTCCCTTTTCTCTGCTTTTGTTCCACCTTCTGAAGTTTAGGGTGTTCTGTAGTCCAGGGCAGGAGGAGAATAATGGGAGAATTTGTTACAAATTTTGCTAGCTTCAGCAATTTGCATAGTTTTCCTAAACCCCTCTCTTTACTGTATGGGGCCATTGGCAAGATGCATAAAATCAAGTCTTTGATTCTTTCTTTATTTGATATATGTGGATAATGATCCCAGCCTTGTTTAATCTCAGACTCTTTGGGTCAAATGTCAAAGAGCTGGATAGATGTACGTGACAATGAGGATGAATGATTAGGATTTATGACAGACTGTCTTGGGCACTACCATTTCTTCCAAAGGGAACATACGCTTTTATTTTCAAACTACTGAGCAACCAAATAACAGACGAGGTTTGCAACCTACAGCACATTTCATCTATTTTATTTTGAAAGTTGTGAGCAGACAGCCATGCTCCATGAACAGCACATGATTGTAATAAAACGCAAGTTTCCATCAAAGTATTCTGGCATGTTAGACAAGACACCAAATTGTTATTGTATCTTGGAGTGAATAGGAAGAATTAAAACCTGTTCTTATCATGATGGCAATTCATTGTGCTTGCCCATGTTCAAACCAACCTTTTTTGAAGTGTGGTCACATGGGGAAAGAATGTTCCTGCTCTTTCATTGCTATCAGCTTTTTAAATAGAAAGCATCCTGTTTCATGAACATGGGCCTGTTCCCTGCCCTGAACTCCCTTGGCATTTTTCTAGAATCATGCTTATAGATTATAGCTGCTGCTGCATTTTGCCTCATGAAATAATTATTTCTCTATTTGCCACATCTCTGAATAGTCTATAACATCCCCCTCCCCTCCAAGGCAGCCAGGTCTTGCTCAGAGAACTATGAAGAGTGCCTTGCTGATATCTGTGATCCAGCTCTTTAAATTTAAAAGCAAAAGAGATTATCTTGAATTCTAAGAAAATATTCTTTTTTTGATTTAGAAAAATAAAACTATGTTGATTACAGAAAATTTTGAAACACTGATTTACAAAGCAGAGAACATTAAAATCATCTATAATCTACCACTTAGGTAAACAGGTTCATTACTTCATCTGGTTTAATGTGTACAGTTACAGGTTTAATGGTTACTTCTGTGAATTTGAAGATGACTATGACGTAGTCAATGCCCTCAGTAACCTCACAGCTTGATAGAAAAGAAGAAGAACTTAGTCCTGCAGGCAATTGGAAGCCAAGTGCAACTTTTGAGCAGGACATTGACATGATGAAAATATTTATGGAACATTTATCTGACAGCAGTATGCAGGATGGTGTGAAGAAAGTGGGGCCTGAAGCATAGAGACTAGATAGGAAGCCATTGCTAAGAGGCCACACTGTTTTACTCTTTGGCATCAAGGTAAAGACAATGTCTTTCAAACAGTGTGCCCTCCTTCCCAAGTGTTATGGTGTAGATACAAGGTGTCCCCCCAAAAACTCATGTGTGAGACAATGCCTGAAGGTTTAGAGGAAAAAACGATTGGGTTGGGAGATCCTTAATCCCATCAGGGAATTTAACCCCTGATGGGATTAAGTGGGTGGCAAATGAAGGCAGGTAGGGTGTGGCTGGAGGAGGTGGGCATTGGGGGCGTGGCTTGGGGGTTTATATTTTGTATGTGGTGCGTGGAGTCTCTCTCTCTCTGCTTCCCTCCTAGTCACTTCCCTCCACCACACTCTTCTGCCATGATGTTCTTCCTCACCTTGAGCCCCAAGGAATGGAGCTGGCTATCTATGGACTGAGACCTCTGAAACCATGAGCCCCAAATAAACTTTCTTCCTGTAATTGCTCTTATCAGGTCTTTTAGTCGAAGCAGTGAAAAAACTGACTAAAACACCAAGTCACTTACGCTTGGAACTTCCAAAATGACACTTGGAGGTTGGACTTGCTCTCTTTGTGTTTGCTGAGCAACATGAGCTCTTTGTGCCCATCATGTCATGGTGATAGGGAGGCAGCACTTGTGCTTGTCTTTGCTTCTGCTCTGTTTCTGTCTCTCTCCCTGTCTGATTGAGCCAAATTCCCAGGCTACACTACAGAATCTGGATCTGAGGGGACATGTATTTAACCCTCAAGTAAGTCACTGGTCATCCATGTTAATAAATACTTGGAGATTATTCCTGAAATATACCACTGTTGCCCTCTATGAAATTTTAATTTTCTCAAAACTCAGTATGCCTCTGGTCAGAAAGGTTTAGAACCAAAGATGTTTCATACTGTACAAGATGTGGAGACCCCCTCATTTTATAGTTGAGGAAAAGGAGACCTAGAAAGGTCAGCCTTGCCCTAGGTCTTAATATATTAAAAACAGAGGTGGGGCTCAAATTTAGTTCCACACTATTAACA
The DNA here is from genome assembly GCF_902686445.1 of Sciurus carolinensis. Taxonomy (NCBI): domain Eukaryota; kingdom Metazoa; phylum Chordata; class Mammalia; order Rodentia; family Sciuridae; genus Sciurus; species Sciurus carolinensis. Next base: position 117,059,870 of record NC_062232.1, on the reverse strand, counting down.
CTCTGGCCCAGCCAATAAACATAAATTGCTTCCAGGCTGGAGAAGATGTCGGCACCTCTACAAGCCAAGACCCATACAGGAGACTAGTAATGAAACCCAGACCAAAGGTGGCCTGTTGATACTAGCAGACACAGTGCAACCATGTAAAAACCTTGGAGCAAATAAGTTGAAAACTTAAAAAATTCATGACATTCTTCACATATTTTTTCCTCTTTCTATTTATATCTGGGGTTATATTTCAGTTTGGTTCAAGGCATGTGGTTTTAATGGTTCAGTAAATTGTGATCTGGAATGCAAGGTGGCATTAGGCCTATTTGGTCACAAAAGGTACTAACTAAGCTCTTCTGCTTTTACATAGCACACTTATCTTCTGGTGATGTTAGATTTAGAAAGATACTTTGGGGATTGACAAACATCCTGTTGGAGCCAATCTCAGGAACAGTAAATGGTCATCTACTCTTTTAGAGAGGAAGCACTACCCTGCATTTGAAAGGGATGAGCTACCCCAAACTCCATGGAGGAATGACCTTTAAAATGGAGGCAGATGTAATTTGCTGCTGACTTGCCATTCTGTGTGGTCACTGAAGTTGTTGAAAGATGGATATAGGAAACATTAGCTATAACCAGAGCCTGTTTCTTACATACTGAGCTTTGGTCATTCTTTCCTATTTATATACTTTTTTTTTTTTTTTTGCCTGGTGCTGGAGATGGAATGCAAGCTAACTAACTATACCACTGAGTTACATGTTCAGCCTTGAGTTGCTTGCTTTAGACTGAGCAGATATCTCAATATCTGAATGCTACAAATCGCCTTTTGTTATGCTCTTCTTACTAGACTCGTATGCTTTTAGGATACAACTCAGTATAATATCTCAGAGTTCTTAAATGCACAGGCTTTTATATACTAACTGGGAAAGTTGATGACTTTATTCACATATAGCTATGTTGGGTATGTTAGAGGCCTGGAGCAATTGGCCATGGAGAGTTGTTTTCAGGATTGGAAGGAAACTCAACCCCCAAACTCGATAATGTGACATGTTCTATTTTTAATGAGTTTATTTTCCTGTTTCAGCTTAGAGGTGTTGGTTCATCATTTTGATTCTTGACAAAAGGATTCTGCTTAGACTCTCAGCTCCCTAGTGGGTTGGAGTTTCATAAAAACATCTGCGCTAAAGCAAAGGGGATTCATATTGTCCTAGACAGGATTCTTTTAAAGGTTTCTCACCAGTTTCTGTAACTGGAAGTGTCCCTGTCAGTCTCACTGCTGGCTAGGGAAAAGACGACAGTTATAAATAAAAGAATTCTTTTCTGTCATACCCCTGCAGTAAAGACCCAAGTCTGTCATTGCAAATAGGCTGTATCCAGTGCTCAGGTATGCTCATGTCTCCTGCAGGAAGTAGTCACTATTGCTAAGCATTCTGGGTAGTTAAGGAGTAAATAGCCCAAAAGGTTGGCCAAGCGGGGACAAAATGACTGAAATTCTGATTATGGTAGAAAACTCTTTTCAATTTAAGATTCATAAGGAATTTACTTGAGAAGAGAATTGATTTTGGAGCTCTCCCTCATTTTTATTGCCCTTTCTTTTCATTTTTTGTTTCCTGCAGACAAGCAATTATTAAATGTACAATATGTGTGTACCTCAGAGACCCAAGTTGCTAGGGATACATCAAGTGCTTCAGCCCAGAGCAGCCAATGGAGGTTTGGGGTGGTTCCACAGCCCTTGACTTTTCAACTTCAATTATAATCTGTGTGGTCAAGTTGCGGTTTGAGCTGTGTGTGGTCCCTGTGTCAGGTTTTTGGTAAACAGCTGCAGTCCAGCAGCAGCTCGGCTCATTTGTTATCTTCACTAAACTGCTGAGATAAGTGCGTGGGGAGGGCGATGCAGCAAGTAAAAACTGGTAGAGTTTTCCAGCACAGGTTCTTAGGTTTGTGATTGAAAAAAAATGATGCCTGGCAAATGCCTGTTTTTGACTTTAAAGAGAAAAGAGCAAGAGACTTTGAGATCTGTCTAAGTAGCAGAAAAATACTTTGTTCGTATATCTTCATTTTTTTCCCTTTTTTTCTGGATTTGGAGAAGTCATCTTTTCAAAGGAAAAGTTGTCCTATCCAGAAAGCAGTCGATTGATCATATTTTCCATTCTGTATGCCTTTTACTATCCATCCACCTTATATTTGTGAACATTTAAAAACCCTACAATCTAAATTTTGCTTTCACTAAAGAACGGAACATCATAATTATCAGTTAAATTCAAACAGCTTTCAGATAGAAACATTACTTTATTATGACATAATCACTGCAGAAAAAATTCAAACACCCTAGCACAGCATCCATTTCACTGGGAGTTTGACAAATATGTTGGCCTCAATGTAAACAAGTAGCATTTTTTTCAGACTTGTTGAAGGTCACTAACTCTTTCAGGCCACTCAATGCCAGGTACCCAGTACTCTACTGACTTTGAGTCCATGGTTTTGAAATCAATTTTCTGCCAGAGACTGACCTGAGAATAGAAAAAACAAATTTAGAATGCATGATGCATTTGTTAGGCAAGTATTTATTTCTTTATTAAATTAATTAACTGAATAATTGACTTTTGTGATACTGGGGATTGAACCCAGGGCCTTGCATATGCTAGGCAAGTTCTCTACCCATGAGCTATACCATTACCCTAGACAAGTATTTACTAAATGCTTGCTCTAAGCAAAGATAGTACTCAATATTGGAAGTATATTGGACTGAGAAGTGGGACTGTTACACCTGCTTTAAATGATCTTGCAGTCTTTAGAGAAGATCCAACACACAAGCATGCACATGTATGTACACACCCACATAGCAACAGCACTAGAACATTTCCTGATGGTGGACCAGTGTGAATGGGTGGATCTCAGATGCTCTAATATAGTACAGGGAAAGGAGGTCATCACAGGGAACTCATGCAGCCATGAAAGAAGCTCGGGGAACTAAGCAAAGTAGAAATGGGAATTGTAAACACTGGGGCCAGGGATTCATCATATTGCACAACTAAGGCAAATAGTTCTTAATGGCCTAGATGCTAGATGCTAGAGGCAGAGTGAATGAGATAGCCATCATCAGTGCCATCATGGAACTTATTGTTTAGTAGGAGACAGTTATTTTTTTACTGACTAACTCATTACAAATGTGCAACTTTTATAATATTTTGAGAATCCATTTGAACTGCTTAAATAAAAGAGAGGATTATATTGGAGGAGTCTAGGATTACAACCTGACATTGGATCCTGTGGCAAAATCCTACAACTGGAGGATCAATAACACAACATTCCTCATCACCCTTCTTGGGTCATGCAGACACATGTTACTACTTCCAAAACTATTTATCTCCTCTTTCTCACATTAAACACATGCATACATATATGCAAGGGTTTTTTTTCCTGCTTTTACACTGTCATGGCTACATGAGCCTCAACTTTAAATCTATTACCTAATTTGAGAATCCAACAGAGATTGATGAGAATTTTCATGTTCTGATGACAGAATGACCTACTTTGTATCTATTGTCCATTATGATCCAATTCAGAGACAGGATGTCATTAAGTTACTGAGACTGGCCTTGACCTTGCAATCCTCTTGCCTCAGCTTCTCAAGTCACATAACTTATACCCAAAGGTATATAACTTGCCTGAAAAGAGAACATAGACTCAATTGTCATTTCAAATATACCTAGTCATTGTTAAGAGAAAGAATAGAGGCCTAGGCAGAGGATTAATATTTGACATGAATATGGTATTTTTATTAAACAGTTCAGGGACTGGAATCACTGGAAATCAGGCTTTCAGTGGCAGGAAGTGGTGAGAATATGGAGTGAAAAGGGAAATAGAGTGGGCCTGTATGTTAGGGGAACATTTTAAATATGGAAGAAGGAAGTCTTTATGGCTCATTGATATTGAGGCACGTTTTGAATGGCCAACTCATGGAGAAAGCATAGAAAAAATTCTTGAGCTCAGTGGGCAGTCCTAGGACAATGGTATTTTTCTGTGATTCTGTTCCACCTTAGAGTTCTTTGATTTTAGACACCTGCAGAATCCTCCAAGAGGAAAGTTGGTAATTTCTTTCTCCCCTGGGGAATGTCCTGCACCCTTGGGAAGAGGAGACTCCAGGGAGGTGAGGGCATCCTTGACTCTGGCCTCTTACTTACTGAGAAAACTGTGAAAACTTATTTCTGTAAGAGGACTATGTCCTTCAAAGGCAGATATGGAAGAGACTAAAAAAATCTTGGAAACCTCCTCTCTGGATGTAAATATGCACATGGAATACATATGCCCCTTGTCTTGGAAAAAACTCCAAGAAATAGGATATATTTTTTATCTAGTTGCTTATTGCTTATTTTAGAATTTTTAAAATTGTTTTACTAAAAATTTTATGTCATTTATAACAATTTAGTATATAAGTTAAAATATTTGCACACTGTGGGAGATACAAAAATGCACACAAAATGCTTGTAACTCTAAATATCTAAAGAAGATCAGGTTGGTATATTATTATATTTCTTTCCAGTACTTTCAGTATGTGTGTTATGTAAAATTAAGTTTAACAATAATATATAGTTTTGTATTGATATTTTTCTTAGCACTGTGCAGCACATATTTCCTTAAATCATTAAATATTCCTGTTGGTTATATTGTTGTACAGTAGCATATTTAAATGTGTATTTTTATGGGTATTTAATTGTCAGGCTTTCCTTCCTGATATCATTCAAATAATTCAAATGCTTATATAAAGGTATAAGCATTTGACCACATCTGTGTGTTTGTTCATTTCTTTCTTTTTTTCTTTAGGTACTGGAGATTGAACCCAAGGGTGCTCTACCATTGAGCTGCACGCCCAGCCTTTTTTATTTTGTATTTTGAGACAGGATGTCACTAAGTTACTGCAACTGGCCTTGACCTTGCAGTCCCCCTGTCTCAACTTTCCAAGTCACTGGGATTACATGCATGCACCAGCTCTCCCTGTGCATATCCCATTTTCTTTAGTCCTGCTTTCGGATATTGGGAGCACAACAAGGCCCATGTGGCCAAAGCAGAGTGAGTTGGTCTCCTTCAGTTAACCTCTTAGCGCAGATGAGGCATTTAGGTCCAGAGTGCAAACTTTTCAACTGCTTCATTTCCTAAAACATTTGAACAAACTACTGAAGGGAATGAGGTTCCCCTGCTTCTTAGAACCAGTGCATCAGTGTGTACTTTCACCAGCAGTGTTGTTGCTGGTGCTAAGTAATAGCATTTCTTGTAATCTGCATCAGCTTGACTGATGGAATGCTGATATATGGTAGAAACCATGACATTTTCTTCTTCACCTTTTTTGGCACATATCAGCCATACTATGTATATTTGTTGAAGAAGCCATCTTCAAAGGGAAGGTGATAAGATCCACTGAGGTGACTTGTGATTTGTTCTTGGCTGAGGGAGTTTCGAAAGAATATTTAAGCATGTGTAGGAAGAATTGGTGGAGAGGTGGAATTGAGAAGTGAAGGGCTACTGAGCAATGATGTTGTTAAATGCATTGGAACTTAATATCAGTAAAGAGGGCCACAGAGGGAAACTTGTTAAAGATATAATGTGGTCTAGTCCATGGAGCACATAGCACAGGGAACTGAAGAGTAGACTGGATTGTTTTGATATAAAATCAGTGAGTTGAACTGATCACAGAGCCTAGGACTAAGTGTGAACTGGATTGGTTGCAGGGAGATCAGGTTGTCATAATTAAAGCCAGAGCTTTACATTCAATTATTCATTATTCTATTTCTTTCTTTAGTCATTTAACAATTATGTTTTTTGAGTCAGTGTTTTCATAGTGATGGTGCATTTATGAACATAGCATTGGAGCTGCCTTTGGGTAGTCTGTTCAAATGCTTTAGGAAATGAAGCCATTGCAAAGTTTGTACTCTGTGCCTAAATGCCTCATCTGGGCTAAGAGGTTGACTGAAGGAGACCAACTCACTCTGCTCTGGCCACATGGGCCTTGTTCTTCAAATTCACTATGTATACTCCCACCTTAGGGCCTGTGTAATGGCCATTCCTTCAGCATAAAATGGACTTTTATCAGATATCCATGGACATGGAACGAAATCCTTCATCTCATTCAAACCCTTGCTCAATTCTTACAATGCTAGTGAGGCTGACATCGAGCACACTATTTAATAGCACAACATACCATCTACGCCCAACTCTGGCATCCCTGGTCCCTCTTTTTCAGCTTACATTCCCCCTTTTGGTCAAATTATGCTATAATTTTTTATTATACTGTGTCATTGTTTATTTTTATGATTGCTTATTGTCTGTTTTCCCCCATTTCTTCGTGAAAGCAAGAATCTTTGGGCCCTGCAGTACCACTGGAACCTTAAACAGTGTCTTCCACACAATAATGAATCATTATATATTTGTGGAATGAATTACTGATCATGAAATTGGCAAGTGACATTGAAGAGGATATTTCTAAGTTCAGAAGACCAAGGAAGAACCCTCTCTCATCCCTCTAAGCTGTTAGCTGTGGACTCTAGATCAAAGACTGCAGAAACATCTTCTATTTCTTGATGTTGAGGGTGGCATGAGCAGGACAGATAGGATAAAATTATAGGGAGAATTTGGGTGTCCTGGGCAGCTCTGTCATCATAATAGGTCTGAAATACAAATCAGCATCTCAAGAGTTTTTTTTTTTTCAGCAACTCTTTTTTTTTTAATTGTAAACAAATGGAATACATCTTGTTTCTCTGTTCGTGAAGTAGAGGCATACCATTTGTGTAATCATAAATTTACATAGGGTAATGTTGTTTGATTCATTTTGTTATTTTTTCCCTTCCCCCCACCCCTCCCACCCCTCTTTTCCCTCTATACAGTCCTTCCTTCCTCCATTCTTGTCCCCCTCCCTAACCCTAACTCTAACCCTAAAACTAACCCCTCCTACCCCCCATTATGTGTCATCATCCACTTATTAGCGATATTCGTCCTTTGGTTTTTTGAGATTGGCTTATCTCACTTAGCATGATATTCTCCAATTTCATCCATTTGCCTGCAAATGCCATAATTTTATCATTCTTTATGGCTGAGTAATATTCCATTGTATATATATATACCACAGTTTCTTTATCCATTCATCAATTGAAGGACATCTAGGTTGGTTCCACAATCTGGCTATTGTGAACTGAGCAGCTATGAACATTGATGTGGCTGTATCTCTGTAATATGCAGATTTTAAGTCCTTTGGGTATAGGCTGAGGAGTGGAATAGCTGGGTCAAATGGTGGTTCCATTCCACGTTTTCTAAGGAGTCTCCACACTGCTTTCCAGAGTGCCTGCACTAATTTGCAGCCCCACCAGCAATGTATGAGTGTACCTTTCTCCCCACATCCTCTCCAACACCTGTTGTTGCTTGTATTCTTGATAATCGCCATTCTAATTGGGGTGAGATGGAATCTTAGGGTGGTTTTGATTTGCATTTCTCTTATTACTAGAGATGTTGAACATTTTTCCATATGTTTGTTGATTGCTTGTAGATCTTCTTCTGTGAAGTGTCTATTCATTTCCTTAGCCCATTTGTCAATTGGACTATTTGCATTCTTGGTGTAGAGTTTTTCAAGAGTTTTTTGATGAAGGACCTCATTCCCAAATTGAGAACAGGTTTCTGTGGTTATTGCTTTTGATGCTGTTACTACACTCTGAGCCTTTTCTGGCCCACTTCTCCCTTTTACTGGAGGTCTCAGAAAACAGATGCTCACTGTCATGTGTAATTGTAAGACATATCCTACAGCCCAGCTTAACCCTTCCTTCGGTACCAGAGTAAGAGATAATTGTGGGAAGAAGATTCCCAGAGTTGACTCTTTGGAAGATATGCAAAAGCCTGGAGGGATGAGGAGCAGGGAGCTTTCTGAGCAAGTTTTGAATTCTTGAGTGAATCTGAGAGTTGTTACTCATCCCATTTGGTGTGTGGGTAATGGGATGGAGGGAAAGCCACAGCTGGTTTGTGCTGAGTCACAAGCTTGTATTTGTACTTTACTTGGCATGGAGGAATCCAAGGTTGCTTCACAATGACTTGGTTAAAATTAGCACTGTCAGAGACCTTCTTAAGAGTCTTCTGAAAAGTCTTCTACAATAGATCAACCTTCCTGTTGGGGTTTAGTCACCCCCTTGCTTCTTTCTTTAACTGGAAATGATTTCAATGGGAAGGTAAACTAGTAAGACATTGTGGTTATAACTTCTGAAGGCATATGTTACTATGGGTTAGGGTGGCAAGGTTGAAAAGACCAGATAATAGTAAGGGATCAAAGTGCTGGCCAACCACTAATCTATGTGACCTCTGCTGTGTGTCATTATGCAAGTTCCATAACTTCCTTGAGTTTCATGTGTTCCAAACTAAAAACCACAAGTACCTTGCCAAGAGCCACTAGATGTGTGATTAAATAGAATAATGTATACTAAGCATAGGTTTTGGCAATATAGGTCTGAATAAATGGAAACAGGAAATCTATTAATGTTCAGTGCTTTCCATATATCATTAAAATTAACATGTCTCAAACAAGTTCATCACTCTCTGTTAGACTATTCAGGGAAGACTATTGCTCCTTGATTTCTTTCCTTCCTTCTTTCTTTTTTTCTTTCTTTGTACTGGAAATTGAACCCAGGGGTGCTTAACCACTGAGCCACATCCCCAGCCCTTTTTATATTCTATTTTGAGACAGGGTCTTGCTAAGTTGTTTAGGGCCTCACTAAGTTGCTGAGACTGGCTTTAAACTCACGATCCTCCTGCCTCATCTTCCTGAGCTGCTGGGATTATAGGCGTGAGCCACCATACCCAACTCCTTGATTTCTTTGTAGCTCTTAGGGAGCCATTGTTCAATTTGACTCCTTGAGGGATGATCTTTTCCTCTCAGTTATCAATCCTACTACTCTAGTTCTTCTCTTTTCATCATCAGACATGGACCGTTTTACCAGGATTTTTTTTTAACATTTCCCTGACCTCAAGGTCTTGGGAGTTCACCTACTGAAGTGGTTCATAGCCCTTGGTTAGGATGTTGCCTATGTATTCCATATTATTGTGAGTACTATGTTGGTGCTTTATGAGGATATAGTATAGTACTATATTTCCTTAAAGGGCAGATATGTGATTACTCAATATCGCACCCCAACCCTTTGGCATAGGCAAGCACAGAGTAGGTGCTCTGTAAGGACCAGCTAGAATTGCAATATGTGGGAAGTTGTGATCAGTGTCCTAAGGTTGTATTAAATAGTATTTGTCACTCTCTGCAATTACCCTATTTCTTTATTTGCACATGTATATGTCATTTCTGCTTGCCTTATTGTCCATTTTACTCCTGTATTGTGTCACACAGGGGTTGATGCCTAGATGGCTCATTATTCCTTGAATCACCCCCAAGAGAGCAGGGACTGTGCTCTTCTTTTTCATGGTTGTATCTCCAGCACAGACTCTAGTGCTTCTGGTGATGATCTTTTACAAATGGGGAAGAAACCTGTGTGAAAATGAAGCCAAAACAGAGAAAAGCAAAGCAGAGAAATGAAGAAGAGGCAGAGTACTGCTATTGGTCAAACCCTCAGATCCTGTCATGACTGCAGCCAGCATACCCCCTTGGCCATCCTATTTTTGAGCTAATAAAGTCCCATTGTTGCTGAAGTTAATTTGACTGGGGATTCTGCCATTTGCAATCAAAAGGGGTCTGACTAATGCATCCTCTTTCCACTACCTCATAATGCTCCAGGAAAAAATAAGAAGAACTTTTCATCAGCAAAAGGTTATAAATTCTAGTATCAGAGTTTCCATGTGGTTATCTTTTCCTGCCTTGATCAATTCAGAAATGCAGAGCTAATGATGCCACTGGAGACAGAACACCTTGGTAATGGGCTAAAGAGCACCTGAGGTGGTACTGAGGGTTGTTCTTTTAAATCAAGGAAGTGACATTTGAGCTGACACCTGAATGATGAGAAGCAGCCAGGCATGTGCTCATCTAGAGACAGCAAGTACAAAGGCCCAGAGACAGGCAAGAGCTCAGTATTTGTTTGATATGTGCAGAAGGCCCATGTGACGAGAGCTGTGAAAGAAGAGGAGATGGAATAAGAGTGGAGGCAGGCAAGGGTCATTGGAATTTGTTCAGAGAAGGCATGAATTGGGGCACTATGAGCAGTCTGAGCATCTAACCCTATCTCATATAGGATGGGAATAAGAATGGGCAGCCAAAAAGACAGCAAAGAAGGCCTAAACTCATGTAACAACCTCACAGGGTAGCTTGCCCTGCTGGCACTGTGGCTCAGTGTAGCTGCACAGGATGCTGTCTGCAAGGCTGTTCAGCAGTTCACTTGCTGTACTACCAACCTAGAAAAGTCAGTGAATCATCCTTCTGTTTTGATCATATAGTTAAATATATTCTGTTTGATCCTTTAGGAAGTTAGCAGAGCTGAAAATAAATGGCTCAGGTTTGGGAAATAAATTAACCTCTCACATTAACTAGGGCTTAACTTAGCAATTGCCTCCTCCTTGCCCTGGATGGCCCCTATTGCTGTGTGACTACCTTACTCAGAATTTTTCTTGATTTCCAAAGGATGGTACCATAAATATGAACTCACAATATTAGTAAATGTGGTGCCATGAAACTCATCATACTACAAAAAATTGGTGATGATTTAATAGAATGTAATAGATGTATATTTTTCTTTTCAAGTTTTGGAACATATGTTCACAAAAATACCTTCAAATCATGTTTATTCTTCCACACTCAGAGCATCCCTAAATCTTTAATATGCACATGTTCCAAATAAGGAAACTGCCAATTAGGAAGATTTGGCAAGGCAATTTAATTCATCTCAATTCAACACACATATATGGAATGTTTGATATGAATCTGTAGTCTAAAAAGAAGACTGTGTTTCTTGTATACAGAATGAGTGGATGGGTACAAGAAACAAAGTAGAATATACTACTAAGAAACACTTCTAGTCCTATGGGTAAGTGAAAATATTAACATGAGCTATAGAAGTGACCAGATATGTAGTTATCTGGTTAGGAACCAAACTATCAGGACTTGGTGACATTAGATGTTGGGTCAGTAGAGACAGAAGGTCAAATATGAATTTTGGAGTTAACTGTGGGTGGCAGGGTACATAGTGATGCTCTTGATAGAATTCCGAATCTTCAAGATGATACCTAGTGAACATATGGAAGGCAGATCTAGAACTGAGCATCGAGTTCAGTTCTGAAGATGAAGATGCATTTTTGAAAGTTACCCCTCTAAAAATGATTGCTAAACTCATGGGAATTGCCAAACTCATCCAGGAGGGGAATGTAGAGAGAGAAGAGAAACCCACAGACAGAGGTTTTCACCCTCACAGGCCACTATGGAGCACCTTGCCATGCCTTTCCCCGTGAGTGTGTTTGGAACCATTGTGTACATGGTAATGTAGGATTAAAGCCTTAATCTATGGAACAGGGAAACTTTGGAGAACACTCAAGCTCCACCACTTGAAGCACATTTGATGCCTCAGCTATGGGCCTGATATGTTGAGAGTAAATGCTTCCATTCAGTATTTTAGTTAGGAATCCCTAATTAAGGTTCCTTTCTGTGAGAAAATATGGTAATGGAACATTTTCACAAGTGGGAGGTGATTTCTTGGAGAGATTATTTGGGGCATAGCCAACAGCAAAAGCAGTTATTGACACCATGAACTATAGACTTAAAATGAAGAGAAATGATAATTCAGGTCTTGTGTCTTTTTTTTTTCTAAATTCCATGAGGACAAGATCAGCTGACTCCTCTGGTTGCTTCATGTTTGTAGGTTTTATCTCCCCAATGAATTTTCAGCTCTTTTGAAATGTGAGCTCTACCTCATACATTTTGGATCTCCCAACAGTGTGTCATACAGTGCCAAACTATTGTAGCATACACTCAAATATCTCCTATGGAAAAAACTACATCACAACAAATAGAATTTTAAGGCTAGATAGAATGACCCTTGAAACACTGTCAAGACAGTATTCACATGCCTCTGTGCAAGATTGCAATCAAGATGTTCCCATAAATATTGACTTTCTTCTTGTAAATCACAAGATGCATTTCTTAGGCTGAAGGAAAAAGCATGTGGAAATCATAGCTTAAAGGGATCTTTTCAGCTGGAAATCAGAAATACCTAAGGAATTGTCAATAAGAGGGATGGGAAAGGCTATATGTAACACTCACTGAAAGGAACTGGTAATAACATTTCATATAATACATAGCAACATTGTCACTAAAATGGTAGTGTCACTTAATTGCTACTAAGTAGTAAATATTTATTATTTCATTTTATAGTATTAAAAGATGCAGTAAGATGGAACTTTTATATTCCTAAAAGTACATATTTTAAAACTTCTGCATTGAAACAGTGATGAAAGTTGTAACCCAATTCATTTTTCAATATCTTCTTCATTTCCTTTAGGACCTTTTAAGACAAAATGTCATAGTCAGTTGAGTTTGCTTTTGACATGACTAGTACTTTATGGTTTGGCAAATTGATATTAACTTATTCTCAAGAGTTTACTATGTACTTGCTACCATACTAGGAATTTTATAGAGATTATTATTATTATTTTCTATAATGGTTAATCCTCTGAAATAGATTTTCTCATATTTCTTTTTGTTCGTTTGTTTGTTTTTTAGTACCAAGGATTGAAATCAGGGGCACTTTATCACTAAGTCATATCCCCAGCCCTTTTTATTTTTTTTTTAAAACAGGGTCTTGCTAAGTTGCTGAGGCTGGCTTTGAACTTGTGATCCTCCTCCCTCAGCCTCCCAAGCCATTGGGATTATAGGCATGCACCACTGTGACCAATTCATTTGTGTTTTTACAGATGAAACAATGCAGCCTCAGAGAGGTTCAGTAATTTGTCTGAGGGAACACAAGAAGGCAGTGGTGGAGCTAGGTCTCTCCAGGACTGAATCTCAGATCCATGTCCTTAAGAACTAGGCTATACTGCTTACAGAGTATATTAACTACATTAAAATCAATGTCAGTTCTTTTGTATATGCAGCTAGGAGGTCATGGAATTTTGCCAAGAACCATTTAAACCTTTGTCTACAGATATAGGATAGAGAATAGAAAACAGTAAGACAACAAGCAAAATTCTCTGCTGTTGCTCTCACTCCAATCCTTCAGTTCTATCTTTCTGTGTTGTTAAAACATTCAAAAGTAGTAATAAAACTCTGGCAGAGTTGACATCACAATAGTTATCCCCACTTACCTTCTGTGTTATACAATCTTATGAATTCTATGAAACCATGTAAAGGACTATGTGATTCAGTGTTGCCAAAGTGAAAACACCCAAGGTAGACTTGTCCTCTTTTAAGAAAAAGTCTCCATAGATTAACTTGAATAATCTTTGGCTTGCTTTGTGGGGATGTGTTGAATAAATTTCTACAGAGGCTACGAAAAGAGGATTAACCATTTTCATCATAATTTCATATCAGTCATTAATCAGATTCATAGTATATGCCAGGCACATTATATCCATTATTTTAATTAATCACAGAAAAAGAAACCTCTTTAAGGCAGGGATTTGTATGCTAATTTTATAAAACAGAAAACTGATGTTCTGACCATACATCTAGCAAGTAGGAGATCTGTGATTTAAAACTGGTTATGCTTGATTTTAACCCTACATTTTGCATTGCTATTTTCTATTGTCACAAAATTTAAACATGAAATATTAGTGCAGAAAATAATATTACTTACTTTCACATGCCCACCAACAAGATAAAACAAAAATTAACATTTTTGCCTACTTTGCCTCATATTTACTTTCCCCTCTTTTTTAAATTTAAATCTTGAAATAATTATAGATTCTAGTGATGCAAAAACATATATAGGGAAGTCCTGTGCACCCTATAACGACCCTGTGTGGAAGAACCAGGTTGGAACCTGGGTAAAGACCCAACTTCCTCCAGTATTAACATCTTACACAACCTTAATACAATATCAAAACCACTGGTAAAATCCTAGCTTCTTCAGATTTCTCCAGTTATATACAAATTCATATGTGTGTGTAGTTCTATGTAATTTCATGTGTAGTCTTGCATAATCTCTATCTGTGTCCATGATGGGAGAGGGAATATGTGTCATCAGATAGTTAAAGAATTTTATATTGGAAATCTTTCAAAACAATTGGCAAACTTCTCTACTTCCTCAGATGGAGGAGGAGAAGGAGGAAAAAGAGGAGAAGAAAGGAGACAGCACCCTCTCTACATGTATTTCAGCATTATTTTCATGTAGCTCCTGGTTCTTGACACCCAGGCATCTTGTCCACACATACCCTCTCTGAGAATTAGACTTTGGCTTTCTTTCACTCTCTTATGCTTAACCAACCTCTTGTACTACCAAAACACCCACTACCTTGAGCATAACACCATTCACTGTAGCCTGTGGCCCCCATAACATGGCAACTTATAATTAGAAAGAAAAATAAAGAGCAGATGACAAGACATAGTTAACATGCTTTGGTAGGCTTTAGTAAACTTGAAGCAATTGTCCAGATGTGAACTATTATTTAGAATTTATTGTAAATGATAGGAAAGTAAATTATCCTGGGCAAGACTTGCTGTTCAAAAAGTAAAGTGTGAATGTTCTGGTCAGTTGGGGTTGATAAAAACAAAATACCATAGATGTGCTAATTTAAAAAGCAGGCATTTATTTCTCATGGTTCCAGAGGCTGGAGGCCCAAATTCATGATGCCAATATGATCAGGTTCTGATAAGGGGTCCTTCCTGTTTGAAAATGGCCACCTTCCTGTTGTACCTTCATGTGGTGAAGAGAGGAAACTCTCAAGTCTCTTCCTGTTCATATGCTGGCACTCATCCCAACATGGGGTCTCCATTCTCTTGAGTGCATCTAACACTAATTACCTCTGAATCAACTAACCTCCTAATACCTTCACATTGGAGGTTAGTGCTTTAATGTATGAACTTTGGGGAGGCTCAAACCAAAGGTACACTCATTTTAAGTCTTAGGCTCCTTAGTTTTCAATATAATGCTGCTCTTTTTCCTTTATGTTTCATTATTTTTTTGCCTAAGTGATCTTTGATGCCATTACATAGTTTAAGTTAATATTAAAAAAAAACTTCCCAATTTTATACTATCTTGCTATTCCTTTTTCTCTCTCCCGTTCACCCTTGTTTTCCTTGTTGTTTTGATTTTCTAACTTAGAGATAATCTGTTTCAATAAAAAGAACATTTATCCAGAAGCCAGGATATCTCAGTTGTGTTTGAGTCTTGGCCACTAATTGACTGTGTGGACTTGGGTATATTCCTTTAGCTTTGTGGAAATCAGTGTTCCTATGTATACAAAGAGAGGCTTGGACAAATGGATCTCTAAAGTTCCTTCTGCTTCTGCTCATATTGGATTCATTGAAATATGATCATTACTGAATTGAATATTGATGTGATGGCTGAACAACAAGCAGCATGTGATCATTCTAACCGAAGCAGCTTTTTAAAAGCATCCAATTTGTCAGAAAAGAGTTTGTTCTGTCTGTTTTATTTTTGTTTCTCTTAATGTTGTCTTTGTCAACATCAGAAATGGGAATTTATAATCAGCATGATGCACTGAATGCCAGCCTTTCTCTGACTCACTGCTGTCCACTTCTGTTGGTAGCCTATCAGAATGTGCACCCTTTCTTTGCATCATCATCCTGACACCCCTACAAGCTTCTTCCCACTATGAAGTCTGTTTCTTCTGTGATTGAGTCTCACCATGCCAGGGATTGAAAGTAGAGTCATTTCACTTGGCAACTCCATTCAATTGGTGAAGGACACCAGGACTCTGTTAGAAGTATTCTGAGGACTGTTTGGCCACTATGAACTTAGAAGTGTCAGAGTGACCCATATATCAAGAATTTGCCATTTCAGACCTGGATAGTGAGATTTTCCCAGTCATTTCTTGCTATTTTTTCAACAAACTCACTGAGAATGATGGAGCAGATGTTGCTCTACAATCAGGAGGCCTCCCAAAATTCTGCATGCACCTTTGCACAATTCCAGCATAACCAGTTGAAGAAAATTACCCAAACACTGCAGAATTGTTTTCTGTGAACAAGTTGCAGCTTCTTATGTCCCAGGACAAAGATTTATGTATAGAAGTATTTACTGCGAAATGGTTAAGAACTAAATGTGATGAATGAAGGTACTAGAACCACGAAGAACTTGAAGAAGCCAAGATGGGTCATCATTTAAATATATCTACCATTTGTTTTATGCATACTACATACCAGGAATTGTAAAAGGTACTTCATATCTTACTGTAATGAAAATTCAATTATAGAGGTATAGAAAGATTTTAGTAGTATTTTAAAGTTCTTATTGCTAGGAATGAGTATCTTTACCTCTCTGAAGAAAGTGTACGGAAATTGATAATGGTGATGAAGAGATGACAATAGACCCATCATCCTGAACCCTAGGGGATTTGTGATTCCTCAACTATATGTTCCTTCTGATATTGAATAATGACAAGACACAAGCTTCTGTTGAGGCTTTAGGGGTTCAAAAAATAACACCCCTTCATCCCCCCATTTGAGTCTTGAACAGAACGAGACATGGTATGGAGGTTTATGGAGATGAAAGTATACATCAATTTCTGATTTCTTATAAAGTTATTTGGAGATAATGGTTGAGGTCTGTGGCCAAGCAAACAATTTGAGTCCCTTCAAGGAAACAGATGACAAAAGTGACAAAGGAACTCAGCTTATTCAGCTTCTTCTTGTAAATTTATACCTGCTGCTGCTGATAGGGGTCTTAAGTTGGATTCTCCTTGAAATTGACCCTGAGATAAGATTTGAGTTCAAGTGATTTACTTGGATAGTGATTCCGGAAAGCACCATCAATGGAGTAGGGAAGTGAAATGGGAAGAAAAGGATGTAAATCAATTCAAAGTACATTAATGAGAGGTTACAACTGTAGGCAGCTGGGGCTCAATCACCCTGGGACTCCTAGGAGTTGTGCAGAACATACCTCAGAGATGAAAACAACTGGAATAGTTATTTGTTAAGTGCTATCAGTCATTGGTTAAGGGCTAATCCTAGGAATGTCAACCCCTGGCAATTATACTAATTCTCCAGCTTGCCTCATGCTCAGACAGAGCAAACTCCCAGGGCCAGAGAGCACTTTTGCAAATAGAAATTGCAGGTACATTCAGTAGAAATCTGTCCCTATATACAGGAATGGATATTGCCAACTGGTTGAAGGTGGGGTATAGTTAGTGTTTGCTTTGGGCCCTGAATCCACACAGTGAATTTTCTAAGATTAACTAAGTCTTTCCTTGGAGAAGTTTCTCCACTACCCACTCCGCCACCCTGCCACAAAGAATATCCCAATTATATGTATGAAGGTTTTTATTTTTGTCCAAATAAAATAATTGTTTCCTCCTTCTTTCTTTATTTTTTTAAAAAAAATACATGAGCAAACAGACAAACAAAAATTTCCAAGAGGAGCTCATAAACAGTAGTGAGGTCTTGGTCTTATGAAAGCTTTGGAAACTATTATAGGATTTGGAAGCTATCTACATGCTGTCAGTCTAATTGATCGTAAAGAAAAAGGCAGAGGTAAGCATAGCTGGTGCCATGGATTCCTTGGCCCTGTGGTCTGGGGAAACTGAGAAGCAAGACAGCACGTAAGGTTTTAATCTTTGAGAAATGGGAAAAGGAGCCAGACAAGACCAGGAAGTTGACCTAAGGTAGTGTGTGGGGTAGTTGCAAAATGATGGTCAGAGGAAGATTCATAGAAACAGGATTGGGATGAAAGGACTAGAAGGGTATTCGTGTGAAAGGCAGTGGCTGCTCTGGGGATACAAGTGGATGGAATCAGCTGGTCCCATGCCCTTTTTCCTGGATCTTCCTACTTGCCCATTAGCTGCTTGGTGTCCAGGAGAGCAGTAGGAGGTAAAGGTGGGAAGCTCTGTCAGCAGGATCCCTGAGAGTAGGATCTCTAAAAGAACTGATGATTGATTTATAATTAGTGAATGGAGTTTGTCAAAGACAAATGAAAAATTTCCATGGCTTTTTGTATTTTCTTTATTTTTCAGGCCTGGGAAAGGAGGAATTATCTCAGTGGTGGCCTCACTCTCATTAATGAGGCATTAACTCACCTGGCTCAAGCACAGTACAAATAATACTAACAGGATAGCAGTGAGAGCCTTCCCTCAGGGTTGGTCTGGATTTAATCCTGGGGTAGAGACATGTTGTTTCTATTAAGGTATTTCTTCCTGGAGTCTTATCTTTGCACCAGAAACAAAAAAACAAGCTGTTGAACTCTTTGGATCATTAAGGATGGGCAGAATTGGTCAAATCATATTATTATATTTTAGGGCTGATTTTATGCTCCTTGTCCAACCTGGTAGATATTTTTTCCTTTTTCCTTTCTGCCTTGCTCATTGTTGTAATTCTGAGTAATTTAATTCATCGGATTTTCACAAGTCTAACAGTAACCCACATAATTGGGGCTTCTAAATAGTAGAGGCCTTTTCTGCCGAGGTGCAGGAGAAGAAAAATATAACAAGATCCTGCCCCTAAAAGAGGAATGGTGTTGTTAATGATGCTGTGGTCTGGTTGCAAATGAGTTTGAGATGAAACTGTGTTTGCAGTTTATTGCTGTAGAATCATTTCCTGAGTTTGAATGAGCTGTCTTTGCTAGCGACTTCTTGTCTCTTCATACCAGGACAACACAAGAGTGAAAGCTGGCTTTGAGAAAATGTCAGGGCCAAAAGTTGAGTGCAGCCTGAGGAATGATCAGGGTACTCTCTTCCAACTTCCTAGGGAGCTCATTTTCCCTGCATATGACTTTAGAACTATTCACAGTCTTCCCCAAAACCCATTGCCATTTTGAACGGGACTTCAGAGCAAGGTAAAACAGAACCTGGCAGTAAGAATTCAAATGTAACATCTCTGAAGTTACATAAATCCATTGCTGTCCATTGGAGTTACTTGGGAATCTATTAAAATGTGGCCTCCTACACAGTTTTGCCAGTTTGTTGGATCAGTGGGTTTGGGGTAGGGCTTGGGAATCTGTGTTCTTGAACCTACTCTTTGGTCAACTTGTATCAATCCTTTAATCTATGTCAAAAAATGGTATGTTTATGGAAATCTCTAATTCTAATTCAGCTACATTTTTTCCTTTGTATGGATAACCGACTTGCTGATTAATGTGTCTTTAGAGCCCAAGTCTCTGAAGTCAGTGTTCCGTTCTCAGATCTGCCTCTGATTTGAAGAGTGACCTTTAACATATCTATGGTTCAGTCTTTCCCTGTCTCCCATGTGGACTTCACCACCCTTGTTTAGCATGCTGCATGCAAAAGGAAAATGATTGTGAAAAGTTCAAAATGTAAATTGCCATGGAAACATGGTGTCAGTAAAACATGTATGCTTAGCAGATGAAGAAGAAGACAGATGGGGGCAGGGGATAAAACTATCCATTCATCAACCTTGGAGTAATCAATCTCTGCTTGTCATCTTAAATTTAATGATTTAAAAGGAATTATAGATTTGTGGTCAGAGTTTATCTGGGTTAGTATTATTTATGTCAACCATGAACAATTTTACAAAATGGTATTTCCCCTGGGATATATACAAAGACCAGTCTCTGAGATGGTATGATTTTATTTGCTTAAGGACCTAGGATGTCACTCCCCTTTATTCCTTTTTCCAGTAAGTTGGAGGAAGCTGTTCTGTCAGGATGTGTGTTGAACATTTATTTATTCATTTAAGTCAAGGCATTGTCCCTGAGTAAATTGTGGGACAGGGTGTTATTCTGGGTGTTTCAGAACATATAGATGTGAGGAATATGCCATTCCCGATCTGACAAGTGTACACTAATGGTCGCAAAGTGTGGGGTAAAGGTAAACTATGAGTTTTTTGTGATATAACTAAAAATGATTGCCATGGCAATTCAGAGCAATGAAGGACCCCTAATGTTGGGAGAGTGAGCAGATCATTCATAGTGGGAAGTGAGATGTGAGAAACATAATTTGACCATACACAGGCATGCCCATTATAGAGAACAGCTGGGCATAGCCTGGCAGTGAACATAGCCAAGGTATATTTGAAATTGTCTTCAAAATCTCCTGAAAGTCCTTCAGATTGTCATGGAAAAGGGGTAACTTCCTCTTTGTGAACACAAGTTGGGGGTTTATTTTGATATTTAGTCATCTAAGGATTTGTTAGGTATCTGAGCGTTCCAACAACTCTAGTCCATGAAAAAAACCTGGGATGCTGGGGCTTTTGAGCTGTGATAGTAAATATATGGCAGAAATTCCACTGGTATAAGGAGCCAATTGTGGGATACTAGTAAGGATCGAACACTGGGACATGTTATGGAAACATAGAGACCAAAAGGTTTTGGAAAGCCAGACAAAATGCTTACTTCGCAGTATAAATGAAAAAAAGCCTGGACTTTGGAATCAGATCAACCTAGATCACAACTCTGATTCTCAACACCCATGTTACCCTAGGCACCATTTAATCATTGAATATAAGGTGTGTTATATAGCTAATACACTATAAAATATTCAATAAATTAACTGTCTGGTTCATATTTGTGGAGACCAAACTTCAAAAAGGGATGCTAGATGCTTACCTGGGTTTCCATAAAGCCAAAGTATATTTATTTTTTATTTTACAACATATTATGTCTTCTTCAAATATCAGCTCTTTGCTTGACTTTAACTAAGGTCAGGATGTACCCTTAAAACTTGCTGACCTAGAAGAAAGAAAGGTCATCTCCTCAGAACTTGCAGTGGATTTCCTCTGTAGATATTAGACTTATTTTGGGATTTAAGTTATGCTCCCATCTTGACACGCTTTGGCTCCAACTTGGACTGTCTAATCTTTTTTAATTTTTAAAATTTATTCTAATTAATTATACATGACAGTAGAATGCACTTTGACACATATCCATAAATGGTTGGTTGACACATCATACATCTTCTGGTTGTACATGATGCAGAATCACACCAATCATGTAGTCATATAAGCACATAGGGTAAAAATGTCCAGTTCACTCTACTATCCTTCCTATTCCCATAGGACTGTCTAATCTTGTTGGTTTTACTCTGTCTGCCTGAGAGCTTTTCCACAACCATATGAAGTTACCAATGCTGCCTCTAGGCTAAGCTACCTTAATGACTTTTAAAATATACTCTGGTCTTTGCATATGGCAGATCTTGCCAGCCAATCTTACAGGCTGTTATTGCTGGTCAAAAGTAACCACCTGATCATGACCGAGAACCTTGGGTGGCAGCTTGGGGCCAGCTTGAGAATTTGTTGACCTTGAGTTGGACTCCTGAACTTGACAGATGATGCCCTTAGGCAAAGGCAGGAAGACCCGTGGTTCATAGCTTGATCTTGTCTTCACACACTATGAACAAGCTGGTAGTCCAGAATAGCTCCCCCAGGCCAACCTGATAATCTTGGCCTGCCTTGAGATGGCTGTGGGGGCTTCTAAGCAGTTTCTAGACTCCATGAAAGGTTGGGAAATTGGTGATATAAAAGCTATATATATAATAACTGAATTTTGTTTAACCCAGTATCTCCCAGACCCATTAGGTCATGGTACTCTCCTGCTCATGTGCAAGCTGATTCACATACATGCCTACCAAATGCCCATTGAGTGTATTCATATATTATTTTCCTTTCACTTTGATAAAATGTTCTAATTTGAATCCTAGTAAACATGCTGTGAGATAGACTTATTATCTCCATTTTATTGATGCAGAAAATGCAGTTCAAAGCGCTTATGGAACTGATCTAGCAGGACCTAGTTAGCAAGTTGCAGAGTTGTACATACCAACTGAAAATCCTGCTGCTCTTCTCCCACACTCAGTGTCCCCAAAGTCTTAAGTGCTGACCTTGGCCCTGTGATAAAAATGTCACGTTAGCACAAGGTTGGGAAACAATACGCTTTCATAGATTGCTCATGGCAATCAGAAACCCACGCCATCTCCCTGAATTTTATAGCAGGGTTACACTCTACTTTCAGACCTAGTTGAACTGAGGCCAAGGAAACAACCTTGGGAAGTCCCCACTGGTATGTCATTCAGTCTCACACCTGGGAGCTTGCCATGGGTCTGCTGTCATCTCTGTGGGTTTGGGTGAATTCTCAAATGGGAGGAGCACAGATCATGGCATAATTACCATGCTTCCTCTGGGGACTGTGTCAGCTTCTTCCACACCCACTCATGAGCCTCCCACTTAGGGTGGGAACCATTGTACAGGGTTTTGCACTGCTGATTGTTATCTCCAGGATCCACAGACCAGGAAAATGGCACATAAAACCTTTCTTTCTTGAGGATTTGGTGTCTCTTAAGTCACAGAGGAAAGCCACATAATGACAGTTAAAAGTTCAGTAAACCCCATCAAACCCAGCTGTGCATATTTTTTCTTCAGTTAAATTCCTAGAGTGGCATTGAGTACAGCTGAGCAGATGTGGATTCAGCTTCCATTACCTAGCCCTGTGCTTCTCTGAGTCTCAGTTTCATCACTTATAAAATGGGGATAATACTTCTTGCTCCTTTTTCATAGTGTCATTATAAGTATTAAAGGTGTTAATCAATAGACCATGTTATACATGTGTCTGATGAGCATTCTAAGTCAGAATTTGAATTAAAATTTTGAAATAAAAAATTTGATTCAGCTGAAGGTAGGTGTTATGAATAGTTTATCATTAATCCCACACTTCAACATCTGTAATGGCACTTTAGGATCCAACATCAGGCCAACTATGACTCACAAGTTAATGGAATAACAATACCTGTGAACATTTAGTCTGAGAATCCTGCAGAAAGGATTGGCTCCCACAGCACATGGCAACTGTGGTCCCTAGGGACTTTGAGTAATAGTAAATGTTCTAAATCTTTAGATTACCAGTTTAAAAAATAAAATATAATCAAAATGCATTCACAACATAGACTATTAGAACTGAAGTCCTTTCATCTAGTCCCTGCTCCTCCTTTCATAGACAGGAAAACTAAGGAACCACAGAATGATCTGTATCTGACTCAAATTGTGACACAAATAATAAATGATAAAAGTGAGATTCTAACTCAGATCTCTTATATGATGACAATGTTCTGTTTTGATATACTCATTGGAAAACTTTTTTAAAGTTTGAAAATGAATGAACAAAAAGAACATTCATAATCCCACTGCATAGACATATGCACCATTACCATTTCCTTTCTATCTTCTCTCTATGCATTTTATTTCATCTACTGGGAAAAATATTAAAATACAAACCTTTTGCCATCATGGTCAGTGCTTTCTCTAGCATAGCAGGATGACTTTTTAATTGGCATCCTTATTTGATATTTGATAAACAACACAGGTTTTAAATTATCTAAGCTAATTAAAGCTGCCAGCGAGCCCCCAAACATATATGGCTCATTAAGAAAACAGATATAATAATGAAATCATGAATAAATCAGATCACCAGGATGGCCTAGATCAGAGAGCCAAACATAACCCCATCCCTGACCTCAAGGAGCATGCTCAGTGGCATGCCCTCCATCTGAAACACAGATTCCAGGCCTGTGCTCATCCCAGCCCAGAAAGGGAGCAGAAAATGGAAAGGCCACAGGAGATGCTTCTGACAGTCCTGTTAATGTCAGGAATGCAATGCCTGGGCCCTAGGCATTTTGATTCAGCTTCTGTTTTCTCTTCCAAGGCCGAATTACTAGAACTCCAGCTGCAGCCTGCACTCCAGTTCCCAGGTCTCTTCCAACCCACAATCTTGTTATCATCAGTCTGATTCAGGTCCATTAGTGAGAAGGGAGGGTGCACTGGCAAGGATGTGGCTGAGGGCAACTGAGATCGGTCAGAATGCCCTTGGACTACATTCTGTTTTAATGGAGGTGTTGCTATACCATTCTGTGCTCTGAGGAGAGAGTAGAACTCCCTCTTGCCCCAACTCCCTTAGTTGCTGAGATAAGAACTTTCCCCAAGGGTTTTCCTAACAGGGCATCCGAATTCTCTGTGCCTCACTGGTTGGCCATAATTCCTTAGGGAGGCAGGAACTAACTCTACTGTCCAAGCCAACTTGAATAATAGGAAACAAATAAGATGGGGAACCAGGCAGCCTCTTTGTTACACAGCACCTTAGTGAAACAGCCATCTATTTTTAGAAGAGGAGGAATAAAAAGATAGCAGCTTACTCTTTGGGGATCAGCAGGTAGAATAATGATCTGCCAAACTTTAACATTCAAGATTTTTTAGCTGGGCTGCAAATGAGACTTTTTGCCTGCCTCAGTGCAGCACTGCTAGTGTAATCGCACATCCCTGGGTAACCAAAATGTGAACACTGGGGAAAGGAGACATAGGACTCTGTGTGACAGACCTGAGAGCTGAGGAAGCATGCTGTACCAATTGCCTGAGAGGTTGAATTAGGAAAAACTAAGCGACCTTATTACCAGGAGTATTGAAATCTCAGGCCTCTGCTCAAATGTCACCCTGAGTGAGGTCTCCTTTGGCGTTCTATTTAAAGTAGCTCTTGTCATTATCTCTGCTTTTATCCAGCATTATTGTTCTTCCCTGTGCATATCATGACCTGACATTATGCTTCTTATCTGTTTATTAATTTTTCTATTGTCTGTATCACCCACTAGAATGTAAAGCTCAAGAAGATAGAGACCTGGGTTTGTTCACTGATGTGTCCCCAGGGTCTAGAGCAGTTAACACATGGCAGGTGCTCAGGAAATACATGTGAAATGAGTACATGAAGTGTGTGAATGAATAAACCTAGTATCCACAAGAAAGTGAGTATGTCCATAAAATGACAATAAGAACAGTTAATGCATGTGGCTTGTTAACCCATGTAGTCCTTCCAGCAACCCTGCATGCCATATGCTGTCCTTTGCCCTCTTTTGCACTTAAGGGAAATTGGACTGGAAGGTTAAGTGACTTGTTTCTGTGACCTTGGGGGTCATAGCATGAAAAAATGCCAGAGCCTGAAAAAATGCCAGAGCCAGGATTTGATTCTGGACCTGGAGGCAATGATAACAGACATGCCAGGCCAAGGCTTCACTTGATAATGTTTGGAACTGAGATGTTTTGGAATTTCTTTCCTTGATTCTTACCAACTCTGTAAAACAATTTCATTGATGTGATCATACAAGGTGCATGTTTCTTTTGGGTCCACTTAACCTGTAACCCTCATGTACTTGTTATCATAAACTTAAAACTAGCAATGCAGAAAGGGTCTCATTGTTGTGTGATAGAAGGAGCCCATTGTACATCTGGCTATTAGGTGGGTTTTCTCCTGTTGGAGACATGATCTAAACAACCTCACTTACCATTTTAAAATATTTTGCAAAGCCAGAACATATTGGGGCAATTGGTATGTTTTCTGTCTCCTCAAGAGAAATGCAACAAAAATAAATCAGAGCACAAAATCGCACAGAGTAAAAGCAGCCCACTGAACTCCTCAAGGGAAATACATATTTGTTTGTGCATCCTAAGATCCCTGCAGTAGCTTCTTTCTTTATGGGGGGCTGCCAGAAACTGCCAGCCCCCTGGCTGGGAGAGTGCATGGAGTCTCATTTTCATCATGAGCATAGCTGGTCCTCACAGTAGCACCTGGCATAATCCATCGTCAGAGTAGTTACATCATTATCTTGTGTTGATGAAAATTAAAGTCTCTGTCATGTGTTTGTATTATAATTAGCCAATTAGAGTTTTATTATTCCTTTTAGAGGAGACCTAAATTCGAATGAGAGATGCTGTGTATCTATGAAAGATTGAAGGGGTCACTCTTGTTTCCAAGGGCCTGGCAAGCTTCAGCACCATCTCCTCTGTGCTCAGTCAGTTCTCTCTGTCCTAAGACTCCCGGATTTCAGGAGAATTTTGTGCTACTTGACCCAGTCTGACTCTAGGTCCCTTCTCAGTGTTCAAACCAGTACCAGACTTCCTGAGCCATTTTTTCTTTCTGTCTGGATGGATCATGATTGTACTTACATCTGTTTTGAGTTCACTGAAATTTCAAAGTCCATTTCAATATTTCATATTGACTTGTAGATAATGAGTAAATCTCCAAAAGGAGTATATGCTCCTGACACTTGGGTTCCTGTCACTTTAGATAAAAGTCTATTTTTTTATTGAGTTTCACTTTTCAACATATTCTATCAGTTCAAGTTATAAATTGGCAAGGAAGAAAAGTAGCCCATGTGATTTGTTTCCTCAGAGTGCACATGTTTCTTTTACCAACTACTTCCAGGTTCTCACTCTGTTTGAATATTAAATCCACTTGGGAGGACTTTTATAAGTCACCATGGTCCAAGCTCCACAACAGGTCAAGTAAATCAGAATGTCTGGGGGTAAGGTCTAGTGGGTTTTTGATATATACTCATGTGCCACTGAGTTATAGAATTTCCAGTGCATCCCATGCCCAGACTTTACTGTGCAGTTGTTGCTGTTTGAGAACCACTAGTCTACAAAAGTATTATTTGAAGTATCCATTTTCCCAGTGCCTGTTCATTTGCACCAATCACTTTCTGTCCTTGCCAGAAATACCAATGAAGTTTTAACCAAATACTTGAACCATGTCTTCCTGGAAATTGCAAAGTGATTTTTTGAAATCTTCCTTGAGATGTTTCTATGTAACCATATTTAAAGTATCCTGACACAAGCCAGTGTCCTTTTCATCTACTTGTTTGGGGTTTGGAAAAAGCAATGATCATGATACAACCTCTGGTTCACTTGGACCTTCATTTCTGCTGTCAGAAATAAAGATACAAATCCTGTGTATAAATAAGGTGCTTTAAGTGCTTGAGAAGACTCATTCTCAGCCTGACCTGCAACATGGTTGAGATAGGTGTGGAGCCTCCACACAATTTACTTTAGCAATCCAGGGTGCTGGGTTATGCCCTGTTAAATAACTGCAGACTTCACTGCACTAGGAGAAATCACTTCCCTGGACTAGATTGTTTGCTTTGCAGCTGGTAGAATATAGTTGTATTAGTCCCTTCTCATTTTGCCATTTTAATTTTTCATAGACTTGTCAGTTTTCTGTCTTCTCCTTTACAGTAACATCTTCAAGCAGTATATCAACCTTAAAATGTGACTGTTGGCATAGTCTGTAATGGGAACTTGGAGAGCCACATCTTATTGACAACTTAGAAGCTTGTATGCAAGGGGCACTCATCAAACTTGTCCCTTGATGATTGATGGTATCTGGTAATTAGTATGTTTCTTTATAATTGTCAAGCTGCTTTTAAACTGTTATGTAATGGAAACGGTCTCACTGGAAACTTTTACCCCCTTCTTTATTCTTTTCACTGGTCCTGGAAATAATAGCAGATTTCATCTTCTTTGAACTTGATCTTCATTTAAACCTTTTTCTTAATATAAAAATAATGAAAAGTTGACTCCATGTCTAATCCAATTCTCTAGATTCAAATATTAATCATCAGGTGCTGCCTTTTTCCATATAAGACTCATAACATTTCTTGTCTCTTGATTCCATTTTGATATTTAATTAAATTTTTTTTTAAATTAGGAATGTTTGTGCACATGTGGTGATGGCCCCCTTAGAGGCATTTAATAAATGATCTAATGATTTTATTTAGACATTTAGGTGATGCTGCATATTGTGTGTGTTTTGCTTTAAATATAGAGGCTACTAGCAATATGTCCCTTATAGATTTCAAAATTCATTGACTGATTAAATATATTTTTGGTATTTTTACCAATATGTTTCTTTTGCAGGGCTTGAATCATTACCTTTTTCTAATTTTCCTTTTATTCTTCCTACTTGTTGTCACACTGACAGAAAGGTAGGCAGAAGCATGACTCCAATTTAGATGTTTTCCCTACCTCCAAAATAGATAAAAAGTTGATGGGCAGAAGATTGAAATTATTAGTTCAAGTGAAATTATGAAAGTATCTGTGGAAAAGAAGAGAAAGCACAGGTACTGGAATCTTATTAGAGGAGAAGGGATGGTTTCCTTCAGAGAACCAGGCACAGATGAGATGAGAATAAGATCAAATTACAAAATAAGTGATAAATTCCCACAGTCTGTTGTTCTGTTGATAGGCCCCATTAAGATCCTTTGTGTAGAATACAAAACAAGTGCCATATTTACCCCTTGGTATGACCATCAAAATGACAACTCCCATTGAGTGCTCTGCTCTAGCAGTGTAACAGAAATATGTGCCCTCAATAAATCTGCAACCCAGTAGGCTGTGAGGTGGGAAAGTTTATTCCAGCAGCACTAGGCAAATATTGACCACCAAGAACAGACCCCCATTTTTCTGTTATTTTACTGGTTTTCCTTAAAATGTTATGAAGTATGATAACCTCCACAAATCTGAAACTCTTCAGTTTCTCTACTATCCTCCCAATAATTGTGAGGAACTTAGAAGGTGTTCGTTTTGATCTCTCAGTTACAATACACAAAATTATTATCTACCAGTATTTAGTTCCACCTTATTTTTGTATGTCCTTCATTAACTATTATTTTCTTTTATTACTTATAGTGTTTATGTAGATTGACCAGTAGCTTTTTTGCTTACCTTTTATTCTGTTCCATGTTCTTATTGGTGCATTATAGTTGTACATAATGGTCTGATGGGTTGTTACATGTTTGTACATGCCCACAATATAACAAATAAATACAGGCCGATATCATTCCCTGCTCTCTCCCCTTTCCCTCTCACCCTCCCTCCCTCTGGTCCTTTTCTGCTACTCTACTTATTTCCTTTTGATTTACATGAACCACTCCCACCTTTCTTTTCCTTTTTCCTCTCTAGCATCTAAATATGAGAGATAACATGGCCTTTGATCTTCTAAGTTTGACTTATTTTGCTTCATATAATGGTCTCAAGTTCCATCCACTTTCCTGCAAATGACATAATTTCATTTTTCTTTATGGCTGAATAAATTTTTCTTTTTGTGGCTGAATAATTTTTCTTTATGGCTGAATCATTGTGTATATACCACATTTTCTTTATCCATTTATCTATTGATAGACACCTATGCTAATTCCATATTTTGACTCTTATGAGTTGCACTGCTATAAACACTGATGTGTCTATACGATTAGAATATACCAATTTTAGTTCTTTAGGACAAATACCAAGGAGTGGGCTAGCTGGGTGATATAGTGGTCTTTTGAGAAACCTCCACACTGCTTTCCAAAGTGGTTGTATTAATCTGCAGTCCCATTCAACAATGTATATGTGTTCTTTTTTCTCCACATCTTTGCCAGAATTTATTATTTTTGGTATTTTTCGGGGGGGGTCTACTGGGGATTGAACCCAGAGGCACTTTACAACCAAGACACCTCCTGAGGCCTTTTTTAAAATTTTGAGACATAGGGTCTCACTGAGACTGGCCTCAAACTTGAAATCCTCCTGCCTCAACCTTCTGAGTTGCTGGAATTATAGGTGTGCACCACTACACCTGGTTTATTGTTTGTATTCTTGATGGTTGCCATTCTGATTGGAGATAAATGAAATCTCAGTGTAGTTGTAATTTGCATTTCCCTAATTGGTAATATATTGAACATTTTTTCATGTATTTGTTGGCCATTTGTATTTCTCTTTTGAAAGTATTTGATTAGTTCATTTGTCCATTTATTACTTGGGTTATTTTTGTGGGTTTTTTTTTTAGTCCTTTATATATTCTGTGTTTTAATCCTCTGTCAGAAGAGTACCTTGCAAAGATTTTCTCCCACCCTGTAGGTTCTTTCTACAGTCCTTTTTTCCCATATATCTTATTCCTTTCATTTGAATTTACTTGCTATCTATTCAAAATATAACATATTAATCTAATGAAGTTTTCTATGCAGTGAATTCAGTTTTACTTTGTGTAGGTTAAATTTTCCCATTTATTCTTTTTTCATTTAAAACAAAATTATTTTGAGATGGGGTCTCACTATGTTGCCCACATTGGTCTTGAACTTTTGTTACTCAGACCTCAATCTCCCCAGAGGCTGGGACTACAGATGCCCCTTACCACACCCTGCTTCCTTTTTGCTCTTTTTATGGTGGGTTAGGTTAGCACAGTGGAAACATCTTAGTTCCCAGTGACATCCTCAGCACTTCAAAACTACTACTCCATTTTTGACTGATGAGAAGCCTATTAATCTTATTGTTTTTCCTTTTTAGACAATATTTTGTTTTCCTTCAGTCACTTGAAATATAGATTTTTTCTTCAGGA
Source organism: Sciurus carolinensis (assembly GCF_902686445.1). Lineage (NCBI taxonomy): Eukaryota > Metazoa > Chordata > Mammalia > Rodentia > Sciuridae > Sciurus > Sciurus carolinensis. The sequence goes on along the minus strand of NC_062232.1, from coordinate 117,029,676 downwards.
TCCTCCAGTATCACTATACTGTGTTTTCGTATGGATTTGTTTTTATCTTTCCTGGAACTTAGTATTTTTCTTGGGATTCACACTTTTTTTTCTTTCTGTTCTTTAAAGTTATTGTGATTATATCTTGAAATGTTTCAACAAACCCATTCTCTCTATTGTCTCCTTTCAAAAATCCTGTTAGACTTCGGTTTACATTCCTCATTTTGCCTTTCATGTCTATTAACCTTGTTTTTATAATGTCTGTCTATTTACCTCTCTGTATTGCAGTCTGGGTTATTTTTTGGTTATTTTTTTGTTAGAAAGTTTCCAGTTTACTGACATTTCAAATCTTCATGGATTCAAAATAGCAAGAGATTTTTACTAATTTAATTTCCTAAATCCTGATACCTTCAAACTAATTGGAAATTCATCTGGAGCAAGGAATTTAGCCATGATATCACGACCTGTAATTAGAGAGTGTCTTAGTATAGAAAGAGCACTGGCCTTTGATTTTTTTCCTGATCATACGTACTCAATGAATGAATGAATGAATGAACCCATTCCTATTTCCCTATATACCAGATCTTGTGTATGGTCCTAGGGAAACAATAATACTAGTAACAACCCCCTGGTTACTAGCATTATTATGCCTACGGAGCTTACACTTTGGACCAGAAGTCATCACATTAATTACATCAGTTACCTGTATGAAATGCAGTGAGAGCCATAGGAAGGGGTACGTGTCACAGAAGTTTTGCAGAGGCACAATGCATCTTACTGAGTTTTGTAGGATATTTGGGAGTTTGTAAGGGGAATAACGCACGGATAAGAGAAAGAAAACAATGTGTGTTCAAAGGCTTAGAGATTCACAAGAGCCTAGGCCAACATGGGAATGGGCACGTTGATGACTCCTAAGAAGGGGAATGCTATGAATATGAAGGGACTATGTAATCCTTTGTCCTGGCTCCTTCCATAGGCAGCTGTGCCTTTAGCATTCTGAGCTCCCAACTCTCCCATGCAGGTTTCTTGGTGATGTATTGCAGAGAGAGGGGCAGGTTGGCTGATAAGTTTTCAGCCAACAGCCCTACTGTTTAACTATAATTAAATCAATGCATCTCAGTCCAGGTACTAAATACTAAAACTGGGGGGGAAGAGGAATCATCACCTTAAAAAAATAAAAGGGGCTGGCATGACTTTTGGAATATAGTCATTGATTATGTGCCAGAAAATATGCTGGGATACAGCATTGCACAGGATAGATTATACATTGACCACACCAAGTGAAGCCTTATAGAATATGCTAAAATGTTTGAATTTTCTTCTAGGTGACATGGGAGGTCATAAGACAATTTTAAGCAGAGAGGCAACAAAATCAGATTTTACTTTTAAAAGTGAGAAGGGCTGCTGTGGAGATTGTGTGAATAACTGAATGGAAAGAAGGAAAAAATTGGGGACCTACTAGAGTAGTCCAACGGAAGGAGTCATGGTATGTTGAACTAGGGTGGTGGCAGAGAATGGTGACATTGATTAGATTTAGGTCTTGTTTTTCTTGTAGAACCCCTAGAAGCTATTGATGGATTGGAAACTGAGAATGTAAGAAAAGAGCGAAACCCAAGTTTGTGCTGCATTCATGGGTGGTGGCTTTGACTGAGATGGGGAAGAATGAGAGAAGCTCCTGAACAGAAGCAGGGAAATGAGTATGAGAAGTGCAATTTTGACCTACCAAGGGATAGAGTGAGAATGGAGATGTTGTGGTAAGGAAGGCTTATTAAGCAGTTTGGATATGATCCTGTGTAAAACCCAGAGTTAGTGGAGATTTGGACACTGGTAAGTATCATTATTAACTTGTATTTAGAATGCAATTGAGCATCTAGTGGGAGCCCCAAAATGTTGACTAATGTATACTAAGTATAGTTTTGACACACATTGTATGGTCAAGAAGGGAAAAAAAACCTGTCCAGCCTCAGTCCTGATGACACATATGGTATTTTACAACTTCAATTCTTCATCTTTTTCTCTTCTCCCGTTCTCTCTAAAATTTAGATCCTTTCCTGGTTATAAACCCAGGACATATGCATGTGTGGTCACACCCATGTGAACACTGACACATTCATATGTGACATCACTGTATATCATTGTACTATTTCCAGTTTCCTAACCAAAAGTACATGGTCTTACTCGGAAGACTGGCCTAGTGGTCTGTTTCATGCTTCTAAATCGCAGGCAATCTTCTGAGGGAGGTGAGATAGTTATTTATTAGTTATTTTAGGAAAAGCTAAAAATAGCAAAAAATAGGCTTTTTTTGGTAAATACATTGCATGGAATTTTCTTTGGAGAAATCCAAGGTAGAGGATGGCCAACTCATTCTTGTCTTGGCTCATCACATATATAGTTTTGAAATTTCTTTCTAGCTTTAGCTGCTTTCTTGCTTGAGATTCAGAAGGTTTCCATGGGCATGTGTCACTTGGCCTACCAGCCTCAGTTTCTTTAAAAGATTTTTTTTAGTTGTAAATGGACACAAAACCTTTATTTTATTTATTCATTTTAAGTGATGCTGAAGATCAAACCTGGTGCCTCACACATGCTAAGCAAGTGCCCTACCACTGAGCTATAGTCCCAGCCCAGCCTCAGTTTCTTATTAAACCTTACCAAATTTTTCTAGTGTTTTCACTTTGGAGACCATTCTCCTCAGAAATGGAGAGAATGATGACTATGCAATTGACTTTTGATGCTAAAGAAAGAAATGGAAAGATGAACTTCCCAAGCTGGGAAAGCTGTTCTGTGGGACATGAGTGCAGGGCAGAGCCTGGGCAGAGTGCTCTGCTGCACTTGGTGGTGGTGGGGGGTGTAATTGGCTTAACATTCAATGACACTGGAAATTATATTTAAGTATAGGCTGGCATTTCCTCGTGTTTTTCCGATTCACACATAGCAACTTCAGCCTACAGCCAGTAGTTGCTCCAACTCCAAACTCTGATAACCCCCAATCCACTCCCACATGCTTTTTATTTTTCCTTTCTTCATCTATAGCCTTCTAATATGTAAGCAACAGCAACAACTGACTTAGGCTTGAATAAGGAACTAAATAAAAGTGAGAGAACAAGACAGCCTTGAACCTGGGTTCTAATTCAGTGGATCTGACTATTGGGATTATGATGGAGCAGTGAGGAGAAGCCAGTCCCACTAGCCGGAAAGTAAAATTCCAGAAAGATTTTCCCTCGGTGAGAGGAAATGTTGCAACAAATTTAATGTGATGGTTTCCTGAACCCTTGTGGTGGGCCTAAGAGAGACTAAGAGAGAAGGGAGGCAAAAATAAATCACCAAACAGCTTTTCTCAATTATTTCTCCCTCAGACTACTAATTGAGAAGGTAGAGCATATAAGTTCTCTCCTTTTCATCTATGAAACTACTCTAATATTTTATGAAAATGTAAAAAGAATGTTTTTTTATTATCTTCCCCTGACAAATGTCCACCCTCTCAAACATTTTGAGACATTTAATCATCTCTTAATGTTGTTTGAAATAGCTAGCTTTTTAAAAAAAAAAAAAAAGCTACAAATGCTTCAAAATAGCAAGAGGACAAACTCACAGGAAAGTGAGTCTGAACCTATTTACTGAAAGTGAAAGTACACTATGATTTTCCCTCAGTGACCTGGGACATAAAGTGGGTTCTGGGCCTTTCAGTGTCCTTGCACTTAAACATCTGACTCAGTAGCTGAGTAGAAGGAAATGTGACCAAGCCATGGATTCATTTAACCACACTCATACCATGAACCTACCTAATGCCTAGTAACATGCCTTCAAACAACTCACAGATGTGCAGTAAAATAAAATAGTGCTCATACTCTCTCTCTTCTACGTTGCTTGACTCAAGCTCTACTAGGAAATCTTCTTTTGTGTTGTTTCTGTTGATGTCAGAGGAAGTATTTTTAAATAGAAGGGAAAATATGCCTCTTATAGCTGGAGAGAGATCCCATGACATTTATTTAGGCAAGTGGGATTTAGCTTCAGAGAAGGCTGATGTTATGACTAAGGTTTGTATGTATGGAATGGTTTGTCAACTCTCCTAGGAAATGCCTGAGTGGATGTTCCCAGGTGTTTTTGAGAGTCCTGTTAATATTTGGCTTCATCAAAGAAAAACAAAGGGATGGGGTTTGGCTTTGTTTGTCAGGGAATAATCCTGGTTTAGATCTGAATTTGGACCCATGCCCTGATCCTGAAATGCTTTCTCAAGACAAACTGCCATGGTTGATGATTCAGGCCATAGATGGAGTGTGACAGCTGAGACCCATCAGTAATAGTTTGTGAAACAAGCTCTTTGAGCCTGTCTGCTGTAGCCAGCTTCATCAGCAAGTGTGCCTAGGCTCAGATGGTCTCCTAAAAGTTTTCTGGTCCTAGCACAATGGAAATAGTGCTGGCCTAGCAGACAGAGATGTGGCAATTGCGCTACATCTGCTGTGGTTGACTCTAATGCTCTGGAGAGTTTCCTTTCTAGATTTCCAGCAACTATGCCTGATGTCATGTGGCCTTAGGGCCCATTCACATAATTATTCACTGTAGTTAGTGATCAATACCATTCCAAGCCTGCAATCCTTGTTCACGTTGCCAAGCAATGCTCAATCCAACCCCCCTCCTGGAACTTTTGATTGGATCAGGGATTTAGATGCTCACCAACGTCTGCATTATCTGGTTACTTTTCTGTACAGTGTGTCATTGCTACTACAGCAGTATCTTGAAGGATTATTGGGAGCCATTCAGTGATAGCAGAGAAAGGCCTGAGCAAGGCATTCCAGGCAGGATGCAAAACTCAGATGTGGAAGAGCACTTGTTTTCCCATTTAAGAGAAGTACACTGAAGCTTAGCCAAGTGAGGCATCCAGCTTAAGTTCAAACAGCTAGTGCAAGTAGCAGGACCCAGATTCAGTCCCATGTCTGTTTAATTCCAAAGCCTGTGTATTTGCCCATTTACAGCCTTATGAAGGCTGGACTGAGGAATTTGGATATATCTTGTTAAGTAGAGCCATTAAAAGGTTAGGAAGGAGAGTTAGATGACAAAACACAATGTTTTAGGAAGATTAATTCGGTGGCCATGTGCTGGATGGATTAACAAAGTGACAGGCTAGAAATAGAGAACAGTTGGAGGATGTTGTAAAAGCATAGGCGTAAATGATTTAGAACCTATCACTGTGTTCTCAGCTATTGATATTAAATTCCCCTACCATAATATGTATCACAGGTGTATCTTTAATTTTTATTTTTAACTGGTAAAAAATAATTGTATATATTTATGGGATATAATATGATTTGATATATGTATATGTTGTAGAATGATTCATCAAACTAATTAACACATCTGTCATCTCAGATACTTTTATGGTAGAAACACATGAGATTTACTTTCTTCACAATTTTGAAATATGCAACATATTATTAATAACCATAGATAACACATTATGCAACAGATCTCACAAACTTATTCCTCCTAACTGAATCTTTGTATACTGTGACCAGCATCTCCCCATGTCCCCACATCCCAACCTTTGGTAAGCACCATCCTACTCTTTACTGCTTCAAATTTGACTTATTTTTAGTTATTCTATATAAGCAAGATCACAGAGCATTTGTTTTCTGTGCCTGGCTTATTTTGCATAGCCTTATGTCCTCCAGGTTTATTCATATTGTTGCAAATAACAGAATTTCCTTCTTTCATAAGACTTGACTAGTATTCTATTGTTTCTATGCACCACAATTTCTTTATACATTCATCTGTTGTTGAACACATAGGTTGATTTCATGTCTTGACTATTGTGAATAGTGCTGCAATAAATGTAGAAATGCAGATTTCTCTTTAACATACTGATTTCATTTCCTTTGGATATATATCCAGTAGTAACATCACTGGATCACATAGTGGTTGTATTTTTAAGTTTTTGAGGAACCTCCATACTTTTTTTCCATAACAGTACTCCAATTTACTTTACCATCAAAACTGTACAATAAAAATCTCCCTTTTTCCCACATCCTTGCCAGTATTTACACTTTTTATCTTTTTATAGTAGCCATGCTAACTGGTATGAGGTGCTATTTTATAGTATTGATTTGCATTTCTCTGATGATGAGTGATGCTGAGTATCTTTTCATATACCTGCTGACCATTTGTCTTTTCTGGAAACATGTCTAATCAGACCTTTACACATTTTTAAGTTTAGATTATTTTTTGGTATTGAGTTGCATGAGTTTCTCATATATTTTAGACATTAACCCCTTATCAAATATCAGTTCCCCCGGCCCCTGAAATACACACAAATTGTAACTATGTATGGTGATGTATATGTTAATTAATTTAAATATGGGAATCATTATACAATATATCTGTTATCAAATCATTGAGTTGTATGCCTGGAATATATGCAAATTTATTAGTCAATTATACCTCAATAGAGTTTGAAAAAGTAGATTGTCAAGTAAGGCAGGAGGTCCAAGAAAAGTAACAAGTACATATAGAAAGCCAAATTGCATGTTTTTCCTTCCTAGTCCAAATGAGTAAGCATGAGCATTGTGGTGGCCATTTCAGAGGCAAGACAGAAAGCATAGTTTTGGGAGTTGAGGGTGTAGGGAGTTGGAAGAAAGAAAGATTATTAGTATTGTTGTTTTTGTTGTTTTGTTTTTGTTTTTGTTTTGTTGCCAGTAGTTCATGTGCCAGTAAAGTAGACTTACAAAAGCCCTGGAGAGTGGGCCTCATTAATTATCTTTGACACTAGCAGGCATGAATGAATGCTCTGATAGTATTGCTCTGCACAGAAAATTTTATCCAATCCCTGTTGTTCTGGGGTCTGGTATTTTGAACTCTTAAAAATGATCTAGTTATTTCCTGGAGGCTGTGACCTCTTTCTTTGGCTATCCCTCAGAGGGCAGAAATGCTGATCCCCACAGTGGTTACATAAGTAGTGGGAGCAGCATTTATGCCTGGACAGTAATGCCCCTGCATGGACACTCTAATCTCCATGGCAAGTTTTTGGCTGTGTTTTCTTTTTCTTTTTTGAGAAGCAGGGAGAGCAGGGGTACTGGAGATTGAACTCTGGAGTATTTTAACCACTGAGCTACATCCCCAGTCCTTTTATTTTTTTATTTTAAGAGAGAATTTTGCTAAATTGTCCAGGCTAGCCTCAAACTTGCCATCCACCTGCTTTAATCTCCCAAGCTGCTGGGATTTACAGGTGTGCACTACCCCACCTAGCTACTACTTTATGTTTTGAATGGCCTTTGGTCTTGGATCATCATGATAATATTGTCCAGAAGGTACCTATGTTAGTCAGCTTCCCATTACTGTAACAATGTCTGAGATAATAAACTTATAAAAAGAAAAGGTTTATTTTGGTTCATAGTTTTAGAGGTTTTGGTCAATACTCAGTTGACTCTGTTGCTTTGGGCTTGTTGCAGGGTAGCACATCATGACAGGAGCATGGAGGGGAGCAAAGGTGCTCACTTCATGTCTAGGAAGCAACAGAGAGGGGAAGTTATAGGGGTGGCATAATTTTCAAGGGCATGCCTTCCAATATCTTAAAACCTCCCACTAGGCCTCATCTCTCAAAGTTTCCACATGCTTCTAATAACAGCAAGCTGGGTACCAAGACTTGGGGTACATTACAGATTCTAAATATAGCAGTATCTCTAGGAAAATAACTTCTATAGCCTATCTCCTCATGTCCACTTTGGATCAAAATAAAATGAATATAAGAATTGAATAGTCATGCTATCTATCTAGACCATTCCATTTCATAGACTGAGACAGATACTGATTCTTTCATTTTAATTTTAGATGATCAACTATTAATGCCACTGTTTTCAGGGCAAGCCCTCCTCTCTTTTCTGCTGGGAAGGAAGAGAAAGAAAATCATGAGGACACTGGAAGTTACAATGACTCAGATTCCAGTGTACTTCTTCTATACACTCTACCCTCTGGCTGCCAAGAGTTGCTACACGTATTCTCAGTGTCTTGCTCAACTCATCTCTCCTCATAACATTCCATGTACCTTAGCCTCAATGCTAGAATCCACTTGGTTACCTAAGACAGAGTCAGTCAGGACTTAGAATGACAACTTTAATGAAGAGTATAGCTGGGCTGGAGTCGTGGCTCCGTGGTAGTGTGCTTGCCTAGCATGTGCAAGGCCCTGGGTTAGATCCTCAGCACCACATAAAAATAAATGAAATAAAGCTATGGTGTCCATCTACAACTTATTTTTTTTAAAAGAGTATAGCAAGGACTTTAACAGGTTTATTGAAGACTATAAGAAGGTCTTTATTATCTGAGAGGCATATGAACAATCATGATTTAGCTTCCCAACTCCTTATTGCTCCTGCGTTGTAATTAAATAGTGTCCTGACGGATAGAAACCAAAAGGGTCAAGACATATGCTCTTCATTCCCTAGATGCCTTTGCTCTACTTCTAACATCTTGTATATGTAACAAGTGCCTTCATGTTATCTAGAGGTAACAGGTAGATTTGGAGCTTTTGGAAAGAAGCAAACATGATGTTGGCTTAAAGAAAGACACAGACACACCAATATACACATAGATACATATAAAGTGAATGTCTCTCAGGAGTCTCATCACTGGTCAGATGTCCCCTAACAATGTGAGCCAAAGAGAATCTGGCAGTACTTCTGAATCAAGGGAAGCATTCTCTCCTAGGGTTCATTTGGCAAAGTGCTGGGAGTGTTGTGAATCCTCACATTGATGGAAGGAAACTGTTCACATTTTGTGGGCAGATGCCAGAGTTGTGATTAAATGAGATGTCCTGCACACATCTGGGTTCAAATGCCAAAATGCACTGGAGGGAAACTGTAGAAACTGGTGAGATGGACATGGCAGAGTTCCTATGGGATTCCTGGGGTTACCAAAGATCTATGATGAATGCTTAAAGCAGTGCTTCTCAAAGTATAAAGTGTACATCACCTACATCAGAATTACTTGGGGTTGCTTATTAAAATTTACTTTCTGGAAACCAAAAGGGTAAAGACATATGACCCTGGGTCTGACCCAAGTTCCTGAATCAGAATCTCTGGTAAAGGAATCTGCATTTCATAAGCACACCATATGATTATTATGTGCACTGAATATTGAGAACCATTGAACTAAAGGGTCTTTCTTTCCAAGGAAGGAGGACTAATGGCTAAACTAAGATATTTTTGTATCTAAAGGCATGGAGGAAATCACTTATCCCCATTGAAGACAGCAAGATGGGAAGTAGGTTTGGACAAGAAAAAGTGATATTTATGTTAGTTATAGGGAACATAAGGAAAGCTTTTTTTTCCTTTTAAAATATTTATACTCTCATAATTTTTAAAAATGTTCCCATTCTCTGGACATAACTTTCCTTTGCTTATATATGAATACACAACCAGTGTAACTACACATTATGTACAACCACAAGAATGGGATCCTAATTGGAATGGGTTGTACTCCATGTATGTATAATATGTCAAAATACACTCTACAGTCATGTGTATCTAAAAAGAATGAATAAAAATATCCCCATTCTCAAAGATCTTAGTCAATTTACAAAATATAATCTACAAACACAGAATAAATTTGTGAGAAAAATGTTCTTTTTCCTTCTCTAGTAATTGATTACAAAATCAAAATTGGTACCATGATATTTATCACATTGGTGAAAGTTGGTTTCATTTTTTTTTGTTTGCATTTTAATAATAGCCATTGTGGAGTGGCATTAAATTGATACTGATATTCAAGCATAGGGCTGCTGGGAAGGCACATTCAAACAATCATTCTGGAAATCGTGTTGACAAGTTGTGTCTAAAGTTTTCAAATGCACATATGATTGTAATGCTACATCTAGAGTATAAACTAAAAAATGTCATTGTCATTGCTTTTTTATGATTTTATTAGTGAATTATAGTTATATATCACATTGGGGTTCATTTTGACATAATCATACATACATTGAATATGATTTGCCATTCTTCATTTTCCAGTACTTCCTCTTTGAGACTTCCTCTCCTCCCTCCCCCTACCCCACTTCCTCTACACTACTAGTCTTTCTTCTAGTCATATATATTTTTTTTAAATCAGTAATTTATACGTATGAATCAAGGTGAATTCATTGTGGTATTTTCATATATGCACATAGTATAATTTGGTCAGTTTCTTTCCTCTGTTCCTCCCTTTTCTGGCCCTGCTCTCTCCCCCTCTAACCCCTTCCTTTACTCCTCTGATCTCTCTCCTTTTTTCATGGTGCCTAATGTCTACAAATCTGCTTTATATGTTCATTGTTGCCTTGCGTACTAGTTTTTGGTATTAGGGGATTTATTAGTAGCATATTATGTGACTATTTAAAATTTAAGTTGATGATGAATCTTAGTAACATGGATAATACCTATTATATGATGTTAGGTGAAAAAATTGGAAATAAATGTTTGACTTGAATCATATGGGAGAAAAAATTAACTGTGTATAGAAAAAGAACTGGAATTGAAATATTGCCAAGATGTCAAATTTTAATAGGTCTCATATTTTTATTGACAAACATTAATATATTCTTTGTTACCATTATATATGAAATCTTTTATTTCATTAAATCTTTCAAAAGATTGTTGAATATGTGTAAACTACTGATTTTTTTATGTTGATTTTGTGCTTGGTAATCTAATTAAGCTATCTTACCTCTTTGTAGTAGATGTTAATATCTTGAATCTTAAAATAATTAAAAAAATAAAATTGATCCCTGTTACAAACAAACAAAAAAAGATGTCAATAGAGAATTACCATTAGTTTCTAGGTTTGTGTGTGCTTGTTAAGATCCTTGTGAATTTATTAAGTTCCACATTTTCCACAATGAGCAACCTTAGTAGGCATAAACAAGCTAATTTAAATATAGTTATAGTACAAATTAGAGGCAGGGAAAATGCACTCTTTTTAAATTACATCTCAGTAATTTGGAGGTGAACTAGGGATCAAAGATTCCATTTAACATAAGATGATCAGTCCTACGCCTACTAGTTTATATCAAAATAGCATTATCATAAAAGGAAATCTGTTAGTGCTCACTTTCCCTTCTTGGGTACATTCTATTACTGGCCTCATATTGATCTCATGCATGTCATTCCCAATGGGAAGTTGGTTGGAATGAAGTAGCTACTTGGGCAGTATCAATTGGGTGGGAGTTATTTATTTTAATTTACATTTCATGAATATCAAATAAATTGGATTGACCTGAATATTTCAGTAAGGTATCTTGAAATTTTGCAAATAAATGTTGCTCTTTTGTTTCATTTTTTTGAACACGCGTTTGCATATTACTCCCTTGAGTTACTTATTTGTAGTGCTCAAAGCATTACTGCATTGAATCTCTCTAGTGATATTTGTGAATATAGTACATATGCAATAGTATACTTCTGGGGTCATTTTGGCAGGAAGAACTTGATTGCCAACAAGTAAGATACATCTAAAGCTATTGTTTAAATTTAAAACCACCAAGACTATACTAATTCTCTTTGGAGACAGAGCCTGAAAATGTGAACCATCCTTATAGACTACATTTAAAAGATACTGATTTTGCCCATATGCAATACAACTTTACAATTTCCAAAGGAAATTGGAATGGGCTGCTGCAAATAACTCTATTTGGTACACTAGAGAATTAGCAAAGCAAACAAGCTGTGGACAGTGCATCCCATCATGCACTTGGCTCACTTCTCTTGATAAGGGGAGTTAGGTTCTAATTATTTGTGAAACTGTCACAACATCCTTAGTAACGATAATGTGGCCTTCATAATCAAATGCTTCTATGACTCTGTGCTGTGAACACAGGGCTGATAAATAGGGTATGGTAGTTCAGATGTTGATTTTCTTCTTTTTATTTTTTTAAAGATCATTGAGTCTAGGGATTAGTTAGAAAGGCCTAGAAGAAGATTCTTCCAAATCAAATATGTGAGAATACGAAGAAGCATCTATGCTACAGGAAATCAAATTTACAGGCTAAGGGGCCTACATGGAAGCCAATCTCAGATACATGATTATCCCTTGACTCAAATGGAGAATCGACAACAGCCACTGGAGCTCTTCTATGGGGATGTGAAATCCACAGTCTGGGCTAAACCTGTTCAGTCCCTTTCACTGAATCAGTGGCTCATCAGCTTTCAGGATGGATTGAAATTTTGGTCTTTTGTTTTTCAACAATCCCACAACCATTGCAAGTACTTAGATTAATAGTCATAACATAAGTTCATCCTTATAGGTACCTTATAGGTACAGTTCTAGAATTATATGGTAATCACTTTGATTTAAACAAAGCCTTTTTCTGTGAATTCATAGGATATTCACACTGATTTAAATTTTCTGCTCAGAAGAATTGTATCCAGTCAGCAGGGAAGGTAATACAAATCCTTCAGTCTTGCTTAATAGTCCCTGGGTTCCAGCATGCCTTAGAATATAGAACATTTTTGTATATTCGGCTGGTATTAAAATGGGATAAATAAAGGCAATAAGTAGCCTCATTGCAGTGTAGGTCAAATTTTGCTGCCAAGTAAGTTTAGTTTGGATCAAATAATGCCACAAAAACTTATCTCTTTCTTCAGATGCTTTTGGAGTTTCAAATTGCTGATATGGTAACAAGGTATGGTGGACCTGTGTTACCCCAACAATGAAGAATATAAGCATGGGATAGTGAGAGAAATGCCTTGCTGGGCCCTCTGCTTGGCTCATTTGGATTGTGATTGTGTTGGATGAATGGACTGAAGAACAGTTTTGTGGACAGGCTGGAGTCAAGGTTATGTGTGTTTTCACCATCATAGCTGTGATTTCCTAAGCAATATCTGGGTGCCTATGTTGGTCACTGTGCCAGGTGGCTCACATGCAAGTTTAGATAAATTACTCAGTTTTACTCAAAGTCATCTCCCTAGCAAGGAGTTGGCCAAGATGGACCTCAGGTGAAGTTTGGCTCAGAGGTCTGTTTTTCACCCCTTACCCTTTAGTGACTAATGACATGAAATCATCCTCAATGAAGAGGCTCATCTCATTGTAAGAAAGGCAGCATAATTTGGTGAAGGTCATACCCTGATTTGTCACTTTTTAGCTAACTAATGCTCTTTGGTAAGACATTTTTAACTCTCTAGGCATCAACTTCCTTAGCTGTAAAATAAGTGATAATCCCTTCTCAGTCCATCTGACAATGAAGCTATGAGGGGGTAGATAGATAGCAAATAAATGTGGGGCTATTATGTAATCTCCAAAGTACCATTCTAATATAAGGTGGAAAACTATAAACATATGCACAAGCCTTGTACATCAACTTTCTTTGAGTCCTACATGGAGGCAAATGGCCAAAATGAGTTGGGAAGGATATCCCAAAAAGCAAAGGGTCTTCAGGGGACTGGGGGATGAATACCACCAGAGCTAGGCTGTTGATGCCTATGATCTGCCTTGCCTGACCTTCTCAACTGCGTCTGAAGTCCTTCTCATGCTCCTGGGTGGTCCATTTTTCTTCCATTTCCTGTGCTTCAACCTTGCTTGGATTCATTCAGCTGCCTTGATAGTATCCCCTTCCAAGCTTGTTGTGTAGCTTCCTGCCACATCTTTATTTCCCATTGCCTCCCTCCCTTCCTTCCTTCCTTCCTTCCTTCCTTCCTTCCTTCCTTCCTTCCTTCCTTCCTTCCTTCCTTCCTTCCATCTGCTCTCTCCCTCCCTTTTCCCCTCCTTGGCTTACTTCACACATCTACTTTATGTATTCTTGGGTCCCAGGGGATGCTCAATGAATAGTGGGTGAGTGAGTTATCAGGACTTACTCAAAGTTATTCCCCTTGCAATGGATTTGACAAGGCAGGCCTCATGCATTTAAGTATATTTACCATATACATGTGCTCTCCCTGAATTCTCAACCAGTGTCTCTAGAAGCCACTGATACCTGAGCACCAACTTTTGTTCCTAGCATTTGAAAACTCATCTAAATCAACCAAGATTATAACTGGAAGCTCCCAGGAATATTCCAAGTTATTCCTGGCAGCCTGATCCCCAAGTTATTCCTTGGCCTCTGTATTAGCTCATCTTGTTCCCCCATCTGAAATGTCCTCTTCCTTGGCTTTGCATGTGTCTTAGCATCTTGCAGCACTAGCTCCTCCATGAAGCCTTCTCTGATACCTGCAATTTATACTGAACCTGTGCCTGTTGACCTTGTACAGCACTTGTTCATGGGACCACTGGTTCCCTATTTAATTACTCTGTTCTTATGATATACTTTTATGTATTTTATGTACCATGCATTGTTGCTTTGTTGGCTTCTTGTCAGGTACTTATTCTTTTATGTTGATGATATAACTTATTTCTGATTGTTCAGTATTTTCATTGTGCCCATTTTACAAGGTTCAGATGGGGTCAAGTAATTTGCCCAGGGTCACATTATTTGTAAGAGTGTAACTGGGATTTAAACCCAGTTTTCACATGAATTTGGAATCTAAATTCTTAACCAGTACATTGTTGGATACTAATATCTGCCCTAGAAGAGTTCATACTTTAGCTGGGAGGATAAGATTGAATATCAACTCTTATTTCCCTGTTATAAACTGAATGTGTTTCTCCCTCTTCCATAAATTCAAGTACTGAGTTCCTAAGCCCCATTGGGACAGTATTTAGAGATGGGACCTTTGGGAGGTAATTAAGTTTAGATGAGGTCATGAACAGAGATCTCCCATAAAGTGTCCTTAGAAGAAAAAGAGAGGCCACAGTTTCTTTTGTCTGCTATGTAAGGACACAACAAGAAGGTATCCATCTATAACCATAAAAAGAGCCCTCACTGGAACCCAGCCATGCTGGCATTGTGACCTTGGACATTTAACCTCTAGGACTCTGAGAAATCCATTTCTGTTTTTTTAAGTCATACGATCTGTAGTATTTTGTTATAGCAGCCTCAGCTGAGATACCCCCTCTATCAACTTGGAACAGACCCTGGAACCTCTTTGATGCTCAATATTTGTAGGATGCTTGAGTGCTTAAAAATGGAAAGACTACTGAGCCTCAGTAAAAAGCCAGGACAACATATCTTAGTTTGGCATAGGGTAAGCATACTGAAAATATTCCTGAAATGAGTATTTCAACACTAGGTTGAGTAAGAACAAAGAATGCCACAACTTGATGAAATTACTTAACCTCTCTGTGCCTTAATTTGCTCATCAGAAAAATGGGAATAATAATACTACTTTACTCATAGGGTTATTGTTAGGTATAAATGCATTAATATATGTAAAGTATTTAAGGTCAAAGGGTAAGTTCTTTGCGTCTCTGCTCTTTATATCATTGTTACTGTCATTGTTGTTGGTGTGTGCAGCTTCACACAAAATGGAGAGGGTTGGTGTTAATGACACCAGTGAGATCTCTATGTCTGAGAGAATCAGAGGTTGGTTGAAATCTCCTCATTGTTTTAAAATGGGTGGGTTTCTAATGTACCCTAACATTCCATTGCTCCTTCCGTTTTGAGCCCCCTGCAGCCTAGGTTTTGACTCAGCTCTGTACCAGGTTCCTCTTTCATGATATACCTTTTTATGTTCTAGCCTTGATATACAGTTATAAGCAAGGATGCCACAGTAATAACTCTCTCCCTGTCATATGAATAAAAATGATTTTTCTTGGAGCTCTCTATGTGCCTGCTGCTTTGAGTTATTTGTCATTTCATTAGGGACCTGCTCAAGAGAACCAGGCTATAAGATGTGTTGTGAAAGCCACCTGTGTTGTCTTCTCTGTGACACCAGTGAGATTTGATGAGTTTGCTTTGTGTACGATTCTAAGATGTCCTAATCTTGGACAGACTGCCTGTTGTTACCCTTGGGTTTTGTCATGGTGGCAGCAAATCAAAAGGCTTTTGTTCTGATGGGAAGGAAAGCAATCAAACATTCTTGTTGGGGGCCCCTTGAGTCCATCTGGTCTAAACTTTACCTAAGGACAAGGACCATATTTGCCTCATTTCTCTTTGCATTGCCAGTGCACATCACTATGCTTGGCACAGAGTAAGAGAGCAATTGACATCTGTTGAGTAAATGAATATTTTGCAGGGGGATACTGTAAATGTTTTATGATATTAGTGTGTTTGGATTTGGTCAGTGTCATGCACTATGGCAAAGAAGGCCTTTTCTTTCCACCTACACTCAAATTGTCTAACTCTCTTCACTACCTTTACAATCTTTATTTTCCCCGTTATAGCACTCACTGTATTGTTATGTCCTCTAACTCTCTTTCTGTCCCCACTCCTATTCCTGAAACTCTGTGTCTATTTTGTCTGGCACCAAGAATAGTGCTGACCCCATGGTTTCTGTTCACAAAATATTAGTTGGATGAATGATTCTAATGTCCATAGTGGACAGCAGAAACCACAATTACAGTGCCATGTATCATATTTATATCACACAAAGGGCTTACTGTGGACAAAGATATCAGAAGAATGGTGGCATTCTTGGGAGTGCTGCCAAGGAAATGGTTAGTCAGAGTTTCTTTGTTCTGGTAATATGATATTCCCAGGAACATTGTAGGAATTCAGCAGGAAGGTCCTCTAAAGAAGTTAACTCATGACTTCTATAGTAGCAGGTGGAATTTTGGTTTTCTCCTTTTTCTTGGTCCTATAAGCAGGAAGGAGGATGAAGAAAAAAATGTGACAGTACCTTACAAACAAAGATTACCTCTTCTTTCATCTTCTTCTCCCTTCTTATTCCCCCTCAGCCAAAAGTAATGCTATCAGCTGCCAACCTTATAGAGTCTGGGAAGCACTGCCCCAGGTGAGGACTGCTAAGCATGGGTCTCAGAGGTCTAGAAGAGTAGAGCACAAACGCAGGTCCCATGCCAAGCTAGAAAGATAAGGGCCTGTGGGCTCAAACCCTAGAGACAGAAGAGAGGTGAGAGTGCAAATGTGTGCATTATGTGATCATAATGAGGCAAATTGATGTTCACAAAGACTGAGGTAGAGTGTTGGCTTTTTCAGTTTCAGTGTCTGATAATTTTTAATTTGTTCTAATTAGTTATACATGAGAGTAGAATGCATTCTGACGTATCATACATAAATGGAGTATAACTGCTCATTCTTCTGGTTGTACATGATGGAGAATCACACTGGTCATGTAGTCATATATGCACCTAGGTTCATAATGTCCAATTCATGCTACTATCCTTCCTATCCCCCTGCTCCCTTCCCTCCCTTTTAAGTAGTAAGGCTGGAAGAGTGATTTTCCTAAGAGCATTGGAATGAAATGATACTACACAACGGCGATTGTCTTAAACTAACAAGTTCTGTAAAAGGGTAAGGCAGACAGGATGATCATATCCAGTTTTTAGCTTTTCTTCTGCTTCTCATTCATTCACTTGCTCATTCACTTATTTATCCAGCAAATATTTCTTAAGGTATTCATGAGCTTAGTAATTGGCCAAGGTATAAGATATACAGTGGTGAGCAAGATAGATATGGTTCCTACCCTGATGGTATTTAAATTCTAGTGGGGAAAAATGAAGTCACCATATTTTGAGTTGTGTGGAGGGCATAGTGGAAGAGCTATAATAGCAGGAAGAGTTGTGCAGAATCAGGGAAAGGGATTTTTGAGCTGAGAATTAATGGATGAATAGGCATTAAAGTAGGAATAGAAGGATGGAAATCATGAGAGACATTTACTAGGCACAAGGAAGTAAACATAAAAGGGCAGTCACAATTCAGTGGGATAAAGCTGGGGGTGGGTGGAGGAGGGATTACTACAGGAACCAGAGAATATCAAGGAGTAGGCCAGGCAACTATTATTATCCTCTTGAATACATAAGGAAATTGAGATTCAGACACATTCATGATTTTCTGTGCTTGGGCTGAATGTACACAGTTAGATATAGTGGCTTCCCTCTAGGGTTTCCATTCTGGTGGGAATATGGAAGGAGTGAGCCTACATGGCAGTGCTAGTAAAGGGTAAGGCCGAAGCTTGTATTCTTCTGACTTGAAGTCCAGTGCCCTCCCTACTGTGTCACATTGTGGCTCAACAAGGAAGAGAAATGATTAGTCACAAGCATGATGACTTGGCCAGATGAGGCAGCTCAGTTTTGTTCTAACAGCTGCTCAGGAGTTCCTTAATGCTCATTGAGCACAGCAGGAATCTGGGGCTGTAAAAGGTAAAGTTGGAATAAAAGCAGAATTTGGACACAGAGCACTTATGTGACAATCATAGCTGGCCCCTTTAGAATTTCTGTGGGCTACACATTTTACACACTTCATGTATTTAGTCCTAACAACAATCCTAAAAGGAGGTAAATACTCAAAGCATACACTCATTTGCCAAATGAGGACACTGAGGCTCAGGGAGGTTATACAGCATTATGAAACTTTTGCATTTCATAACTCAGGGCTATAAGGTGCAAACAGTGCTGTCTGGCCCCAAAGTCTGTGCTCATGACCCCCATGCACCACTGAATCTACTTAACAGGATAGAATGAAGTAGATAATACTAGTCAAGAGACAAAGGAACAGTTGGGAATAAAGACCAAAGATGTTTCTTTTTTGCCAAAGGATGTTTAACAGGTACAAATGTACAGGATTGGATTTAGAAAAGCCGATTATCTACATCTGCTAATTCCAGATATTAAGTGACTATTAAACCCCCGTTTCCTACCACCATGCCCATAGAACTTTGTGGTAATAATTCACAATGTCTTTTTCTCCTCCTACTGTGGTCCCCTCTCCAGTAATTAAAGCTATGAAATATAATCCATATAGAAGCTAAATTCTTGAGGCCTGTTGAAAAGTCAGTGCACCTGACACCTTGTATGTGTATTATATTTTCCTGAGTCCTGCCACATCCAATATCCAACAGGATCCTTAAAACAAGGCTACTGCAGGTTCTTCCCATTTTACTGCAAAGGAAATAAAAGGTTGAGAGAGTCCAATGTCATGAAGCTACTAAAGTTTTGGAGTCATTGTTGGGCACCTGTGCTATTGGGCATGGGCAAACACAAACATCAGAGGAAGTCTATCAGAGCTGGCAGTTCTAGTTTCATGCCCCCACTGAAATGAACCAGTTAGTGAAACATTTGACTTTTTGAAACATGTAGCATGTATGCAGGAGCACAGTGATACTCAAGTTTTACTTTTTCATTCCAGATCTAGAAACTCATTCAGTAAGTATTGATTATATTCATAAACACTGTCATATATTATAGGAAGAATACAAGTAGCTTTCATTATTTTCTAAGTTTCCTACAATAAGAATTATATAATGGAAGTTTGTTGTTGATAGAAGCTGCTTTGATTTTTGTTCAAATACAGCTTATTGGGATGTGTGTGGAGGCCTTGGTTCCCTTTCAGAATATACAATATCCCTTCATTTCATTTCAATTTTGTTTGCTCCCTTGGTATGTGACAGTGGATTCTCTCTTGTAGCATCTTGTCCCTCATGACTGCAGAATTTGTAGCTTTAAGCAGTTCTCTTTCAAAACAAACATGACTCATAAACCATGTGGATGCAATGACTGTAGTTGATTTGGTGAACATTTGAAACCACGAAGTGGGAATAAACAAGACCATTACTGTAAATGATTTTTAAAACGAACCTAATGCACTGGAAATAGTGTAGATGAAATAGAGGGAGGGAAATGTGAACATTGGAAATATATTTCAGTTAGCTCAAGCATAGAGGAGAGGACATCGAAATTATGGAGATATTCATTTACTTATTCAACAAATATTTAATGAATCTGACACTGTTATAAGCACTGGAGATACATCAGTGAATTTAAAACAATGACCCAAATCCATACCCTCTTGGAGTTGACACTCAAAAGGGGAAGAAGAAATAATAAACATAAGTAAAACACATTTTATGTCAGATGGTGATAAGTCCTGAGGAGAAAAGTAAAGCAAGGAGAAAGGGTGCCAGTGTTGGAGGTGTTTAGTGAAGAAGGCAGGTGGCATCTGAGTCCAGATCTGAAGGAGAGGATGGAGGAAGTAATGCATATATCATAGCTTCAAGCAGAGGGAACAGCATGTGCAGAGATCTTATGATGGTGATATACTCCATTGTGGCTGGAGGGAATGATCAAGGGCAAGAACAGTAGGAGATGTGATCAGAGAGGTGGCCTGGAAGCTGAGTGGTCCATGGTGAGAAATTTGGTTTACAAGATATCTGGTGATGTTCAACTAGTATAGTGGGCATTGTTGCTGGCCTACCCAGATTCCCTTCACCAGACTGCTCTATCATCTCTTAGCTGCTAGAAATGTTGGTTGCTAAGGCGCATAGTACCTCCTCTTCTTTGTTAGCAAGAGTCCTCTTACCTGGGAAACTTTGCCTTCCCAGCCCCAAGGGCAGCCCATAGTCAAAGGCCAACTCAACCCCTTTTCCTTAAGGTGGGATCAATCCTGTGGTGCAACACTTGGTCAGATCTCCCCCTGGGCTCAGTTTAAAGGTAAACTCTAGACCCCAGTCTTGCTTTGTTAGTTCTTCCCCTGCCCTCTCCTGCTTACTCTCTTTTCCCCCCAACAAATCTCCCAACTTAGTATCTGCTTCTAGAGAATCTAACCCAAGATAACCAACTTTAAGCAATATAATTTTAGAAAGCTAACATGCTCCATTTTCCTCTTTAGATATTGACTTTGGATTACACTTATTTAACCAGGTGCCCAAATGTTGAGGCAGATCATTCATGACATTCTCCACTATTGTCCATGGTCTTAAGGAGCCAGGAAAGATAATGTATGAGCTAGATACACTAGAGGTGCTGTTGTGGACACCTGTGAATGTCTTTCTAATTCTGCTGCTCAGTGGAGGAGAGCATTTTAACTAGGGCCTTGATGGCATTGTGTTAGAGTGATTGATTCGTTTTTACACCAGTAGGTGAATCCTCAGGAGGGTCCCTTTAGATGCCTCATTTTAGTTATTTGGAATCTTAGTCAATACATATTGACTTCCTTCCTGCAATCTTGCAATCATGAGTGAGTGAATATAATATCTTCCCTTTTCTGAAAACCCCAGTGTTTTACATACCTTTTGTCTAACTACAGCCTTTTATTCCTGGTTTCTACTTTCTGAAGCAGAAATAAACTGCCTGGAAAATCTGAACCCATCTCAATAATACCAAGAGGTTTGCCTTTTATCCTTTTCTCACAAGTGTGGGAAAATTGACTTGTTATCAGTAACAAAGTTTAGAGGGCAAATGTTTTGGGTAACAAATATCTCTTTATTGATCCAATTTTCGGCAAATACTGTGAGAAAGCACCAATCGAAGGTCCTGTCCCTTATGTGTGCTGGAATGAGCAAATTCAAGATCCTAAAGGACCTCTGTGATTCCTGAGGACACTTCATTCCTGTTTCACAGTGCCACTCCTAAGGTTTAAGACCGGAGCACCTCTCTTGTATTCTTTTTGCTCTGCTCTCCTTTTCCCAAATATATTAATCTAGAATAATCCAGATAGTTGAGTTGTCTTGTCTCCAACTTTAGTTAATGTTACCCTGTGAAGTAGGCAAGAAAGCACAATGGTTCCACAGACATATGGATTCAAAATTTAAGTGACTCACCCAAGGTCACAAAGCTGTAACAGTGGTCCATTTTATGCTTTGAATATAACCCTTGCTGTTCTGCCCCTGCAACTGATTTTTGAAATGGATATGTTTCTTTCTCTTCCTCTCTCCCCCTCCCTAATCTCAGGGGAAACCGGATCATCTTTCTTCCCCATCCTAGGCAGAATTATATGTCCCAGATCACACACCTACCACAGGAACCAAGTAATTCAGACTTGATGGCACCAGAAGATCTCAGAAATGACCATCTCCCAAATTAACAAGTGAATTGCAACTCCAGTCAGAGAATGTGTGGAATGTAGCCTTTGAATCACCTCTTTAAAAGCCCCCTATTCCTCCTGATGGGAAGAATCATAGCAGCAAAGCAATAAAACTTATTTTTACTTTTTCTCAAAACCATGTCTTTTATTAAATCATCATTGGGGACAAGAACAGAGCTTTTGGTAACAAAGCTAGTAAAGAGACAGAAATAGACCCCAGGTCTTCTGACAGTTGTGCTCTTCCAGAGACAGTGTTAAGGAAAAGCAGTGACTTATTTTTTGGCATCATGCTTGCTAATATGATCATTCTATTTCCTCTTTATGTAGGAATGCTAGCACATCTCCATTTATTCAAATCAAATCTTTGCTTTCTCCAAGTAATTTGCCAAGGTGGCACTCTCCTCATTACAGCCTCTTGGTGGCTGGCTGTGCTTCCCATGGAGTGATTCTTTGAGCTCTGAGTTTCTGGATTGTAGATGTGTGATTCTTCATCCTCATTTTGCATTCCTTTTCATCAGTTACCCGGCCACCTGTTTCCTTGTCCATCTCTGTCATCTGGCAGCATATTTGCCACCTCCTGTTTATTGTCTTGGCTCCTGGTTGGTCATTAATCAATCAGTGCCATGCTGTGTTGTATGGGATAGGGATCCAGACTCCTGAGAACTGGTTTAATGTTGTGCTGCCTGTGTTCTGTAGCTCCAGTTACTCCCCTGGGATTTGCTAACAGCAGACAAACAATGACAAATCCGCCAATCCATCTCAGTGTGTTGGGATCAGCTTGCTTCCAGTTCAACTAGATAGAGTTTTAGAGAGCAGGGAGCAGGTGGTGAGATGGGGGAGGTAATGGGCGAACAAGTACTTGGCACCTTATGGAGAAGCTGGTGACTGTGTCTTATGTTTCCTTTTGTTGAAGAAATGAGAACTCTCAGTGACTCAGAGCATCAAAGATGGCAGAAACCTCTCCTGGCAGTGATTTTAAAGATGGTCAAAGGGAAGCAATTTAACTAAAAATATTGACTGAGTTCCTCTTCTGGATCTTGTAGGAAACTCTCTAGGGACCTTGTTCTGTAGGATCTTCACAAGTGATCTTTGTTGTTGGTCATACCTAAGATGGGAAAGTTCCCGGAATTTGATGGCTTAGATAATTGCTAGTTCTTTTAGATGCTATATGGGCTTCTATGTCAAGTACATGGAACTGTCCCCACTTATTCTATCCCCTAGATCCAAGGGTAGATGGGTGATATGAGTGGGCAGGGCATGGACCTGAAACCATCATCTTAAATTCATCCATGCTGTGTAAGAAGGGAGCACATTGAGTCACTACAGTTCTCATGGCAAGGCTGGGTGTGTGAGAAAAATGAACATTACCTCTGGGTAGATACCAGGTCACCTATTAGGCTGCACTTTGCCCCATGCAGCAGGAGAGAGTAAGCCTGGCCAAGGCAAAACCCCTGTGCAAAGCAACTACATGGGGCTGGGTAGCTCCAGTGGGGCATCTGCCTAAGGGGAGTTCCTAACTTTCTCTCATGTCAGATGCTGAATAGTGCACATGCCTCTAACTGACAGCATTCACACATTTTGCTTATATGTACCCGCCTGTATTTAGAATCATGCCAAACCCAGGGGGCACAGCTACTTATAATTTTCTTGCCAAAACATGGGAAAAAATTAGAGGTTTGTTTCCTTTTAATTCATTGAGGAAAAGTACCACCATCTCCTCCAGCAGCTACATATGTGGAAGTGCTGATTAAAGCTTGTGTTTTGCTCTAGAAGTACAGTTCCTCAGCCTGTTTTTGGGGTCCCCTTCAACCCTATTCATCATTATTGTTGCTGTATTCAAATTCAAAAAGGAAAATAAATAGACTATATGGAGTAATTTGCTCTCCAGAGGCAATGCTGGCAGACCTTAATTGAATAATCCCTGTCTGGTGGTCTTTTTCTTCCCAGTTTACTAGTGGCCCCCAATTTGCCTAGCTCAAAAGCTGTGCAGGTTGTATACTTTGTGCATGATGTTTGCCATGGTGCCCCATAGTAAGAAAAGTCTATGTTGCCATATCAACATACCTGTATGCCTTTTCTTGCTGGAGGACTGTATAAGACAAGACTGAAAGAGGGCAAGATTGATTGATTCATTCATGAACCTCATGTAAACATCCATTGCTTTGCTCACCCCTGTATGCTTTACAGTCTAGTGCATAGGATGTGTCATTTGGTACATATTAGGGACTGAATAAGTGGATATGCATATGAGTTTATTGAATCTAAGGAATCTGTGTTAGATGGTGGATTTGGGATCAGATATCAGGTTGTTTCTAATTCTGCCATGTGCTTCTCAGTAACCTAAAGCAAAGAATTCCTATAGCCTTGAGTTCCTTCACTGACACAATCAGGATAATACTTGCCTTCTTTAGAATTTTAGAATTGCTAAGGAGACCCAAGTCAAATCACAATGAGGGACTCTATGGGAAAGCATTTTCACTCTAAAATTTGAAATATTTCAACTTGGTTACTTGTTTACTGGTAACACACCACATTGTATTTGGATCTTCAATGTATTATCATGCTAACCATGTTCAGTGTTTATCACCCATTTCACCAAAACACTTTGATAGCATCTGATGGAAATGATGCTCAGTACTGACAAATTTCATTGAGGAGATTCACCTCACAGCCAGGAGAGCATAGAATTATGTTAAGTGTTGACTTTAACCTTTTCCAATGTATACAGACAAAGGAATATAAAGTACAAATTGATATATTAACGTTTCCTATGAAATAAATATTCACTCTGTCACAACACAAGGTGTTCAAAGAAAAGGTCTAGCTCTGCATACATAATATACTGTTCACAGAAGTTGGGACCCTTGCAGAGGGATGGAGAAAGCCCTGAACCCCAGCTATTAGACTTACAATGGGGCTTGATGAGTTTTGAATCTGGAAATAGCGAGAGTACAAATAGTGGAGTATCAATTAGGAGAAGTGAGGAGACTTGGAGATGAAGGTGGGAAACTGATGTCCTTTGAATGATCTGCCTTTTAATTTTCTGATAACTGTAGCATCTATGGGCTTTTCCAAGCCCAGAAACCTGCCAGAATACTTGAGAAGACTCATAAAAAGTGACCACATAAGAAGAGTTTTGAGACCTAGTAAGTTTCAGTCAATGCCTAATGAGTATCATCATTTATACTGCAGCATTATTATTATCCTCATCACCATTGTCACAATGTAAGAGAAGTGGAACCTGATAGTCTGCCCTCTATAAAATATACCACATTTAATGTTCCATTTAGTATCTGCTTTTCAATCTTTGCTGCTATAGATTGTAAGAGGAGAGGGCCTGGTGTTTCCCAACTGTCTCAGAGAAAAGGAAACTGGGACCTAAACAGGAACTAACTTGCCCTAGGTTAGGCAAAGGAGTGACAAAGACAGGACCACAACCTGGGGCTCACTGCCCATGATTTCTCACTAATCATTGGCTGCCCCTTCTGTTTCTTCCATCACCATCAGAGATGTGGACATTCTGCAACCAAGTGGACAATGAGTCTCATCATCAGGTACTTCTGAGAATCTTGTGCTTTTGCTAACCTCAAATTCCTCTAATTGCTGTGGCCTTTTTTTACCTTGGAATAGTGTCTGGCTCACAGGGACTGCTCTTCAACAATCGTGGAAAGAATGGATAGTTTCTGATATTTCCTTCTCCATAGCTGAAATGATTGAGTTCATTGTCTACAGTTTAATGAGCATTTTGGTGACCATGACTGTATATCCCAGGTATCTGGTGACATGTCTTCTCTCCCTTTGAAGAAATTGATCTTCCTTTCTGTAGCCCATACTTGCTTTCCTAAATGCAGACCTTGGCTTCCTGGTTTGGAGAAGAGCTTGCCTTATGGGCCTGAATGAAATTTTTCTTTTATAAGTTGGGATCACATATGCTGGTGTCTAGTCCTTTGCTCCACCCCACTCCCCTTACGACTGCTTATTACACTTCGACTGAAGACATGGCCAAATACAAATCCTGGCTGACAGAGATGAAGGCAGGCTTTACTTTCAAACCAGAGATTACTTTCGTAGTCTCTAGGAATTTTGCACAGAAAATGTTTGCTCTACTGGATTTTATTTGCATGGAAAAATGAGATCCAGATAAGTAGTGAGACTACAGTACTTCTTTGTTGAAGCTAGTGCAATTCTTGAACAGCACAGCTGATACCAAACATGACCACACTGCAGTTCACCTGGGTCATGTGTCTAGGTTTCTTCTTTCTTCTCCACATCATATCTATGTCTGTGCCTGACTTGGTACTCCAGATGCAAGTGGTAGCTGCCACTGTCCTTGAGGCAGTGAGACTAGAAATGTTTTCTAGGGAAGGCTTCTCTATCCTTTCTCCTTGAATGAAAGACTATGATGTAGGACAATATTTTTCAAATCTGGTATGAGGAAGGAGATTTTGGGGGTTTCTATACCTTCTTCTCAAACCAGTTTATGTATTAATTTTCCATTCCAGACTTTGAATAAAAGGTTTTGGATGAAATTTGAAAATAAGTGATCTGATGTGCTGATTTCAGGTCTATGTATCAGTCGTCCTCTCTTCTGAAATTAGTACCATTCATGTTTCCTATAGAATGAGAGCTGAAGCTAACCACCAGTTTACCCTCCTTGCTCAACTTACTCAGGATATAAAATGCCATTTTCCTTCCCTTGATATAACCCTTGATTTAGTGGGGATCTAATTTTGTTGGTTGTGAAGAATTTGAGTTTCCTTTGAAGAATGTTAAAGATATTTCAGGAAATTATTTGATTCCAACATAATGTCAAACTTCTCCTCAAAAGATTATTTTATAGAATAAAACTATACCAACTAGACCTAACAGGCATATATGGAACATTACACCCAACCAGAGCAGAGTAAAGATTTTGCTCAAGTATGCATAGAATATTCAAGATAGACCATATGTTAGGTGACAAAACAAGTCTCTGAATTTTTAAAAAGATTGAAATCATCCAAAGTATCTTCTCTAATGGGAATGAAACTGGAAATCAAGAATAAAAAAACTAGAAGATTCAGGAATATGTAGAAATTAAGCAACGCAATCTTGAACAACCAGTGGTCAATGAAGAAATCACAAGAGAAATTATAAAATAGAGATTCAAAAAAAGGAAAAGAAAACATACCGCATCTTCTAGGTTGCACTGAAGGCAGTACTCAAATGTAAATTTCTAAATATAGATGCCTACATTAAAAAAGAAGAAAGACATCAGATCAGTAACCTAATTTAGACATTAAGAAAACATAGAAGAACTAACTAAATCCAGTGCTTTAGAAGGGGAAGGAAATAATAAAGATTAGAAAACGAGAATAGAAAAACAATATAAATAATCAATGGGGCCAAAAGCTAGTTGTTTGTAAAAATAAAAACATTGACAAAGCTTTAGCAAGTTTGACCAAAAAGATGCAAATAAAATAAAAAATGACATGGGGGCATTATTAGCAACCTCATAGAAATATGAAGCTTAATAAGACAGTAATAAGAGCAACAATAGGCCAATAACTTGGATATGTAGAAACAAACAGCCTACCAAGATTGAATAATGAATAAATAGAAAATATGAATAGATGTAAAACTTGTAAGATTAAATCAATAATTTAAAACCAGTCAACAAAGAAAAGTCAAAAAACAGATGGCTCCCCTAATGAATTCTACCAAACATTTAAAGGAGGATTAACAACAGTCCTTCTGAGACACTTTCATAATATAGAAGAGTAGGGAAAGCTTCCTAACTCCTGCTATGATACCATCATTACCCTGCTTACCAAAGGCAGAAAAAGACATCACGAGAAAATTGTAGACCAATATCTCCTATGCACATAGATTCAAAAATTCTCAACAAAACATTTGCAAACTCTATCCAATAGCATATTAGAAGGATTATATACCCTGAGGAAGTAGGATTTATCCCAGGAATGCAAGGATGGCTCTGCATTAAAAAAATCAACCAATTAATCAATTAATGTGACATATTGTATCACATTAATAGAGTAAGGGAAAAATACAAGATGATCTTAACTGAAAAAGAAAAGGCATTTGACATAACCCAACACACTTTCATGATCAAAACACTCAGAAAACTAAGAACAGAAAGGAAGATGTTCAACATGATAAAGGGCATTTATGAAAAAACTACAGATAACATCATGTCAATGGTGAAAGACTAAAAGTTCTTCTCCTGATATCAGAAATAAGGTGAAAATGTTCAATTTCACCACTGTTCTTCAACATGGTACTGGAAATTATATCTACAGTCACCAGGCTAGAAAAAGAAATAAAAGCATTCAAATTGGTAAAGAAATAGCAAAAAGATTTCTTTGCATGCAGCATAATACTTATATGTAGAAAATCAAAACAAATGCACAAGAAAGATATAAAGTATGCAAATTTTGCAAGTTGAAAGGTATAAAATCAACATGTAAATTTGCTTGTGTTTTTATACACCAACAATGAACATTATGAAAAGGAAATTAGGACCATTTATAATAACATTGAAAAGAATAAAATACCAAGGAATAAATTTCACCAAGGAGGTAAAACACTTTAACCTGAAAACTACAAAACATTCCTGAAAGAAATTAATACCTAAATAAGTGGAATGGCATCCAGTGTTTATGGATTAAAAATACTTATTATTGTTTAGATGTCAGTAATACCCAATGTGATCTACTGATTCAATGAAATCTGTATCATAAGTTGAACAGCATTTTTTTACACTAGGGAAAGCTGATCTTAAAATTCATATGGAATTACAAGGGGGCTCCTATATAGGTCCCTATCATGGAAAGAAAATACAAGGAAGACTTGTGTTTCTGGATTTCAAAACAATGTAAATGATAGTAGTCAAAACAGTGGAATATTGCCATAAGTTTAGATGTATAGACCAGTACATAAGAGAATTGAGAATCCAGAAATAAACCCATATATCTAAGGCCAATTTTTGTTTGGTTGGTTGGGTTTTGTTTGTTTGTTTGTTTGTTCAAAACAGGGATTTAAATCCATTCAGTGGGGACTCAATAGTCATGAGGATAATACAAAGGAAGATCATAGTGAGGTATTGCTTCACACCCATAACTTGGATATAATTTGTCTTTAAAAAAAGAGAAAAGCCAGGCATGTTGTCATATACCTGTAATCTCAATGACTTGGGAGGCCAAGGCAGAAGGATCGCAAGTTCAAGGGCAGACACAGCAACTTAGCAAGGCCCTAAGCAATTTAGCAGAACCCCATCTCAAAATAAAAATGTGAGGGTTGAAGATTTGACTCAGTGGTAAAGCACCCCTGGGATCAATTGCTGATACCAAAAATAAAAAATTTAAAAGTGTGGGGGGGGATAACAAATGTTGAAGAATGTGTTGAAAACTGCACAATACTGGTGGAAATGTAAAATGCTGCAGCCACTATGGACAACAGTTTGGAAGCTCTTAAACAGGCTCAGTATAGACTCCCCAACTCAACAATTACACTCATAAGGTATATACCCCAAAGAATTGACAACATAGGCTGAAACAAATACTTGTATTACAAAGTTAAGGATAAACTTTAAAAACATAAGTGAAATAGGCCTGATGCCAAAGGATAAATATTATATAATATCATTTAGGCAAATTCGTATTGACAGAAAGTAGATTATACTTTAGCAGGGTCTGTGGAAGAGGAAAGTGCGAAGTTGTTGCTTAATGGTTATAGGGTTTTTGTTAGTGGAGGTGACAAAATTTGGAAATGGAGATTTGGGATGATTACACAGCATGGTGAATATAATTAAGACCACAAAATTGTCCACTAAAATTGGTTTAAAATGGAAAGTTTTAGATTAATGATATTTGACCATAATTAAAATTTTACAGAGATAGAAACCCTTTTACAATTAAAAATAAAGTTATTAACTTGGTTTTCTTATTAATTTGAAGTGAAAGTGTTTTCAAATCATTTTTCTCTAAAAAAATGAAGATGACCACAAATGAATCCCTACTAGGAAAATAAATGGAATGCTCCTAAAAAGGCAGCTTTTATATTTCATATCTATAATGATTTAATTTTAGATGGAAGATATATTACTTGAGACTTTACTCTGATTGTATTAAAAGTTTTTTCTTTTGTGTAATTTTTCTGAAATGACCAATGCTAAATATTGCTATAATTATTTATCTTTCTCATGGTAATTTTTTTGGTACTGGGGATTGAACCCAGGGGTACTCAACTACTGAGACACATCGCCAGTCCTTTTTATTTTTTATTTTGAGGCATGGTCTAAGTTCCTTTGTGCCTCAATAAATTGCTAAGTCTGGTCTCAAATTTGCAATCCTCCTGCCTCAGCCTCCTGAGTCACTGGGATTACAGGCATGTGCCACCATACCTTGCTGTGGTAATCTGTTTTATAGAACACATAGACACATCTGAACTAATCTGGTCCATCCCCACATTTTATTTATTCAAGCTTAATAGTCAAAGCCTCAAAACAATAGCATATTTCTGGCTAGTAACGTTTCTGAGTAAAGTTTCTGGCAATAAATATTTGGAGGGCATATTATAGTTGACTGCTGTGCCCAGGATTTTGCAAGACCTAATCGAAGTATTGACTGGACTGTGTCCCTTTCTGGTGGTCAAAGTGATCTAAACTTATGTGACGGCGGGATTCAGTTGTTTATGGTTGTGGAACCAACATCCCTATTTATTGCTGGATGTTACCCAGGCCATTCTAAGTGCCTAGGGACTACAGAATTCCTTGCTTATGTGGCAGCTTACTTCTTCAAGGGCAACCACTGAATCTCTCTAAATGCCTTCACCTAATTGAGTCAGGCCCACCCAGATTAATGTCCCTTTTGATGTACTCGCCATCAACTCATCTGGGACATGAATTGCATCTTAAAAATCATTTTGCCTTTGCCATATCCTCTTGGCTAAAAGTATATCATGGATTCTGTTCACAATTTAAGGAATCAAGCATCGCTAGAATGTGTCCACCATACCTTGGAACTATTACCTAATATTGGCAAGAGATGGAGAGAAGGATGATTTTTACAATGAAAAACCAATGTAGCTAGGTAAAACTTTGGTTGAAGAAATGGACAAGTATTCTCTTTATGTTCTCCAGCTTCCCATGGTTGCCATTTCTGAGGGTTCTTCAGAGAAAGGGAACCAACCAAAAAGGTGTGTGTATGTGTGTTGATAGGTGAACACATTAGGAATTGGTCTCATATGATTAAGAAGGCAGGTAAAGGGGCTGGGGTTGTGGCTCAGTGATAGAGCGCTTGCCTAGCACATGTGAGGGGTTCAATCATCAGCACCACATATAAATAAATAAATAAATATCCATTGACAACTAAAAACATATGTTAAAGAAGAAGGCAGGTAAATTCCAGGATCTGTAGGGTCACCTGGTGAGCTAGAGAACCAAGAAGAGTTGATGTTTCAGTTCTAATTTTAAGGCAAGAGAAAAACTAATGACTTGATTCAACAAACAAGGGTCACTATTATTTATGATATGGTAAACCTTTTTTTCTATTCAGACCTTCAACTGATGGGACAAGACCTACCCACATTAGGAAGGACAATCTACTTTACTTGGTCTCCTAATTTGAAAAACACTCCCAGAGACACACCTGGAATAATACTTAACCAAATATCAGGACATCACATTGCCTGAGCAAGTTAACCCATAGTTGTTCTTTAGTAGCTGCATGACCTTTCCTGTGACAAGTGGTACTAATCCAATAATCATGTCATCTGGCCTCACCAAGATCCTACAATTCTTATGAACCTGAGGTCAGGGCTGAGATGTCTTTTTCAGGCAATTTCCTGAATCCATTGCTGGGATGCTTCTCAGGTATGTTACGGTTCTTTAGGTAATGTGACATCAGTGGGCAAAGAGAAACCAGGTGCATGTGATCAGGCATAAAGGGGCAATGATGACACCAGGAGCAGAGACAGGAGGCCTTCCCTTCCTAGAGTTCATCAGCTAGGCATACCCAGTGCCCCTTCTATCTGTTAGCCTCTGCCACTTCCTCCATTGTGATGAATATCAGAAATGATAAACATGTTCCTGCTTTGCTTACCAGAAATTTGGAACAGAACTCCCCAAACTCCCCACAAAACAGAGGAAATTATAGAGAAATGGCCTGATGAAAAATGTTGGGAAGCCAAGTTGCATGTGGATGTATCCATGAACCTTGAGGCTTTCTAGTTCTGAGTGTGAGCCATCCTGCTCTCAGCCCCAAACATTGTTTCCCAGTTCGCCATAGCTTCACCTCAAGATGTCTTTGTCAGATAGGGATTTGAGTCGAGTGACGTCTCGAGTAGCTGAGAATATCCCACGTGTATTATGCTTGTCTTGGAACAGTTGTCAGTTAAACAGGTGTTATACAAAGACATGGGGAAAGAAAAGAGGAGCAAACCACTCTCTAAATGACTCTAAAAGGATTGTGATTCTTCTGCATGTCAGAGGAACTCTAAAACTATCTGTTCAACCGCTCAGCAATTATATATCCATTTGGCTGGGAGAGAATTTATGTAGAACATTTGCCCCGGCTTTTCCAAAAGCAGTTTGGAACTCCTCTTCATCATCCATTAAGGAGGATGCAGAGGGCCATCTTTAGTATGAGAACTGGGAAGTGGTTCCACTCCCCCAGCTATTTGTCAAGCTTGGGAAGAGTGGCATATTTCAATTTCTAGATGACAGCAACAGGTACTGCCCAAATGACCAGGTTTTTGCTATATATCTAACAAATGCAAAACTTGGAGGTATGTCAGTGAGGAACTGTCAAAGGCTATCAGATAAAGAAAGACAGGGAGGTCAGATTCGTGAAGCTCCTGCTGCCTCCTGGTGTGGACACTTGGCTTCAATGCAATTCCAGAGGAATGTGTTCACAGTTGCATTTGCCCCTTGCTTAGTGTCCCTGTTCCCATGTGTGTCTGGCATGATCTTTCCCCAGCTGCTGCTCTGAATCAGGGCTTTTGACAGAGATTCCTGTGGGACTACAGCAACATCAGTCAGTAACTAGTGATTTCCAGACCAGCAGAAGAACATTTTTAAATGTATGTGATAACATACATTTATGTGCCACTGGCAGTCACTCATCGTATCCCTTCCTACTACCCAGACTTTCCCTCATTCCTTCCTGCTGCTTTTCTTGGTCTGGGAGTGACGGTCTCTGCTACTGATCTTAGCTACAAAGACAGTGGGTCAGAGCCAGATTGGTCAGCAGAGGTTGACAGTGGAGATGTTGGAGACTTCTCCAGTAATCCCGAAGGCTATGATTGTGAGCATTCACAAATATTGCTGGGAGGTATGGGGACCAAAAGAAAAAAAGAAAAAAAAAACACAACCCCAAACACTTTCTTACTCCTCTGTCCAAATTGTGAACAAATTAGGAAATGAGTCAAAACAGAATGGTATATGGAAAGCAAACTATCATCTGTATTTCTAATAAAGTTAGTGTTGGGGAATAGACTTTGTGAATTAGACAGAGCTACCTGGTTGCAGACAATTGAGTCACAGCTTACCCCTGTCTTCCTCTCCCAACCTACCTGACCCAGGCTCTCCACCTATGAAACTAAGGCCAACCGAAAAAGGAAGCAACTGGCTATGAATGCTCGTTTCTCTTTTAAAACCTCACCGCTTCAGTCTACTGCTTTCAGAAAAAAGTGAATAATGGGACCAGAGAAAGGCAGAAATGTTAGGTTAGTGAATTTCATATTGAAGAAAGCATCAAGGAGAGGAAAGGATTTCCCCACCCCACTTAAGCTTAGGAACAGATTTCTGAGGTGATGTGGTCAACTCTGCTTCAGGATATCTGGACTTAAACAATGAAGAACAGCAGGTCAGTTGGGCTAGGAACCCAAGCACCTGGCTTCCAAATTGACTTTCCCACCATTAATTTCCCTCCCTAGCACCTGAAGTGTCATATTTGTTTGGTGGAACCTTTGGCATAAAGACAGAATAAAATATGGTTGGCTTTCCATATCCATGGGTTTCATACCTGCAGGTTCCTCTCCTGCACATTAACCAACTACCAATCAAAAACATTCGAGAAAAATGTGTCCATACTGAACACGTGTAGACTTTTTCTTGTCAGTATTCCCTAAATGGCACAGGATAACAATGATTTCCATGGCATTAACATTGTATTAGGATTTAGAGATAATCTAGTGATGGTCCACATAAACAGCCTTCCTGTTCCCTTTATGATCTCATCTCATTCCAGTGTCCCCTTCACTCTCTTAATCCAAATTTACAGCCTCCCAAGTCTCTGGGATTACAGGAGTGCACCTCTAGGCCCTGCTGTCATTCACACTCTTATCTCAGGACCTTTGTTTTTTTGATCCCTCTGCTGGTGACACTCTTGCCCTTGATATCTCCACGGCTCACTCTCTTTTGCACTTCCTCAAGGCCTGTGCTTGGATAATTCCTTCTCAGTGAGGTATTCTATATTGTTTTTATGACACTAAAATATACTGTAGTTACAGAAAGCTAGCTGACATATTAGGTGCTTAACTCATAAAAGTTTCTCACATGGGTCTCACAGCAATTCCCAGTGGTTCACTTCCAATTAGGGACTCCAAGATCCTTGATGGTATCACCTTAGTGATTTGTGTATTCTGTTTACTGTTCCCTGCCAAAGTATGAAATCCATGAGAACTAGGTATTTTTGCCAAGCTCTTTTTCATATCTTTTGTATTCCTAAAGTCTTGAATGTTGTATGATATATATTAAGTTCCCAGTATTGAAATAAAGTTGAAAGTGTTATGGGAGGAAATGGAAACAGAAAACCTTAAAGGAAGTAACTTTTCTTCTTAGGTTAAAGATGGTGAAGATATACAAATTACACATATAATATTTGGTTATTGTCATTAAAATAGCTACAGATGATTTACAGGCTTTAGAACATATTTAGTTTTTTAGTGTTAACATTTGAATATTGTATTAGTTTCCAGTTGCTGCCATAACATGTTATAATAAATTTAGTGGCTCAAACCACAGATATCTAATTCTTACATTTCAGACACACCTCTCCCCAGGGCAAAAGGTCTTGGAAGAGCTGCATCCCATTTTTAGAGGCTCATTTTTGTCTTTAGCAAAATTCAACTCCTCATAGGACAGAGCTTCCTCTTCCCTTACTAATTGTCAACTGAGAGCCATTCCCAGCTCTTCAAGTGAATGTGTATTCCTCAGCTCATGGCCCCCTTCCTCCATCTTCAGAGGTGCCGGTGGCAAACAAAGCAAGTCTTCTCATTTCTCCTGCCTCTTTTTCCTTTTTATCTCTTTCACATACTCTTCTACCTCCCTCGTTTGATTTGAAGACTTCATGTGATTACATTGGGTCTACTTGGATAATTGAATCTAATTTCCCTTCATTTAAAAATCAAGTGATTAGCAACCTTAAATCCACCTTTTGCCTAAGGTAACACAGTCACAGGCTCCAGGGATTAGAAGTTGAGCATTTTGAAGGGGCCATTATTGAGCCTACCACAGATGGACAAATGATTATGTGATAGGGTCTGGTGATGTGGTATGGGCTGGGTTTGGGTTCCAGCTTTCCATCTTGACAGCTGGGTTACTTGGAAAGTGTTCCTTAACCTCATTGACATTCAGATTTCTGTGTATCAAATGAGAACAATAATATTATCTGCCTCATGGGTTGTTGCCAATATTGAATGTGACTTGTGAAAATAGGTGGTAAATATCAGGAATTCTATTTTACTGGTTTTAAAACATAATTGGAGTATTCCCTTTGTTCTATATCTGAGTTCCAAACCCAGCTTAGAGCCTACCTTGGAAAATCTTACCTTTAAATAGAAAAAGGAGACCAAGTGCTCCTTGGCTAAAACCTCACCAAACCAGCTGGGTTTACAGGGAATGAGGGGGAAGTTAACTCTAAGTACTTATGATTCATTTACAACTAAATCATTAAATGCTATTTTAAGGACATTTGATGGCTCAAGGCTTTTAAAATAATCGTAATGCCTTTTTCTTAAACAGAAATGCTGCCAAGTATAAACAAACTCAAATACCATTTGCTTAAAAATTCTTCTCAAACAAATTTGGAGTGGGTTCTAACCTGGCACAATATATTCTTCCATCTGAATTCCCTGCAGGAATTCCTGAGAAGCAACACTAGCTCTGTTTACTGAATGGGGAGTTAGCAGAGGTGGCAGGCGTGAGTGAAAAGAAAAGCACCCATCTAATTGGAATGTTTCTTTCTTTATTAGAACTATTTTCTGTATTTCAATTATTTTAATTGGGAGCTACTATGTTCTGGTGCTTTCCATTAGCTAAAATGTGCTTCTTTTAACTATCTAAGGGGGTCAAATTCCTTAGCATATAGGTAGAGAACTGCACTTCCTGGAGATGCTGAGGACCATTTGAGCTTCCACATTGATGAATTTGACTTTAAGGCCAAATTGAACTAACTGCCTTTTGATGAGCTTGAGTGCAGCTTGTGACTAACTAGGGAGAAAAGAATGTAAACAGTTTGTATTTTATATGAAATGAGAGGAGCAGAACTCATGTCTTGATCAATTGGAAGAAGCTTCTCTTGCCCTTCTTTTTCAACCTTCTTCATCCATTTACGGCTACTCTCATCAGTAGCACAGCCCTATTCCATGGAAAGCCTGGGAGCACAAGGCCACAAGGATATACAAAGATTCATAATTTTTGAGAGATGTTTTTATAGCTGGTGCCATGCATTAGTATTTGCTTTATGGTTCCTGCCGAAGGTTCAGTCAAGATGGGTCACTAATGTATTCAAGTGATTTTTTATACCTTTATTTAATTTATTTTTTTATTTGTATGTGGTGCTGAGGATGGAACCCAGTGCCTCACACATGCCAGGCAAGTGCTCTACCACTGAGCCACAACCCCAGCCCTCAAGTGATTGTTTTTAATCAATGTCTCTGGGTTTGAAGTGAGCACCAGTAAGTGACAGAAACACATATGAGAACAAAAAACAGCCACAAGGGAAGGAAGAGAACTCTGCCTGCTTGAAAATTAGAAGCATTTCATGACTGATAGAAAGTAAAATTTGTTTCCTTCTTCAATACTTTTGGAGGGAGGAGAGTTTTGGAGAAGTAAAAGTGAGCCAGATGGCACAGTCACTACCAATCATCTAATTTTCAAATAATCTTGTAGTATAATTTTCCAGTTATAAGTACTAGGACAAGGAACTTCTGGCAGTCAACAGAGCCTGTGAAGTGGGATTTTATGAGCTCCCAAGATATCTTAGGAAGCTTGGGGCAACCACCAGGAGCAAACTTCTTCCTTGGCCCATGAGATTTGCATCAGGGATTAGTTTGGAAACCTGAAGTGCAAATGTGAAAGGAATAGAGAGGAGGAACAGTGCAAGACTCCTGTCAGTGTTGTGTGTGTGTGTGAGGAGGTGTGATATGGAGGTCCATGGGCCCTAGGCAGGCTATACGTCTTCAGAGTGCACTTGGGAGTATACTTGCATGTAAAACTCTGTCCTCTGAGATGAGTACTCTAGAAATGGAAACAACTGAGGGTGAGAAAATAGACTTCCTCTAGCAATTTAGCCTGTGATGTTCCTTGAAAAGGTCTTAAGATCAAAGACTGGAAATATTTCAGCACAAAAAGTTTCTGTGAGTAGCTATGACATCACTTTGAGAGCCTAACTGGAGCATCTATACAAATAGCTGTTAAAAGCAAAGGCATGTGTCAAGACACACACGTGCACCACATGCGTGCGCACACACACACACACACACACACACACACAGGTCAGAGGTGGCTGAAACAACACACGCAGAGCAGTGCATTATCTGGAAACCTTATCCTTGAATGAAGCCAGTGACCTCCATTATTATGCCTAGAGAAAGATGCATTTAGGACAAAATTGATGCATGGAATCAGTCTGTAAGCAATCTGTAAAAGCTACAGGGGTATTTCAGTCCCTAGGACATTGGGCCAGAAGCACATTGCATTAATAACAAGACATTTGAGACCTGATAAAATTTGTCAATGAAGTCAGTCACAATTAAACATTTTCAAGAAATCCCAGATGGCATTTTGAAAGAAGTACGACTTAGGCTCATCAGTCAGTCAGATAATCCATGAGAAATGCAGCCATCTTTTTTCTCCCCTGGGTCATTCCTGCTATTTTGACCAAATAGTAAAGTGAAGATCATGCAAAAACTTTTCTGGAGCAGTGTGGATATAGGTGGTTGGTGTTTTTCCCCTTTGTGAAAGACATTATCAATGTTAATTTAAGGTCAGGCTCATTTGATACTTAGGGAGTTCTGAATACATATGGAGTACCTATCATGATGTTTTTGTCCGATTTTTCACCACTGTCACCAAAAGACCTTACAAGAACAATTAGAGCAGGAAAAAGTCATTTTGGGGGCTCGTGGTTTCAGAGGTCTCAGTCTATAGATGGCTCACTCCATTCCTTGGGGTCTGAGACAGAACATTATGGCAGAAGTGTGTGTTGGAGAAAAGCAGATCCGGATATGATGATCAGGAAACAGAGAGAGCTCTGCTCAAAAAGGACAAAATATAAACCCCAGAAGCATGCCCCCAGGGACCCACCTCCTCTAGCCACAACTGACCTGCCTATAGTTACCACCCAGTTAGTCCTTATCAGGAGATTAATGCTCCGATTGTTTTAAGAATTTCATAACCCAATCATTTCACCTCTAAAATTTCCTGCATTGTCTCACACATGAGCTTTTGGGGGACACCTAATATCTAAACCATAACACAATGTCTAGACATTGTGCTATATACATTATGTTTTTAACTGGTAAAACAACTCTAAGGAGTCCAGTGTTGTCATTCAGTTGTGTCATCTGTGAAAGGTATGAAATTGACTTGTCCAGGATCATGCAGTAGGTGGCAGAGGTGCTCCCTCTTGCACCCCATGCCTGGGTTCCCATGCATATACGTTTAACTCTGCCCAAATAAAAGTTTGGTCTGAGGAGAGAATGAATGACTCCATGCTTAGTAGCAATTATCTGCCAACCACTTTGCTAGATGTATCTCAAATTTTGTGCATAGCAATCACTTTAGAATCTTATGAAAATATGGATTCCAATTTTGTTGATCTGGAATGGGCAGGGCTGAGAGTCTGCATGTTAATAACCTCTCAGGTGGTACCCAAAGTGAAGAGAGGGTCCAAAGAAAATTTCACATGATCTTCACTTTAGTTTCTGAGCCAAAATAGGGAGAATGACCCAGGGGAGAAAAAAGGTGGCTGTACTGCTCATGGATCATCATGCTGACTGACAAGCAAGAGCCATATTTCTTTCAAAGTGCTATCTGTATTTTTTTTTTGAAAATGTTGAATTGTGACTGGCTTCCTCAAAACAATTATATTTCTTCTCACTTGGGAGACCAGGGTCTACACTTAAAAATAGCTATCACTCTATTTTATGGGGGAAGAAACAGTCCCAAAGAGAATACATGACTTGCCCAAATTCATGGCGATGGTAAGGAGTACCGGCTATGATTTGAAACCAGAACAGGTTGATTACAAGGACTTTGCAGGATAGCCTACTGCACTACTCCTTGAGAGATCCATTTGTATTCCACACTTGATCAAAGAGCCTGGCACTTTAAAGTCCTAGCTTCTTGTAGAGCTTTTCCTTTTTTCTCTTCAGAAAACATATTTGCAGTTAATTGTGTGCTTACACTTGTGGGTTTTTCTCTTTCTCATTCAATTAGACATATTGCTTTGTCACCTTCAGTGTACCTTAGAACCACCTGGGGAACTCATTAGACTACCAAGGCCCAAACCCCACACATAGACCAATTAAACCAGAGTCTCTGGAGGTTGGTCTCATGTATGGACACTTTCTAAAAGCTCTCTAGGTGATTTTACTGTGCAGCTATCAGAACACTAAATTGTAGGATTTAAAGAAACAATTTCTGGAAAATATCCCCCCAGTTCCCTTTTTTATGATGTCCAAGAAGAAGGTCCTGTATATTAAACTAGCTAGTCCCCAGAAAGTTTCCTATTAAGTTTCTGCTATCATTTTTGTGCCTGTGAACTTTGACTTCCCCAAGATTGCAGCTGATATAAGTTTGACATGGTTCTTCATGAACCCTAAAGGTTTCCATATGGGCTCCTAAAGGTGAGGAGCCCATGAAGGAACTAATGAGGAGGGACCAAAGTGGAGAGATGGATTGCTTTCAGGGCAAGACACATGTTCAAAGTCGTGACTCACTTACCAGCCTAAGGTCTTGAGGAACATTAAGAAAAACTGAGTTTTGTTTTATTGAGTTAAATAAAACTAGCTAGTGAGGATATATTCATTTTTAAAGATCAGAACACAGAGCATTGTTAGACTAATGCTGTAGTAGAGCTCTGAGTAATCTATCATGGTGGTTCAAGCTGGAAGGGGGCTGCTTGTGTCATTTTACACAGTAAATAGCACCACTGCACAACTGCATAAGGATTGGTGGCAAATCTGGACTGAGCTCTAGGAAAAGATAGAAATGAAAAGATAATCAGGGGCCTGAACCTGCCCTCCAGAGAAAAAGAGAAAGGAATTTTCACTGGAGAGAGTGAAGAAAAGCTTTATGTGGATTGGTTATTCTCAACTCTGGCAAGGCAGTCAAAACACCTGAGGAGCTTCAAAACCTCCCAGTGCTCAAGCTGCAGCCAGGAAATGCTGGTTTAATTAGTCTGTCTTGCCACCATGGGTATTTTAGTTTTTAAAAGTCCCACGGGTGATTCTAATGCTGAGGCACAGCTGAGAATCACTGGTTTGGATTGTATTTGCCTTGGACAAGAGAGAATTTAGACAGGCACAGGTAACTGAGGAGAGACAGAGCAAATATATTTTTTCTTTCTTTTTTTGGGGGGGACGGGGTACTTGAGATTGAACTCAGGGGCACTTAACCACTGAACCACTTCCCCAGGCCTATTTTGTATTTTATTTTGAGACAGGGTCTCACTGAGTTGCTTAGCACCTCGCTTTTGCTGAGGCTGGCTTTGAACTCGAGATCTTCCTGCTTCAGCCTCCCAGGGTGCTGGAATTACAGGTGTGTGCCATTGCACCCCGCCAGAACAGATATCTTGCAGATATTGGTTCTCCAAGTGTGATCCCAGCAGTGTCACCATCTGGGGACTTATGAGAAATGCCCATTGTCAGACTCCATGCCAAATCACTACAAACTGTAATTCTGAGGGTGGTACCTAGCCTTCTGTGTCTTAACAAGTCCTTTAGGTGAGTGCATTGCATGCTTCAAATTGATTGTACTTGAACAGCATTTGTGGAAGGGTAGTGCAATGAGATATGACTAGAAAACTTGAAAGTTACAGGCTAGTGTCAATTCTTCTAACAATATCATTGAGATGTACAGCAATACCCAGCTTTCTATGATAGAATGTACTTCTCTCTGATCTTGCCATATTCTTCTCACATACTTAAAATTATAGCAGGGATAAGACGTGTGTCATTTATGCTGCAGCAGAGGACCCCTGGAAGCACACTCTGCTGGTTTGAAGCTGCCCTTTTCTTCTTAATGGATCCATTTGTGTCTTCAGCAGGCAGATGTATTCTCTCTGGGTACATGGGCCATTACATGATGAGAAGGCCAGGGCTGGAGGAAGCTGCTGTCATAATGCCAAAGAAGGTTCCCCCAGTTTCTCCATCTTGCTTCTAATTCCCACCTAAGTCAGGGCTTTGGTTGACTGGACCCCACCTATTGTTCACAGAAGGCCCTTGAGAATACTCACTGAGTCCCAACCAATGGCACTCAGTTGGGAAATCCTTTTCCCTAAACTAAGTGCTCTACTGATGTGTGGCAGGAAGGCTTTCCACTTTACCAGTCAGAGGGGTTCTGTTCCCTGGGTGATTGGCATGCTCACCAGTGCATTCCATTCTTTTCCTCATCCTTGTGGGCCAAGCTCCCTTGAATGGAACTGCTATGTCTTGGAGGATGCTGAGCATCTCTGAGTGTCACAAAGGGACTTCTGGAATAGTGCAACAAAGAGGACTGTAGGTTAGAAGGACTACCATCTTCAAGTTCACTGATTCTCCATTAAG
Organism: Sciurus carolinensis; assembly: GCF_902686445.1. NCBI lineage: Eukaryota > Metazoa > Chordata > Mammalia > Rodentia > Sciuridae > Sciurus > Sciurus carolinensis. The sequence goes on along the minus strand of NC_062232.1, from coordinate 116,987,846 downwards.
CCAATTATGGCTTCAGTGGGTATGGTCGGAGTCATTTGGCAATGTCTGTAAACATTTTTGACTGTCACACCTGGGGAGGGTGCTACTGGCACCTAGCATGTGGAAGTTAGGGATGCTGCTCATCCCACAAGGCACAGAACAGCACCCTACAACAAAGATTTATTAGGCCCCAATGGTCAAAGTACCAGTGTTCAATGTTGTGAAACCCTAGTCCAATCCAAATCTCTTTTTTCTGATATGAGGAATTTGAGGATCAGAGCAGTAAAGTGGAATTCCAGAGGTCATACAGAAAGTGTTGAGTAGGGCTGGGGATACTGATTTTCAAACCAGAATGCCAGGCTCAGCAGTCTCATCTCTGGCATGGATGTCATTTCCTCCACTGAAGCACCCCCTTACTTTGTGCCTGCTACATGCCAGGCAATGTGCTCTTTCCATTTATTCCTACTCCTTAATGTACATGTTCAAGGGAGGCATGACTATCCTTAGAAGGAACTCATTTTGTGCATATAAAATTACCATATGCAAAGTGTTTTAGGCCATTTGCAAAACAAAGGTGTTCTCCAAAGAGACTGAAACATGGTTCTTAGGGAACATTCTAGGCATATATGTGAAAGTGATTATTCTTCTAAGTTTTCAGTAAAAGCCCACAATGTTGACCTAAAAGCTGTCCCACGGCATCACAAGATAAATTTAATAAAATGTTATATGGAAATTAACAATTAGAAGAGGAAGTTTACCATTTGTATTGTGGGAAGGGTGAGTGAAGGAGAGCATCTTTCAGTAGACTAATGAGAATTCTTTGAATGTGAGCTTGGAGTGAGGCCCTGTCCTGGACCCCATAAATAATATGGTAAAGGAGATATAAAATATTCCAAACTGAGGGTGCTTATACTTCGTATGTTGAGAGTCAGACAAAACAGATAGATAGATAGATAGATAGATAGATAGATAGATAGATAGATAGATAGATGAAATAATTATCCTGACAAGCGCACTTCTAGAAAGGCATTTATAAAGGGTACATTCCAGTAGAACCTTGAAGTACATAGAAGGGCAGTTAGAGGGAACAGCAAGTCCAAGGCCTTGAGGCAAGATAAAGTCCAACATAGTTTAGAGACTAATGGAATCTAGTATGAGCAAGAAGAAGGCATATAATGGAATTGAGGAGGTTTAGGGGGAATGGGCACCAGGGTAAGACATTCGCCTTTCATTCTACTCTGAAAAGAGCAGAACGACATGAAGAAAGATGGGGTAGAAGAAGACCTACAAGTGCATGGGGGACTGGATAGAGAATGGTGGGGATTATAAAGCAGAATATAACTAAAATGTCAACAAATATTTCAAAGTTATGTCCACCTTCACCAACTTTAATGACTATTATCATTCTTCTCTTTGTTGACTTATTTACTTAAGTTATTCATGCATATTTAAACCTGCCTTCTTGATAGTGTCCACTGTGGCAATAAAGCTTAATATTATTTATAGATAAATAGATAGGGAGGGAGGCGGAATGTGACTCTTCAGTTAACGGATCCTGTGGTTTTATGTACTTTTCAGCATGACAGGTGCTCAGTGACATGGAAGACTAGTAATTAGTGTATTTTCTTCTCACTTTTTTTCTGATTACATGAGGACATTTGGTAATCTGTATATTATGTCATATTTTCTGTTTCATAGAATTTTTTTAAGTATTTTCTGGTTGGAATCACTAATATATGTCTAATAACTTTGGTAGTCTCATTACTGTATTCATTTCCATTGCCCTGGTGATCCTAGATTTGCTTTGATTTAAAATCATGTATCATTAATTATGTTGAGTCCTCTTTGTGAAGAGTTAATTTAAAAACAAACAAACAAAAAAACAAAAACCAAAACATAGCACCATCAAATAATTTAGGGCTTGTTAACTGTTGCCAGCTTGATGCTAGTAAACCCTGCGAATTACAGTGGCCTGGTGACAGGGAAAGTGCCTTTTCTGGCATTGTCTAAATTATTTCCTAGACTGTCTCTGCTTACTTTTCTGTCTTTAAATAAAGAAAGAAAATTGGTTTTAGATAGAGGTAATCATGGAAGTTAAGACATTCCAAAAGACCTGATCACTATCAATATATTGAAACTTTTACAAAGTAGTATACAATTGGACTTTCTGGCAAACACGCCAGAATCCTGGTTTCTGGGCTGGGTTTTTCCAATAACTTACTGTGTGAGTTTTTCAAGCCATTTCTCCTTCCTAAGCCATATTTTCCTTTTTTTAAGACAAAAAGTTTGCGTTAAATTATCTCTAAAGAGATTGTTTGGAATGACATAGAGGATTACATCATATTACTAAATTTGTGGGTACTGTTTTATATCAATATTTGTTGATATAATTTTATAAAGCAAGAGCTAGACTTACTAAATATGGAAAGATAAATGATGAACTTTTTAATTAAAGTATATTTCAACCAAGTATGGCATTGCATGCCTACAATCCCATCTACTTGGGAAGCTACAGCAGGACGATCGCAAGTTCAAAGCCAGACTGGGCAATTTGGGGAGACCCTGTTTCAAAATAAAAAAATAAAATGCACTCAGAATGTGACTCAGTGGTAGAGTGCTTTGCCTAGCATTTGTGAAGCCCTGGGTTCATTCCCCAGTCGTGTAAAAAGCAAACAAAAATGCATTTCAAAGATATAGTACATGGAAATTTTAAATATTTATCAGAGGTTAAGTACTGCTATAAATTGGATCCTAGATTGAAATGGGACTATTTCTGTGAGTATGAGTATCTTAGACCAGGTCAGCAGGCTTGGACTCTACCAAATTCTCTTATCATGGCTGCTCCTTGTCCCTGTCCTTGATTTTGGTAATTGGTGAGAAGTCTGCTGAAGAGTGGGGATGGTTCTGTATCAGTCCAAAGTTTCTGCTGAGAAACAAAATCTAGATGCAGGCTTACCCACCTAATGCTTAATTGATAGAACCCTTTTTGTAATGAGAACAAGCTCCTTCATAAGTTGTGCTCATGACTATCATTCCATCACTAAGGTCACTTATTCTTGTCACCTCTGTGTCTGAGTATGCCACCTGTCAGTGTCTGTGTGTCTGTGAATGTGTGGATTTGCATGTGTGCACTTGTCTCTTCTAACCCCGTGCTACTCTTGTGGCACTTTGGAATCCTGAGAGGGTGGGTTGTGTGGTCAAGACTGGGGGTGCTGCTTTGTCGGTGAAAATTCCCTGGAGGCATACCACTTTGCTGCGGTTCTCATGGGGCTCAGCAGCCTTTTGAAAAGGATGGGTCTCCTGGATTCAGAAACCAACTCTGAGCCCCTGTTACCACCTTATCTGTCAAAGTCAAGCTGAACCTCTGAAAGAGGAGGAAGCTTTGTATAATCCCAGTGTCTACCTACTCAGTGGAGATTTTTGACCCTCCACCCCACCAGAATTGGACAAATCTATTGTTGGAAAGAGCAAGAGGCCTCACTGGTTCCAATGAATGGAGGCAGGAGTAAGAGTAGAGGTTGTGGGCAAGAAGGGAATTTATTAGAAGCAGGGAACTGGCTGAGAACAGTGGAATAATCTAGGAAAAGAAGATTCTCATTTTCCCTCTTCTGAGGAGCTGACTTCTTTGTAACTCCTTCATTTTTCTAGAACTGGTGATTCTTGGAAGTCCAGTATCTTCATCCCTTCCTTAGGGAAGTAGAACAAAGTTACCCACCTGCCTTAGTGCTGGTATCCTGCGGGAAATCCCCTTTCTCTCCTGTTGCTCTGCACTGCACATACAGCCATTCTCCCACCTGACAGTCCTGGGAATAAGAGGATTTGATATAATAGTTTTAGTTTTCCTCCAAAATACTTTAAGGTTAGAGATTTTATAGATTCAACTGAGTTATTGCTTATACAATGCCATTTCTGGTTAGAAAATCCAAAATATTTCTATGTTAGTTTGGGTATTCTTTATTTTTTTCTGTGTTGCCTGACTTAACTGATGTTTGAGGCATTGAGTAGAGAGACAGCCTGTGACCCAAAGCTGAGCCATTAACTCCCAGATGTTCACGATTTTCAAGGAAATGTTCTGTGCCTGTGGTTATTACTCAGATGGCTCCTTAAATGCTCTCATCTTGGCACCTTTTGCACTTGCTAAATTCAGTTTAGAAATAACAGGAGAGAGAGGGAATTTTGTGGTATACAATTATCCTGCACTTTCGTGACCTTCATGCTTTCTCCATCATGATGAATTTTGGGGTTAGCCCTTGTATCAGTCAGCATGCAGATTTTGCTAGAATTTTGTTGTATGGTACAGATAACCAGTTGTATCTAATTAAACAATAATGATGGCAGTGTAAGGCATTTTCTGGGAATTAATGACCAGCTGGGAAAAGCTGATGGCTGGAGAGTCAGCCAAAGGCTATTAGCTTTGGTCCACCATTAATCTCCAGAAATGCCTGTTTGTGACATCATTGTTGCTATTGAACAATGAAAATGGAAGACAATTTACCAATACGTACATCATGTGTTCCTGAGCAACAACTTTCCTGTGCAATCTCCAAAAGTCATTTTTTCGTTTTTATCCTCCAATTGCCCTTTAATCTTAAAATGTGTTTTCTATATAGCACTTCTTGAAAATGGAATTTCTCAGTTTTCATATAATCATGGTTTTTTTTTTTTTATGTGTTCTAATTTGGGAGTTTTCTTTAAATATTTTGGATGGTAAAAATCAGAATTTGTCTTCAGCTGTGATACTGGAATTTGATAAGTGTCTATATTATCATAACTATCTGCTCATGGCAGGAAATGTTTGCACATGTTTTGAACAGCAGCTGTTGCTAGCAAAGATGTGTATTCCACAACAAGATCCTAAAAAGTTGTAGTAACATCCCTAGTAGATGAAGGGAACTCTGTGCTGGGAAAAGCTATGCTGGTGTATCTATAGAATATTTTTGATTACTGCCACTGATTGTTAGAACAAAATAGAGAACTAAAATATTCATCACTTTCTTGCATAATTTAATGACTTATAAAGGATGACAATGATTCCAAATACAGGCAATCTATCAAGAACTTGTTCCAAACTCATAATATGAATTTAAAAGTTATGTTGGTTTTTATGCCACCCGCCCCCCATATGAAAGGAAGTTCTTAAAGCCCATTAAAATCCCAGCCAGTGAGTCAGGAATGTTTTGCCAAATGCAGAAACTTCAGATCCCATCTAAATTCAGCTATAAACCGCTTACTTTTTACAAACACCACAGCATTAGTCTCCCCATAAGAAATCTGCTGGTGGTGTCAGTCCTCCTAAATGCATGTTAAGTGTATACATTTGGGGGACAAGAATGAGTCAGCAAATCATTAATCACAGCTTTGCAGGCACTGACTCACTCCTGGTGAAAGGGAATAGCCTCACTGGGAAGAGTGTGAAAGAGAAAAAAAATTCATTCTGGGGTTTGTTCCCTGTTTCTGCAAATGCAGATCAAATTTGCACCCACTTTGGTGGGAGGTTTTCAGACTATAGAATGTAGCAGTGGACCCTATAAAGGCAGCCATCTGGGTTTTGCAGAGAAAAACCTCTAGTGCTCCATAGGCCTACTTAGGAAACACACATGGACCTAGAAAGAAAAGGCAGACTGAGAGGAGCCTTGTGTGTATCTAAAAGGCCCATATTAGTAAACCAGGTCCTGCTCTTCCACAATCCAATAAGGTAGCTCTTTGATCCATGGTTGATTATTGGGCCATCAGCCAGAATCTCTGCCCTTCATAAAGGCTTTTGAACATCTGAAGGGCATTTATCATGGCCCCAGTTCTCTTGAGAAACCAAAGAGCAGAATCCTCCATTCTCTGCAGACTTAGTACACACCTCTTGGAAGTCAGGCCGTCACCAAGAGCAGACCAAGAACCTTAAGTTAACTCACAGATAATTGGTCAACATTAGACAGTTTCATCTGTAAATGTTTATACTGCATCTCAAATGGAAGCACGTGAGCTCTACATGGTGTTTATTTACATACAGCATGGCTATGGATAATTAAGATATTTTATTTATTGCAGGTTAAATTGCACCAGGTGTGGTGGAGCACATCTGTAATCCCAGCAGCTCAGGAGGCTGAGGCAGGAGGATTGCAATACCAAAGGCAGCCTCAGCAACTTAGCAAAGCCATAAGCAACTTAGTGAGACCCTGTCTCTAAATAAAAAAAAAAATTAAAATGACTGGGGATGTACCTTAGTGGTTAAGCACCCTGTGTTCTATCCCTGGTAACAAAAATAAGTAAATTAAAAAAAACTATTAAATTTTGATCATACTATCCATACAGGTATACATAATTGAGTAGCTATCTCCAGGACTTTAGTATTTTAAACTCATTCCCTACAAATAAAATCACCAAGTTATTTAAAGTGTTTCTTTGAAACTTGGGTATGAATGTTGTTTCATTAATCTTTCCCTGGGTATAGGTTTGGTTTATGTTGTTCACTGCTTTCATAAAGCTCTAACTTGAGTTCATTTTGTTATGTGGTGACCACAGTTCTGGATGACGCCCCCCCTGGCACACAGGAATACATTATGTTACGGCAAGATTCCATCCAATCTGCGGAATTAAAGAAAAAAGAGTCCCCCTTTCGTGCTAAGTGTCACGAAATCTTCTGCTGCCCGCTGAAGCAAGTACACCACAAAGAGAACACAGAGCCCGAAGGTTTGTGGACGACACACGCGTGTTTTTGCTTGTTTTCTCTCATTCTTCTTTCTCTCTCTCCTTTTTTTTTTCTTTTTGATTGTGCATTGCCCTCTGGTGTGCTGTGTGTTGTTCGGCCCCTGCTATGACTAGGAGGCCCCCTGGCTCGCCGGTGAATGTGTTATGCAGTCTCAGTTGGGACACTGTATAAAACAATCATCTCTGGCACAGCGCGCAGCATCCTCCTGCTTTTTGCAGCTGAAACATTTTCAGTTGGTGTCATGACACTGCCCGGTTTTGGCTGGCAACGTTGCTTGCTCCTGTAGCCAACATCTGGCCAAGTCTGTTCCCTATCACCTTGCATTCCTGAAGCAGCAGTCAGCTGAGGAATGACACTTCTGAAATGAAATAATGAGAAGATTGTTTCAAATTTTCTAACTCTCCTCCACTCCATAAAGCTTCTGCATTGCTCTGGAAGAATGCTCATGATCCACTTAGTTCGCTGAAGCGGGTCCAGACTTCCCATGTAATGCACGTCCAGTTGCACTTTGCCATAGTGAAATGCATGCCTGCAGGAGACTATGAGTAGTTTGTTCTTCTTTTCAGCTCAAGTACAGGTTTGGACAACTCTGCTTGCTATTACTTAAACTCAGATTAATAAGGTATTCATTCTAATCCTTGTGACAAAACTCTCTCTGAAGTACCTTGCCTGACCAGAAGATAATCTTGCATTTGTTCCAACAGTTTTGCACATTTCAGACAGGACTGTTTTTCACATTATAAATAAAATACAGAAGGACTGGGGATGTGGCTCAGTATCAGAGTGCTTACCTGGCATATGTGAGGCCCTGGGTGCAAACCTCAATATTGCAAAAACAAATTGATAACGTATAAATAAAATGTAGTAATTTTATTGCATCTGTGTGTATTTCAACTTCAAAGATGACAATTATTATGTTTGCTATTGAAATTCTTATTATATAACAGCCCATCTTTCCCTCATATCAAATACTATTGCAGTTTTCCGATGAATAACACTGAAAGTGACAAATTCATCTGTCCTTTGGTAGTTGATATACACGTAATGCATAAATGGTTCTTCTATGTTTTCTAAAAGTGACTTTGTTCCTATTTGTTGTCCCTTTGCAACATTGCGGGGATCCTCACTATAACTGTCTTTCTCATCTGGAAAACACTGCCACCGGGTTTGGTTGGAAGTTTGATATGCAAGGAAATTACTACATGTGGACTCCAGTCCATGGTTTGAGAGGCAAGATTTTACATCTCAAATTTCTCCTTCTCTTTCTTCTAAATAGAGTTTAATGTGTTCATTGGTAGAAAATGAAAAGCCTATATGTGTCTATGTTTAATTCTATTTCAGCAATAGAGTAGAACCTTTGGATTTATTTTCCCCTACTTTTGGTACCTAACCTACCCACTTTGAGTGTGAGTTCTGATGTCAACACTTATTCATCTGCAGGTGGAAATGGTGACCCTCTACAGTGAGTAAAATCGACCTATTGGTGGTTTAGTAGAGAACCTACTAACTTGATTTCGACTTTACTGAAACAAAACATTTTTAACCAGTGGCAATTACTTTACTATATATAATGCATTCTATTATTTTCTGCTTTCTTCTCTTTCAAATTATATATGCATGTATACACACATAGAGATACTGTTTTTGTACTTGCAAATTAGCCTGAAATGCAAAATTTGCTTTGGGTAAGAAAAATAAGCCAGTTAGGAAGCCACTGACTAAATTCAGTCAAGCAATTGGTTAGAAACTTAAAATTGCTTCAACAATACCTTGGATTAAAGTTGAATAACCAAATTTAAGACCCCATCTTTTTATTGCATGCAGTTTTGACAGGATCTGTTAATTTTCAAGTACCATCTGGAGTGTATTGTGAATCCTGTTGTGAATGTTTTCTGATATGAAGTATTCTTTAGAGAGTGGATAGCAGTTAAATGCTCCTGTATAAGGTTTGGGCAGTTTTTAAACTGTCATTTCATCCATATATTGAATGACTGCCATCATATTGAGTGTGACTATAATCTTTTCATTTGTATACTTTGATGGTGGGCATTGTCTTCTTTCAGATTGAAGATTTCCCTTGGTTTTGATCTCCTTTCATGTCCTCTGGGGTATTGGAGCTAGTATTTCCCTTCTTATTCTTCTGAATTGTTTGTAAATTGAATTAGATTCATTAGAGTTTTTCTGGGGTAATATGCTAATACTGCTTAAATTGTACTGTACCCCTTCAAACAAGAGTCCAGAAGCTAATGGTAAACCCAGACCTACAAATGAAAATGCTTCATCTCTGTACAGATGAACAGGATCCAGAAGACCTTAGACGGGGCAAAAGAAATGTGCTGTGGAACAGACCTTGGGTAAATAAGGAAACAATGCCGAGAAATTAACATGCTTACTTCCCATAGGATACTGAAGCTTGTCATTTCCAGGAGGTGAAGTAACTGTGGGTTTGGAAATGTTCAATAGCCATTCTGGCAACCTGGAAGATTTTTGCAAGACAGGTTTTTAAATGCTATAAGGTATAGTCTTCAGTTCTCTCTCAAAGTTGCTATAGCATTTTGTTGTCATTAGTAGAAATAAAAGATCTCCTTATTACAATTGGATAGTATCTTAGATCCAAACCAAGTGCATACAGTAAAACATTTTATTCCCAGGTGAAGCACTTTTGAAGAGATACTCCCTATCCTGGTCTCTGAGCCAAAGCATGAGACCTTAATTGACATTGACTGTGAATGCACACCAATTTCACAGCAGGAATAGGCAATGGTTAAGCCATCCATTTGTTTGGTTTGTGCAATGCTAACCTGCCAGTATGACCTCTTCTAACGAGGTGGTGTTTATACAGTGTCAGAAACCCTGAAGTGAAAAATGAAATATTCATTTACATTTGGGAGAAAATAAAAGTTTGACTTGCATAAGTTTTAGATATTATTAACTTAGGTCAAAAGATCTATGTGTTTTATGATAAAGCTGGAATTAGTTTGCTTTCCATTACTGAATTGACAAAATCAAACTGTTTTTGTATTAGTATAGATAAAGTCTTGGTGTTTCTTTTGGGTGACAGTGGTATGTAAGGGCCAAGTTATTCCCAAAGTTTATGACCACCTAAGATTTGATATGGATAACTTCATTAACATGGTTCTTTAACATGTCTTTTAAAGGCATTTTTGGGTCATGTGCAGGACCCCCCATAATCCATGTAAAAACACATAGGTGGGCTGAAATATATCACTGGCTTTTCAGGATACACTAAGCCAAAATTATTCTTTGCTAAACATGAGTTTCTATTTATGAACAATGTATTTGAAAACAATTTTTTAATCTGTTCCAAATACTTGTGATTTTCAGTGATGTGATTATTTCCATAAAAACCACTTATGATATAAGTGAGTACTTATATGAGTACTGAAATTTGGCTGAAGAAGCACATACAAATATCAGAGAGTCTAATTTGGCCTGGTACCAGCAACAATCTTTGTTATAAGAAAGCTGTGTGGAAAGGGGAGATCGTTACCAAAATCTTTTTCTTACTGTTCCAGGAGCCTTTTGGCAAGAGAAAGTATAATCTTCATAGCTTTGTTCCTTTGTTCATTTTTTTTCTTTCTATGCTATGTGTGCCAAATGAAATCACTGATTAGAGTAACTCCTGGAAGCCAATCTATTATCAGCACAGCTCCTCATTCCTAAATGGCACTCATTGGACTTTTTCTGATGTTTGAAGATTGTTAAAAGAATCACGCCTAGAGACACCCACTTACAAGTAGATGGTGTTGAAAATCTACAGAGACAAATAAATCATGGATTCCTGGTGTTTGCTTTTAGGATTGAAAATTCTGATTATAATAGTAAATTTGAAGGAATTAATGTGATGGAAGAAAATATTACCAAGCTCAGTGATTTGTCACCATCTTTTAATCAGGCATTGGTCTCTTTACTATAGCCTGTTTTCAAATGGCATGCGTACACACACACACACACACACACCTCCCTGGCTGGGCTGGGATCATCCATAACCTTTGTATTTGGAGAGGTATCCAACCACAGTGGTGTTTGTTAGAGGAGAAGATCTATGCTTGAGACAGGAGATAAAGTACCATAGGCTTTACCAACCAAGAGAAAGCACAATTCTATGCTAAATGTTAAGGGGATATATTTTTGACCATCACAATGATGATACTCTGAAAATGTCTTGTTTTTTTTAGCCTATAAAGAGCATATATCATCATGAATATCAGTATTGCCAAAATGATAGGTTCGGGAAACCATAGAGAAATATTACAGGACTTGCTGATGAAAATGTTCTTTTCAACTTCATTTCTTCTAACTTTGTTGTCTCCTGTTGTTGTGCCTTTCTCATTTTAATACTAATTTTCCTTTTGAAAAGTAGGTCAGTATCAATTTGAATTAATAGACAGTGTGACTAAACTACTGTTATTAAATCCTTTTGTCACTAAGCTGGAATTAGGTAACAACCTCTGACACTTGACACCTGAAGACGTCCTTTAAGAAAAATAAAACTGGGTTCCATATCTCTCACTTTGAGGATGAGAACTGATGAAATATCTCTATTCTGTTAGGAAAATATGGGCCCATTTGTTTGGGTAGCTATGAAAAGATAAAAGCACTTTATTCCAAACTGTTTTATTGCAAAGTAACTCTGATTTGATTGTAAGTCACCCTGCCTTTGCTTCATGACCTGAAAGATGACAAAATAACACCAGAAAGGTTTCTTTTTTCATTGAAACAAATGACAGTTTAATTGCAGAGTCCCCATCCCAATAAAAATATGAGTCCAAATAAAATGCAGAAATCTGGAGACCCTGTTGATTTAGCAACCAGTAAAGCTCATGTTCTCCTTTCAAAGTATTCAAAAAAGTGCTTCTCTTAGTTGCATGTCAATTATTTCTTAGAAAACAACTTGTTATATCATAATAACATTAGGAAACCGGAAATGGCACTAACACATGTTCTCAGTTCCCTCCTATTTCCTCTCCTTATGGCAGCAAGCATGAAATTAAGTCATATTTTGGGGGTAGCTTCTGCACTCTGGAAAACTTGTAATCTAATCCAGGAAGTATACTTAGGAGCCAATGATTCAATTTCAGGACAGGATGGGCATTTATTATTCTCTTATTGAATATATGCATCTCAATTCAGTTTCTAGGATGGCTTTTACAGTACAAACTAATAACCATTTGTTCTTGGAAAATATGATTCACTTTTTAAAGTAACAGGCCTCCTGTCTCTTTTGAGCTTAGGTGTTCCCATCATGGTGGTGATGTTTTCTTGAGACAAAGTAGTCTTTCCTGGTAACTTTCTTCTCCAGGTTTCCCTTCATAAAGTTGGGAGTAAATTTTTTTGCTGTGTGAATACAGCACTGATGACCTGTTTCAGGCATTTATGTTTGATATGACATCATTCTAGGAAACTGCTCTGAAAGGTCTACTGGGTAAAGGATACTGTGCAATGGTGATTTTTTTTAAATTTATTTTTATTGTAAACAAATGGGATACATGTTGTTTCTCTGTACATGGAGTAGAGGCATACCATTTGTGTAATCATAACTTTACATAGGGTAATGTTGTTTGATTCATTCTGTTATTTTTTTCCTTTCCCCCCCACCCCTCCCACCCCTCTTTTCCCTCTATATAGTCCCTCCTTCCTCCATTCCTGCAATGGTGATTTTGATGTAAGTCACAATCACAGTGTGTTACCTGAAAAAAATATGGGAATTTTCCATCCATGTGTGTGCTGCCCTCTTCAAAGCCGTTACATCAGAGACGGTGTTGCCAACATGCTCCTGGGCTTTGATGTCTCAGCAACTGCTCTTGGTGTTTTTTTTTTTTTTTTTTTTTTTTTTTGTTGTTGTTGTTCTTCTTCTTCTTCTTTGCACATTTGATTGACAAGCCATGGAAAAAAAATCTACCCTTCTGGCTTAGCCTGGTGTGACCTGCTAGACTGTGCTCTGCATCCACAAAGGTTGATTCCCTAAGTCAAGGCCAACCCTAAAATGGCTGCTTTCCTTTACCAAGGAGATGTATAAGCATTTGCTGTTGCTGCTACTTCAACATCCATCCCATCTTTTGTTTTAAATTACAACTCCCTTGACTGATTGAGTAGAATGCAGGAATGAACTGTATTCTTTCTCTCAGATTCTTAAATAATCACCAAATCATTGTTTTCCAATTATGTTTCATGACAATGATTGCATGATATCTTCATGAAAAGACAGATTCTACAATCAAACATGTATCCCAAATTATGTACCATCCCTAGAGAGTCATGATGCATGAGTATATTTAATGTTTTGAGAAATCTTGCAGATGAGGAAACTGTCTTACTTCACACAAATCATTGGTAAACATCTTCTAGCTACTGGAACTTTCTTACTCCTTAGACCCATTAACATCCCACAAGTATATGTTTGGAAGGCTGTGCCAGCTCCATTGAGCAGTGTATTCTCATCAAAGCTTGGTTTTGACAAATATCACACTTTTTAAAATGCTTGCTTATCCTTCCCTTTCTCTCTAACTCCCACCTACTACATGCTACTCAAAGTGTGATCCATGGATCAGTTCTGGGTCTGAAATGGTTTGTTTCTAGTCCATGGCTATATAAGGATCTTGTGGTAGAATGTAAATAATGCACTGCTTCCTTCATCAAGCAAGTATTGCTGTCTTGCTGTGAAAACTAATGTCAACTGAACTAAATAAAATAAAACAAAAAACGTTTTTAGTAACATAGTTCCCAGACCAGCCCTGAGCCTGTGGACGATATCTGAGTAATAACTCCCTTAGATTAGTGATCTTCGACCTTGTCTTCACATTGAAATCACCTGAGGACTGTTTAAATAATGTTGATGCCTAAACCTCACACCAAACAAAAATCAACAACAACAAAAAAAAGAAAACAGAAAATCTCCAAAATCTCTGATGGTGAAGGCTCAACATGGGTACTTTAAAAAAAATCTTGCAAGGTGATTCTAATGTGCTAACAGATTTGTAATCAGTACCTTAGAAAATAACTACCTTGGCATTCAACCTGTTGCTTGATGTCAGCTGTCATTTCCAAAACCTTATCACGTTGATTGCTTGGGCCTCTTCAAGAGGTGCCCCGTGATTAGAGGGCACAGCTGGACAAGCAGCACTTATATAACCTTTAGAACTTGTGGCCATGTAAGGTATCCATCTTTTCAACCACAAACACACCCCTCTCTGAAGTTTTCTTGCCTCTTGTGTCATTCTGAGCTTTTAGAAAAATAATCAGGCTTCTCCATAGGAGCGTGGTAATCTGCCACCTTGTGACCAACATCCTTTCTTGCAAGCAATTCTTGTCACACTCGATCTGCTCTCAGACTCCTAGTGCAGCTTGCAAATGTGGGTGGAAGTTTCTCAGGTCCCATGTGTGAGTGCACTTGAAGAAGAAGATGGAGAAGGAGAAAGAATATTTTGATATGCCAGAAAAGTACCACAGCCTCATTACTTGATTGCTACTGCTCTAGTGACATGACAAAACTTGACTCAAGCTGCTCATAGCCTAGGTTACATCAGAGGCTGTCATTATTGAAGCATTGCTCCTTTATCACATAGACATAATCATCTACCTCAGCATCACATCATTACAGCAGCATGCATGTGAACACTGACTTTGACCTAATTGGGAGGCTTTAATTTCTATCCATTTATAAATCATTCCTAGCATTCTAAATTACACTGACTCAGGTATTCATTTGTTAAACTCTGCAGCATTTCTCAAGGTACTTAATAAGCAGCTTGAGTAATACCCATGGGAAAGTGTTGAACAAGAGATGTTACATCAACACTTACCCTTGTCTTGCCTCACGGCCAATATCCACACTCACTCCAACATGTGAAAGTCTCATGTCCACTTCTACCCAGGTGCTAGCAGATGTCTACTTAGGAGACCCAGCTATTTTAAGATGTATGTTCTCAGAACTGTTCCAAGGCAACCTTCAGGCACATCAAACTTTGAAAGCAACAAACAACTTTGGCTCCAAGACCAGGCCTTCCATTGGGGGAGGTAAGAGAGTACCTTCAACTGGGCACATCTCCATATAGGGAAAACGCTCAAGTTCCTTGAAGGCAGGAGCACCAAAACCCTGTTAAGTAGGGACTGCTGCCCTCACTAAACAGATGAGTGAAGATACAGAAAGCTTAAGTATGTCCTCAATAAATGGGCAGGACGTGATTTGAATCTAGCTTTTCTGGCTTCCAAAGCACATGACCTTTACCTTCCATGACTTCTCTCAGTGCTGAGTTTTCCTCTTCTTCTTACATATGTGCATACATACAATTTTATTGCCAAAGGTGTCAATGTTTAAAGGAATAAAATGCTGTCCACACTCCATCCTCACCTTTGCCTGAGGAAGGGAATGTCAAAAGCAGAAGGGCCTCAGGAGGTGCTTGCTCATTCTCTGGGTCTGGGGTTAGGTGGGGTGCAGTGCTATAAAGGAGTAAATACAATGACCATTATCATCAAGGAGCTGATGATTTATCTGGGCACACAAAGATATAGTAGAATGATGAGGGAATAATGAAATCAATTTGAATGTGATAGAACTGTTCCTGGGTTAAGTAAATAAACAGATCACTTGCCTTCTCTCCTTTCTTTAAGCTAGGTGATGTTCCTCTCCACCTGTAATAGTAGAAATGAGGAAATGTCATTCAAATTATTAAAAATCCAATTCCATAGCTTAATATTTTCCGAGTTCAATAAAATCACCACCACTGATGGAACTGTTAAGACTTGCCTTGCATACTTCCTGAGCCCCATAGGATTAGATATTACCTACAGATGGGGCTAATCACAACAGATTCTCTCGTAACTCATGGGAACACTATTCTCTGGCCTATGGTAATTAATAACAAAAGAAAACAATAATTGACAATTATCTAGAGCTCAGTATGCGTACCAGGTTTACCTAACATTGCTTTAATTCTCATAGCAATCCTTGGAGGCAGGCAGGTCTTTTCTCCATTTTATGAATGAGGAAATCGAGACTCAGAAAAGTGAAAGAACGTGCCCAAGGTCACCTGGCTGGTGAATGGTAGAGCAAATACTCAAATGAAATTTGTCAATCCAGAGTCTGTGGTCTTTCTGTTAATAGGAGAATGTGTATCATACGTAGGGTGGCCCCAGAAGGCGCTCCCATTTTTTTCTCTAGTGATGACAGTATCATTTTGCTGAGACACATTACCTGATCTATATAACCAGAGGTGGAGAGACCTTTTGCCTGCTTTCAGAAGAACAATAAAGAGGTGGCTTGCTTTGGGGAGAGAAGAGAAACACTCAGATGTGATTTTTAAATGTTTTCAGGGAAATATTCATTAAATTTGACTTGGGCAAAATGCTTTACCATATGTAGCAGTCCAAGATGGAATTTACTCCCTGTACTGGTGTAAGCTTCTCAGCTTCAGCCAGTTCTTGATCACCTCAGGCCAGTTGACCTTCCACCTCCAACTTGTCTCACATAATATTACCTGATGACCTAAGTCCCTGTGTGACAAAACCTTCATTACATAGATGTGACTTAAGGCATGTGAGGAGCAAGTCCTGCCAAACTCAGTTGGATCACTGTCAAGACATTGTTCTTTATGACTTTCAAATGGAGTAGGATTGTGTGTAATGGTCATCTTCCCTCCAGAAACATGAAGAAAGAGGTCCCAGGATTTTCATGATGTATTCTATGCAGGACATTCTAAACTGTGCTTTGGCTAGATGCTTAGCTGTCAATTTTTAGCATCTTTTCTGTGTCAGGCCCTTCACGTTTATTATTGCTAATCTTCCCAGCCACCACATAAGGTAGGTGTCATTAGTCTTGAAAGGCATGATGGGGAAGTTGGAGTGCAGGTCTGTGACATAACTCATTCAGAGTCATGGCTAATCAGTGTCTTAACTGGAATTTGAAGCTTAGATTATTTAGCTCCCAAGACTGATCTTTTCCACCATTCTGTGCTGCCTCAGCTCCTCCTGTACCCTGATCCTTTCAGGCACAAAACACAAAAAAAGAACTCTACCCAATCTTAGCCATGCCAGTCAGAGGTACTATTCAGAAGAAAATCATAGAATTCTTTAAAACCTTACAAGAGAGTATACTTACTCAATGTACCCAAAAGAGGATTTCCTTTGTATATTCCCTCATCCTGGTTCAAATGTTGCAGAAGTGATAGGCAGGGGTTAAATGAGATATGTCCCATGTTCTTCCACTTTGTTCTCTATATGAGCATCTGGTCTCCGAATTTCTTTATTTATTGCAATGCTCGCTAAATGGAGGAATACTTCAATCCCATAGTTTACCTCATGGAACCACTAGGCCTTAAAGCTGGCTTTGCTGATTCTGTCACGAGCTGCCTTGTCCCAAAAAGGGAAAGGATGAGGCAGAGTTTTCTAACTGTCATGATTTTAGGTGGGGTTCACACAGGTAGTGAAGATCTGTTTTTAGGTCATCTGGATTTGGGCACCCCCAGTGAGAATTCTTGAGTTTTTATTCTTGCTCTGGATTTTTATTCCTACCTTGGATTACAGGGATCTTGTGCAATGAGAGGAGCAGCTCCCCTTTTAGGACAGTCTGTCTACAATAGGGACCACCATATCCATATTGGGATTATTTACTCATTCTGTCTCTCTTTGTGTAAGCATAGATAACTTTAACTGGATTAGATGCAGACAGACTCTTCACTAAGGACCTCAGTGGGTCAGGAGCCATCTTGGTTGACTTCGGTCAGAGACTTTCCATTGCCTCTGTGGTGACAAAATTGATTCTGCTCCACTGCAAAACACAAAACACAGGGACAAGGGAAATGTACCCTTCTGTGGTTGCTAATCTCCATTCAAAGAGGGTCTGAACAAACACAGAGACACATACTAGTACTCATAATAGTTAATTAGGGAAATAAAATGCAAACAGAGAAGTTGTAGAGATCACGGGGTTCCTCCACTGTCATCCTTCTTAAGATCCATCCAATCCAGCAAAGCCCAGACTAATCCCATCTATCAATAGGACACTGTGGGTCCAAGTAAACCGTTCATTCATACAGCAAGGATGTTTGTCTAGCAGGTTACCTCAGGCTCTGAACAAAATCTGGTTTGTTTCATGCAATGAGGAAGGAACAGAGGGCATTTCAAAAAGTGGGGATTATAGAAACTGCTAGCCAGTTACTTTTTCCCCTTGTTCCTTCATCAGTGATTTTTTTCTTCTGTACTCTTGATTTTTCTCAGAGAAAGTACTCTTTTGCATCCATGTTAGAAGATTCATGAACTGATTCAGTAAATCTCTAATTGGCATGCATGGTTAGCTGTTCACTTAGTGGATAATTCGTTAAATATACCCAGAATATTTGCTTGAGGAAGGAAAAAAAAATTCCCCAAAGCAAAGTAGAATACTTTGAGAACCTTTTTCTGTAGTGCCATTTTGGCTTTGGAAACAGACACTAGTGATTTAAATGACTTCTATTTCCCTTCCCAGCGTGGACTTTACTTAAAACATTACAGCTTTTATTTCATGCCTTCTGAATAGAGCTTTACTAAACGATATGTGTCTGGCAAGAAGAAGCACTCAAGAAATAATTACCATTACAAATAACCTACTCATCTAACAAATTTGGATATTCAGAGTTCAATGGGCCATTTGCCCTAAATCCTGGCAGCAAGCGACTGTTTCTAATCAGCATTAACAGAATGGATATATTTGTCAATAGATATTTACTGACTGTCTTGCACAATGATGCATCATGCTTGGGACTGAGAACATCATGTCAAGAGAGATAGTAACTCTACTCTCTAGAAGGAGTTTAAGACTGGCAGGAAAGATAGATTTCATACTCATCTCCTGTTAGCTTGTGTTATATGCAAAACCACTTTTCTTAGGCTACAGGTTGGCAATTTGGTTCTACTGATCTTACCTGGACTCCATTGCACATATTTGGTCAACTGATAAACTAGGGCGGCACTGATGTTTCTAGGATGGGTGTGTGTGGGACAACTCAGTTCTCCATTTTTTTCTCATTCAAATCCATTAAATCCTTTTTATAATTCATTCATTGATTTGTTCATGCAGCACTTATTGAGCAACTTTTCTGTGTGCCAGGCACATATGAACTTGCCTTCAAATTGCTCAGAAATGAGTTCTAGGCTGGCAATAGATATTTAAGATTTACCAGTCTGTGACCAGTATTAAGACCACAAGAAAAAATATCTCTTTGCCAAATCTTTCAGGTAAATACTCAGAAGTAAGATTGTCATATCATATGGTAATGTTTTTAGTTTTCTTAGGAATCCCCATAGAATTTTCCTTCATGGTTGTACTAATTTACATTTCCACCATGGGTGGACTAATGTTCCCTTTACTCCATATCCTAGCCAGTTCTTGCTATCTTTTGATTTTTGATAATGGTCGTTCAGATAGGTATGAGATTACATCTCATTGTGGTTTTAATTTGCATCTCCCTAATGATTAGTGATGTTGAGAACTTTTCCATGTATCTGTCTTCGCCTGAGAATTATATTCAGGTGCCCATTTCTTATTAGAATTATTTGTTTTCTTTCTATAGAGGTATTTGAATTCCTAATATATTTTGGATACTAATCCCTTTTCAGATGTGTGGCTTGCATATATCTCCAGCTACTCTATAGGTTGTCTCTTTACTCTATTTCCTTTTTTGTGCAAAAGATTTTTTTTACTTTGATGAAGTTCCATTTCTCTATTCTTTGCTTTTTTGTCAGTACTTTTTGGGTTTTGACCAAAATCTTTGAAATCAGTATGCTGAAGAGTTGTCTACATGCCCATTTTCACTAGAGCACTATTCACAATAGTTAAGGAATCAACCTAAGTGTTCATCACCAGATGAACAGACACAGACAATGGTGCATGTGTGTGCATGTGCACATTTGCAGTGGGATACTATTCAGCCTTTAAAAAAAGGAAGAAATTCTGACACTTGCAACAACATGGATGGAATTGCAGAACTAGTTAAAATAAGGTAAACACCAAAGAAAAATACTATATATTCTCATATGTTTAATCTAGAGTAATTGAACTCATAGAAGCAGAGAACAGAATGGTGACTACCAGAGGCCACAGAGGGGAAAGGAGAAATGATAATCAAAAAGACCAGGTGCAATGGTACACACCTATAATCCCAGCAACTCAAGATTTGCAAGTTCCAGGTCAGCCTCAGCAATTTAGTGAGACCCTAAACAACTTGTCAAGACCCTGTGTCTAAATAAAATTTTAACAGGGGCTGAGAATGTGGCTCAGTGGTAAAGTGCCTCTGGGTTCAATCCCCAGTACCAAAGGCTATAAAGCCTTCAAAAGGAAGAATACAGTTTCTTTTCTTTCCTTTTGTTTTGAGATTTCTTGCACAGCATACTGAATAAAGCTAATATTTGGGTACAGTACATTTCCATGTTTCTGGGGAAGTGGATTGAATGTTCTTATCACAGAAGATATCAAATATTTAAAGCAATGGAGAAGTTGGTTGGTTTGATTTGGTCTGTCACATCGTTTTCAAAATCCATGTCATTACTTTGTACCCCTTAAGTATGTAAGAGCTATAGTTTGTCAATAGATAAGAACATAAAACAACACATTTAAAAAAAAAAAAAAACCTGAGAGCAGAGGAGACACCTAGGGAGGTAGAGTTGGTAGAGAAACCAGCCTCCGATGTGAAAGAAGGAAAACCAGGAAAATGAGGTGCTGAGGGAGCTAAGGGAGGACTGGGCTTCAGGAAGGAGGGGTAGATCAGAAGACCTGAATGCAATGAGGAAACACTAATTTAACGCAAGTCTTTCCTATATCCCTTTTAACATCTAGGCTTTGTGGTCCAATTCATTTTAATGTAGAACAGCAGTCTCTCCATCTCTCACATTTTGGTGAATAATTGACAGAAATCATCAAAATGGCTTGACTCAGAATAATTCTTGATAGATAGAGTTATGGGGAATCACATATTGTCTAACTGCTAATGAAAATAGGTCTTTATAGAGATGTCATCGATTTTTCTTCCCATAGTGTATCTAAAGTTTAAGTCCCTGCCAAGACCAATTTATTCTTTTGTTGTTTGTCCTTTTTAAAATAGTTTAGTTCACTCAATTTTATCAGTAGCCTAAAAATACTGGAGTGCCAGGAATTAAAATATTGAAAAGTGACATACTTTGGAGCAACATTAATATGCTGCTCACATTAATATGTGAGCATTAATATGTGTTTCCAATAAAGCAAGGTTTTTGCCAACTTTACAAACACACACTCTTGCCAGACTGTGAAAATTGATTCTTTATCTAGAAGTGAAGGTTTCTTGCTGAATCAAAAAACGACTGTTTAAAAGAAACAAATACACAGTTTTGTGGTGAAGAACTGTTGAGTTGACAGGATGATAGAATCCATATAATAAACTGAGTTTTCATCTGAAATTTGTGAATTTGGATCCAAGGAAAACTTTCCATGCAAAACTGGATGAAAGTTTTCTGTATGGGCTGTCCTCTTGTACAAGGTCAAATAATTCTTCCTTAGTGGCCTCAAGTGGGAAAAGAAGCTTGTGTCTTCAGTCTGAGAAAATAAGAAATTCAGTTGATTCACTTTTAATAGTGTAAGGGAGAGTATTTAGAGAAAATATTTCTTTCTGAAAGAAGTCTTGTGCTTCATTCAGACCACATTAAATGACTCTCCATTTCTAAACTAATTTCATACACTAGAGCTGCTAGATACTTTTTCCTGAATGCCTTTTTCTCAAAACAGGCAAACGTGACCATAGTAAATAGTCCATTCATGCACCTACCCTTAATGACATTCATTTGTTTTTCCTTAGCATATCCAGTGCTGCTTTCTTTCCTGACTTTATCTCATTTGAGTCTGTATTAAGGCAGCATCTTTAACTTTAAATGTAGGTTGGGGGTCTCAGTAGTGGAACATGTAAATAAATTGGGGAGACTATACATTCCTGCAGGTTGCGAAGCCCTTTGGTATCCTGTCGTTCTTTTCTCACCTGCCTGCTAGCCTTGAGAAAGGGCTTTTAAGAGAAAGGAAAAAGATATCAGTGGGTAGATGGAAGAAGGTCAGATTTAACAAAGAAATTGACCTTTGTGTTCTTATCTTGCTGGGAGGCGGGACAGGGAGTGGACACAGGGAATATTAGAAGCTTTAGGGACTTTTGATTTGTCATCTTTATTCAATGGTGGCTAAATTTTTTTCTACATAAAAGATTTGGACAAATCAACCAACACATTCTAATACTTGATAATGAATAACCTTGGGTTAAAAAAATTGTACCAATTTAACCTGGGATGCACAAATGAGACCTAAATCCCAGTGAGAATATTTGCTAAGGCTTGTTTCTTCCTGTAAAAATTTAGTTTATACATTTGTCTTTCCTTAATTATTTCCAGATCCTATGCTGGACTGTAGTGGGATATGTCAACCTGGGTGCTGTTACCTTTGGGGGTTGGATCTGTTTGTTGTCTGGTGATGTCAAGTGTGTACATAGTAAGACACATTGAGTAGTATCTCTGGCCTCTACCCACTAGGTATCAGGATCACCTCTTCATTGTAGCAATTAAAAGTATCTTCAGACATTACCAATTGTCCCACAAGGAGGAAAATTGCTTTGTTAAGAACACTGGACTATGTAATAAGTGTGCAAACTAAATAGATATTGTCCGAAAATTATTTGAGTCATTAGAAATGCTTCTGTTTAATCACAGTGAATGTTCTCCTTCCTTGGGCTAGCTAATAAAGTAATAGTTTCAACTTCATCCAAATTCTGCCTTTCTCCAGACAATCCTTTCCCTGCCCCTCCAAAACCTCTATAAGACTTCCCAATAGAGCTCAAAGTGAAGATTTGGTATAAGAAAATGGAGGAAATCAGGTTAAATCTGCATTGCACAGTGAGTACCAACTTGATTTCTTCCTTGTGTCTATTTTAGGAGATCTGGAGAAACATGGAGAGTCACTCATTATTTGTTGTTGTTACTGGGGATTGAACCCAGGGCTGCTTAACCGCTGGGCCACATCCCCAGTCTTTTTTATTTATTTTTTTATTTAGAGACAGGGTCTCACTAAGTTGCTTAGGGCTTCACTAAATTGCTGAAGCTGACTTTTAACTTGCAATCCTCCTGCCTCAGCCTCCTGAGCCACTGGGATTGCAGGCATGTGCCACCACACCCAGCCAGAATCCCTCCTTCTAAGAGTTTAAAGTGAAGCTCTCACATATGAAAAGTAATGTAAGTCAGTTTGTGTTATGGCCCAGGCTCATGTTTAACCTCATTCATGAGGGTCTTTTTGTTGCAGTCCTTTTAGAAGACTTTTGCTCAGTTCAGTTTTTCTTCAGCAAAGTTGATGATGAGCAAAGGTGAAGATATTTCTCAATTTTTTGATGTTTTCATATAGAGTTCAAACTACAAAATCTTAGATCATTCAGACTCAAATAATATTGGGTCTCTATAGTAGTGCCAGGAACTGGACTAATTGCTTTACACAGATTATTTATTCTTAAAACAATCCAAAATAATAAGCCATCACTTGTCCTTGCATCTTCTTGATTCCTTTGCACTGCAAATAAGCATAAGATTATCAGGAAAAAAGAAATTTTGTGAAGCTTTGCATATTTTGAGGGAATACAGGAATTAAACTTATCAAAGTTCTAAGAAAATTAATACTCCAAAGGACTATCAAAGACCAGAATTAAATTTACCTCTCAGCTAATTTAATGTGTTTCACTTTATATTTTTCAAAAGCAGTTTTTGGTTTATCTGGTTCCTGTTTTTTAGCTTTGATTTTATTTCTGTATTACAGTAAAGTGCCCTCAGTGACTTAAGTCATTTTGAATAAGGTCTGTTCCTTCCTTGGGTCTCCATGTCCTTATCTATAAAATGAAAAATACAACATAACAACAAAAAAGGATTGAATGGGTATTAATTTCTCTTGTTTTGTATATCTCAAAATGGTACAAAATAAGACTCAATTTGTTACTATGTTTCCTGACAGTTTTATATGCAGCCAGTTCGGAAACTGGACTAATAGAAGTTGTTGAAGTCTGACTTCATAAAAATTTCATGTTTTTTCTGCCTTAATTAAGCAGGAGAACTTGATGGCTGTGGGCCACATTCTTATCAAAACTTGTGAACTCATTCTTGACTGGCTTAAAGAAGAGTAAAGCCTAGGCCTCGTGTGGCTATGGGAAAAGTTAAAGTATTATTTTCTGAGTACTTGACTGTCTTCATTTCAGATTAGTTAATATGATCAAATTAGTCATGTGACTTACCCAATAAAGGCTTTCTCAAAAAGGGAGACTCCCAGGATTCACCTTGAGGATTAGGAAAGCATTCCTTACCTAATGACCCTTTAACTCTTTCTTTTAGTGCCTCCAACCTTGATGTCAGGAAACTAATGATCTTGTGACCCTGTTTTGTGTTCTGTGTCACTTTGTGAAGAAATAGTTTGGAATAAGGAGGATCCACTCCTCACTGGCAGAAGATCAGAAGCTGGGACTGAGAGAGAATGCTTGCTGGTAGACCAGCACCCCAACTATTGGACTTCACATGTCTGCTGATTCAGAACCATAGACATCAAATTTCATATCACTCCTCAGTTCACCAGCCGCCATCTTGGGGCTGTCCTAGCATTCATGCTTTCCTACCTACAACCCCTTCCTTTTCTTACAGTCACACAGGGACAGTCAGATATGGAGAGGCACTATTCTGAGAGAAGGCAGGTATGTACTAACTTATCTTTTCTCCTTTCTCTTTGAAACCATTTTCATTAGTCTCCCCTGGGGAGAAATACATGGAGGTAGGGGTACTTGTGCACATTGAATCTTACCATACATCTACTCCCATGTTTGCCTATTTCTACTTGAAAGTGAATAACAGTGCACATCCTTCACAGGTGTAAACTGTTCCTGGATAAGCAGTAGACACAAACAAAAGGTATGCAGTTTCCTGGATTACCCAGATTTCTGTTAGTTGGTAGCCTTTTGTCCGTACAGAGAATCAGCCCCAATCTTCTATGAGCAGCTCAGCTGCTCTAATCCCTAACATTCCTTTAACTATTCTGAATTCTGATTGTTTGGAAGATGAAGAAGTTTAATGACTAGTTAAGAAAATAAAAGTGATATTTCAGTTTGAAGGGAAAATGAAAAGTTCAGTGATATCACATAAAGGCAGATCTCTATTTCCCTCAATTCTGTCCCCAGCATCTGGTTTTTGGATTTGGAGGAGCAATCACCATAAACACCATTTTTTAAAAGACCTAACTTGGGCCAGATAGTTCCTCAAATTTCTCTAATTCCTATTGAAATCTACTAATGTAGGTATTTTTTCCCAACTTCACATATGAGGAAACTGAGGCTCAAAGAGCTTATGCAAGGCAAAAGTAGGGAATCCAGTAGGTATGAAAAAATACAGTGTGGCTTGCAACTATAAGTAATCTAAACTAGATGGCTTTTCCATCTGGAGTGTTACCTAGGTTGGTGTCTTCAACTGTTAAGATGTGACTAAATTTATATTCTCTATTTACAAAATATTTTATTCTAGAGTAATAGCTATATTAGACACACAAAATCATGTATTATTGAAGCTGTTGTGAACTATAAAAATGGTGTCTGCATACATATGCTTTCAAATCTGTTGGCCCATAAACAGAAAACCTGATTAATTATCTTCATATATAGACTTTTTAACATGAAGTTTTTCTCTTTTATTATGGGAAACATAGCACATCCCTGTTAGTTGGTCAGGTTAAAAACTCTTAAAAGTCTTGCTCAAACCCAGCCTCAGCCTTTGCCTTCCCACATCAATTCCTAACATTCCAATGCTGAGGTACTCCTGCAATCAGACCCTTAGTCTCAATTTCCCAGCACTTGACTGAGCCTTTCCAGCTTAATTCTTACCACTACTTGCCTGAAATTGAAGAGTTTTTTATTTTTGACCTTAGAATGCAGACCCAGTGTTATCTTCCTGGCACATGGAAGATACCAATACAAACTTCACAATCAAAAACCACATGCTGCTTGCTGCTTTACAAAGCAGGCAAGGGACTCACCAAGTAAGTAGAACCCTCTGTTACTTCTTAATGCCCCAAAGAATACTTTTCAGAATTGGAAAATGCTGTGTTTTCCACATCCTTGTTAAGGGCACGTTTGTCTTAATAGTAAGTCACTTTCCACTAAATGTGTTGCACAATAAGGACTGTCTCTTAAGTACTGTTTTTCATTAATGGAATTTTTAAAATGCAGAGTGAACAATAGATTCATTACCTTATCAAGTCAATTAGCCTCCCTGTAGAATTTTTTCTGTAGGCTACTTTGGGTTAAAAAGTATTTTTCTGTATTTTTAATTCTGAGCTGTGTGAATCCATCTATATATATCATTTTCTTGTAGTGCCTTCTGTTGGGTGAATTTAACTGTAGCATAATATACTGTATATGATATCTGGAAGGGCCTTCAGAATATTCTTCATTTTTTTCATGACAGTTTTGGTGGAATGGAGAAGGCACAGAACTAGTTGCTGAACAAACGTGCTCTGGCACCTACAAGCTGGGTAATTGGGGGCAATGAGGTGAAAGTGAGACAATAATAGGATCAAATCTGAAATGTTGTCTTGAGGGTTGATTGAGCATAGGCATGGAACGTAGCATTCAATAAAGGAGAATCTATTATTGTTGTGATTATTACAAAAGATTATGGCCATTCAGCTCTGAAGGAGTCTATTCTCATCATTCCATCCTTAAACCCACCCAGTCATTGTCATGAGGACTTTCAAAGTCCTCATTAATTTTTAGGTACTTTCCCAAACTACTCACTGGGACCTATCTTTTTTGGGGGGGGATTGAACCCAGGGGCACTTAACCACATTCCCAGCCTTTTTCATATTTTTTTTGAGACAAGATCTCACTGAGTTTAGGGTCTTGCTATGTTACTGAGGCTGGCTTTGAACTCGTGATCCTCCTGTCTCAGCCTCCTAAATCTCTGGGATTACAGGAGTACACCACTGCCCCCCACTGGGAACCTGTATTATACTTTGCTTCTAGACTGATTTCTCTGTTTCATATATTTTTTCCCTGGCACTTAATAAATTCTAGTCATTCTGTTATTATTTAAAAGGTCTTTAGTGCAGCATTTCCTAATATGTTACTGAAATGATATATGTTCCCCCCGGAAGGGTCCCGAGAGAAAAGCTGTTGGAGGAACAGCTGCTTGCATTATCTATGCCCTGGAGATTTACACTAAATAATAAAATATTAAAGACTCTGAAGAGTCCTATGTTATTTAGTTCATGTATATGAATTCCTTTTTCAATTACATTGTACTGCCCCCTTCTATGAAAGCTCATCTTTTCTTGCTGACTTTCTCTCAGTATTCAGGACTCTTAACATTCTTTTACTCTTTCCCCTCCAGGGAAGTCCTTCAATAATGAGGGTCTATGAAGTTGCAAATACTGTTATCAAGCCAGAGATTATACCCATATGTTCATTAGAGATTTGTTGGTTCTCCATACCATTTTCTACCTTGTCTACAAATTCTTTCAGCATTACAACTAGCCCCAGTAACTCACTACTTTTCCTTTGATAAGTAGCAGTGCAGCCAATAAAATAGGGAGAGTAATCACCTATAGAGGGGGCTATATGCCATGTGTGCAACCTTATACTAGGTTTGTCATGTCACAAGCTTTCTGGCTTCTCTTTCATTTAACTGTGTACCAGTGTAGTGTCATGGGTCCATCTTGGAATAAGAGTTGCTTAAGGTATAGCTATTGAGCTATGGTCTCTTGGGTCTTAAGTAAATCTCACTTTAAGTATCTGAGCATTTGAATTTATAAAAGAGGTAAATGGGAATGATTATTCATTTTACTAATGGATGCACTGCAAGATTGCTTTGTAAAGCCATTCCAAAGTGTATTTAAATAAGCATTGATTTATGTGTAACTTTCTAAGATCAAACCACTTTATTAGATAAAGTAAGGGATAGCTGCCTTGGGCTATGTGGTTTGATTCCATCCCTTAGCAGGGTTCTTTCAATCTGATTTTTTTGTTTCTGTGTTGTTGGCAGATCATGAAGAGACTTTCATGCCTGAAATATTTTTTGTCAAATATCACCATATAAGTCTTTTGAGAAATATGTACTTTAGGCTTGTGTTTTTATGTTTTATATTCCCATGGAATGATACCATTCTTTGGTTTTGTTCTATATAGATTTTGTTTGAACATTATAAATGACTTGTGGAAAATGAGTGAGGCATTCAAGGGGTGTGCAAACTCTTAGGCCCTTGGTTCCATTAGTATAGTGTAGACATTCATTGTCTGATGGTATTCATTTAGCCTAAAAGAGTTCAGAGGTTTCTAGAAATAGCAAACTAATTCTGTAGAGCACCTAATACATTGGCATAACATCCTAGAAGAGAAGAGTTATAATACTAAGTTCTTGGGGGAAACAGCACAGTCAAATGTTTAAGAAAGGACACATGTAATGATCTTCTAGAAAGTACATAAGTATGAAAGCTGAGCTGACTGTGACTGAAAAGATGGATCACTTTTCAATCAAAGGTTTTTTTATCAGATGCTCTTTCCACAAATGTGCTTGCCAACATTGTGAGAACAAGAGTTAGGGATCTAGAAGTCCTTAAATGTTGCCCAGTGTAGCCAAACTTTCTTCATAGCCTAAGGAATTAGAAGCTTTCTGTTTAGGAAGATAAACAAAAACCCATTCTGATACAAGTTTGGCTGACACCTTGGAAACTGGTATAGGACTTTCAGACTTTACACACTATTGGCGGGAAGCTTACAATTCAATTTGTCAGAGTACCTCTAGAAAATATCAACTTATTTTCATGAGCTAACCATGAACCTATGAAATAATGTCAATTGCTTGCATTTCTGGTGTATATTATATGCTACTCACTGTACTTGACATATATTATTTCACTTAGTTCTCATTTTTAAAATTATTTTTTGTAGTTGTAGATGGACAGAATACACTGATTTTATTTGTTTATTATTATGTGGTGCTGAGGATGGAACCCAGTGCCTCACACCTGTTAGGCAAGCATTCTGCCACTGAGCTACAGTCCCAGTCTTAATTCCCATTTTGAAGATGAGAAAACTGAGGTTTAGAAGAGTGTCTTGCCTGAGGTCACACAGCTTATAAGTAGCAGAACAGGGCCTCAAACCTGGGAAATCTGTCTATAGGTCAAGTTCTTAACCATAGCAGTTCAGTTTGAGAGGGTTTGCATGCTTGTCACAGGGGCTTGGAAAGGTAAAGAATGAAAAAGTTACTTTTCCCTTTGAAGCAAAAGTAAGAGAAAGAACTGTTATTGTTATTCAGTTGCACACTATTGAGCACCACTGTGTGCCAGGTTCCCTGCTAAGGCTTTACACACATTACCTTTTGTAATCCTAACAATAATATTGTGAGCTTATTTTATTATTTGCCCCCAATTTCAAGATGAGAAGATGGAGACTTAGATAATGAATTTGAATTTAATTGCCCAAGGTCACCTAGTTAGCAAATCATGGAGCTAGGATTTGAACCCAGACCTGCTGAACTCCAGACAGTATGCTTTGTAACTGTTATGTGAATGTTACCCCAGTGAGCCACCCATGGGCATTGAAGCAGTGACAACCTGCTCATGGATTACTCACCCTCAGGATGTTACACTAAAGGGTAGAGGAAGGCACGATGAGTAAACTGAGGGTCCAGCCTTCCCATGGTCTCATTCAGCAGACCTAGAGACACTCTATTCAAAGGAATGTTTTCCTCAAGTCCTGGGGCTAGTGGTTCTATATGCAAACGAATTGTATTGTGAGCTACCTGTGTAGTGGAGGAAATGCCCAAAGGAGAAAATGTTTGAGTACAAATATCGTTCTTAAGCACAAATAGAGTACAGCATATAATTCCCTTGCAGCAAGATGTAATAGTCTGCTTACTGAAGCAGAAAGACATTGTTCCTTTTCCTTAGGGGCCATAAAGCTACAGCTAAGTGAAGGGAAGGATATGTGTCAGAGACTTTTTTTTTTAACACAGAAGCCCTAACCACACCCAATTCCTTTTCTTTAAAGGCCAAATGTTAATATGGGTTCTGTGGATATGCTTAGAAATAATATAGGCAGTATTCCATAAAACTTGTTTTGTATTTATGGCCAAGATCGTTGACACAGCTCCACTTAACATATACATTTTATCATCCCAATAAAATGTTGCTGTTATTATGCATCTTCAGTTGCCTCATATATAAATTTGTTTACTTCCATTGTCACTTTTGAATAAAAAATTGCCATACTCAGCCAGGCTCTAATTTTTAGGTGATTTATACTCTAAGATATAATAAAACAAGTATTCCTCCTATTGGTCTCTTATAATAGGTGAGTAGGGCAAGTACATTTAGTGTCCAGGCTTGCCACTAAAGCCATCAGGTCAGTCAACAATATCTTGTTGTATTCCTTTTCATCTTCCATGGCAGATGTCTCAGTCCCCTGCCACTGAGTTCCTATCAGCTCCATATGAAGCCTACTCAGCAGATGAACTCCCTCAGCTTCTCTCTTCTTCACCTACAAACAAACCCACACCCTTCATCCCATTCCTCATATCCAGGAAAATATCTCTTCCTTTGCAATGTTAATCATCTTCTCTTTCTTCATGTACTATGGATTTCCTTCCCCACCCTTCAGTGACCTGGATCTCAGTCACTCCTCTCTCTGTTCCATTTCTAGCTTCTTCCTTCTCACTTCACTGGCTATGCTTTCTTTCAAAATACAAATATTCTCAAGAAAGGGAGCACTTAAGACTAGATGCCTTTTGGTGCTAATTGGCAAGGATAGGAAATTCAGGAAAATGAGTCACAGCTTTACTCTCATGCTTCAACTATCCCCTGTATCAAATTAATCCATTAGCAAAATGTTTTGATTTCTTAAATGGTCATAATGATATAGATATGGTATGTTTCTTTTTTTGAGCATCAAATGAAACAATGCATATCAACTCACAGAACAGTGTGCAACACCAAACAGAATCTAGCACCTAGTAAGTGCTCAAAATGATGACACTGGCAGTTATAGGGCTATTTGTACTAATTATAGTAGTAATGACAGGAGTACTTGTTATGTGGGAATGGAATGGAAATACCTCTAATGTACCCTTTACTTCCACAAGGACAAGTTTGGGCCCATAGCTCACTCCCTATCTTTTGTCATAGTGTTTTACACATTATAGCTACATGCAGATTTTTCTCCTGGTCTCATTTCCTGTAAAAGCCTCTTTTGATTCAGGCACATTGGGCCACTTCCCACTCCCCAGTCATGGCCTTTCATGCTTTAGGACTGTTCATACTGTTTCCCTGCTTTCCATGCCTTTCCTCCTCCTCCATGAAACCTAGAATGATATTCCCAGCTCAGTTTCCTTTTCTCATCACCACACTAGTCTAGGCTGAGTTGGGGATTCCAAAACCTCTTCCTATATTATAGATTCAATGTACATAATTATTTCATAGTCTTGTTACATTTACTTACTACATTTGGAGTTCAGCTTGATGTGCAGTGATGGAATACTTAAGAAAATACTAATGAGATTCTTTATTTTTTAAGAAATTTGTTTTCAGAGTACTGGGGATTGAATCCAGTGTCTCAAACATGCTATGCAAGCCTTCTACTACTGAGAAACATCCCATCCCTTTACTTTACTTTTATATGGGTCTCATTAAGTTTCTCAGACTGGCCTTGAAGTTGCAATCCTCCTGCCTCAGCCTCCTGAATAACTGGGATTATAGGCACATACCATCATGACCAGCTATTTTTCAAAAGTTTAAGCAGCTAAATAGGAGCATCCCTTTCTTGGACATCTTATAGTTGAGAAATTAATATAATCTTTAGTTCCTTCCCAGCTGTTCCAACGGATACTGAGAAATCAAACCTTTCAGATTCTTGAGTATAAAGGGCAGATAATCTCTTTAAAATAATGGACTCCAATAAGTAAAATCCCTTTTCAGCCACTCTTCATTCACCTCTCTGTGAGGAGTTGAGTGACTTTAGTGATTTCTCATCAAATGAAAAACAACTCTGCCATCTTCTCTGTTGAACATATGTGAAGTTACATAGTGAACTTGGAAGCAGTAATAATCATCAACTTAATGCTTTCATCCAAGATGCAAAGCATGCCTTCATCATTTAGCAAAGAGTTGCAGATAACAGAATCTAGTTGGTCCAGACTCAATATTGTTGTCAGGGACAGAGTTATAATGCTGTAGAAAAGAAATTAATTACAGAGGGAGGAAGAATTCAGATCTCTTTTAACTAAGGGATTGGAATCGTAGCTTACTTCTGAGGTTGGCAACCTTACCTTAAAGACTTTGGTTTCCTTTACCTGCAGGATCAGATCTTTTCTTTCAAAAGTAAATTTTCTACTTAATTCTTTATTTGTTGGCAGTCTGAGGTTTAGAAGTGACCTAAAAAGTCAACTTATTTAAATATTCCCTTTTGTTTATTTTTGACTTGAATCAGATCAATAACTTCCATACTTCTATCTTGAACTGCTCAGATTTCCTGACCAGATTTTTGACCATGGCATGATATTTAATCCCTCTAAGCTACTTCATATTTAAAATGGTTTAGCATCTCCCCCTTGGGACCATTTTGTATATTCAATAGGAGAGAACAAAGGGAAAGTTGACTTTTCTTGTAATTAATTGATTTTACTTTTTCCTCTCACCTCTCTCCATGCTATTGAACCAAGCAAAACAAGCTCAGTTTTCCTTCTGATATTTGAAAACACTTATGAGTATCCTCAAGAGTCATGAAGACGCTCCATCCTATGACCATTACCTCCTGTTGGTCATTCTGTCTTTTAAGAATTTGAATGTCCATATTCAATCAAGATCAAGTAGTTGGTGAAAGATAATGCACATTGACTTGTCTGAAATTTCTCACATATATAATGTTACACATTCAATGAGCAATTTGGCATATTAAGGCCTGGCTTCAGAATATTCATCTGAATATTTTAAGAGAGTCACTTTAATTTCAGGGCCTACTTTTTTGTGTGTTTTAGGGGAAAAAACACTTTATCTCAGAGAAAATATATTTTTCAGTTAGAGGTCTACCATATAAATTTTTGAAAAGTTCTTTAGTTTGGTATACCAAATCTTAGATTTTTAAAAATCTTCTATCATTCTCACTGTCTTTGATTAAGTAGAATATTTGCATCTAAAACAAGGCTCTTTAGTCTTAACATTATTGATATTTTGGTCACATAAATTTGTTGTGGTGGTGAGTTCTATGTATTATGGGATGCTTTTCAGCATATTTGGTCTCTTACCTTTGACATGCGAATGATATGCCACCACACTCCCATTGTGAAAACCAAAAATGTCTCCAGAATAGTAAAATATTCCTTAGGGGACAAAGGAATGTTTGAGAACCTCTGATTTAAATTAGGTTTTCTATTCCGTTGCCCTACAGCCAGAACATTGGGAAAATTCTCCGTTTTGGAAAGAAAGAAAGAACAAAATGATGAACAAGACACGTTTTGTTCAAAGAACGATGCCAACTCAGTTCTACTTATTTTCCAGGTATTCTTGTGGTATTTAAGTGGAAGAACTTGTGTGTGTTTACTTTCATCCCTATTACCTGGTTTCCCCTTTCATTCACTTCTTCATTCTCTTGGTGTAAGTTTTGACTATATTTTCATTTCTTTTGTAGGCTCACAGATTAAACATTTGGGCTGGAGAATGAATTCAGAAGGCAGACATTCCCCATTTGCTGCTCAAGATCCATACTGTACTTATTTTTGTGTTTGTATTGTCCACAAGGTATGGGCTAAAAGAATCATCCAGAATCCCTTTCTCTCTGACTTCAGGTTAGTTCAGCTGGAGCAGGCTAATGGGGAGTCCTGGACAGATTAGAAGGCAAGAAGAGAGAAAGACGCATGTTCCTCTTCTGTCATTGGTCCTTCTTCCAAGGCTGTGACTCTTGCTAGGTTCCAGTAATAACTTCTTCCCATTATCCTTCCATATTTATGTTAGATATCAACTTTCTACTGTTGCTCTTCTCTGGGAGTTTCATCATACCCTCAAGGCTCCCTGAGTGCTATCCACACTTCTTTAATTGGTCCCTTTATTAAGCACTCTGCATGTCACTCCCTTGAATGTCCCATCTGCTTCCTTCTAGGACCCTGACCATATGAAATGATCCTTCTCTTGCCCTTGAGGTGTCTTTAAAAAGTTCCCCTCACACTAGCTATAACTCTGATCCAAGAAAGTTGTGGACATATCTAAACATTCCTGGGTATAAGCAAGTAAAGGTAAGAAATTGCTCTGTCTCTTTCAATGTGAAAGATATGGTGGTTCCACTTGTCCTCATTTCTGCAGAAAAAATAGGGTCCTCCTATTTGCTTTAGAGTGCTTCTAACCAAGCCATAGAAATACTAGTCAAAGAAACAATAAACATTTCTTCACTTGCTCTAACCTTGTGTTTCAGTGTGTGATCATAATCATGTCATCTTCACCATCAGATATTGTATACCTGCCATATTTGATGACCTGGACTAGGCTAGGCACAGAGGGAGTGTATGACTCTTGGTTCTCTTTCCCAGATTGGAGAATCTGGGCTCCCTATGTACTCTATGGGAGAATCATTTGAGTTTTTTTAAGAGTTCAAATCATATTTTGCTTTTTCTCTTCCTTGTATCATTACTCTTATTACTGACAGTCCTTGTACTGTGTTCCATGAAGTTAGTCACAGAATCAGAGAAATTCTCCCTGTAAAGCAACACTGTCCAATGGAAACAATTTGGGCCACATTTGTAATTTCACATTTTCTAGTAGCCACATTTTAAAAAAGAAACAGGTGAACTTCACCTTAATGATGTGTTTTCTTTAATCTGCTCAAAATATCATTTCAATGTTTCATCAATATGAAAGTTTGTTTAGTTAAATAGTGTAGTCTGTAGATACTGTCTTTAAAATTTGGTGTTCATTGTACAGTTACTGTACATCTCAATGCTGGTACCAAATATTCATTGGAAATAGTGTGTATTTGATCAAATTAATAGCTGAAAACCTAGGCCTACATTTCTCAACTTGTTCCAAACATACTCAAAAGTTTTCTAATAACTGAAACATGTAGAGACTTTTACATTTAATTTTAAAGTTTTAAGCAAATTAAATATTCAGTTGCTCAGTCACATTAGCTACATTTTAGATGAGATCATGAATGTTCAGTGTGTTATGACTGGATATGTTACTACATTTCCAGTACTGGAGAGCTCCACGTTGCTTGTGGATACCATTGTGGACCACTCAGTTGTAAGTTATCTTCAGAATGTATCTCCTTTTCTTCCCTCAGTAATAAAGCCTAAGATGAAGGCTTTCCCTTTGCTCCTTGGGACTATTAACCATGTTCTCCTGTCTAGTCCCTTTGTCCTTAATCCTCTGCCACCTCACCTGAGGCAATCATCCTTACTGATTCCTGATGGATTTTGGTAAAACACATATCTGGTCACATTATTTTTCTGCTTAAGAATTCTTCAGTGCCCCCATGTGGACTGCAGGGTAAAGCTTGATGTTATGAATATGTCCTGCTAGACCCTTTCGAACCTGGTCTCTGAACTTCCCCCACCTCTTAGTTTGCCACTCCCAACCTGTCCTTCTGTGTTTGAAATGCATTCCATTTTCTAGGAGCATTACTCACAAACCACTGTCCATAGATTCCCTTGCACTGAGTTCTTTCAAATTCTGGTCTTTCTTCAAAGCCCAGATCAAACACCATTTCCTGCAAGAAGCCTTCTAGTAGCCCTTCTGCCAGTCATCATTGATTTCCCCATTTATATCTGAAATAAAACATATTTCTCATTGTATTATCTATATCTGAGTGTTGATTTGTCTCATGTTCTAGTCTGGGAGCTCTAAGCAGGGGTCAGCAAACTATAGCCCATGGGCCAAATTGAGTTAATAAATGAAGTTTCATTGGAACACAGCCATACTCATTCATTCATGTATTTCCTGTTGCTTTCACACTCCAGTGGCAGAGTTGAAGAGTTGCAGCTTCAGTTTTTACAAAAGCTAAAATATTTATATCTGACCTTTCCAGAAAAAGGTTGCCTACCTGTGTCCTAGAGGATGAATTCTGTGTCTCATGTGTTCTCAGTGTCTGGCACAGCACCAGATAAATGGCAAGTTCTCAGTAAGTGGTGGTGGAATTGAATGGTAGATAGATTGATTGAATGAAATTGAATTGATGAGTTAAATGAAAGTCGGTATCTCTGTCTGTAATCGATAACCTGTTTGGGAATAGTAATGTTTTTGCTATCTATTTAGAATTCTTTAAAATACCTCCCTTACTGTCTGTTTGCTTGTTTTGCCACCATTTTCACTGTGATTCCCATCCAATTTCACTTTTTCCTCAAGGACACCAAATGATTAAATCCTGAGAGGTTGAGTGCCTGAAACACAAAATTAAGTAGCAGAAGCTGTGAATTCAAGTCCTGGCTTTATCTTTGGCCTGATTGGTTACATTGGATGAGAAACTTGACCTAACTTGTTAGTGCTATTTTCTGATTCTTTAGTGAAAATTACAATATGCCACCTTCAAGTTATTGCTTAAAGTGAGTGCAAATGCTATGCAATTTTCTAATGAGTATTATGAACATGACATAACATTTTCTAAAATAAAAAGTTATTTTTCCTCCATAGAAAATATATAAATAAGTACTCTAGGCACAGATTTTAAACATTGTTCTGAGTTCACCACCATTCTTGAAAGTTTCCTGTTTGGAAGAGGAAATTGGTAACCATGTTAATACTAAAAGGTCACTTGGTAATCGGTAATCACTTTCAGTGTCACATTTTAAAACTGGAATTCAGAAAGCAAACCTTGGAAATGACTTCCAAACTTGAGACATACCTTTATGAATGAAGAACTTTAAGGACAAGAAACTGCAGATCTCATAGAAAGATCTGGAGGCTTTATGATATGAGGGCAAAAGATAGAGGAGCTACAGTGAGAAATTCCATTCCTAGAACTTTCAATTTGATAGTAACTAGAAGAACTCATTATCTACCTCCACCCCTACCCATAATTTTATAGTTTAAATTTTCAGCTTGTTATTTTATCAGAATTTTTAGGTTAATGACAGATTTTACTTATTGAACATGGCTGAAATTTTGTTTGTATAATCTCTCAAACTCACAATAACACTGTGAGTTAGATACTATTTTCTACTTATAGAGAAACACACTGAATCTTAAAGATGCTAAATGCCCTGCCCCCAGGTTACATAGAAACAAAGTGGCAGATCTGAGACTTGAAACCACATCTTAGGAAACTATGCTCTTAACCACTATAGAAAGTAATATTTTCTGATGAAATTAATGGGACTTCTTAAATTTAAAAAGTGCCTATACTGTGTTTAGACATGTTTTCCATTTTTTATTTGAAAATTTAAGCCCTAGAGCTAGAAGTGGCCAGATACCTAATTTAACCATTAGAAATTGAACAACTTGCCCAAATTAACTTGCCCAGTTAGTGGGACATAGAGTGCTCTGGCTTCCTGACACCGGGTGCACTGTTCTCTACATTGCATCCCAATTCACATTTCTTATTGACTATAACCAAATGCACCGCCATTTTATTTTATTTTTGAAATAATTTTGAGTAAAGTATTTCTGCTTACAGAAAAGGAAAGAAAGGAAAATAGCACTCCAAACATAAATTATTATTTATTTTTCCCAAATCTGTAAGGAATGCAGCCAGGGACCAGCACATACCAAAATGGCTATTAAAGAGTTCTGTAGCTGACAGTCTGGGCTACTTGGAGCAAATCTTTAAATCTCTATAAGCCTTAATTTCTTATCTATAACTTAAAGAAACTGAATTAAATGAAATTTTAAGTTCTTTCTGACCTTATTATTACTGTTGTTATTAATATTATTCTAGGGAGTGTGATTTAGAGGTGTTAAGACCAATTGAAGGAGATAGATTTGATTTCAAATAAGAAATTCCTTTTTTATTTTTTTCAATTGAAAGATAAAATCGTACATTTTATTGTGTACAACATGCTGTTTTAAAGTATATAGAAATTGTGGAATGCTTAAATCCAGCTAATTGCATTGCATTGCATAGTTAGCATTTTTGTGGTAAAGATACTTGACATTCACTGTATTTTCATTTTTCTAGAATTTTACTTCACACTGGTACAACTTTGCTGAAATGACTGTGGTGACTTCAGTGGTTTCTCGTTTCCTCTCATTAAAGATAATCTGCCAGAAATCTGCCAAACTTGGTGGGAGCGTCAGAAAAGTTATTCAGATGTTAAAATTAAATTAATGACAGAATTACAATTATGATTAACATTATTTCCATAGTTCATACTTTGTGAGAAATCAGAAATTAGATGTCTCTTGGCATAACCATACAACTTGATCCTATGGTCAACTGTGTTCTTGTTCAGCAACTGGTTTTAATTGCCATGGAAGATTCTAAGTAATGTGCTAAAACTGGGGATATAAAGACTTAGGACATGGCCTCTGTCTTAAATGTTATAGGCCAAGAGTTCAGCAAACTGTGGTTCAAATGCTAAATCCTACCTGCTATTTTTTGTAAATAAAATGTGATTAGAACACAGCCACACCCATTCACTTTCACATTATAGATGGCTACTTTTGCATCCCATCAGCAGATCTGTGGAGATGAAACAGACACCATATGGACCACATAGCCCTAAATATTTGCTATCTAATTCTCTGTGACAAAAGATCATCACCTTTGTTGTAGATAAATGGGTACATCCATAACTTCAAACCAGTGGCCTAAACCTGAAACTGGAGGAAGCACAAAGGCAGTCCCCATCATTACTTCTCAAGGAGAGATCAGAATGTTTTTAGAGGAATGAATGAAGCCTTATGATCATATTATCTTTGGGAAGACACCATGGAGCTTATAACTGCTCTAATTTCCCATCACTCCCCTACATATTTCCTCATCATTATCCATGATATACCACTGACATTTCTTTTAAAAAGTGAGCATACATGCTGCCTAAAGAGAAATGGCAAAAACTCATACACTGTAGCTTGCTGACTTATGTGGAAGGAGTAAGAGAGATTCATACATGGCTTTTAAATTCTAAGAGAGAGTAAGAACCACTGGTCTTCATGTTACTGTTTGACTTTCAAATCAAATAAGTTCAAACTCTATCTGGCCCATGCTGATGAAATCAATCTGTAGGAAACTCTTGAGGGAAAATGGACTTATGACTTGTCTGCCTTTCCTACATGGAGTTGAGGAAAATCCCATGATTGTGGGCATATTTTTACCACCCAGCCTTCATACCTAAGTCCATCTAAGTGGGACTCAAAGGTATTCAATAATCAGTTTTAGTGGGGACATGGAAGAATGATCAGAATCCCCTCCATGACTTTTACCCTCATACCATGCAGAGTGTCCTAAAGTGTTCTCCATATAGTTCACATTCTCAAGGCAAATCTGGATGACTGACTGACTTCTAAAATTTGTTATCAATCTAAAGAGGACTACGGCAGTGTGATTAATGATTTGTAAAATATTCTTTACACTTATATGTTAAAAGCCTTGATCCTCTATTTTGAAAATGCAGTGCAAAATACATACCATAATAGGAATTCTGACTATTATTCTGATAAATTTGAGGTGTCCTTAGAGGGAAAAAAATTATTTTAGCTTTGAATTTCAGACTTCAAGAAAAATCAAAAGAGCAGTGCTCTATAGTACATCATTCTTTTCTGCATTTTGCAACTAAAATACATGTTGGAATAAGAAAACTTGTGCTTATTCTGAATGTTCATATTGTTGGTGATATGTGTTCAGAGTAAAATTTGATGAGTAAAATTTCTGAGTCAAATACATTTATAACATCGTTTAATATTGCCAAATTCCATTCTGAAGGGTTGTATCAGTTTGCATCCCCACCAGGAATATACGAGAGTGCCTATTTCTTCACAGCCTCACTTTATGCATGTGTTATAGATTTTTTAATCATTTTTAATTTTTACAGACTGCATTTTGACTCATTGTACACAAATGGGGTACATCTTTTCGTTTCTATGGTTGTGTACATGATGTATATTATATTCATACCATTCATGTAATCATACATGTACATAGTATGATGATGTCTGTCTCATTCCACTATTTTTCATACCTCCACCCACTCCTCCCTCTCATTTCCCTCTATGTAATCTAAAGTTCCTCCATTCTTCTCTCACCCCCAAACCCCCACCCCCATTATATATCATCATCCACTTATCATGGAAAACATTTGGCCTTTGGATTTTTGGGATTGACTTATTTCGCTTAGCATATTTTCCAATTCCATCCATTTATCTGCAAATTAAAACAACTCTAAGTCTTCATCTTACTCCAATTAGAATGGCTATTATCAAGAACACAAACAATAGTAGATGTTGGTGTGGATGTGGGGAAAAAGACACACTCATACATTGCTGGTAGAGTTGCAAATTGGTGCAGCCACTCTGGAAAGCAGTGTGGAGATTCCTCAGAAAATTTGGAATGGACCAACCTTTTGACCCAGTTACCCCACTCCTTGATTTATACCCAAAGGACTTAAAGTTAGCACTCTACAGTAATGCAGCCACATCAATGTTTATAGCAGCTCAATTCACAATAGCTAGATTGTGGAACCAACCTAGATGCCCTTTAACAGATGAATGGATAAAGAAACTGTGGTATATATACACAATGGAATATTATTCAGTCATAAAGAATAATAATATTGCATTTTCAGATAAATGGATGGAATTGGAGAATATCATGCTAAGTGTTATGGTTTTTAAATATACTGATCTGATAGCTGAGAAATGGTATCTTAATGTAGCTTTAATTTTCATGTTCTTCATTATGAGTGAGAATATTTTTTTCATAGGCCTAAAAGCCATTTTATTACCTTTTTTGTAGCTTATCTTCTTATTTTTGACCAATTTTCTTTCTAGTTTGCTTTTTTCCCTCAAATTTTAAAAATTCTCAAATGTTTAAAGAGACATATATGCTTATCCTGATCCAAATATTATACAATGTATACATGTATTGAAACATCACATAGTAACCTACATATATGTACAATTTTATGTACATATGAAATGAATAAAGAATTAAAAATTTTTTTCATATGTTAGGGATATTAGTCATTTAGCTGTCACATATTTCAGGTATTTCTCCTGGTTTGTCAGTTATATTTTGAATTGGTTTTGGTCGCTTTTGCCCTATATTAGTGTTATGTAGTCATATTAATAGTCCTTTGTTTAATTCTATCAACATCTATCAACGTTTGAAGGTCTACTTAAATGAACTCTATATATCCAACTTCGAGGAATTCACAAGTGTTTTCTTCCAGTGTTTCTATCGTTTCATTGACCATTTTAATTTCTGATTCATTTGGAATTTATTCTTATATATAGTGTGAGGTGTGGACCTAATTTTTCTTTTTTCAAATGATTATTTATTGTCCCAGCACTGTCAAAGGTCCATGTTTACTCAAGTTATTTGCAATGTCACCCTTATTAACTACTAGAGTTCCATATTTACCCTGGTGTATTTCTGAACTTTCTATTTTTAGCTCTACTGGTAGATCAGTACCACATCTTCTTTTTAAAATATTTTTCATCATTCCCCCCAAATTCATTGAGACATAATTGACAAATAAAAACTATTTTTGGTACTCAGTGTGATGTTTTTGATATATGTATACATTGTGAAATAATTACATCAGATTTTTTAGAAAGCATTTTCTTCTTTTGTGAGCATGATAGATTAAGGAAATATTGGCAAAATGGAGAGAATCTGGAGAAGAGCAACCAGAGATGCCAAGAAGTCAAGAAAGCATCTCCTGTGAGGACTAAAGAACTGGAGATATTGGAGGTAAAGAAGAGCTAATTTGGAGTTCCTGCCTTTTTATGAATGCCTGTCAGGAACTCATCATTGCTCTAGAACGCAGATCAAGAGGCAATGGAAAAGTGAAACAAGGAGGCAGCTATTGGTTCAATGTGCATTTCCTAGTACTTTCATTGGATCAAAGAGTTTAGGAGGGAGGAGAGGACAGGAAAGGAATAATGAAGAGAAGGATTGTAATGGAACCATAGCAGAAAGAGAGAGCTCAGTTAGCAAGCTATTGGTACAGTAACAGGTAGATGATAGTGGTATGGACTATACTCTAGAGTGATATTGGAGATTATGAAAAGTGGTTGAATTAGGGATATATTTTTAGGAATAAATATTGAGATGTAATGATAGATTGCATCAGATTGTATTGGAGAATGAAGGAAAGATAAGAATGAAGGATAAAGTTTGGGTTTGGGGATTGGAACAGCTGGGTGTATAACAGTGCCTTCTACACTTGATAGGGAATTGGGGAAAAAACAGGATGGGATAGAGGTGTGATAGAAAATTTAGACAGGATGGATAGAAGTGTGATAGAGAATTTAGAGTCCTTTAATATGTTGATTTGGAAATGTTT
The DNA here is from genome assembly GCF_902686445.1 of Sciurus carolinensis. NCBI lineage: Eukaryota > Metazoa > Chordata > Mammalia > Rodentia > Sciuridae > Sciurus > Sciurus carolinensis. Next base: position 116,945,668 of record NC_062232.1, on the reverse strand, counting down.
GTTAAATATTGAAGTGGATATATTCAATATGTGGTTGACAGTTGGCTTTATGAATATGGAAATAGACCAGTCACTTCTGAAGCTATTGGTAATTCACAGCTTTCTTCTATATGATATTTTCAGAAATTTGACATACAGCCAAACATCACTTTATATTATATAGAGTCTATCCTAAATAAATCTCTAGTCTGGTATGAGAGACCAAAATCTGTTAAAGAAAAATTCTGAAATAAAAAGTAAGAAATAGTGATACAGTAGAAATAATAATGCAAATAAAAGCCCCAGAAGATAGAGATCATTGCAAACTCCAGTGGAAGATGGCTTGCTGCAGGAAATAGTGTTCTGGCCCTTGATGGCTATGCCCAGGGAAAGAGGAAGGACATGGGCATTTCAAGCTCTAATATAATATCCTGCAGTCTTAGTTCATTGTGAGAGCGTTCTTTAATAGCACTTGACTTGACTTTTGACATTTCCTGAGAGTGCCCTGGGTACTATACTCCACTTTGCTTTGGGATGGAAATGTCCCAGTTTTGCCATAGCATTTGTTCATGGTTGAAGGATATGGATAGTATAGTGACGTTCAAGGAATCTCAAATATTTGTGCCCTGTGTGACCTATCTCTAGCACTAGAAATAATTTCTGTCCCCTGGGATTATACCCTCTACCTGGGCCAGGATGAAGGGTGTTCTCAGAGTCATATCAATTCAGATTCTCAAGTGGAGAAGCTATGGAAAGAAATATAGATATGCAAGTGGAAGAATGTATGAGGAGAAAAACATGTCCTACACTTGGAAGTGTTGACAGGGGCTGTTGCTGATGCACCCTGAGTCAACAGCAGTTTCTGTGTTTCTGCTGAGGCAGTTGCCACCAACCAGTACACAGGCTGTGCTATTCTAGGAGGCCACCATAATCTAGTTGTAGCTCTTGCTCCTTTTACCTTGTGATACATTCTTTCAAGTGAACCCATGTTGTCCAGCTTCAAATTTATGTCCTCATGGCCCTACCATGAGACAGAACTTGACTTCCTTTCTCTGTCCTTGTTAAAGTGGGCTCTGGAGCATTTGTTTTCAAATTTCAGGGCTTCTGGGCTGCAGAATGCTGTAAAGTGATGATGAGGTTAGGAGACAGAGGTATTTAGAGAGACACAAAATGCCACCTCTTCATAAACTAGTTCTGTATTTAATGCTTTTGTATTCCAATTTCCACATATAGTTTCTGCTACATAAAGTTTGGAGTTTGCTTTTCTAAAAATTATAAATAATAGATTCAAACTCCTAATATTATTAGTCTTCCATTAGATTGGAATTTTTTCTTTCAGAATTATTTTTGGCTGTAATAAAACATATGAACATGTTTATTTTTGTAATTCAGTAAGTTATATCAGGAAATATATGATTTTTAAGAGGATAATATGCCTTCAGAATTAACAAGAAACATGATAAGAGAAAGATGGGAAGAGAGACGTATGCAACATTTCTCATTAAATTAAAATAATAAAATAATACTTTGGAAAACTATGTTGTTATTTAAGGATCTTGGTTTCCTTAATCTCATTTGCAGTCATTTATTGAGCACCCCCTCTATGCAAGGCATCACACTCCATTCTGGTTTCACAAACCTGAACTAGACACAGAGCTTGTAGATATTTTTGTTTGAGTAGTCAGCACCCCAGATATTTAATAGTTCCCGAACATCTCCCCCTTTTACTGTAGGGTTAAAAGTAGGAGGGAAAAGTGGAGAGTTATGAATCAAGGGCCATAAAGTTTTAATCAAGATGAATAAGCTCCAGAGAGCAACTGTGCAACATTGTACCTATAGTCATTGATAATATGCTGTACAAGTTTGATAAAAGGGCACATCTTGAATTGTGTTCTAACCACAGTACCATTTAAAAATATTGTTAAAGTGTTCAAATCCTAACGTCTGCAGAATTCAACTGGTCCAACTCATTTCTGAATCATGTGATTTTTGTTTTTCATTAGAACTGCTTAGCACAAGATTGATCACATTCCCCCATTCCCAACCCCACCTTAGATTTCACCACCACAGGTCGAATCCAATTTTGCCTTTAAAAATTGCAATCCATCCAGTCAATTTAATGAACACATCATCCATTTTTATATTCAAATTCCTTCTATAATTTGTGCATGTAGTTATGTTTATCATCACTTTTTGACATCTCAATTAACTTTATTTCAAATATAATGTCTCAACTATCTAAACATATAGAAACGTTTTTTGAAAATTTTAAGGATAGAAAACAACAAGGTTTCCTCAGACATAAATGCCCAAAAATAATTTTGCATCTGATGTTATTTTGTATATTTGTTTCCCAAAAGATACCATATATAAATGATTTTTCAATCCAAATTTGAGGGTATTTATATAATTTAAATGTATAGGAGGTTATTCATATACAAATTTGTATTAATATAATATATGTAAACTCATTAATTTAACATCTGACATTCATTTTGCATGTGAATGAAATCCCTGTCATTTCAATTTGATTGGTATCAACAAATAATTGTGAGACCTTTTTTTTTTTCAAATAACTCATGATACCATTAAGTAGCATTAAATATTATCAACATTTACCCTACTGTCAAACTATTTTTCAGAAGTAATGTGGAATCTTTTAGACCTTACAGTGTGACATGAAGTTTTAAAACTGTAAAGAATGTTTCCAAGGTTAAAATTATTTGAATGTAGTTCAGTGAGAAAGACAGTCTCAAAAATTGAATATTCATCTGTTTCAGAAGTTACCAGTGTACCTCAAAGCAAGACGAAATGTGAAGTGTTTCTTCTGATATGCTTATACAACAGAGATTTGAATTGCAAGGAAGCCTTTTAAAAATAGAACATGCGTATTTCTACCAAATGAACCAGTTTCAAATTGACATAGCAGAAAAGCACTTGAAGTGCATACAGAGAGTGATCTATTGTGTTAATGATTCTCCATTTTGAACAGGAAGATCTCAGTAATGTATTTGGTTTTGTGTGTGTGTGTGTGCACATGCATCCACATTCCACAGACATATACATATAATATTGAAATAAGTAGTGCTGAATAATTATGGCAAAAAGTGCCATTGGTCAAAGAATTATGGGCTCCAAATTGTATCTTGACCACATACCCTGAGAAAGGGTCCATAGTGAATTTTACAAATCAGGTGCAGGTGACATATGATAGGTAACAAGCGATGGTGGAAGAACCTGTGACAGGGAGATAGAGAGCATTTTAAAATGCCATATTTGAAGAATTTAGTTGTTCATGAGAGTAGCATGAGTGAGTAAAAGGAATTTGAGAGGATAAATTTTTCCTTGTTAGGGAGCTGAGGATATTTTAAGCGAATGAAGAGAAACATGGAAATTCTGTGGGAGCAAAATGTGTCAGGTTTTATAAAGCACTTTAAATCTAAAGATGGTAACATGTGCCTCTCTTTGGAGGGGTCACCTAGAGAACTGACTCCCTTCTGGAACTCAAAAGTGATGGCATAAACTTTGTTGAAGTGGGTGCTATGGTTCAGAGTGTGGATTTTGATTTTTTTTTTAAGTTTGCTTCTTAAGTCCCAAACTAAGATGTGTCTACCACATCTGGCATTGAGCCAAGAGACCAACTCTTCTGCATAGGAAGCAAATGTATTTCAAAGTTGTGCTTTTGTGAAAGATATGCCATTTTTTTTCAAATACTGTGAAATTGTGTGAAAAAGAAGACTGCTTCCCCAGGACTCTAGGCCCAAACATCATCAGCCAGTCAGGAAGGACATACAAATAGATGGTCATGATAATCAGATTTCCTACAGTGACATAGGGGAGGAAATCCTGAAGGTTCTGTCTGAACTGCCAAAGGAAAATATTTGTGTGATAGTGACCAGTCCAAGTAGAGGCAAATGACACAGAGTGGACCCCAATAAACATGTGGTAATAATCCTGAGCAGTTTTGATGCTCCACTCAGAAGTGAGGCTCAGTGTGTTTTTATCTGGTCAGTAAAGAGTTAAGTGTGTTAGCTACAGGCACTTGGAAATCCAGGCTGTGCTTATTTCTCAGGTTTATAAATAACTTAAACGTATGTAGGAGTTAATTAATTTGGCTCCGTTCCACCTACAGTTTAGCTTCTTGAGAGAATAACTTGACCCTTCGTATACCCTGTGTTCATAGTTGTAAAGAGGACTCCCTACAGAATGAATAAAACCTCACTTGAATTGTCTTAGTTTGACTTCTTGTGTACTTCCATGAAGAAACTCTAAAATGCCAGGCACAGCACAAAATGTCAAAATACCTCTTCAGTTAAGGACAAACACACGTGTTGTACTATTCCTGGTTGGAATTATTTAGTTATTTGCAATTCATTGTCTCTCTCTCTCTCTCTCTCTCTCTCTTCCTCCCTCCCTCCCTCTCTCTCCCTCCCCTAAATTACTGCCATTCTGAAGAGGGAGTTAACCTATGACTTGGTAAGAGTAATACACACTGTTCAATGCACAGAAAATTTTGCTCACTTCATGCTGATCTCTCCATATCCTAGAGAATCTTTTAAAGCCAAATTATTGCCTTTGGGACAATAGGTCAGTTTCCTCACCTCTGAGTTTCCCCATGATCAAATGAGAAGTTACAGGAGTTTTCTCAGTTGTCAGAATCCCAGAGTGCAAGAATACTGAATAGCAGGAATAAGAAAAGACCACCTGACACACTGCCAGATCTTCCTTGTAACACCTCTAAACAGATCTGACAGAATAGACTGCAGGTAAGGCCTGTGAACTAAGCAGAACAGAATAAAATGAATTGAGTCATTTGATGTCACAATGCAAATGAAGTGTGACTTCATAGAAAGTAGTCATTCTAAATGCCACGTCCCTTGTATCATTCAATGTCCCCATCCACTCAAGTACATGCCTTCAGTGAATATCATGGTACTATCTTGCCTATTAGCTGTGGTAGCACCTCAAGTGCTTTTGCTGACTTCATTTTTTTTAGAGATGGAAGTCTCAGTATCGTTGCCCAGGCTGACCTCAAACTCCTATTCTCAAGCATCCTCCTGCCTCAGTCTCCCAAATAGCTGGGACTACAGGTTCATGCCACTGTGCCTGACTCGGTAGATTTCACTTTTAAATTTAATCCCTCTGAATCATGCATTTCATAAATATGACTGAATTTTATCCTAATTTGGGGAAAAATCACAAAGAAATTGCCCAAGAAATTTTACTGTAAGAGCTGAGAAACAATTAGCACATAAAATAAGAAGCCATTACCTCTCCTCAGAGTTATGAAATCCGGGATATTCCCACTTCTCTAATTGGAGAACCAGGTCCAGGATGGAGAGGAGGCTACTGTTCTGGCCATCTTCCACTGAGAATACAGTATTGCGTATGAGAATGTAGCCCCACCCCTCTCTCTCCATCCTGTGCAAGAAAATGAAAGCAATGACAGGTTTATGCTGAGGACTCATAAATGACCAGAACAACCACCACAATTTAGTGGGCTCTTATTTTGTGTCAGTGGTATTACATGTAAATGAGTAATACTTACTCAGTAAGAGTTACTATCTTTATTACAATTTTACACATAAGGCAATTTTACACATTTTTGTCATGTCATCCTAATAACTGTGACCTTGGGTAAGGATAAAATTCAAACCTATGGTGTTCGGCCAAACCCATGCTCCTTTTACTGTATCATAGCTTCAAGTGAAGTTTAAGGGCAGGGCAGATTGTCCTAATGGAATCCTAGCTGTTTCCAGGATGATGTATTTTGTGTGGCATTGATTCCCCTTTTGTTAGAATCCTTATTGTCATACACATTATGAATTCCCTGCCACACATTTTAAAAACCAGTGAGTGGCTCTAATCATGTAGGTTTCACTAGACCCTAACTGCCGCCCTCTGACTCTTTGCTGTGCCTTGCAGTCCATTAAGTTTGGCCTTCCCCGGGATGCTAAACATCCTGAATTCCCTGGCTAAGAATTTACAGAATCCAATTACTCAGCCCTAGAAATAGACCGAACTTTCCTCTTGTGTATCTAGAGATAGAGACACCTCAAACCATGCTCTGAGCATGTACTTGTTTCCTGTGGCTGCTGTAACAAATTGACAGTAATACGGTAACTTAAAACAACAGCATTTTATTTTCTTGCATTTCCTGGGAGCAGAAATTATTAAAAAAAAAAAAAACTAGTTGTTAATGGTCTGCACTTCTTATGGAAGCTCTAGGGTTAATCTGTCCCTTGACTTTCCTAGCTTTAAATGGCTGCAGGTAGTCCTTGGTGGTTCTTGGCTTGTGGATAAATCACACCAATCTCAGCCTTTGTCTTCATCAGTCTTCTTCAGTATCGACTTCTCTACTGTCTTAAATATTTCCCCCTGCCTTTCTTTTTATCTGTTTATTTTTAATACGTTTTTAATTGTAGATGAACACAATACCATTTATTTATTTGTTTATTTATTTATTTATTTAAGTGGTGCTGAGGATCAAACCCAGTGCCTCACATGTGCGAGGTGAGTGCTCTACGACTGAACCACAACCCCATTCTCCCTCTGCCTTTTTTAAATAAAAACACTGACCATTGGATTTAGGGCCTACTCAGATAATTCATGATGATCTTGTTTTGTAGCCCTTAATTATATCTGCAGTCTCTTTTTCAAAAATTGCAACATCCTCAAGCTCTGGGAATAGGCCAGGAATGAATACTTGGACAATCACCATTCAGCTTGGACATTCCCCAACAACTTATGAGTGACAGGGAACCAGGCTGTTCAGGGTCAAATTGGGCCAATAGGAATGTGAAGACAGGATTATGGATGCCTTCCTCTCTCACTTCTATCAGTATCATCCCTCCAACATGCCCCTCAATCCCTATTTGATCCCAACGGGATCAGTCAGAGTTCTGTTCTAGGTCCATTTGCTCACTGAAGCACAGCTGTTTAAAAGTATGAATTTAGAAATCTGACAGAACTGGGTTAGGAGTTACTCTAATATTTCTAAGTGATGCGACCATGGACAAGTTACTTTAACCTCTGTAGGACTCAGATTACTCACCTGCAAATTAGAAAGAAGATGAGGAAATCCACTTTGGTTAGAGGCTCTTGGGAGACAGATAACAAATACCAAGGCTTTGGAGACAGAGAGGCATGACTTTGGATCCTGGATCTGTCATCCACTAACCATGTAATTTGGGGCAAGACACTGAAACTCTCTAAACCTCAGTTTCTCATCTGAAAAAGAAGGATGATGACTTTTAACTTGCAGAAATGTTAGGATTTAATAATAAAATGTGCATAAAACATAGTTGGTGTCAAGGCATACTTACTCAATTTCTTGTTAACTGGCAGTTTACAGAGAGCCTGGTAAATGCCAGCCTTTCTGCTGTTCACTATGGAGAACTGCAGGGATGCACCTTAATCCACCTGTAAAACAACCTGAACTTGGAAGATGAAAGATAATAAATATTACCAGGAGAAATTTGCAGCACTACTCAACCCATGGCCACTTGCAACACCACTGAAATTATTTTCATGGAATATAGTTAAGTCATCTTCACTCTTGGATGAAATTGCATACATTTGAGGAATTTAGAAATGAACGAAGAAGCTGGGGTGAATTAAGTTTTAACGAACAAACATTTTAACCATGGTGAACATTTTGATATCAAGACCACAGATCAAAGTTAATGTCTTTTCTGTCAGAATTCACAGATTTTAAATATGTCCTGGGGGTAAGTTGAGAAATGTAGACGACTAACAAATGAACCCTTTTTAATTGCATTTCACTTTTCTAGCTGAATGCTCATGGAGTTTTTCTTCTTATTTTACTGGCAGATTCCAATTAGGGTCATTAGAGTGACAAAACCAACTTGACTATTCATAAATATCTTGCTTTCTACAGAAATTAAAGTGTTGCTGCAAACATCAAGATATCACAATTCAGACCACCAAGGGAGCCTTCCAGAACAACAATGTAGGAGTCCCATTTGCCTTGTTGCTTCTTTGATTGCAGTTAAATACAATGCAGCAGCCCAAGTTTTTATCAATTAAAATGTAAAGTCATAACCAATGGCAGAGGAAAAGTACTTTCTGAGTAAATCAGTTAATTCAGAATTTGATATAACAAGATGGGCCTAACTATTATTTTATGCATTAGGTATCGGAAATACCACTTTTAAAATTTTCCTTAATGGGTAAATCAGGCTTTGAGAATCCATTCTTGTGTTCACTTATTCAACAGACAATAACTAAGTACAATTGACCCTCTGTATCCTTGGGTTCTACATCTACAGATTCAACCATCTGTGGATCACAAATATTTGTTTATTTGTTTGTTTATTTATGTTTGAAGTTCAGGGAATATTGAACCCACAGGTGCTCTACCATTTGCTCCATTCCCAGCCCCCCACATTTTGCTGTGCTGGGGATTGAACCTGGGGCTTTGTGCATGGCCCAGCCCTTTTCATTTTGTATTTTGAGAGATGGTTTTCCTAAGTTGCTGAGGCTGGCCTGGAACTTGCCATCCTCCTGCCTCAGCCTCCCAGTCACTGTAATTACAGGCCTATACAACCACATCTGGCACAAATATATTCTTAATTGTATGTGTATTGAACATGTACAGACTTTTTCTTGTCATTCTCTGGGCAATATAGTATAACAACCATTTATATAAAATTCACATTGTATTACATACTATAAGTAATCTGAGATGATTTAAGGTATATAGTAGGATACATGCAGGTTATGTAACAAATAATTCACCTTATATGAGGGATTTTAGTGATGCATATTTTGCTTTGAATTCACTAGTATTATCCTAATATGCTGGCAATACAGAGATAAAGAAGAATCAGCCTCAACAGGCAAACTCAGAAAGTTACTTTGATACAAAACCATATATTTGGGAAGGGTGCAGAGCAAGGAAATCATGATTGTTCTCTGCAGCGTCAAAGTGGCTTCCACAGGAGGGATACTTAAGCTACATTTTAGAGGATGAATGAGAGCTGAAGATGGTATTAGAGAAATTTTAACAAAGACAGAGAACAAAGGGAAAAAATAATGAGAAAGCATCAAAAAAGTACAAGTTGGGTAAAGGTGAAGAGAAAAGGGGTCAGTTCTTTAGGTATGGAGCATTCTAGGAAATGTTTCCAAGTTGAATTCACCAGGACCAGGACTAGGTGAGGATCTGATATATGGAAGGAAATAGAGCGCACGCCAAGACCAGAAGGCTGGAAAGTTTAGGACTGAATATTGAGTCGGCAGTTTGAATTTGCCCCAGTGGCATGGATGGGATGTTTTTGTCTTTCCAAAATTATGTTATGAGGGTGGATTCCTCATGATGTGATTAGTGCCCTTGTAAGAAAAGACCAGAGTGATGACTAGTCCTCTTCCTGCCATATGAGGATACAAATGATAAATGAGCTGTCTACAATGTGAAAGAGGGTCCTTATCACAACCTAACCTACTGGCACCCCATCTCCAGAACTTTGAAAGAATAAATGTTGTTTAAGCCACCTAACCTGTGGTCATTTGTTGTAGCAGCCCTAACTGTCTAAGACATTCAGTATCTATTTTGGGGAGCATCACTCTCTCTGTGCAGCAAAATCTGGGTCACCAGAGACAGTGCTTCCCCAAAGTTTCCATAGCTCCATCTGGCTGATTAAGGACTAATTCAAATATCAATTAATCGTTCCTCATTTAATTCCTTTTCAAACATTTTCACAGCGCAGATAATGAGGAAAAATCTCCTGCTTTAAAAAGTCAAGCAAGACCCACCACATTAAAGAAATTAGTCTAAAACTGTTGCAATTATAAGCTATTAAGTGGACAGATATTGGCAGTTTGTTTCAGGAGCTTAAGATTTCTCTGTTTCACAAAAGAAAGATCAAAGCATTGGTTAACTGTATAGGCTTTCCAAGAAAAACAAAAGGAAAAATTAACCACTGCATTTCCTCTCTTTAACTCAGTACTAGTAGAATTGGTGATGTTTTGTGACTTGAAAAATAGCAGTTGATTATGAAATTTTAGTGCAAGAAGAGCTATTTCAATTATTATGTGGCTTGCCCATGTCCACATAGCTAGTCATTGGCAGGTCTAGCAGGACAAGAGCCCAGAAGGCTTTTGTTTTCTCTCCTTAATGCTGCTCTCTGTCCTAGGTTGTAAATGATGGTTGGATTTGGGTAGGTGGAGAGAAAGATAGTGGCAGGTGAAGTACAGAGATGGGTGAGGGAATTCTAATAAAGTTTTACAATCAGGAAGTTCTCTGACTAACTGTAACACCTTCAAAAAATAAACCTGCTTGAAACAGGGGCAAATAGATTAGAGAAATCTGGAAAGCAGTTCCAGAGGGAAAGGAAGCCCTGGAGCAGGCAGGCTGATCAACCCGTACTTGGGAAAGAGCTGCCATTGTCTTTTGATTCCTTGAAAACAAAGCAACTTCCTCCCACTCAGATGTAGATACAGAGTGGTTGTTTACATTTTAGTTCCATTCCCCTATCTCCAAGTTTGTTTATTTGTTCTGGAAGGTAGAAACTGAAACCTTTCTCTGGCTTTTCCCATAGGACCAGTTGGAGAAATAAATAGGAAAATAAATTTGGATTTTACTATAAGTCTGTTAGAAGCCCTGAAAGATTTTAAGAAAGGGAGCAAAAAAGTACATTTTTTTCTTAAAAAGATGATTGTGATACTGATTGAAGAATGGATTCTAGGTAGTTATAGAAGCTTAGAAAAAACACACCAGAAGCAATTACATTGGGCCAAATGGGTCTGATGGACCAGATTCAGATGGTAATAATAGTGATGAATAGAAGTAGACAGAATTGGGATACATTTTTTGGAATCAGATTCTACCTAGAGTCTAGACTTGTGAAGGAATAGGACATGAGATAAGAATATGAGTCAAATCATTCCTTGTTTTTGTGTGTGTACAGTGGCCCTTGACAAAGGGAGATAATTTAATGGGCAGAATCATGAGTTTGGATCTGGCCATGTTAGGTTTGAAGTACTTATTAGACATTCAAGTGGAGATGTCAAGTGGTCAGTGGGACATATGAATGGAAATATAAACTTTGGAATCATCAACACATGGATAATATTTAAAACTGTCAAATGGGGTCACTTACGGTGAGAAGAAAAAGAGACTGAAAAACAGATTGGAAGTAAAAGCCAATGAGATGGAAATAGAACAAGGAGAGTTCAGTATCCTTGAAGCCCAAAGAATGGGTTTTCAAAAGTACCGAGATTAATTGGCCATGGTAAGTTCAACTGGGAGCTCAAGTAGATGAAAGAGCAGAGAAGAAACCATGGACTTTGATCACCTGTACATTGTTGATGACTTTGACAAAAGTGTCTATAGAGTGATGGAGATTGAAACAAGATTAGAATGAGCTGATGAAAAATAGAAGCAAGAATTGAAAATGGTATCTGTGGACAACTTATAAAGGAGATTTTGTTGGGAAAGGGAAGGGGAAAAGAAAATTGGGACAGCAGCTGGAGTGAAGATATGAGCTAAGATAGGTGAGAAATAGGACATACCTGTTTGCTAATGAGGATGATCCCATAGAGAGGGGAACATTTAAGATTTGAGAAAGAGAGGGTCACCCTTGAGAAAGCTGGATGGGATGAGATGAATACCAAATGCAAGTGGTCAAGAGAAGCAAGAATATTTCACAGTAGTCCTCCATCTTGATCAACTAGGTGAGGTGATGACATTTTCCGTGAGTGAAGAGTTGAGTGTTGGATTTGTTTGTAGGTTTGAGAAAAGAGAAAAACTGAAAAATAGTTGTTTTGGAGAATGGAGAGGTGGACATTAATGGTCAGTGTGGTAGGATGTTCAGGCAACATAGATTACTCATTTGACATCTATGACCATGACTTTAAATGCAACTTGTTGAATTGGCTGTGTGTTTTTCTCAGGCAACATTCAGCTACAAAAATACAGTGATAAAGCAGGCATAGAGAAAACTAGAGTCTAGAATTTGTGAGGAAATGTAATGGAGGAAGAGAGAAATTAGGAATTTAAGCATGTTTGGAAGATGGCCGATATAATAGATTCTCAAATCTAAAGTGTGGGTAGGGAGGTGTAAAGACATGATAAAGAGTGGTGGAAATATGGTAAGGTTTGTGCCTTCCAGGTTGTGATGAAATTAGAGAATCAATAGAATGAGATTACTGGAAAGGAAAAGGAGGAGGCAGATAAAGAAGTAAAGGCCCACAGTTGAGATTAAGGATTGACCAGTGAGATAGGAGGGGGAGATTATTTTCAGAAGGAAGAAGCAGTCAACCAGTCTTTCTCTTCATCTACTTTACTTTCACTTTACATCAGGTAAAACAGGGATAGAAAGGTGAACACTGGATATAATAACAGAAAGAGGATCATTGTTGACCTGAACAAGTGTTATTTCAGTGGAATTGATAGAATCCTTTTTGCAGGATTGGGCAATAAGGAAATTGAGACAGAGAAGTCAGAGGACTTTTTCAAGAAGTTTGACTGTGACGGGAAACTAAAAAATAGATGGTAGCTAGAAAGGAGGGGATTGTTTTTCAAAGACAGTTAACATTTAATTATGTTTTTAATTGAAATTTATATTGATAATTATATTTCACATGAAATGGCAGGAAGTAATACAGAGTTATCCCTTGTACAACCTGCCCAGGTTCCTCCAGTCCTAATATCCTGTAATTACATAGTGCAATCTCCCAACTCTGAAATTACACTAATATTAAATGCTGATCTTACTCAGAATTCTTCAGAAGCACCCGCCCTCTACTGTCTGTATATTCAGTTCTTTATAATTCCATCACTTGTGCATGGCATGCCATTGTTAAGACACTGTACTGTTCCAGTGCCACAGGGATCTGTCCTGTTGCCCTTTAATAAACCACTCCTACCATCCTCCTGCATCTCTTCAACCCACCTCAGTCCCTAATCACTCAGAATTAATCTTCTCTTCTCCTTTTCAATAATTTTGTCTTTGTATTGTTGTTACATAATGGAATCATACAGTATATAACATTTTGGTATTGACTTTCTTTACTTACCATAATTCCCTGGAGATTCATACAGGTGTTCTTTGAGGAGTTCACACATTTTTTGTTGCTGAGTCCTATGATATGGATATACTGCCATTTGCAATACTATTCACTCATTAAAAGATCTCTCCCTTGTTACTAGTTTTTAATTCTTATGCATAAAGCTGCTATAAAATTTCCTGTACAGGTTTTTGTGAAAGGATAGGTTTATATTTCTCTGGGATAAATGCCCAAGAGTGCTAGGTCATATGGTAAGTGTATAGTTAATTTTTTTAAAGACACTGCCAGGCCAGGCCATTTTTCAGAGTGACTATATCATTTTACACTCCTACAAGCAAAGTGATCCAGTTACTTGGCATTTTCACCAGAATTTATGTTATTTTTAATTTTAGCCATCCTGATAGGCACATAGTAGTATCTTATTTTGGTCTTATTTGGATTTCCATAATAGCTAATGACACCCTTTCATATGTTTGTTTGCCATCTGTATATTCTCTTTGGTAGAATATCTGTTCACATCTTTTGCCCATTTTTTAACTGGATTGATTTTTAATGATTTTACCCTATACAGTTTTTGTCAGATATATAGTTCACAAATATGTTCTCCCAGTATATATCATGTATCATTATTCTCTTCATATGATCTTCTATAAAGGAAAAACCTTTTTTCAGTATTTAAAACTATTTTTCTACTTCCTTCTGCTCTTCATGGTTTCAGATGTATGATCTGCTATCATTCACGTTGGGGTTCCTCTGCAAGTGATGCGTGGTTTCTGTTTTCAAGATTTTCCTGTGTCTTTATTTTTCAGGATTTTAATTACAATGTGTCTTAACATTCATTTCTTTGGGTTTATCCTACTGAGATCTTGCTGGACATCTTGAATCTATAGGTATGTGTCTTACCAAATATGAGAGGCATTCAGCTCTTCTATATATATCTTTCAGCTCCACTTTCATTTTCCTCCCCTTCTAGGATACCTATGACATAAAAATTGGAACTTTCTTTTTTAAAAAATATTTTCACTTGTAGATGGACATGATACCTTTATTTTATTTATTTATTTTTATATCATGCTCAGGATCAAACCCAGTGCCTCCCACATGCTAGGCAAGTGCTTTACCATTGAGCTACAGCCCCAGCTCTGGACCTTTCATTTTTGCTCCAAAGTTCTCTAAGGCTCTTTTTTCCTCCTTTTTAGTTCATTTTCTCTATGTTCATATTTCTGACCTTTACTGATACTTCCTCAAGTTTACTGATTCTATCCCATGTCCTCTCCACTGTACTAGTGAGCTTATCCATTGAGTTTTTATTTATAATGTTGTATTTTTTCATGTCTATCATTTCTATTGGGTTTTTTGTTATAACTTCTTCTTTGCAGAGATTTTAATTTTAAGTTGTTTTAAGAGCATGTATAATACCTATTTAAGCATTTTTGTGATACTGCTTTAAAATAATAGTCAGATAATGTTATCTACGTCATCTCAGTGTTGGCAAGAGTGAGTTATTTTTCATTGATGTGATTTTCCTGACTCTTGCTATGACAAGTTATTCTTTTTTATTGTATCCTGTAGTTAGTTAATATGTTAGAAAAATATGGGTCCTATTTAAATCATTTATTTTAGCAGGTAGTTACTCTGTTGGATTTGGCATGAAGGTCCTGGCCTACTTTATAGGCTTTGGTTCCAACGACAGTTTAGTTTTTAGAGCATTTGCTGTGTTATTCTGGTCAGTTTGGTTCATCTGATGCCTCAGGAGCTCCCTGTGGTCTCTATTCGGGCTGCCTAAAGGGGTAGAAGGGATTTCCCTAGGCCCATTGGAAGAAAGAACCTTCTCATGCAGACCACTCATCAAGGCACAGTCCCTGCCATCCTTTTCACCCGCCTGCTCCAGAAACCCTGGCAGGAGTAGGGAGTATCAGGTCCCTCTATCCCCTTTGTGTGGACAAAATTTTTTCATTCATAGGGTACTCGTGATAGGATCCTGCTGGTTGGTGTTACCTGGATAACTGATATCTCTCAAGAGGGTGAGAAAATGTCAGAACTGAGGAGACAAACTTTCTGGGGCATTCCTGCTTTTTGTGGCAGATGCTCCTTGCTAGTGCTGTCTGATAGCCTGGTGTTGATCAGTAAGGGAGTCCTGGGAGTACTTGTGGCAGGAAAGGTGATTGCTTCACCTGGCCACTTGCTGTAGGCAGGACTCCCTGTCACTTCCCCTTGCTGGTGCTGTCATGTTCACTTGATGCTGTCAAAGGAATTATCATTTGATCCAGGAGGAAATAAGTCTGCCTGGACTGCCTTCTATCGTTCAGCTGAGGGTCAGGAAATCCTGGATCTGGATCACCTCATTCTGTTAGTGCGGGAGGTCATAAGGCACCCTGCACTGTGCTGTTTCTTCAGGCCTGTGGTCCTAAACCAGTAAGCCTTCCTCTCACCACCTTTCAAAGTTTCCTTTGGTTGCCTTTTGCATTTTCCCCAGGGCTTATAGTTGTATAGAGGAACAAGGAGAGATACATCTGTACCATCTTGTCTAGTCAAGAAGTCTGATTATGTTTGAAACACCAAAAGGGCAAAGCAAGGAGAGAGAGAGAAAGAAAGAGAGAGAGAGAGCATGCAGTCTATAGAGTATGGTCCCAGGAAGGACTAAAAGAAGAGAACTCAGAACACAGATAAGAATATAAGTGGTAGCAAGGTTTGGGGAGGAGTGAAGATGGAGTTTCAGGTAAATTTATAGTTTAGGTATTAGGAATTTGAGGATGTTCTTGGCTTATGGGTCTCATTATTTTTCTGTGAAATAGAGTGGCAGCATTACAGTCCAGACCCTAGAGTTTTTCATTCTTGGCTATGAGCTCCAGTTGCACTTGTTACTGGCTCTGAGACCTTTAGCAAATCACCAAAATCCTTCTGTACCTCAGTTTCCCATAAAATGGAAATAATAATTGTGTATATCCTCATAAGAATGTTATGATGATTGATTACAATGAATTAATGTTTTAGAAGTGCCTAGAATGGCATGTTGATAAGTGTTGGTTATGTACATAAAATATCTCACAAGGTTTTATGAGATTTACATGATATAAAGTCTACAAAGTGCTTAGTAAACTTTCTGGTACTCAGCATTCACTAAATGTTATCATTTTCATTGTTTTTCTTTTCAAATTTAGGCTATTTCCTTGAAGGAAAACCAGTGGTCAAATTTGCCAAACTCAGCTCCATCCCATGTTTTTGGTAGACAGGGTCTAGATGAAGGGGGGCACAGGCATACAGGACCAATCTTTGTAGGAATAGTGGGGTGGGCCAAGTGGGCCAGAGACTTGAAGATGCACTTGAAACACCTCCTTCTCTAGGAAGCTTTAGGTGAGTGACCAAAACCTCTTATTAAGCTGCAGCAGCCCAGGTGCATATTCTGCTGGAGCATTGCTTGCCTACAGGATTATGTACAACTTTCTACCCTTCTTTTCCTCAAGCCTGAGTATTCCTTGAGGATGGGAACCAGCAGTAGAGAGATGTTCCAACTCACATCACGACATGCCTCCACGCTGGATAACATATACCATAGCCCAAGGTAACACTTGGAAGCCCCTGAGCAAACCAAATGGTTTCAAGTGTCTGAAGCATGTTAATATGAACCATCCACAGCACGAATTGTGAAACAGAAGTCATGGTTCTATTTGTTCCGCAACAGTAGATAAATCATAGGGTCTTTTATCATGATGGAAAAGAAATACAAAGAAGAATTTGTAGTGCCATCTTGTGGAGTGATCTGTCACTACTGTTTTGGAGTTGCAAAAAGCCACCAGTGGAGATTGAAGATGTTTTGTTTGTATCATTGACACACAACCTGATAGGAATCTTTGATAACTGCTGAATACATTAATTAAAGAGAGAGGAGGCAGGAATGGAGTACAGACATAGCTAAGCTGAATATCACCTTGATAAAATATCGAATGTGCTGTCCCTTGTGAATTTGGTGACTTTTAAAAATGGTGTTGCAGATACCCCCTAAGGCATTATTATGTACCAACCACAGAGGAAAATGAAGAAAATATTTGCATGAAGAAGTCAAGGATTGCCAGCTCTTTCTTTTCCCACCCTGTCCAGTGTAGTGAGTAGACTGTCAGTTGGTATTTTTCTCTTCCTCTAATTATCAATGCATTGCAAATTAATAGATCATTTAAAGTGCATGAAAAATATGGGTCACTTCAGAGCTGGCAGGGGTTGTTCATATTCCATTATACTATACAAAATGAGATTCCTGATGATTTTTAATCATAACAATGTCTACTTTATATTTATTGGCCTAATATTTTCATTTCAATTAAAAATTATTCTGGGCATGTCACAGGTCTGGATACTGTGCTTGGCCCAGGTAGATAGAGACACAAGTGAGACAGGGGTCTTGCCTTCAAAGATCTCACTATTTTATTTGAATGTGGACACTTAGATAGCATACCATTTGTTCTAGTCATTTCTTAAGCGCCTGGCTTACACCAAATTCTGTTGGGGTGCTATGCGAGCTCTAAGAAAGCATAACATATTGGCTTTGTGGGTAAGAGCAAGGATTCTGGCACCAAATTCCTCGTTTGAATGTAAATTTTTCTACTTGCCAACTGAATGACTTTGGACAAGATGCTATGCTTTTTTATGCCTCAGTTTTCTCATCTATTAATTGGGATGGTATGGTGCCTCCCTCATGTGAGGATTAAATGAGTTAATATGTACAAAGAACTTCTGATAATTCCTCACACATACCAAGTGCTGTATAAGTTTTAGCTACTTTCATGGTCATCATAAGCATCACCTATTTGTACAGAGAAAGAATTTGCGTTCTGTATTCTAGGACAAGTTAAATTTCATGATTCATTCTTTCATTTTTCTTACCAAGAATTTATTTATTACATTCCCGCTTTTCCTAGTTCCTGTGAGAAATGGGTAGAAACACACTTACCCACCATTTTTTTTTTTTTTTGGTACTGGGGATTATCCAAGGGTACTTTGCCACTGAGATATATCCCCAGCCCTTTTTATTTTTTTATCTTGAGACAGGGTTTTGCTAAGCTGCTTAGGGCCTCTATAAGTTGCTGGGGCTGGCTTTGAACTTGTGATCTCTCCTCAGTCTCCCAAGCCTCTGGGATTACAGGTGTGTACTACCACACCCAGTTTACCTACTTCTTTTTACTAGATTATAACCTCTGCAAAGTCAGGACCAGAGGCAGGAGTTTGGGCAAGACATGGGAAAATGAAAGGATAGAGGACGGGAAGACTGGTGTCACTGGAATGTATGGTGCATGGGGCTTATGTCAAGTATGTGAAGACATTGGGCAAGGCCTGGGTTATCTGAGTCTATTCATGTGCACACTTATGAACATAAAGCTATTCTGGGTTGACTTTAAGAAAACCACCTGAAATAGCTGCCTGGAAGCTAGACAAAGCATGGGCAAGGGTATGCCCCATTGCTGGCATATAGTACCCAAACCTGATCTGTAGCTACTGGGTAGCTACAGAATTATCTGTGTCCTCAAACTGTAAAATCATCCCCCTGTGACATATTATTTTCTAATAAATTTCTTAATTATAAGTTAATATTTGTGTTATAGAAAAAGTATTTAGAGCTAAGAAGTAATACTGTAAAAGTTAACTGCTATGAAATAAGAACAGTTAACGCTCATTTTGATTTTAATGCCTTAACCACCTAACAATGTTTTATAATATGGCTTTATGAAATGTGGATAATGTTAATCATTTGACTCCTGAGGTCTAAATTTATCATTTCAAAAACTTAAGCTGGTGGTCTGTTGTTACTGGTGTTTAATGTTTTGTAATGTGTACAATGAAATGTTTGCATTCTCCTAGTCACTGAAATATGGGAAACTTATCAACTTCACCTGTGTTCAAGTCTGCCTTAGCTCCTTTGTCCTTTAGGGACCCTGTGAGATCAGGATTTCTCTGGAAGGCCTGCATGTGACCCCAGTGGAATGACCCCAGCACTGTATATTGGGACAGATTCATAGGCATACCATATACTGTGGGGAACACAGACTATACAGCACATTAACTGATTTCGTGGCTTTATTTGAATTGACTTGCCTCCTAGAGTCTTGATCCTTCTAATTTTATGTGGCAACTATCATTTGCATATGCTGTATGTCTCTGACCACTTCTATCATTTTTTTTTCAGTGAAGACCATTTTAAAAAATTATATAGAGACCAGCTATCAACTTGAAATTTTAAAAGGACATAACAGTGAACTCAGTCAATGATGCAGAAATATTCTTCTATTCTGCTATGATCTGAGCCCACTATAGATACTTTCATAGCTAGTGCTGCCAGCAAGCCTCAAAGAATACTTGGTCCAGATTCCTATTAGGAACTAAAAATATGACAGGTCACACCAGCTTAACACAGGACCTATTTATAGTTACTTTGTGGATTTTAAAGGTTTTCAAGGCTAATGACCTATTAAACAGGTTTAAAAAAACGTGGCTTTGCCAAAACCATAGTGGGCCAATTTGTGGTAGAGTCCCAAGTTTCCAATTAACAATCTAACTATATGAATATGCTTTTGAATAGAAAGCAAGACATAAACCCTGCCTATCTTTGTATTCCAGAAACCAAAGTTAGCAAAATTTTCCCAATGTCAATTTTAATAAATGGTTAAAACAGCTTGAAGGACCAACTTGTGGTAAATAATAAATGAAAATAAATAGCATCAAAAATTCTGTTCAGGTAAAACATTCGCTGTTGTTGTGGGTGTTAAAATTTGAGAGCACAAATATAGTCTTGAGGGTAAAGTGGAAGGTATGGAAGTCTCTTTCCTAACAGGTACTCCATCCTGTTCTGTACTTGAAATAGGGAAGCTCATATTAGATGGTGTGATCCAGGTGTAGAAATCATAACAGCAATAGAGATGGTACCAAAATTAAGAGCTTCAGATTCTGGAACATTTGCTCTGTTTAGGTGCTTAAGATGTGATACCACATTTAATTCTTATTTTTATGAAACCCTCAGACACAAGAATTTTTATTCTTCCCAAGGTAATAGTCTAAAAAGTTCATTTTATTTATTTTTGACAAAAATAATTTAATATTCCATTTGAGTAGCACCCTGGAGTCTGTGCCCCTAAGCCAGTCTACTCAGGGACCACTTCCCCATAACTATGCAGACCCTGGGGCTGGAGGTTAGGGCTCCCTACCCACCCCCATTGCTAGTGAAGCTTGAGCCACCCTCACCTGGCCCCTCCCAGAAACCTCATTCCAAGCTGGACATCTCAAATTCTTTCCTGGATTCCCACCCATGAGTTGGGAAACAGACACCCAAGCCCTGCACTAGTGCCCTGGGTTGCTCCCATTCCACTCAGACAGTCAGGAAGCAAACAGGGCCTGGGAGGGAAACACAGTGTGTCTGCACCCAGCAAGGGTTGAGAGAGATGAACAGGAAATGGAATGGCATTTACACAAACCCAGTTAAAAACTTCATTCTAAAGAAAACAAATTTATATGCTGTCTGAACACAGAGAGGACAAAACCTAACCAACCAAGAGCAAAATGAAGGCACTCTCTTCTTTTCACTTTAAATGCATCTATCCGTTATCACAGCCCGCACAGAATTTACCAAGCCAACATTGGAGTTCTAAATCCTTCCCAACTCCATTTCCTCCCCTGCTTTCTGATAGAAAACCTACTTTCTCTTCCAGAATCAGGACTGTATCTCTTCTTGAATACTGTATTCTGTGAACAGTGAAGGAATAGAGATTGTTCTCATGTGTCTCAAATAATCACTGCCTTAAATGTGCCTTTTCCTGAAGGGACAGTACTAGAAAAAAATCTTTCCTATGTAAGCATGTGTAGTGCCTCCAGATTTACCCAACAAAAATAGAGGATGCCCAGTTAAATTTGAATTTCATATAAATGTCCACAAAATAATTTTTAGTTAAAGTCTGTCCCAAATATTGCATGGGACAGACTTAAAGTTTAAAAATTCATGGTTTTTCTGAAATTCAAACTTAACTGGGCATCCTCTATTTTATCTAGCAACCCTAAATGCTATTTATAATTCTCAGATCACATAAATGAGAGACAGCAGGAAGTCCAATTTTAACTTGTTTCATTAGAGTGGGAATCCTGCAGAACGATCGCCACTTCCTTAGCAACAAATGAGCAGCAGATGTCTGATTTGGTGAATGAGCCGTCAGCTGAGTACAACCAACTTATATAATAATTTAAGAGAAAAGAAACATTTGATTACATACATGTATGCTTGCATAGAAATTTTTCTTTAGTTAGACTTACAGTGTTTCAGAGTTGAAAAGGGCTGTAGAAGTCAGTCAGTGTAAGGAAACCACCCTACTTATTATGGGAGTTCCCGTTCCTTTACTCCAGGATTGCTAGCAAAACGGGGTCAGTTGAGTCCAAAGACCAACCCACATTCTGCTTCTCAAGCCTTGGGCCCATCAGAAAGGGCACCACCCACCTAATCCTGGCCTGTGCACACACACGTTACTGTGCATTGTACTTACCAGTTCACACACCCCACACTGCGCCTGCTCAGATCAGGCACCTTTTCGTAATTTGCATAAAGGCACTAGACTATTGGCCCTGATTCACACAAACATTAACACTCATTTGCAGAGTCACTACTGAGCCAAGCAGTGTGTTAAGTTCTGGAAATACAGAGATGAGATGAGGCATGATCCCTTCCCTCCAGGAAATCAGTCTGGCTTGGGATAGACAAAGAGATCATTACTGAATGGGCCATGATAAGAGGTCTTCACAGATGAGGGGAAACTCTCTCAGCCTGGTGCCATGGAACTAGGAGGAATTCTCAAGAGTTTAGAGCTTAACCAGAATCTGAATGGAAGAGTGGATTTTGAGAGGCAGGAGGGAAGATGGGGAAAGGCATTCTAGGCAGAATGACATGGCGAAAGTAGGTTCACAGAGGAATGAGACCAAATGCCATGCTTTGAAAACCTCAAGATACTTCAGCTGACTAAAAGTAGAGGGTAAGAGGTAGCAAATTATGAAGCATCTTTACAGAGATAATGTTTGGAGAAACAATGCCCTGTGCTATAATATTGTTCCTGCTCTGTTATCCCCAGTGTTTAGAATTTTGACAAGCAAATGGTAAGCACCCAATACATATTTTAGTAAACGAATGAACTATTGACTGAATAAATGGCAGGCCTTGTCAGAGCCTTTAATTGACCAATGTGTGTTACAGATTGCAAGAGATAGGTATAATATACCTCTTGCCTTATTTGGCCATATTCCTTGAGTTTTTTCACTGAATAAAACATTTTGAAGACTGTTTTTTTTTGGGGGGGGGGGCTTTTGGGGGAGAAACACACTTGGGGAAATCATTCTCTATAGGAGAAATAAAGTTTGAGAAGTGTCCTTGAGTGGCTGGGAACAGAGTTTGTGTACATGGCTAAAATGGGCTTTTGTGAAGCTGATGTCTTAGGTAAAAGGCATAGAAAAAGAGTGAGATTATTGTTTTCCTCATTTCCAGAAGGAAAAAAAAAAAAAACCTGCAGTTGCTATCTTACCAAGGCAATGAGAGGTTGTGAGAAGATTAAAATAGGAACAACCTCCCTCATTCACTTGCTGGCTTTGCAGGCACATGCGACATTAGCATTAATTGGATTTACAGTACTCACACACCTGCTGGGGAAAATAGACACCTTAATTTGCTGCAATGTAAGGAAACATCAGCCATTCTCTGTTCTGCCTTTGTAGACATTATAAAAATCATGTGCTGGTGCCAAGCACAGTGGTGCCCACCTGAAATCCTAGCTACTCAGAAGCCTCAGGCAGGAGGATCACAAGTTTGAGAACAGGCTGGGCAAATTCTGAGACCCTCTCTCAAAATAAAATGAAAACTGGCTGGGGAATATAGCTTAGTGATAGAGCCCCCCTGAGTTCAAGCTTCAGTACCAAATAAATAAATAAGTAAAAAATCCTGTGCAACACCAAAAAGATACTTAAACTCCGTAAGTAGGGGCTGCATTCCTTGGCATCTAATATCATTCTGGTTAGTGGCAGCAAACAGAAGTGGGTTTGCACTGAAACCATGTCAACAGGGAGGTTGGAACTGCTCCTTGGAAAAGGTTTTCTCTGTTCTCTAAGGCCTTTTGTCATCAGTAAAGTGACTACTGTACAGTTGTTACCCTCTGAGCTTGTTAGCTTGGTGAGATGGTAAAGTTGATCTCTAAAATTTCACAGTAACAAGGGCATATCAGAGAATCACTCATTTGCTTATTTAACAAGCATTTATTGACCACCTACTGTGTGGCAGGCACAAATCTAGGTACCAGAGAGAAAATGGCAAAAAGATCCAGACCCCAATCTCATGAGTGAGCAGATATTTAACAAATAATGCCCAATTTACACTTTTAAAAATGGAAATATTGGGACTGGGGTTGTGGCTCAGTGGTAGAGCGCTTGCCTCCCACGTGTGAGGCACTGGGTTGGATTCTCAGCACCACATAAAATGATTAAAATAAAATAAAGGTATTGTGTCCATCTACAACTAAAAAAAATTTTAAAAATGGAAATATTGATGTCACATGCAAGTATACAGAGGTGAGAGTGCATTGGGAGTTTGGGAGGATGAGCTAAAAGTTCGTAGAGATGTGGGTGGCGGTAGAGAGAGCTTTCTTAGTGAAATGACATTCCAGCAGAAGTGAGATCTGAAAGTTGAATGGGTGTTAAATAGGTGAAGTGGGTGAGACAAGACTGGGAGTTGGGGTTTTATTCCCAGAGAGGAAATATACATACAGGGATCCTTTGGTAAGAAAGAGCACTGGACATTCTAGAACTGAAACAGACCCAGTAAGACTTTAGAGACGAGAGGGAAGAGGAGGTGCCCACAAGTGAGATTGCACAGGGCCTTGATGGCCACCTGAGGGGTGGTGATGCTGTCTCTAGGGCAAGAAGAAACTTCCAGGGACGTTCAGCAGGCTGAGAGTGAGTATTATTTGTTCTAGATCTCACAGCTATAAAGGGGCACTGTGGGGATTCAAACCCAAGCTCACCTGACAGCTCAGCCAGGTCTCTTAACCATGATAATACAGTATTTTTATAGTGCTTTGTGGTGGTTACACTTTTTCCAAAATCTCTTTTTATTCCTTAAACTTTAGGCTATCCCTCATTCAATCTGTGCATTGATTTTTTTTTTTTTTTTTGGGTGTTGGGATTTGCTAGGGAATGAACCCAGGGGCAATTTTCCACTAAGTCACATCCACAGTCCTTTTTATTTTTTTGTTTAGAGACAGGGTCTCCCTAAGTTGCTTAGGACCTAGCTAAGTTGCTGAGGCTGACTTTGAACTTCTGATCCCCCTGCCTCAGCCTCCTGAGTCACTGGGATTAAAATCGTGCACCACCATACCTGGCCTTGATTTGTTTTAAAGCAAGTCCTCAGTGCTTCCCACAGTGTGGCAAATGGGTACTGGGATAGGTATGTGGCATGGTGTCAGTGAGATGAGTGACTCTAGCTTTCCATGTCAAATAAGATGGTGGAATTTACAATAGAGGATGTGACCAGAGAATCCTAAGTGGAGAGAGGTAGCATGTGTCATTTCTGTAAGGGGGAGACATGCCTGATTGTTCTGGCATTTTTCAGAGGGATGATCGAGCAAGTGAATGAGATAAAGGCAGTCCATGTAATAATACTCACACTGATGTGCAAGGCATTTTTGCATTCAAAACCACTTTGAAAGCTGGACACAGTGGCACACACTTATAATCCCAGTGCCTGGGGAGGCTGCAGCAGGAGGATCGTGAGTTCAAAGTCAGCCCCAGCAACTTAGTGAGGTTCTAAAGCAACTTAGCAAGACCCTGTTTCTAAATAAATTTTTTATAGAAGGGCTGGGGATGTGGCTCAGTGGTTAAACATCCATGGGTTCGATCCCCAATACCCACTTCCCAATTAAAAAAAAAAAAACTCACTTTGACATAGATAATTATTTCCCTACTGGATTGCTGTGACCATTAAATGGGGTAATATATTATCACCACATTTTACAGATGAGAAAAGAAGCTCAGTGAGTTCATAAGACTTTTCCAGATTACCTCTTAAGCAAGTGGTATAGCTCTTATCTAAAACAAAACCCTTCCAGTTCTTGAGTTGCTA
The DNA here is from genome assembly GCF_902686445.1 of Sciurus carolinensis. Taxonomy (NCBI): domain Eukaryota; kingdom Metazoa; phylum Chordata; class Mammalia; order Rodentia; family Sciuridae; genus Sciurus; species Sciurus carolinensis. The sequence goes on along the minus strand of NC_062232.1, from coordinate 116,920,536 downwards.
ACCACTTTTTCCATTGAGGGGGTTACTATGTGTTTATTGCATTATTGTCAGAAACTGATTGAAGAGAGGAAGGAACATCTTTGAGATAAGCCCACATTTCTCTCTTGCCTCTGTGTTGCCTCTCAAATTCTGAAAAGGTACAGTTATACACATCATCTAATTAGGTCCACACAGACGTCTCAAAGGTAGAGTTAGCAACTACATTTTATAAAAGAGTCTACAGGAGTGCTAATAAAGGGATTGGCAAACCTTTTCTGTGAAGAGCTAGATAGTAAATATTTTAGACTTTGCAGTCTCTGTTCCAACTACTTAACTTTGCCACTGTAGTTAGAAAGCAACCCCAGACAATTCTGAAATAAATGTGCATGACTGTGTTCCAATAAAACTGTACTTGTTGACTCTGCAGTCGGAATTTCATATAATTTTTACATAGCTTGAAATATTCTTCTTTGGAATTTTTTCAATCATTAAAAAGTGTAAAAACCATTCTTGCTTTTGTGCTGAAGCAGATGGCAGGGAGCCAGGTTTGACCTTTGGGTCACAATTTGCCAACCTCAGTATAAAGGGGTTAAGTAACATGTCTGTGTGTTCCTGCGTAGAAACTCTTATACTGTTTGTATGATCGGGGTAGAGTTTTGCCCCATACCCAAATTTTATTTCAGGAAGAACAATAGTATTTGATTTTGTTCATCTGGAGGATCAGAAGGTTAATGACACATTAACCTTTCATCTGAAAAAGCTGCCAGGAGTCCACTGGCCCAAGTTCAAAGCTGACATGCTGCCCAATCATAGCTTATTCCTGAGCTGCTGGACTGTTCTTCTAGGGACCTAGACCTGAGGCTCCCTGGAAACAGAAGGAACTTCTTAGCTCAGGATTTAAGCTAGCAGTACTGTCAACAAAACATTTCATGCAGAAGAAAGAACCTAGTGTGGAACCTTTGCATCTATAGGACTGGCAGTCTTCCTTCCCAGTGTGCCTTGGGCACAGGGTGGATGGCAAGGTTCCATGTTAAGAAACCCTGAAGCTCTCTAAAGAGCAACCAGCCAGCAGTGTGAGCACTTATTGTCTTCATGTGGCCCTGGAACGGCCTTCTCCCCAGCTGTCTTCTTGCTATCCAATATACACAGGAAAGAGTGACAATGCTGTCCCATTGCTAAAGATATATTCTTAGCATGGAATGTAGTACATTACTGCAACTTACCACATGGAAAAAGAACCGAAGGCCTTATTTCACAGTGGGGAATTTGAGAGGGGAGAGGTGATATGTAAAGGGAAGGATGCTGACTCTTTAGTATCCACTGAAACAGCTCCCCATGCTATGGTCCATGATTTAGGATAAAGGGTAATGCTGTGCAGGAGGATGCTAATTTACTGTTACCAATATGCTAAATCCAAAAGCAAATGTTGACTTTAAGTTCTTAGCATCCAATTATCTTGCTTGCCATATAAGACACAGTGTGTTTCCAGATAAAACATCTGCACTTTTGTACGCTGGCACATGTGTTGGATGTGACACAGAAGGGCTGAAAATACTTGAGTGAGCCAAGTGTCTGTCCCCAAACTAGCAAGGACATACGTGATTTCTCTGCTAAAGTTGTACACATTTAAGGACCCACTCAAATAGGGGAAACCTTTACATATATCAGACATGCATGTGTGTGTGTGTATTTAATGGTATGTATAATATACACTTCTATAGTACGTGTGCATATATAAATATGCACACACATAACTAGAGACAGTGGAATCCACAGCTTTACTCACAGCAACTTGGGAAAGTATGTGTATATTGTTTACAAGTCTGCTGTGAACTAAGTAGGGGACACCATTGTCTAGTTATATATATAGTCAGACATGGTTAAAAACTTAGCCATTTGGGGAACTATCCTTTATAAATCCAGAATATCTGTAGTCAGCTATTAGAATAATTATGTTGACTTATAAGCAGGCCCTACAAGTTTTGAAGCCCCAGGGGTTAAAAGAACTCCAGAAATAAGACCTTACCAGTTCTGTTACTTGAAGTTCATAGGGCTAGGAACTTCTTTGAGGGTTCTTCATTTAAGACTTCCCAATAGATGCTATGTCTAATTCAGACTCAGTGAATTCAGGAAGATTGTGATTCACATCAATACTAGATATTGTTGTTACCATTATTATATACCACATATCGAGCTCAGTGAAAGTTGGTGTGTGATCTCATTTAATCCTCACAAGAAGTTTGTCATGTAGGTACTATTATCATCCCCATTTTATAGATGAGAAAGCTGAGGCATAGGGCATTTATGCAACTTGCCCACTTTTGCCTGATGTCAAAGATCATAACCCCAATACACAGCTGCCTCCCCAAAGGACAGAATCTAAGCTCCTTGGGTTCTAAATGTGGTGAAGAAATATAAGCATTTTCAGAAGATCATAGCTTTTTATCTTAGAACAACCAATTAATTTTATTGAACAATGTTTTTCTCAGTTCAGAAATCCCATTCTCCCAAAATGAATGAAGTTAAAATTAAGTAACTGATCTTTGTTTTTCTCCTTCATTCAATAAGCATTTAATGTATGTGTCAGACCTATAAGTAGAGATTTTATTGAATGTAGCAACTATGAAATTCTCCTACATGCAGTTGCTTATCAGGTCAAAAGAATCATTGAGAACTTTGGATCAAGGCACAGGACCTTGAGAATTCATGTACATGGAGGTGCTACCTGAAGGGATGGGATGGAATGGGAATGCCATATGCAAGTGTCTGGAGTTGAGCTACCCAATAACATAGGTATTAGCTACATGCATCCAGTTAATTTTAAATCAGTTAAAATTATATGAAATTTAAAATTCAGTTCTTCACTCACATTAGCCACACTTACTCAATGGCTGCATATAGCAAGTGGCTACCATATTGGACAGCAAAGGTACTGGTTGACCTACCTTAACTATCTACCATTAAGATTTAGGAAATGCAAGATGGACTGTGAAGGAGAGAGGAGGAGATGTTAAAGATTGAAGAATACCTAATAGAGAGCCAGGAAAGCCAAGGGTGGGAGGTTAATAAAGAGCCAAGTGTGATTCCTGATGTCAGATACTGGCAAGAGGTCTTTTGAAATTAAAGGTTGAAGAATATCCTCTGGACTTGGTATGTAGTTGGTGCCACTTTGGTAGGCATTGCTGATTGAGCTGCTTTATGAATTCATACTATGCTGGTCAGTGGAAGTCCCAAGCCCCAGTTGCTGCTTTCAAGCACAATGGGCAGACAGTGCCCAGAAGAGCAGTATTGATTTCCTTTTTGAGAGTCTGACTTGCCACCAGCTATGACCCTGTGGCCAGCAGTATGCCTTCTTACCTCCTGCTGCCTCAATGCCCCACTCCTTTTTGGCACCAGGGAATAAATTCACAGACTCTTAACTACTAAGCCACAACCCCAGCCCTTTTAAAAAATTTTTTATTTGGAGACAGGGAGGGTCTCACTAAGTTGTTGAAGGCCTAAGTGGTCCTTTGGCCTTGAACATTTCCAGAACAATTCCAGGAGTGGCAAAGTACTCAGAGCTCTGAATGGTCAGCACTACTCACTTCAAAGGTGATGATTGAGTTTGGTAATGACAGCAAAAAACATGTCTGTGACCTTTGTCAAATTTATAGTACTCATTCAGAAAGTCTGAATGACAAGTAAGAGAGACCAGGCAGCATCATAGAGAATGTTACATTTCAAGAACTGTAAAAAGTATTGGCAAGGGCCTTTTTAGTTGACTTAAATTTGCCATCTGGAGTTCTTTTAAGCGCACTCAACCAGGTGATTCTGCTGAGGTAGGGCCAGAGAGGAAATAAATCTGCACTTTGAGGATTTGGATCCAGTACTTCTGATAATGCAATAGAAGACCAGCCACATATTTCTAGAAGCTGAGAGAAAGTTTAGTTTTCACTTTGACCTGTCTTTACTTGATTGTTTCAGGTTTTCTTTTTTACTTATAGCTTTTGAGGCACCCTGTGGTGAGGTGTTAGAGGGCCTGGGTTACCACATTTAGAAGTGTGTTCTAATCCAGCTCTGCTGTTGACTCAGTGACCTGTGAAGAAATATCCTGTGGTATATTATGTTACAGTAGGAAAGCAGGAGGCCTTGATAGTGAACCACTTTGAACTGGAATCCTGCCTATGCTTCTTACCTGCTGTGTGACCTTAGACCAGATATTTACCCTTTCTGAGCTTCACAGAGTTTTGTGAGGGTTCATGAGAAGGGATGATATGTGAACCAGTAAGCCTTCTACCCTCAGTCTTCTAAGCTTCAATGAATTGTCTCCATGTTACTTCCTTGGTTTGAACAATTCCCCAAGCCCCTTCCCCACCCATATTGAGAGTCTCCAGAATCTCTGAGGTGGCTCTAACCTTAGAAAGTGAGGCTGACACCAGGGCAGGCTCATATCAGCTCCCTGCTCCTTCTCCCAAGAATCAACAATGGAACTCCAAAGGAGGGATTTAATGTAAACAAACCACTTTTTAAACAGTTGCACTTGCCTTTCTCTTTGGCATTAGCTTACACACACATACACACTCACACACAGCCCTTCAAACCCCAAAGTGACACCTTTCCACCTATTCCATTTAAGATGAATGCAAGGAATTGATGGAGAGAGGATAAATATATTTGCTGAACTATAATTCACATAACTTCAAATCTGGACTAACTGTGCATCACTTAGGGACACTGATATGAGTCTCTCCAAAATCCATAATGGTCGCCAAGGATGACAGAAGTTCAGGAACCAGATAATTTATTTTTTAAAAAACACTTTTAGTCTTAGATGGACACAATACCTTTATTTTATTTATCTATTTATATGTGGCACTGAGGATTGAACCCAGTGCCTCACACATGCTAGGCAAGTGCTCTACCACTGAGCCACAACCCCAGCCCCCAAATAATCTTTATAGGTAACCACCATTTCCTCACTCACCCCCACTCCTCCCTCATGTGTCCCATGAAGGCATGCACGATATGGGAAGGCTTATCAAAATGTATGTTTGTTCATGAAATCACTATGCTAATAATTGTTAGGAATAGAGACGAGGTGACACAGAGGGGTCTGGCCTGGGGATTAGCAGTAATGGTTGCCATTTACTGTAGGTCGCAAACTACTTTACTCCTCCTAGCCCCAAGTTACAGACAGGGAACTAAAGTACAGAGAGGTGACAATTGCCCAGTCAGCAAGCTTCTAAGTGACAGAGTCAATGTAAGTCTCTGTGACTCCAGAGCCTGTGCCCTTCCCACTTTTCCACACTGCACTGGAGAAGGAGGACAACAGGAGCAATGTCCCTAGGATTAGGCCGCAGAGTGAGGCACACAGGACTGCACTGAGCAGGGTTAAAAGTATTCTCATTTCCCTTGTGAGCCAGGACCTGGGAACAGCGAGCACCCTGGCCCCTTATAGCTGTTTCCCACATTTTCTTTCTCCTCTGCCTATGTTAGAATGTCATCCATCCCTTGTTTGCTTGTCCAGAGAAACAGGTGATGAATAAAGCACACTTGAGGTGTCCACGGGAGCAGTGCCCTGCTTTGCTTACTATAAATAGCCCCCTTGCAGCCAGTTGCCATAAATGGCATTTTACAGGGAAGGTGACCAGTTTGAAACAAGCCCTAAGGAGATGTCAGCACACCAATATCCACTTGGTGTATGCAGCAGAAGGTTAGGAATGTTGAGATATTGAAGCAAAAGTGGTTTCATCAGATGCATGATGTCATCCCAAGCTCTTTGTCAGAAGATCTACAATTAGTCAGAAACTTGCTGCTTTACTTATGAACAAAAGTCCACCATGACTCAGACCAACCTGCAATGAAAACTGAATGTGGGCAGCGTGCAGAGAACATTTTCACCCTTTCATCTCCCATTGGTTACAAAAGGCCTACAGCTTGCCTTTTGCTACCCTGTCGTTCTTGAAAGAGATAATGTGTAAGGAGAGACCTGCCTGCTGTTCAAGCATACCAGGAAGGTGAGCTCATTTATATTAAAGTGTGCACAGACTGTCCTAAAATGATTTAAAAGAGAGGGAATAAATGTGAATTTATTCACCTGAGCCCCTTTCAGTACTCCCTGTTAGTAAATAGGCAAATAATTGATTGTGGATTTATTATTTAATTAGCATAAATGAAAATGACTTATATGGAATGGGGCACTTATATTGACTTTTGGCTGTGTCCCTTACCAAAGAGAAATGATTTTCCTTCTGAGTGTTTTTGTAACTGAAACTCATTTTGCTCAAAAACAAAAAGAGCTATGGGACCAGAATGCTTTAGGGTGGGCCTTGAGAGCTGAGCAGTTGGAGCAGGAAGTACATGGTATGCCATGGGATTGACTGATACCTCCTGTGTGAGGAGGAAGATGGATTCATGTCAACCTTAGTGGTGACTAAGAACAGAAGCTGCAAGACGCAGCACAGAGGAGAGTTGAGACCTTGAATACTGTGTTCTAGGACTCAGGAGCTTTTGTTGTCTCTCTGGTAATGTCAGTGGCCCAGTTGCTGAGGGCTAGTGGTTCCTTTCACTGGGCTGTGTATGCAAAAGACTGTGTGGTCCTCACTAGGAGAAAGCATTACATTCTAGAAGTCAAATCCGAATGAAGGAAAAGTGGATTGAGTCAGAACAGAAGCTGTGTACTATGTGAACCCTGCAGACCCCTTTAGGGAATGCACCCTGATGTGCACATTAAGAGAGGATGACTAGGCCCTCAGACCTGTGATGGACGAAGAACTAGGCACAGTGGTGCTAATGTCTAGGGATTGCTCTGGTTCCTTCTGCACTTGATTTTCACCTTCCAACTTGGAAAAACACTCAAGTTCCTTAGTCCTACCAAGAAAAAGTCAAGTCACATGCCCTCAGAACTGTTGGGGGCTATGCCATGCGGACTCGCCAAGATGGCGCCTGGCAGCCAGCCAGAAGCTATTTTGATCACATCGGAGGTACGCGTGCACAGGTGTTCCCGAGAGCTCCTGCTCGCGCCTGCTTGTGATTGGACAGCTGGCTCCTCGCCTGATCTCAACTGGTGTGGCTCCACCCTCTGCCTCTTGGAGGGAATATAAGCAGACAGTAGGTAGAAGGTAAAGAGCAGCAGCTAGCAGAAAGAAGCAGAGAAGCCATTAGCAGAAAGGAAGAAGAAGAAGTGGCAAGCAGATAGAAGCAGCAAGTAGGGGCAGCGGCTGAAGGCAGATCGCAGAGTGGAGAACTGGGAACACATCTTTAGGTTGCAGATCACAGATTTCAGTACGCGGGACACATCACTAAAGCACCTCAGATAGATGCATCCTTAGTTCACAGGATGCAGGACGCACCTTTAAGAAGAAGCAGCAGAACTAAGAAGATAAGATCTCTGAAAGTGTAGTCTCTCTCTCTTATGCAAAGCCTCTTTCTTTCTTTAAGCAAAGCCTCTTTCTCTCTCTCCTCTCAAAGCAAGTAAACCTCATTTCTTCTATCCTCTATAGACAGGCAGACAAGCAAGGAAGCAGCCCAGGAATGGAGGTAGCTCAGTTTCCAGTCCACCACCCATAAAGACCCGCGCAAATTGTTGCTGCAGGCGGTGACAAATAACCACAGATTTGGTACTGCAAAGAGCCAGTGACACAGAGCAGAAGCTTTAGGAGAGGATAGTGTTCAGTGCTGCATCTGCCAGCTCAGCACAGTGGTGGCTAACAGTCCACTCCCTGGAGTGCATCTAACCTGACTTCAAATCTTGCCCCTACTATTTTTGCTGTATAGGTGGGGGCAGGTTAATTAACCTTGCTTTTTGTCATGTCAGAAATGGGTGTAATAATAGTCCCAATGTCACAGTTTGCTAAAGGAAATAAATAAGATGGTCCATGTAAAGCTACTGTACAAAACCTGGCTTATAGTAGGTTCTCAGTAAATCATCACTTCCCACTCCCTTTCTCTCTTCCCTCTGCTCCCATATCTCTTTGCTTATTTCTCATTGTAGCCCTCAGTAGGTTATCTTCCTTACTCATCAAAATACTTCAAGATGGCAGCATGCCTGTCATCCTAGCTGCTTAGGAGGCTGAGGCAGGAGGATTACAAGTTCAAAGCCAGCCTCAGCAACTTAGTGAGGCCCTAAGCAACTTAGTGAAACCCTGTCTCTGAAAAAAATAAAATAAAATAAAAAGGGCTGTGGATGCAAAGCAACCATGGGTTCAATCCCTGGTATAAATATATACATACACACACACCTACATACATACATACATACATAAATACTTCAAGGTCAGGGATCCTATATTAAACATTTTTTGCTGCCATCCTGCCTGTGTCACAGCCTTGTCTGGTATACTGCCAGCTCTCTATTGTCTCATGCCTATTTCTAGGCATTGTAAGCATGGTTCACAGAGCAGCCAACTCTTCTTTCAAGCCCTTCACTGACATTTTAATAAGAACAGAAAACAATAGCAAAATATTATTTATAGGTTTTCTCCAAAATTCACTGAGATGCAATGTGCTGGATTTAAATTCACCTCAAAATGTATATTCAACACCCACTAAGTTCACAGCCGTGTAACAGCTTGGAAGAGGGTTTAGTGACAGATACCATAAGTGAAGCTCAAATGATGGAGTGGGGGAGCCAAAGAGAGGGATAACGCAGGAAGAGGGAACTCTGACAAAGCAGTGACCAATGTCCATAAGATCTAGTATGACCTAAGAGTCAAACTGTGATTCCATATGTGTTCCATGGGTAGCATGTGAGTAGATGTCAAGCCTGCAAGCAGTACAAGGTGTGCAGATAGACTGTTTCCCATCTCCTCCTTGCCCTGTTCCTGTCTGTGCCTCCACTGGCCCTTCTTTACAGCTCTATTGTAGGTCTCTCATCACAGCATCATTGTCACCTAGGGACAGAGACCTTACTGAGTTAGTAGTGCTCAAGGAAGGCTTCATGGATGACAGGGGCACAGTTCTGCCTACAAGTAGGTAAAGGACTGGACTGATATAATCGGAAGGAAGGCATACCAGATGGAGTACATGGAGCATATAGTGGGAACCAGAAATCTGGAGCTAGAAATGTGCAGTGGCATGTTGGGGATAGGCAGGACTGCATCCCACAGGATGACTGCAGTGGGGTATTTGCCTCTCAGACTGAAGGATGCAATGATCTGGTGGCCCCCAGGCAGGCTGGCATTTCTGGAGGCTGTGCTTTGCTGAGGGGCTGAGGTGAGGGAATTGTAATTAGCCTAGAGAAAGAGCTTCTTTCTCAAAGCTTTGCTTGGTCTCCCCATTCTACTTAGAAACATATGGCCCTGGCAAGGGTCCCTGCCTTATTTGGGCCTATTGCTTATCCTCCCCTTGCCACAAATTGCTAGAGAAAAAGCAAAAAGGCAGCTGTACTGCCTGAAGGAGTAATCATTAGCTAATGCTGCCATCTCCAGGAACCTGCTTGCTAATAACTAGCACACAGCGGGCCTGCTTCAAACTGACTGCCCAGGCAGGCTCCTCCCTGCCCCCACCTGGCCTCCACTGGCTGGCTTGGCTTCCTCAGCCTGACATTTGACTAGGCAGCTGGAGGGAGGGAGAAACTGCCCAGGGCTTCTGGAACTCATGACTGCCAGCTGCCTTATTTTTCTCTGGTCCCATGGGGATGTACAGCAAAGGATATTATTTGAAGGATCAGAAAACCCTGTGTTAGTTTGCTAGGAATACCATAACAAAATACTGGGTGAATTCAAGAATAGAAATTAATTTTCTCACAATTCTGGAAAGTGAACATCCAAGATAAAAGGGCCGCTGATAGGTTTAGTTTCTCCTGAGACCTCACTCCTTTATTTGCTGATGATCACCCTCTCACTGAGTCCTCTGATAGACTTTCCTCTGTATGTATACATACCTGGTGTCTCTATGCATCCTGATCTCCTCTTCTTAGAAAGACACTAGTCAGGTTAGGTTAAGCCCCACCCTGGCAGACTCATTTTAACTCTATCACCTCAATAAAGTACATATCTGCAAATATAGTAATGTTCTGAGGTACTGGAGCATGGGACTTCAACATATGAATTTATGAGGGGGAGGCACAGTTCAGGCCATAATACCCTACATATAATTAAAAGGGTATACTGATTCCCTTTCTGGATCTTTCTTTCCCCATCATTATCATAAGTGGGTTAGACCTAAAAGCTTATAGATATTATCTAAAAATGAGTGATTCTATGAAGTTTTTCAAAAAAGTACAAATTTCTGATGGGTTATGTTATAGTTTAGATATGCAGTGTCCCCTGACAAGTTAAGTGTGAGACAATACAGGAATGTTCAAAGGTGAAATGATGAAATTATAAGAATTGTGACCTCATCAACAGATTAATCCACTTGATGGATTAATAATTGAAAGGACAACTGTACTGGGTGGTAACTGTAGGCAGGTAGGGCATAACTGGAGGAAGTAGGTAATTGGGGATGTGCCTTTGGGGTTTAGATTTTGTCCCTGGCTCCTTGCTCATTCTCTTTCTCTAATTCCTGGTTACCATGAGCTGTGTAAATTTTCTCTGCCATTCCCTTCTGCCATGATGTTCTGTCTCACCTACAGCCCAAAGCAATGGAGTCCACCGACTATGGACCAAGGCCTCTAAAATGATAAACCTCAAATAACCACTTCCTCTAAGTTGTTCTTGTTAGGTATTTTTGGTCACAGTGACAAAGAGCAGACTAACACAAGTTACTAGCAGATAGGTTTTCACAGCCCATGATGATTTATTTTGAAAGTAAACTAATATAAGGAATTTCATTATAGATTTTGAACTTGCTATATATTCTTATTTATTTATTAACTAACCATTTTTTGTGCCTCATACATGCCAGGTGCTAAGCTAGATGCAAGAAAATAGCTGAACACATTAGACCATATTTTCTAATTAGCTTTTATTATAATTTTAGACATATATTCCACAAGAAATTATTGGACCTCAAGGTGTAGAAATCAAAACTAATATTGAATTTAATGATTCTTCTACCTTTAACAATGGGGTTGTAAACAGAGTCTGAAAGTTTTAATTCCCTATACTGAGTCCTCTGGTTTATTTATCCTTTCATTGATTCTTGCCTTCTAGAAATATTTCAACTATCTATGGTAAGCCAGGCCTGAGTTCAGATGCTAGGGATCCTGAATGAAACCAGCATGGTTATTGACCTCAAGGAGCTTACAGTCCAGAGTGGATCTGA